>NW_004567103.1:59538171-59589546 GCF_000260355.1 Condylura cristata
ATATATATATAGATATATCCACCATGAACTTGACAGCTTCCCAATATTTAAAGACTGCTCTATAAAACTGATGGTATGTAATAAAAGGGATTTGTTAAAATACTGCATTATGAAATATGTCAACAAATGAGAAGATCTAGATAATTCTGTGAATTGATCAAACATTTCTACTCCATTGCATTTTGTTACAAAATTCATTCAAAGTGCAAGATAGTAAAGTAACTATTAATGTGAATGAGTACAAGACAAGCATTAATATGGTTCCAAACTCTACTTTACAGCTAACATATACAAAACGATTACTTATCCAGTATGTGGTGAGTATTACACCAATTAAAACTATTTACTGTAATACTGTAATATTAAAGTATTTCCTTTTCCAAATCTGTGTGGTAATAAACTTCGTGAACTACCTCAACCAAAATGAAACAAGTGACAGAAGGCAAGCATTTTTTTTTATTAAGCTAGACTTAAAAGACCTATATATTAGAATATAAAATCATATCACTTCTATGTCATGAATTGTCCCACCAAATTCATGTGTTAATGCCCTAGCCCATAATTCAAATGCATGTGGAAACAGGGGTTATAGGAGGTAAATAAGTTTAAATGGTGACATAGGGCTGGGTTTTACTCCAGTGGGACTGGTGGCTTTCTAAGAGGAAGATCGCTCTAGACCCACACACATGCAAGTGCATGCACACACACCAGCCAGGCAAACCGCAGAGAGAAAGCAGTCACGTGCAGGCCAGAAAGAGGAGCCTCATCAGCACCCGGTCCGGGAAGGGGGACTATATGCCTCCAAAATGAAGTTCTATTGTTTAAGTCGCTCATTCTATGCTATTTTGGTATGGCAATGCCAGATGACAAAGAAAACAAGTTATTTTTATAGAAAAAACACTAACATGAAGTGAGTTTGTAAATTTTTTAATAAATCGAGTTTTATCAAAATTTTGTTGTAACTTGCAATATGGTTATTATCAACACACATACCTGCACAAAAACCTTTTTGGGTCTTCAGTTATCTATAAGAGTGTAAAAGGGAGCCCGCATGTCAACAGTTTGATAAGTTCTTAATTAGAGAATCTGTGTCTCTACACAGATGAATTTTTTAAAACCCAAAACTTGAAGCAAGTAAGAAGATTTCTTTCAACTCCTAAAGTTTCTAGCAAGACCACTAGGCAAAATATAAAATTAAAAATATAAAAAGAACAACTACACTACCATTTTTCAAAAAAGATAAAATCAGACCATTCAGAGATAGGAAAGGTTTTCATACATAAAAAGGAGCCTTCTATCATTTTATATAGCAAGGGTAAAGAAAGATCTCCCTTCAGTTTTTATGTTAACAAGGCCAAATACAATCCTTGGCACTTACTAGATGGCACAGTAGCAGTTCCTATCTGTTCTCTGGTTCTCTTTGTATGTGCCTGCCTCTGACACTTGGAGGCTCACAACAAAGCTACATATTCTTTTCTGAAAACCAAGTGAATTCCAGATTCTGAGCAAGAACACGAGAGAGCAACAGAAAAAATTCTTTCCCATGTGATCTATAGAACATACTTTCTTCAAAGTACAAGTATCATCAGATTTCTCCCAGAATGACTGATACCACCATAATATCAAATGATAAAAAACACCCAACACACAAAAATGTGATGCTCCTTGCTGATGTATTAAGGAGGCCCTTGATACCTACCATATGAGACACTGTTTCATACCTATTCCTGGAAAATACTTCGAAGTGGAAAATTCAGTGTTGCTCTTAGTGGTAGGCCAGTAAATTAGGAGCACTACATGTGTTGCTGGTACGTTTACTGGTAGGGAAAGAACCCTCATTTTCCATGGCCAAAACCAAACTGCTGAAACAAAACAGAACTAGAGCTCATGTTACCAAGATGGGCCATTTCTACTCTCTGATGACGCAGAGCTGAGGGGGAAATTTCTGTCAGAGAGCTCAAATTCATGATTAGGGTAACTGATGGAGATTACTGGAACATAATCAGGAACCACTGAGCCATTTTCTTTTACTAAATGTGTTTCAGTCAGTTGTTATGAATGAGAACTAGTAAGACCATAAACCCTTGGCAATTGCTATGCAGAATGAAAGAGCTGGGCAACAGCCATGTGCACCACTGTGGCCAAGGCATAAAGAACGACTGTTGACTACCGTGAGCAGAACCACGTTTGGGATTTCACAGAGGAGTTGGGAAATGAAAGCCCAAACAATGACCTGAAAGCTCAGGCTTTCAAATACCACCAAAACCAGGAATGCTTTCACTGACAGGCCTCACTGCAGCAGGTACTAACAGTGAACACAGTGTAGACAGATCACTTTCTGGTTAAGGAAACAGCAAGCTCCTTGGACATACTGCAGAGTTTTAAAATGACTCTTGGATTTAGAGACTGATATAGCTATTTCTAGATGGTCATAAAGGGAACTAGGGACTGAAATCACAATGTAGCCTAAAGTCACTGCAATCTCTTTTTATTTTAATTTTGTTACTGACTTTAGATAGGTTACTTTTTGTTCACATATAAATTTCTTTTTTTAGGAAGATTTATTTTTATTGATTTATAAATACAAGAATTGTGGTGTAGATCAGAGGTGTGTGTGTGTGGTGGGATGTGGGGGGTACACATAAGTAGATTCACCAGAGACAGTGGGGAGTAGACGGCAGATCTACTGAAATACACTGCTGAGGGGAGCAGCGGTCGAAACGGGAGAAGTCTGCTGTCCCATGTGTGTTAGCTGTCTGGCCAGGGTCAAACTCATGCTGCAGTGGCTACTAACAGCTTGATAGTGCTGACACTTAAACACTGCACCACCAGGGAGGCCCCATATGTAAATATCTTTATCTGTCACTTTGTAAACTAGGTACCTTGTTTTTTTATATGCAATTCATAGTAGTATTTAGCCTTTCTCAGACAGAACTCTATGAATATATATATTTTTTTTCATATGTATATAATATATATATATATATGTGCAGGCATTTATGTGTAGACAAAATTTCATGTAGAATCATATAATGGTAGAATCAGAAGGGATGTTGAGACTATTTGACTAACTTGTCACTTAAAGCAGAAACCTGTAATATAAAACAGCACATCCCCCACGCTGCCTCCCATCCTTTTGATCCTTTGTGTTGTTTGCTTTTCTGAACATCCTTCTAACCCTAACCCTAGCTTAATCCCCTTACTCATCAAGACAGCTGCCCCTATAGAATTCACCTTCATGGTTATAATTCCCTTTGCTATTTGGATCTCTCGCTCACACACACACACTCACACCTCTGTTTGAGCCTGTTTTCTCATTCATTATCTTCACTTCAGGCTAAGACTCTAAGTTTGAGCATTTTACCACCACTAAAAAAATATGTATCAGTCTGGTGAAAGTAAATCATAACTTTCTTCACCTACAAAAAAACAAAGAAAAAAAAACCCATTGTGGTTACATTACTTTCTTCTTGTTTGAATAGATTTTTATTCTCCATGCATATCCATTCCCATATTCAGGGATCTGTCTCTTGATTTTTCTACAATTTTATGACTTCATATCCATTGTGATACCTACAAATTTGGTCCAGTCATTTAGGCTTGGACTATTTCTCTGCCAAACAAGTGTATTGTAGGCAGAACATCAGTATCGTCAAGATTTATCCAAAGCACATAAAATTCCCTTCTCAAATTTCCACAGTATCAAATGGAATAGATATAAAAGCTCTTTATAAACTATAAAGTACTATTAGTTTCCTTTCCCTTTTTTTCCCCACCTACTTTCATCTATCTTCCAGGTGAGAAATTAATAGTCACAGTTTTCAAGTCTCCATTATTACTTCCTCTGAACCTTAACCATGCTTGCTACCTGTCATGCTTTATTCTGGAACATGAAGAGCAATCTAATATTCTTCCTTGTTACCATTTATTCTGCCTTACACTCAAATCCCTTGAGACAGATTTTATGACCATTTTCTCCTCTATACCCGAACTCTAACAACAACCAAATCTAGTCTCCTCCTTTTATCATCTTGCTCAACACCTAGACTCTTGTTTTGGTCCCCAGTTTACACAGAAAGCTAATTGTAATTTCAAACACTCCAATGTTTCTGTTAGTTTTGCTTTGGGGTAGAAACTTGGGAGTGTGTGTAAATGTACAGAAAGTTCTTGGTGTGCAACAACCTGAAATATAAAGCTGGCTCTGAGTCTTGGCTTTAAATGGATCAAAGCAGAGATCTCAGGATTGCCATTTACTACAGTATGTAGGTAGGTTTATCTATGCTGGACCTTTTTCCTCATTTCTACCCCCTAGGGCAGGTCTTAAGGTAACATACATTAGCCAGCTGACAGAGCAAACAGTAAGTGGTAGTCTTCTTATATGTGTATATATATATATATATGAAATAGAACAGTTCATGAACTCTGAGCATGTTTTCTTTCTTAAAATAATTGTTTGGTAGTTTTAAAGAAGTCATCCAAACAATGGAGCCCTATGTATTACCCTAAGGAGTCCAAATAAATGTAAAACATGCTTATGTTTTACAAGTATTTAAATTTCAAATGAAATTTGAACTTGACACACACCTAAAACTTTAGTATAAATTATAAAACTTATAAAAATATAAATACAAGCACAAAGGCTCTGAATTATTAACCCAAGCCTACATTTTGACCTGAAATACATACCTATTAAAATGTTTTCAAGGAAATAAGAACTTCTGTGAAACAAAAATCAATTATGACTTTTACTTTCCATCAAAGTCTCAAAGTTTATCAAAGCAATATAAAACTACTTTTAAAGGCTGCTGCAACAAATGAAGAATACTAACAGTGTGCTTAAGTTCTAAGATACAAACTTGAAAATATAAGTTTTGGGGATTACTTTTCAGGGTGAAAGTCAAATTTGTGCGCAGTGGGTGCTGCTAGCTTCATAGTGTGGGCCTTAACCCTTTGCAGCACCAGAGAGGCCCCAAAATACATGTTTGTTTGTTTTTTAATTATGCAAGTTAAAGTGGATTAAGTGAAAGAGCAGGAAGTTCTCTCACCTAGGAAAAGAAAACCAAAGTGATCCTAAAATAGATCTTTTAACATTCCTTTACAAAAATAAAATGCCAGAAGAGCAATCAAATCCTAACTAGGAAATTCAAACTTCCATTCAAATGGTGTTTGGAGTTAGTGATAAGTGCCAAGATTATAACAGTTTTTATTCCAGTTCGCTAATCAATTCACAGCAGAAAACATTGTACCATCTTTTTATACCCTACATCCATAACAGCACTGAAATATTCAAGAACACTTCCCATTGAGAGCTTCATAAAGAGACTTGTGCCAGTCTCTGTGTCAGATTCTGTGGGTCTTAAAGTAACACACAGCTCTTACTGCACTCTCCTGAAGTCTTTTATTGTAATCATCCCAGAATAGCAAATAGGGGCACTTAAGTCAACAGTGCGCAGTTGGCAAAGGGCACAGAAAGTCAGTTTTGACTTGAGTAAAAAAATTAAGGAAGCAGTACCTTGGTGATTTTTTAAAGTGGCTGCTAAGAACAAACTAGAGGTTGAGCCTCTCTGTTGTATAAAATTTCACACACGTTTATAGAAGGAGCAGGCCTAATTAACTTTCGCTTGAGAAGCAAAGCATCTCTACAGATGTTCATAAGGTATTGTGATCACCTCACCTGTTCCTAGGTACCAGTATTCTACTGGACTTCCTTTAAAAAAAAAAAAAAAAACCCCCCCCCCCCCCATCAAAGTCCTGAGGATGTTAGAGGTGAATGAACAGGTGCAGAAGGAACATATGACTGTCAGTAGAAGAGGAACTAATGAATGAGAAAAGCAATGCAAAAATTTCTGAAGCAAAATTCAGATCCCAACTACACACTGATGTGTCAAATTGGCCTCATGTTGAGTCCACTGCCAACTGACTTTTGAAGCAAACTAAAACAGCTATTTCTTTGTTAACCAAGAGTGGTTTTGTCCATAGCTAATGCTTGGACAAAATGAGGGAACACATTTCCTGTTACTGCTCCATGCTACCTTTAGGTTACACAGCAATTAAGAACACTACTTCTACTTTTCTATGTCAATTTTTCTTCTATGTTCTCCCCCTATTTAAGACTTTGTATAAAATAATATCCTCATTGCTTTACCTGGTGGTCTGAATAATGACCCCCCCAAAAAGATGCCCATGTCCTAATCCCTACTACCCATAATATTTACCTTACATGGTTGGTTAAAAGGATTCTGCAATCCCTATGGTTCAGTTAAGGGGCCAACGGGGAGATTCCTGTGTTGCCTGGGTGGGCTCAAAGCAATCAAAAGCTATTAAGAGGAAGCCTGGTGATCAGAGTCAGAGAGAAAAATGTGGGATTGTGTCTACATAGGAGTACGAGTGAGGAGGGTAGGGGTGAGGCAGAGAAGGATGAGGAGGGAAGGGGAGAGGATTTAGAGAGAGAATATACTATGTTTCTGACTCTGAATTTGGAGGAAGGAGACATAAGCCCAGGAAAGTAAACTATTTCTAAGAAATGAAACAGGTAAGAAAATGGATTCTCCATAATACCACTTTATGGACCCCTTCTTACACCTCTGAAGTACAGAATTTTGATAAATAACTCTGTATTGCCTTAAGTCGTTAAGTTTGTGACAATTTGTTACTGCAGTAATAAGAAACAATACACCTAGTTAATCTATCAACACTAGGACCAGGAGCCCTTTCCTACAGGAAGCCTCCCCTGACAGGCCGCAACCCATCTGTTCTGCTCTTCCAGATTGTTTTGGTTCCTCGTCCTTGCAGAGCACACTACATGAACCATTGTAAAACCCACTACTATAATTATTAAAATATTTATCTGCTTTCTCAACCAGATGAGATTCCTTTTTATAGCTAGATCTACTCCTTGATTTTTTTTTTTTAAATTTTTGGAGTTTACGAGTTTCTGACACAGTGCAGGTAATCATGAAGATTTCCTCTTGTGGAGTTAGCGTGACTCATCCTAATGATGAGCAAAACAGGTTTTACTTCCCCAAGAGACACGAAAGACAGATTATAAAGAAATAGAGTGTATTAACAGGGGGCTGAGGAAATTCTATGTAAATGGCTTCTCTCTCCTCTAGAAAAGCTCTCAAAATATAAACCTATAATACAATGGCTTGACAGAAGAAGCATAAGCCCTATCACCAATGCAAAAGTTTATAAAGCTTTCAGTCCTGAGGAGAAAAACACTGGGCTAGTGAAGAGAACTGACAGCAGCAGTCTCTTCCACCCCACATGTTCTTGTACGCTATGACCCTCACACTCCATCATCAGGAGGGAAGTCATCACTGTCCCCACTACACCTGGGTTGATCATAGGAACTCACTTGGAACCAACAATAACACTGATGACTTCTGAACATGCTCAGAAGAACCCAGTAAGACTTCTCTTTGACTGCCTGTTCTCCAGATGCTTTTTCCCAACACTCCCTCTTGGAAGCCAGCTGTCGTGCTATGAGGCTCCAGGCACTCATGGACACATGCCGGTCAACAGACTCCTCTGAATTCTGTGTTTGAGTCATCAGTACCAAGTGTTTAGATAAATGAGTGAAGGAGCTTCCAGATAAATTACTAATCCTATTCAACTGGAACTTTCCTGATGAGTCCTTAGAACTAACAGAACAAAGACCATCAGTTCTGCCATGACTAATCTGACTCTTGACCCACAGAATCATTGAGATTAATAGCACAAAGCTTGGGGTAATTTATTATATATAAGCAATAATTGCAATGGTAGACAATTAATATTAAGTTACTGTGATTTTGCTTACTGTCCTGGGAAAATGAACTGGACAGAAAAGTCCTAGTGAATTAATTTAATTCTGGCCTGGTAAAATGAAACATCCATGCTTTAGAAATACAGTTTCCAGGGCTCCCTGGTGGCACAGGAGTTAGTCTCAGTGCTATGAAGCTACTGTCAGCCACTGTGGCATGAGTTTGATCCACAGCCAGGCAGCTGACCCACATGGTATGGCAGACCTCTCCTTTCTCACCTGCTGCTCCCCTCAGCAATGTATTTCAGTAGATCTACCTGTTTAACTCCTCACTCTTGTCTGTGGTGAGTCCTCTCAACCCCTGCAACTCTGGCCTACACCCCCCAGTTCTTGTATGCATAAATAAATAAAATAAAAACCCTTGGCCCTCCCTGGTGGCACAGCGGGTTAAAGCACAGCACTGAGAATCTAAAACGGCTTCCACATGAGTTCGATCCCTGCCTGCCCCGGAGGTGACCACATGGCGTGGCAGACCTCTCCTGACCTGCCCGCTGCTCCCCTCAGCAGTGTACTTCATCGATCTGCCTGTTCTGTTCCCCACTCTGTCCTGGTGAAGCCTCTCACGGCCCCTGAGCCTCTGGCCTGCACCCCAGTTCTGTATGCACAAGTAAATAAATCTTTAAAAAAAAAAATCCTTTTTACAAAAAGAAATATTTTTTCCTTTATTTTCTGAAATTTGAGAGAATATATTGCTTATGGTTCACTGAAAAGTAAAACTAAAATAATTTATCAGTGAAGGAGCTATGAGGATGCTCTTGTGCTGGATTTCTAATCTTCTCCCCTCAATTATTCGAGAGATTGGGTTGGATTATAGGTAATAAAACTGACAGACAGGCTGGAAGCACACCAAGATGTTTGTTTTCCTTCCTGACCAATTTGGTCCACTGTAAATAAAAGCTGACAGGCTTTCTTAAATCATCTTAATAATGTGCAGCACAAGTGACTTCAGATGCCCAGTAGCTAAACCACACCAGTTTTCTTAGGAAGCCTTCTAGCTATAGGTGAAAAAACTAACAGCTGCTGCCAAGAGGGCTGTGTGGAGGGTGGCTGGAGGCCCTGAGTGACTCATTCACAAAGCTCCCTCTATCTGCATGGGTAAGTCAAATGGGAAAGTGCTGGACTTTCATAACCAAACTCAGGCAGTTTTGTTATAGTTATTGCAGTCATTGTAGAAGTAGATGAAAATAGAGTTATAATCTATCTGGAATCATGATGAACTCCAGGTGCACCTCCCAGTGGGGGCTAAAGGGGTGGGAGCAGGATTTGCTAGCATAGAGGCCTCAGACGATTTTATTAGAGTGTCGCAGTAGGCAATACCAGTACAGCCAGTGGGGCCTCAGTACTTTTCTCCTTTGATTTCAAATAGGAACACTTTTTTTTTTTTTTGCCAGACTTCTAGACACGTTTTTTTAAAAGGCAATTCCACAGATATAACTAAGAATATAATGGGGGAAAAAAAAGACTTAAGAAAAGTTAGGAAAACAAGGTTTAGATAAAAGACGACTTCATGATTGCTAAGAAAATCTGAACTAAACACAGTGTTCAGAACTGGGAGATTTGTAGATACCTTTAAATAGTAGTCTAGTTTTATAGCCCAGGAGATGGGTCTACATCCTTTGGAAGAGAAGAAAAACCATGACCAGAACCCCAAATAGTGTTTATGCTGGCTAGGCTTCAAGGGAAAAGTCTGAGAGTCTAGCCACATTTTTGGAACAGCTGCCCATTTTCCAGACCTGCCTCTCCAGGCTCCTTGTCAACTCTGTGCATTTCTAGACATCTTTCCAATCAACCCTTCTCCCTATATGTTACAGTCAGTTTCTGCCTCTTGCAAATGAGACTCTGAACTAATGCAAATGCCAAAAGAGTGATTTTTCACTTTCAATTTTTTCAGGGGTGTCTGGCAGATTAAATGCTCAAAAATGTATATTGCCAGGCAACTAAAAAGTATCAATTTAGGAAAGATGGACATATGTCTTTCCACATAGCTAAATTAGCCAATAAGGAAAAACAGATGACGCCTTGTTCTCACCCTCATCCTTATTTCAGGACCATAAATTTTCATGAGGAGCTATTTCAACAACAAAACCAGATGTGTTAATTCCCTTTATTTAAAAAAAAAAATTTTTTAAGAGAAAAAAATAAAAAAACACAGTGGTTGACTGTCAATGGTTTACTAAAACATACTCAGATTTTCAAGGATGTCACTAACAATTTTTGGTTCAAGCTTACCACCCAAATTTGTGCAACTAAAGCTTATTTACTTTATAGACCACCACATACTGATATGTGGTATCAATTATTAGGCTCCAAGCTTCTCACCCACTGAAATCAAAAAGCCTGCGTTAATATTCTTCCTGTCATCAGATTATCATTAAATTTAAAGTGTGTCCTATTTTCCTAAGACATGCAGCATTCTAAGACATGTAGCAACATTCTTTGCCATAAATTAGAAATTTTGAATATAAGAAAGTATCACACATAAAAGATCTACCAAAAGTTAAAAGACGCCTCCCTTCAATTTATCTGAATTAATTCATGGTTGTCAAATAGGGACAGAATGGTTATGCTGGCTTAGTAAGCAGAGGAAGAAAACCCTGCTGCCTACTTAAGAAGTGGTCTTTAAATTTCCTTTTAGCAACTGGCACCACATTGTAACAGTATATTGGCAGTGCCCTAACAGTAAGCTCAAAGGGTCTCACTAGTCTAAAGCATATCCCTCTATTTTTAAAAATTTATACTGATGGGGGGGCCTGATATTGAGTCCTACCACTGCCATTACTCCTTCCAGTAGGCACACAGATAATTCCATCGCCTTTCATAAGGAGATGAATAGAATCCTAAATTAGTAACCAGGAATAAAAAGTTTAAAACAAATTTGTGGAGGATAAAGACTTGTCTTTGGCTTAACTCCCTCATATGGTCCCCTCTGCCCTGAGCAGCCCACTAGCTATTAATCATGGGCCCAATCTCTATCCGCCCAGGCATCTGAGAACACAGGACAGTTTCTCCCAGTCAGGGAACAGCAGGCTCTCAAATCCCAAACTCAGCAGATTCCAATGATGTTTTCTCTGAAAAGATTAGAGAACATACTCTTCAGTATGAAAGGGGGAATGGAAGTGGTTCACTCATGTACAGGTGGGAGAAAAAGAAAAAGGCAGGCATTTCAAAGAAAATTGAATTATCTCAGAAAATGGAATATCATACCAGTTAGGCTCTAGAAAAAATAAAAAGGCAAAGCATCCCATTCAAAGATGTCCAAACTCAAGATATTTGCATGAGCATTCTTTTTAAAACTAGAGTATCCTACCTCCTTAAAGTTATCAAATGCTGACAGAATGATTTCATGCCCGCCTCTGACAAGACAAACGGCTGCCAACAGTTCTAAGACAAGTGCTTTTGTTCTGTTAGGAAGGAAAGAAGAGAAATACAAATCAGTGAATTTGGCAAGATGAGTCAGCTAAACCAACCTTCCAAAACGATTATGGTAAGATACAGTACTTGGTTGTGTATGCTTTTTAAATTTGTGTTAACTAAGGTAGAGTTATGTTAATACATTTGTAAACTTTACTTTTATTGACATGATTTATCTAGAGTAGCAAATCTGGAAGACGTGTTTTCCACTCCCCAGATCACAAATTACTCACTAGCGAAACATTATGTGGCTGAGTTCAATATGGTTGAACAAGTTTTACTGGTGAGCCAAAAGCAGTAAGAAATTTGGGATTATTCAGGAAAATAAACCACTGGTCAATTATTTTCTCTGGTAATAGAGTAAGAAATACGCTATTTGCCAGAAAATTTCAAAACTGTTTTAGTTAGAATTGAAGTTTTACATCGCAAATCTGCTTATTTGCAGGTGGCTTCATCTACAAATGATAATGCAAGTTTCTGTCATTTTTCCGTCCCATGTTGGAGAGCTGAAAGGAGGCAGGCTATGCTGTACTACTATATTTTCTCTAACTCAAGAAATTAAACTTGATTTGAAACATTGTAGATGGAGAACCTAGAAATACAGTGTAAGTTTTCAAATACAATGTCCAGCATAGCATTTTTCTTCATCCTAAGATTACTAGATTTTCATGCCTTTTCTGGAATAAAGATTATTGCCAACCTCTAAAAAATGAGCATTCTGATAATCGACAACGTTAAGTGTCTTAATAGTGACACTCCTGTCATGGAAGACACAGCAGCATGACTAGCAGGGATTCTGACAAACTGTGGAAGTATTAAATTTACTAAAGGTCTAATCACGGGAAGTTTGGAATACTAATATTCAACATGAAATAGAACTTAATAGTTTGCACTGCACTCTGAATCAGAAAGGATTTATCATCAGACTTTTTTAGTTAAATTAACTGCTTCAGATATGTCGCCTATACATAGATATCTGATGAAAGGGAATGGTATATTTGTGAAGCAGAATTCTGATTAAAATGGAAAGCAAATATGAACTAAAATAAACTGATGGAGAGACTTTTAGAAGACAACCTATATTTTGAATAATATATGGCATTGGCCTTTATAGGGAAATGAATAGAAGAAATATGCATAAAATTGTTTTCATTTGGTAATAAAAGCTAAATATGTAAAGGCTGCAGTGAAGGAAGGGTGGTTTGCGTTAGCTCCCATCATTAGCTGGTGTACCCAAGTCTGTAGCAAGATTCTCCTAGCCCCAGTACTGACAACCTGACAACCACAATGTTTGCCACCAAATATTGTTAAATTTGCAAAGATGCTGAAAACCAGGTTTCTAAAGGAATAAAAACTGGTAAAGCAGGGCCAGAGTTGTCAAGAGTGGCTCAACTCTGTCACATGTAAGAATGTGACTTAGCTGAAAAGAAAATTCCATAGCCAAGGAATCTGGAATCTATTGGCAATCTTATTTCAGAGAATCTCGCTTGAAAATTTCTGAACACTAACATGTATAACATAACCTGATAAAAAAAATGTTGGCTAGTTGTCTGCTTTCTCTAGATATAGACTTGTGCATCACAGAGCAAGCTTACCTTGGGTTTTTGTTGTTCAAACTTAGGGCAATCTCATTAACAGCATGTGGGTGAGACATCACCATGTTGAAACCATACTGAAATTAATTTTGGAAAAGCACAGCATTAGTAGTCAGCTTTGGGGACTGGCAATGTTTATCAAATAAAAAAACCCTTAAGTTCTAGCTAATATAATTCATATCATCATAAATGCACATCAGTGTCTGAACATATTTGTCTATGAAAATTTTCAGGAGTGATGCTATTATCAAGGGATCACATTCCTATTCCTTATGAAAAAAAACTCCATGTTTCTGTTTATTGAAATGGTAAAGACGCACAAACCAGTGACTTTCAATCTTTTCTGCCCAATTAAATCACCTACAAGAGTAAACAAAAACCCCTGTTCTTCAGGACCCACCCCAAGTTAATTTATGTTTAATTTCCAAAAAAAAAAAAACCCATTCTGAATGACTTCTGACAATTTTTTAAATTGTCAGTAATTTACAGTCAGGGTTGACAATCACTGCTCCAATCCCATCTCTGGACAATGTTTTTTTAAAGCACCAAAAGTCCAGAAAACTTGTTTTGCTCTGATGCTTATTACCTCATCCTTGATTAAAAAAAAAAGAGTCAGTGAGTAACATGCCCAAGAATCATTCTAGGTCCTGCTCAGTTGAGGAAGTAATCCTTCTCCCAACTCACTTTCAACTCCTAACTATCTCCAATTGCACTTCCCAAGGCTCCCATCATAACATCAATTAACTTACAAAGACTTTTGTGCTTTTCTTTACCTCTTCCTTAAGATTGTTGCATTCATAGCAACAAAATTATCTGAATCATGTTTTTCTAATTCTCACCCCTGCTATGATTATCTTACAACAGTTTTAAACTCTCTCTGTTCACTCTCTCTCTATATACACTCATTTCTAACTTCCACTTTGTTTTCATGGTTAATCCAAACCACACACTACACTGTCTCTCCCAGTGTTTGTCTTAGAGTAGAGATAACCTGTATCACGATCACCTCAAGGAGGAAACTGAATTTTTAACAAAAATTTTCCAGGTGTGTCTTCTGGATCAGGATGACTGAGTCTAACAGACAGTAGCACTAACTTTTTGCTCTTTACCATATAACGCTTTGAGGCCAGTAATTAGTGTGAGGGTCCTAGTATTCTAAAGTTATTCTTTCATTACCCATAACCATCAGCTTATTCTGCCTTTAGTGAACACAAAGATTTACAACTAATCTAAACAAACTAATCACTCTAAAAGGAAAACATCTTTAACTACCTTGTAAATTATACATGCTAATTAAAATATGAGAACAATTAACTAAGTTTTGAATATTAGAATGAAACAGATCTTTTTCACCAATATCTCATTACATCCTGATATTTACTTCAAATGGGAAAGAAAAAAAAAAACCCACAAAGAAAAAAAGAACAAGATCTCTGTCTGACAAATTTAGATTTTTTTTTAAAGGATCAGAAACCCAAACATACCTGATAGTTCATGATGGCACGTAAACACATGATACAGACGTGTACATCATCTTTCTTACTCACGAGTCTCGAATTTTTCAGAGTTCTTCTGCTCGGCAAAGTATTGTATCTATGAATTATAATGGAAACATAAAGCTAAAGAGTATTTTTTTAGCATAGGCACATGCATTTAAATAATGGACACTGTTCTCTGTCTTTATTTTCACTTAAACGATGACTGGACATCATCACCACCACCGAGATACCCATCCTCACAATGCTTTCTAATTCTTAGACTGCACAGTAAACAATTCCATGCACTGCTCATCATCTCAAGTCAGACACATGAGCAGTATAACTCGATTAACAGCACAAAATAGATCAGACTATACAGGAGATTTATCAACCATCCCTGCTGTTTATCATTAAGCCAAATAGATTTGCAGAGGTGATCTGAGACAGATCAAATTTGCACTTAAGTGAAGGGTAAAACTTAGCTTATATGCACACTCCAATTTTTTGACCCAATTTTAACTTTACATTCCTATCAGGCTCTCAGGAGTTCATGCTTCTCAATTCAAACCTAGACAGGTCATCTATTGAGCAACCTTAATATTAACTTTAGATAGCAAACAATAAAACTTAAATAACAGAGAAATAGCTCCATGGCCTGATACTCAACACACCACCTGGCATGGCAGCTGAAACTTAAGGAAATATGCTAATTCACAGAGTTAACAAGTTTTACCATTAGGATTCATTCTAGAGTTCCTACCTTGCTAAACCTTCAATCTCCTCTCCTGTCTAAAGATTTATCAGAGCCTTTAGGTATAACCATGTGACATATTACAGTAGAAACAAGTAGAAAAAAAGACAGCACTGAGGGCTTCCACAGAAGTCATAAATTATTGCCTCAATGGGAAAGCACATATATGTTTTTGCCTTTAAGTTCAAGCCTAAAACAAAAGCAAACTTCGAAAGCTGCCAGCTACTTCTCTGTAAAGTCAATGACAGAAATGCTTCACAAAATAAATTATTGGCCTTCATTTTTCCTGAGCTGAACTCACTTAAAATTTTAAATGAAGGTCAGCTTAATAATTACTTATTTCAAAATCCAACAAGTACAGGCAAAGAGTAGAAAATGCAATTGACAGTTTTTCTGAAACAGAGCAGCACTTTTTAAATTTCACTTTCTATTTAAAAAAAAAAAAACAGATGATTCTATCACGTAACATGTTGAGTCAAAAAAAAAAGTTGCAAAGTACTTCAATAGGGCCCTCCCTAGTGACACAATGAGTTAAAGCACAGCACTGTGAAGCTATCAGCAGCCACTGAAGCATGAGTTCAATCTCTAGACCGGGAGCTGACCCACACAGACTGGCAGACCTCTCCTGTCTCACCCATTGCTCCCCTCAGCAGTGTATTTCAGTAGATCTGCCTGTTCTGTTCCCCACTCTTACTCTGGTGAATCCTCTCACCCCATATCTCTGTCCTATATTCCAGTTCTTGTATGCATAAATAAATAACATTTTAAATTTAAAAATAAGTACTTCAATAAGTCAATTGTCTTGGCAAACCTGAATGTATAAAACTGATTTGCTTACGCTGGTTCTAAGAAGAAAGCTTTAAGGCAACCTACTGAACACGAAAATATATTTGCACGTCATGTATCAGATGAGGAGTTAACAACTAAAATTGATAAAGATTTCACAAAACTCCACAACAACAAAACAAAATGATTTTAGAAAGTTGGCAGAGAGGATCTGGATGAACACTTGCTCAGAGAAGACGTACAGCAGGCCAACAGATACATAAAGATATTTTTCAGTATCCTTTATTATCAGAAAAATGCAAGTCCAAATCACAGAGAGAGAGCACCTCACACCTGCTAAATGGTTATTATCAAAAAGACAAGAAACTGCAAGTGTTGGGGAGGGTGCAGAGAAAAGGAAATTCTTGGTAAGGTACATAATACAGTACATACAGATGATGATAGAGACCTGTACACAGGAACACATGAGTCCTATACAAACCAATTTTAAGTTTTTAAAGGTTGATTTAAGGACTTACTGCTTTATTCACATTTAGAAAATTTCATAAACTCAACTGCAAAACAAACAACCCCATTGAAACAACAAAGGGCAGAGGAAATAAAAAGACATTTTTCCAGGCAAGACATACAAATGGTCAAATGATACATTAAACAGTGTTCATAAAACAAAGTTAAAGAGACAAATTCAGAAGTTGGGTTAGTAATTCCAATTTGCACATCTAAAATACAACTTCAAAATGTATCACTTCATCATAATCCTAGTCTGAGTAATATTGTTAACATACCTACAGAGGCCTCACTGAGAACTGATACGTTTAGTCTACATCTGAAGCTCTTCCCTTTCCTTTACAGTACTTAATTTATTTTAATTTCATTTTATTTCTTTAGTGAAATCACTTATTAGTTACATGATAATTTATTAGCATGACAATTGGCACTTGTAATTAAAAGCAGTGGCTACTAATACAAAATAAAGTCTCTAAACTGAAGGGGAAAAAGCAAAGGTGATCGAGGATTCAAATACCTTTATTTGCTAAACTGAATTTATGACAACGATGTCTGCAGAAGATATACTAACCAAGCAAGCAAAAGAAAGTACCAAAATCATGAAAACTACCAAATAAGAAAAAATTTTGCAAATCATATATAGGGTTATACTCAAGACATGTAAGGAATTCATGCAACACAATCGCATAAAAAAACAAAGGGCAGAGGTTATGAACATTCTACCAGACAAGACATATGAATGGTAAATGGTACATTAGTGTTCAACATTACTAACCATCATAAAAATTAAAATTAAGCCCACAATGTGATACCACCTCACATGCATTAGAATGTCAATCAAAAAGTCAAGAAATAGCAGATGTTGGTGTCAATGTGGAGGAAAAAAGAACCTGTTTGTGGCAATGTAATTGGTGTAGTCACTATGGAAACTGGTATAAAGAGGTTCTTCAAAAAATTAAAAATAAAAATATCGTATGGCGGCCCTCCCTTGTGGCGCAGCGGGTTAGAGCACAGCACTGAGAATCTGAAGCCACTTCCGCATAGGTTCGATTCCCGCCTGCCGCCTGCCCCGGAGGAGACAACATGGCGAGCCAGACCTCTCCTGGCCCGCCCGCTGCTCCCCTCAGCAGTGTACTTCGTAGATCTGCCTATTCTGCTCCCCACTCTGTCTCTGGTGAATCCTCTCACCGCCCCTGAGCCTCTGGCCTGTACCCCAGTTCTGTATGAATAAATAAATAAATCTTAAAAAAAAAAAAAAAATACCGTATGGCTCAGAAATTCCACAGCTTGCTAAATTCCTGGACAAGATGAACAATCTAGAAAGACTGACCCCTGGCTGTCTCCACCAGCCACAGAAAGTCTAAACAAATCTCTTAGTTATTTCCCAAAGCTGGTTTTATAAAGCAAAGCTCTACTACATGTTAAGGAAAATGAAAGATAAGGAAGATGTTATTTTTGCATTTGAATGGTTACCATCTAGTTTAGGAAGCAATAGTCAACTACTCAATAGCCCCCAGATTAAGATGTACCAACACCTGCTCACCCCTACCATTGCGTGCACTTTGCAGTACATAAAAAGAATTCAAAAACAGAACACAAGCACAATATGATAGGGTGATAAGAGATACCTCTCAAGGGAGAAAACTTCTTTCAAAGCATCATATTAAAAATTTCTTCTCAGTCAAGTCAAACCTCTTCTCAGTCTAGTCAGATTTGATCAAGTTAATATAGACCTGTTATTGGTAACTACCTTTATGTACATGCAAGGTGTTTTTAAATGGAGTTGTAACTCAGGTGTGTATATATGAAAGGAATGAACAAATTGTGGTGTGGACTATCATAAAGGTTAGGTGATCATGAATGTAAAGGGTCATGAAATTATTAACAATGTAGATGTACAGCATGATGTCTTATGGTTCTTTGATATAGAATTACAAGACATTTCCTGTTCATTATCTTTGTATATATTTTAATTTTTCTACAATATTTATAAATTACTTTCAAATAAAGGGGAGGAACTGTGCATAAAAAGTTCTTAAGATGCTCTTGGTTTAGATGTGACTAACGATAGGGGCTAACTAGATAACTGTCATCATGTTTCTTCCCCTTTAATCACTCTAGACTGCTTCCTAGAAGCCTTGCTGGCTGGGGAATTGGTCTGGAGTAGCCTCATAAAGCAAAGTTTCCAGTTTCTAAGATGAGACCAAACTCTACCACAAACATTAACAAATGAATCAAACCTCATCAGAAAAACATTTTGAAAATCTTAGTTCCTGGTTCTGTAAACATCCACCAGATGTCAATAAGCCTAACTACAATGATGAACATTTCCCTAGAAAAAGGGTAACAATAATGAATTAGCGCCACAAAATTCTGGTAGTGCATGCACCATGCTGCCTCCTTCAAGTAGGATTTAAAATCACAGCAATCATCAGTCACCAATAAAAACTTCAAACAGCTCAAATGAAACTAGTCATGACAATCAAATACTGTATGTACAAGGTGCTGTTGCATAACCATGCTAACTCAAGTAAATGTAACTCAGTACTTACCTTCAAATGAGTAGATAAGGCAGCCTGCTTCCGTTCTATACCATACTCCTTCAGGCTAAATTACCTTCTCCTTTCACAAGCATTGTTCATGTTATTAGTTTAGCAACCTGAATACATTTTCCAGAAAGACCTGAGCTTACGGGGATTAAGTCAGTGACTCAATAGGAAGTATGGGTGCTTCTGTGGTAAACTAATGCCCTTGGCACACGTTCAGTTCACATTCAGTTACAAAATTACATAAAGTGAAACCAGTTTTATGATATTTTCTCCCGGAAATGATTATGAAACTTTACATAAAACTAGGCTATTTAACCAGAGTCAAACTGTAGATTGTCACACAGTTCACTGTAGTATATTTAAAAGGTCCTGATGAGAGGCAGCACTAGTTTTTCCAAAGTCTCTGATGCATAATTGAGGCAGAGGAGATTTAGTTAGTTCTGTCCCTGCGTGATCCCAGATTCTGTCAACAGCTAATGGTGCATGTTCCATTAACTGAAACAAAACCTGGCTTCTTCACTAGTAGGTCTCAAATCTCATGGTACATCGCAACTTAATGTAGGAAGAAAAGGACAAGGAGAAAGAGGGGCTTGGAAGGAACTTCAACTCCATTCTGCCCCTGCTTTGGCAGCCAGGCTGACAGTTTTCACTGTGATTATGAAGCTACTGGTTTGCAAGGCAACAACTGAAATAAGGAGGGAGGGTTGAATGAGAACAGGACAAACACCAACTGAGTGTGAGATTCAGCAGTTTTTTCTCAGTGCTGTGCTTTAACCCGCTGCGCCACCAGGGAGGGCCATCAGCAGTTTTTTCTAAGTAGCACCTATTTAGGAGGAAAAAATGCAAAATTTTAGGAAATTTCTAGAGGGCCAAAAAAAATTGATTCGGGCATATTTTGCTAGTTTTCTCATTGCTTTTTTGTAGTAACATGGTCTGTCCCTGAGCTATGGCCCATTCTCCTGCTCTCATAGATGAGACTCTTACAGAAGTTCTAAAGCACCAACTTCACAGACATATCCTGTAATAGAGTTACCTTCCTGCCTAATATATTAATTCTGAGAGCATGTAACAATTCCTTCAAGTTTACAGGTCCATCAATTAGTGACCCAGTTAGTGTCTGAGATAGGCAGACCAGAGAGAACTCCCAAATTCCAAAGGAAATGAAATATTTCTGAAGGGCTCTGTGAGCCAAAGTTTGGATCTCTGTAGCCTACAAGTGTTCTCCTGAGAACCCTTTTTCCCAAAGATGAGCAAGGAGAAATGTGGGACTCTGAGAACCAGGTCACAGAGGGGGTCCTTTGTTTCCTGACTCCCAGAGGCAGAGAACAGCCATCAGTCTAATTTTTGGAGTGTCTGCCATTTTAGGAAAGGCAATAGATGGGATATTTAATGCTATTTTTTGAGGTCTCAAAATTTTTCAGACAACCCTGCTTCATAAGAATGTCATGTGACAGAAATACTGTAAGGGAATGAATACCACCACATTTCTCAAGCCCTCTTCTCCATCAGCTTTGAGAATTGTCTTATATCTTGTCAAGCACTAAGCTAAACTCAAAGCACTAAAAGAAGAGACACTAGTCTGAAAGAGCTGACAATTAGAATTCACAAAATTTGATGACCATGGAAAAAATTACTAAAAATGGAATAAAATCAAAGCCATATAGACATGACTCTGGCCACATGTACTAAACTTATGTGCCAGGAATTACATGTACATGGAATCATAACAATAAAAGTTTTTTTAAAATTTATTTGTACATACAGAACTGGGGTACAGGCCAGAGCTCAGGGGCAGTGAGAGGCCTCACCAGGGACAGAGTAGGGAGCAGAACAGGCAGATCGACGAAGTACACTGCTTAGGGGAGCAGCGGGCGGGTCAGGAGAGGTCTGCCACGCCATGTGGTCACCTCCGGGGCAGGCGGGGATCGAACTCATGCAGAAGTGGCTTTAGCTTCTCAGTGCTGCACTTTAACCCGCTGTGCCACCAGGGAGGGCCCACAATAAAAGTTTTAAGTCAATATGACTATGAATAATATGGTATAACAATCTATGCAATTCTAAAAAAATTTTTTTAAAGATTTATTTATTTATGCTTACAATAACTGGGGTACAGGACAGAGATGCAAGGAGTAAGAGGATTCACCAGACAGAGAGGGGACAGAACAGGCAGAATGACTGAAAAACTGAGGGGAGCAGTGGGTGAGACAGAATAGGTCTGCTGTATCATGTGGGTTAGCTCCCTGGCCCACCAGGGATTGAATTCACGTTGCAATGGCTGCAGATAGCTTCAGAGAGTTGAAACTTAATCCCCTGTCCCACCAGGGAGGGCCTCTAACAAACATCTTTTAAATATTCCCTGTTTGCATTTTGATAATTAGTGTCATCAGAGTCACCTATTTGATGTGTGGCAATGAATCTCACAAGAAGCAGATGGTGACCAGCTACATAGAAATGGCATCAAGTGCTACATGGAAAAAAGGTGTTTCAATCAATAATTAATGAGCTCCAACCAGCTCACTTATTCTAATAAAAAATAGCAACACAAGTATAACCTAAATTTGTGGCTCCAGAAGGTCAAAAGAATGGCAAGGTAGGCAAAGAAAACCCAGAGAAGAAAACTCACTGAATCTGTACGACTAAGATTAGATAGACAAGAATTCCTCTTGCCAGTAACATATTCAGAGTCTGAGTTACATATAATGCTCATTAGAATTCTGGTTAGAGTCAGGTTTGCTGATCATAAACCACTTTCATTGTAGAAAAATTTTAAAAGGAAGCTAACATTTCTGAAGTAGCAGTTCTTATTTAGGACTCTTAACAGTTTAGTGGGACTATATAAAACAAGAAAGTCTCTGCATATTAAAGGAAATAGTAAAAAAGGTAATCTATAAAATTGGAGAAAAGGTTTTCAAATCATGTATTTGATAAGGGGTTAATATCCAAAACACAAAAGGAACAACAATACAATGACAAACTAACAAAAACAACCTAACGCATAGGCAGAGGTCTTGAATAGGCATATCTCCAGTGCAAGTACACACATGGTCAACAGGTATATAAAAAGATGCTCAGCACCACTCATCTTCAAGAAAATGCAGAACAAAACCACAATGAAAACAAAACCTTACGCCTATCAGAGTGGCTATTATCAAAAAACAAGAGACAACAAGCACTATGGTGAAAGTGGAACCCTTGTCGACACTTCAAGTGGGAATATACATTTTCAGCCACCATGAAATATAGTAAAGCGGTTCCTCAAAAAAAGCAAAACGGACCTACATAACAGCATGCAGATATCCTATCAGGGCATCCACCCAAAATGCTGAAATCAGAATCTTGAAGGGATACCTACATCCCCATTTTCACTCATCTAGCATCCTTCACAATAGAGAAGCTATAGAAACAACATGAACAGATGAACAGATAAAAAGTATAATAAAAGAAATTACTATGTGAGGTGATAGGGGTATTAGATAATGCTAAGGTGGTGAGCATATTGTAATATTTAAATGCATCAAAACAAACTGTATATCTTGAACTTATACAATATCATATGACAACCTCCATAAGAAATTAAATGTTACATATTCACATATACATAATAGTAAAGCCATAAAAGACAAAGAAGGGGAATGGGATCAAAAACGGGGGTTTGGGGTGGGAAGTGCACGGGACTATGGTGATGGCACACGGGTGACTTGGTGATGGCACAAGGGTGACTTGGTGATGGGAAACCCGCGGGGATTACAATTGAGATGGGAAAAAAATGTACAAAATGATGTAAAAATAAACTGTTATAAAATTTTAAAAAAGAAGAAGAAGAAAGACAAAGAAGATGAAAAAGTGTTTCAAAGTAAAGGACATTATATAGACACAACTACTTAGCATGATCTCTGCACTGGATCCTGGATAGAGTTTGAAAGAATTGGTATAAAAGACAGAGGGAAAACTGATGAAACTAACAGAATGCAGTAAAATGTTGACCATATTAAAATATTCTCATCTTGATCACTGCATCATGGTTGTGTAAGAACATATCTTTGTTTTAAAGAAATCTAAACTAAAATAATTTAGTGGAAAGGAGCATGAATTACAACCTACTTTCAAATGGCTTTAAAATATGTGCATTTCACGGGTGTTTTGGTGATGGGTAGCCCATGGGGATTACAATTAAAAACAAAAAAGTGTACAAAAAAAAATATGTGCATTTACAGAGCAAATGTCTGAACAGTTAAGTGGGGCAAAATGTTAAGATTGTTGAATCTGTATAAGAGGTAAAAAGATCGTTGACTGGATTTACAATTTAATCTTACATAATACCAAAATGAAATGTTACCCCCCCCCAAAGAACGTGGTAAATAAATATAATGGTATATAATTTAATCTTTTTAAAAAAGAAGGAAATCCTGCATATTTAACAACAGGGATGAACCTTCAGCATGTTAAGTAAGTGAAATAAGCCAGTCATAGGATAAGTGCTATACGGTTTTATTTATATGCGGAAACTATAACAGGCAAACTCACAGAAGCAGAAAACAGAATGGCGAGAGGGAGGGCAAAATGGGGAGTTGCTAATCCATGGGTATAAAGTTTCTGTTATGCAAGGAATAAATCACAGTAAAGTGCCTATAGTTGATGATACCACACTGAACACTTGTAAAGAGAGCAGATCACAAATTCAGGACTCTTACAAAAGAAAATAGCTGATAAACATTAGAATGAATAGTGATAGTAGTGACTACAATGATGCTAGTAGTACAGGTAGAAAGATCACCACTCCTCAGTGAAAGGTAGATGTGAGCAAATACTGGATTTGCTGAGAGAGCTACATCTACAAAGCACCAACTATGTAGAAAACACCAAAACAGAAAGCAATGTTCACCCAGTGGTGCCTTGAAAAAAATCTGATCACCTATCTAGTGTCTTAACATATATTTCTAAACATTTAGATACATTCTGATATGCAAGTTTTATACATGTCTGCTTCTCCCTCTGAGTATTATTCACAGACTGTATTTTACTACAAAGCCATCAGGGAGGGTTTCCTCACTACGCTTTTCCAGAGTCAGACAAAATGGGTTTTCAAAATCTTCTGTGGACATTTCATGCCAACCTTTGTAAAATTTGTTCTATCTAGGTCCTCATGTCAACAGGAAAAAAAAATAGTGACCTTTTTATCTTACAAAAAGTATTTTCAAACAGTCTAACTATTCAAATATCAACATATTATCTACCTATAAAGAATAGTAACTGGAACTCTCCTGAAAGTTATGGGCTCAACCCAACTGAAATGCATGCCAAATGAGTATGTCACATAATTTGGCATAATTGTTCTAGTCTTTTATAGTTCCAAGGTCTGGGCTAATAGAAACTTACCAAGATTTAGGGTTTTAGATTTCCTCTTTTACCTTTCAGACATGACATCACTTAGGCATATTTTTTCTATCAATTTAACCTACAAAATATATTATGCTAAAAAAATGAGTTAAGTACTTTCTGTCTCTATAGCCAAAAGAAACAAAGCTGAAAAAGTTGAATCCAGATAGTTTCAAGTGTGGGTAAACAAAGAGAAGGAAAGAGAGAAGAGGAAGAGGGAGATATACAAGAACATTTTTTCATTAATTACTGAAATGTTCTATTTGTCCATATTTTCCATTATAAAACCAGATGACGGCTAGGCACAGACCTGTAAATAAAAAGATCTCACTACAGTCTTTTCAAGTGGAATAAGGCACGACAGGCTGCCAGCCCATCATATGAAAGGAAAGCAATTATTAATCTGAATTTTCTGATGTTCCTTTTCAGTCCCTTTGTCAAAGCATTTGTTGGTGAGTGTCTAATCAAAATATATCATTGGAAAGGGGGAAAAAATACTGCTTCAACTTTCAAATGGATATAACCTTTAAGTGGAAATATTTTTATTTTATTCCACTTTCATAAAACCATCACTAAATTATTGCACATGCACTAACATATTTCTGTAGCCTAGTCTTCAAAAAAGTACCTGCACTCCATCAATTCACTGTTTCCTAAACAGAGTGTGCAGACTTACCATCAAGTCACTGTTGACGTCACTCTTCCTATTTTTTTTTCCCTTTCCCACTCATTCTTCCAAGTTTTACTCTTGTTTGACATCCAGAGCTAGTCTCAAAAACTTTTCCTACGTTTTACTGTTCACTAGAGTCTCTCAAGTTCCATGTTATTAGTTTTAGTAATACATGATACTTAATGAGAACCATATTTCTCAATCTAATTGTAGATAAAGATATTGTGATATAGTGTGAAGAAACCAGAAGACTTTAAACTATAAATCTTAGCTCTGTTATTTATTAGTTATGGATAATTTCTCTGGGCTTCAGCTTCCTCATTTATAAAACAAGGCTAATTATCCTGGAACACCTCCCAAATATTCATGAAGATATAGTGATATAGGTGTGAAAAACTCCTTTATCAGTCATAAATCATACAAATAAATTATTAATGCCTATTTCAGCTTGCTTATCACATGGTAAATCACCCTTCACATGTAAAGTATGTAATAAAACTTTTTCATGAAGATGTGAGACCACACCTGTGGGAATTTGCTGTCCTCTTCAGTGTCTCCCTCAATAACAGCTTAATATTTACTGACGACTGATGACTATGCCAGTGTCTTTATAGGAATGGTTAATCTCAAAACGAGTCAAAAGGACCTCGATAGACACCATGATCTCCGCCAACCTAAGAATCTATGAGAGGGATCCCCAAAAACATTCTGGCCACATAGTCTCTCTCAGCTTTCCAATGGTAAAAAAGACCCAATGAAGAAATGGAACAAGTGAAAACAAACCTCATAATGGGAAATACTTAATAATCTGCCAGCATGACATATGCACAAGCTAGAATTTAAGCTCTCAACATTTACACTAGCAAGGCCACCATTACAATGAGCTCCAACCTGAGAAGTTGGAATGTATGTGCTTCACCCAGTACCTTTTTCTCTTTTTACAACTTTAAATATAGAGAAACATATAAAAATCTAAAACACAACTACCTAGCACATTCAGGTTTTTCAAATGTGTTGTTGAAACATGAAAAAAAAAGTTTGTAGTTATGGGTTATTTTTAGAAAGTCTGCAAATTTAGAAATATTTTATACATGGTGGTTAATTTTCTGCAGCCTCCATTCAAGTCAATAGATTGTCAGGTTAGGCAGTGTTTGATACTTCTCACTCGTCAACAATATTCAGGTGTTTCCTATGATTGCTTCCTAGTCACTTTTGTTTTTCCACTCCTTTCCATTATTATCTCTTTCTAAACTGTTAATGAAAATTTTAACCAGTCCTCCCTGGTGGCACAACGGGTTAAAGAGAAGCACTGCAAAGGAGCCATCGCTGCAGCACAACCACCTCAGTGTGAGTTCCATCTCCTGCCCTGGAGGTGAAGAACCACGTGGTGCAGCAGACCTCTCCTGTCTCACCCAATGCTCCTTTCAGCAGTGTACTCCATCAAGCTGCCTGTTCTGCTCCCCACTCTGTCTCTGGTGAATCCTCTCACCACCCCAGTACCTCTGGCCTGCATCGCAGTTCTGTATGCATAAAATAAATACATCTTAAAAAAAAAAAGAAAATTTTAATCAACATCTGACATTTAACCTGGTGAATGAAGGGAATTCAAGCCTTGAAAATATTTTTTTCTTTGTATTTTTCCCCCCTTTAGACTAGACATCTATGGCAACAGATCTGATTCTTTAATATTCTCTCACAGGGAAAGGTTAGAATAAATGGAGTCAAGGAGAAAGAATACATATTGCATAAAATACAAACAACTATAACAAAGACTGAAAAAGATCCCAATTGATTTTATGTAACTGAGGAGATGGGGGAGAGAGAAGTAGGGAAAAAGAAAGAGAATGATGGTCTCTTTAGACTTTCCTAATTAATACAAGTAGGTAAAAAACAAAAGAGTTCAAATTCATCATGATAAAAATGTTTTCACTTCTAACTATAAAATTCAAAGATCTTTTTATATGATCCTGTGATGGCTTAAATTAAGAATCTAGGTGGGTTTTCCCCAACAATTGAAGCAAAATAAAATGCTAACTGCTGAAATAAAAGAACCTGTAAAAACTTGATGGAGTTCAACTATCCTTCTGTCGGCAAATTTGTACAGAGTTGATGTTTCCATATCTTTAAACAGGATCACTGCTGCACAGAGTTCAGGAAAATTGTGGTAAACAGAAGTTTTTACTGCAACAAAGTTCAAAAATCCATATGGGTCATTAACCCACATAATTAGATAGACTGGCAGGAACTAGGTAACTTCTTGGAGAATAAAGTTTGAGAGTTGGACTTCCAGGACCTGATCAACAAAAAGAGGGATAAACTAAATGGCATTTTAGATCCCATCTAGAATCCAACTTTTCTGTTATTATTAATGGTTCTCTTTCATTTTTCAGTCATACACAAACTTTTCTTTTTTTAAATATCTGACAACTTAGTCAAATTTTGGAATAGCCTTGTATTTTTTCTCTATTTTAATTTTCAGGTATATTTCATGTAGGAACCAACAACAGTGGCTTTAACAATCTCTTCCTCCAATCTACCTCCAGCACAACCACTGACCCTTCAGGCCTGAAAGGATCAATAGTCTCTGTGACTTCCCATTCTACTGCTAACCAGATACAAAAATCCAAACTCCAAAATTGAAGGTTCTAGATTATGTGTTTCTCCCAACATGAGTCATAGGTATATATTTTATTTATTCTATCAATTCTAAAACATCACAAAATCAAAATAAAAATATTTATATATATTAAATCTCCCTTTGATTAAAAATAGACAATATTTTCATTTAATAAACTTTTCTTTCAATGTCTTTCCATCTGCAAATGTGAAAAAAAATTGTACAAATACATATATAGCTTTTTGGGCTTATTCTCATCATTTATTTGAGAAATACTTTTTGTGTTAACTAGAAAAGATGCATCATCTGGGAGAGGCAGGTAACAGCCCCTTCTGCAGGGCACTATGGGGCTAGGGCTTGGAGAGAAGAGCTCCCCTCTCATGTAGGGTACAATTTACACAAGGACATGCAGACATCTTGATGTTGAAACAGTGGACTTACTGGTGGGGGGAGGAGAAAGAGATGGAGGGGAATCATTCTATGAATCAAATGGAAGAATAAGATCATGTGGAAGCTGGGAGTCAGGCTGCATTACATCAAATCCTACCTCCATCACCCACTTTGATGGCACACAGTAGACACTCACTCAATGAGCTTTTTCCCCAATTAAAAAAAAAAACTGTATCAATGCTATTTCTATCCCTGCAACTATTTTTTAAAATATGTTAAAAAGTTACCAACATGAAAAACACGGGAATGGGATTATAGTGTTAAAATGCAAAAACATGAATCTAAATTTGTACTTCTTGTATTTTCATGTACAGGAAAAAACACCCATTATCTTCTGGTGAAGAAATAGTAATAGTGTTGAGGAGAAAGGATGCCCTGAACAAATTCCACAGACAAAGGTTTTGTGGATCCCAACCCCATTCCACACCAAAGAGAACTACAAATCCCATAATGTCATCATTATGGATGGGAGGATTGCTGGGAAGTGAGGGTGGAGTTGAGCAGCCAGGTCTGGTATATAACCAGACTTTGGGCACTGGGGGGCTTTTGGCTTTTTGACTTTTTGTCAGCTCCCTGGGTGCCACTGGGATTCCAACTCAGTGGAACTGATAGGATGCATTCACCAATTTATCTCCCTTTTTTACTCCCCAATTGGTCCATTTCTTCATTTCCCCTTCCTAATAAACCCTTTATTAACCTTTTTGTGTGTGCCTGCAGTTGCCTTTTATTAGAAGTACTTTTAAGCTATTATAAATCCCTTTTAAGGGCATGGGTGAGGACCCGCAGTAGGCAACCCATTTCATATTGGGGTTGACCTGTAACAACAGGAATTAATATCTTAAAGGAAATGTTGATTTCCTTACAGCAATGGGAAGTTGAATGGTCCCAAGGTTTTTCCAGTTCTGTATGTCTTTGACCCACTCTCTCCACAGGCAACCCTCAACTGCTATCACAAAGACACTGAAAGGACAGTGGAATGGGCAGATTCCTTTCTCAGTTTGCCTGATTTCTGATACTAATATTTTGCTCATTTCAAGCTCTTTAACTACCTCCACCTGGAGCAGCCTTTCCTCACTCTGCAGATCAACTCCAAAACCGCCATCAAAATTCCAGTTTAAATTCAACCTTTTTCTCCAGGCTTTTAGTGCCCTCCCTCCTCTCCAGAAACTGAGAGCATTTACATATCACCTAAGTCATGCCAAGGTTAATGGCATTAACCATGACATTCTTAAAAACTACTTGCTCTTGCATCGGAATTAGTCTTTGTATTCACATATCTAGTGAGCACCTATGTATCATTTAATTTAGTCAGATCTGTAGCCATATTGACAGAAAGCGTATTAGCTTAGAATAGCACTTACAGGTTTCTGCTGTGTCAATACAAACATTTTTATCATTTGCCAGGCAGACAAGTGTATGGTAATACAGAATCTAATAGTTGATATATAACTCAAGGGATTTAGTTATGGCATGAAAAGCTTAATAATCCACTTAAGTAGTTTTTAGAAATAAGGTCTTGATATAAAGAGAATGTCTCCACATTAGAAGTTTCCTTAAAAGTCTTAGATCTAGAAGTGTTTTCCTTTAAAAAAAAAAAAAAATCAAGGTTCCAGGTTTATAAAGTTTGTTAAATTTCTGAAAACTCCTTTCTTCTTCCAAGTTTAACCAAACCTGTTTGCCAAGGAATACAGGACAGGATTACTAAATCTACACTATTGTAGAAAGATCAAGGAGAGGGAACTAAAATCTGCATTTGGATATAAAAACATTCTAAACAAACAAAGCTACCAGAACACAACCATCAGTAATCTCTCTGGAATATGAATTAGCTCCTTTTTGTCTTTCTAAAAAATAAAGGGCAAGAAAACACACACACACAAAAGAAAAAAAAACCCTGTGATGTTAATAAAACACAACACAGCTTAAATGTCTTAATTCTTAAAACGATTAATCACAATATGTAAGAGAGTATCAAAACTTCAAAGCAGTGGCCTTACTCCAGTGAAGGATGACAGCACCAAGCCACAAGGTTATCACATTATAACATGGAGAGCAGTCACGATACCCTGCCACCATGCACTACAAACTCTCTTGGGTGTCATTTTCACCCATGACTTACGAGATTTGCCGGTTTGAAGCCTCATCATCAGTGTGTAAACTGAAGCTGCTCCATAGGCAACAGGGAGAGAAGCAGCTCTGGTGGCTTTTGAACTGAAGATACTCAGGCAGAGAAACCAATCTGGTGGTGGTGTAAGAAGTGAGTGGAACCAGAGGAAGAGCAGACAGTAAGCGAAGAAAGGACAAAGTAGAAGACAATCAGAAATGAGATGGCAGAATGAAAAAGAAGAGCAACAAAAAGAAAGCCAAAAGGTGAAGGAAGGTGGGGAGCAGAGGGAGAAAGGGGAGAGAGAAAGGAGGAGGAAGAAAAAAAAATGTAAACAATCTTTGGGTATATGAAAAGCAACATGTACCATATGCCTGTACTTCTGATTGCTGTTTTTATGTCACAGATGCTATCAAATGACCAAATACAGAATTAGAATCCAGGCACATATCCATGAACCACAGAGCTGTAATATCGTCGATAAACATTGTTTAAAAACAAAAAAAAATCAAGTCTCCCTAGTGGCGCATGTGTTAAATTCTCAGTACTTTCAAGCTATCAGCAGCCACTGTAGCAGGAGTTTGATCCCCAGCCAGGGAGCTGACCCACACAGGGTGGCATATCTCTCCATCTTACCCACTGCTCCCCTTGGCAGTGTATTTCAGTACATCTGTTTGTTCTGCTGCCCACTCTGTCTCTGGTGATTCCTCTCTCCTTCAGCACCTCTGGCCTATACTCCAGGTCTTGTTGCATAAATAAATAAATAAATATAAATCTTTAAAAACAAAATCAAAATCTGAGCTTCAGGTCAACAAGTGGTATGAGTTACTATCACAGCAATTTTCTTGAACCTACAAATTTACAGGAACTCACAAAGGAGAATAAAAGGAAATTCAAAAGTTCTGTTCCTAAGCTTGGAACTGGTTCAGTGATGAAGCAGAATAATGTGATGGTGGTTTCTGAGTTGATCATTCAAGCATACCTGCCAACCAGAAATGTCACAAAGTCCCTGAGTTTCTCAAGATAGCATTTCTGCCATGACTATCTCTATACTTTTGGTCTATTTTTCCAATTTAAAATGAACACCAGGGGCCCTCCCGCATGGCACAACAGGTTAAGGCACAGCATTGTGAAGCTATCCACAACCACTGCTGCACAAGTTCAATGCCTGGCCAGGCGGGTGACCCACATGGCACAACAAACCTCTCCCGTCTTGCCCACTGTTTGCCTCAACAGTGTGCTTTGTCAATCTGCCTATTCTGCTCCCCGCTCTGTCACTGGTGAATCCTCTCACTGCCCCTGCACCTCTGGCCTGTATCCGAGTTCTGTATGCATAAATAATCTTAAAAACAATAAATAAATAAAATAAAATGAAAACCAAGAGGATCTATGTAGAGCCAAATATGAAGCTAATCAGGTTGGTTGCTGCCCAGACACCATGCCTTTGGGCCTAGGGCTATGATTCTCCTTAGATCCAGGATATTTCTTGGGCCTAGGGCTATGATTCTCCTTAGATCCAGGATATTTCCTGTATTTTCCTGATTCTATCAGAACTAACTTATACCCAATAGACAATAAGTCTTCAATAATTCAAAGACAGGTATAAAGAATTACTAATTTTAAAAAAGAAGACTTATTAAAGAACCCATGTAAGATAATTTTTTAAGCAAAAAAAAAGGCAAAGCAAAAGCAAAGCAAAGTAAATTAAAATGTACATTGTCAATTAAATCCCCTATACATAATTATACTAAAGATAATAATTTCCATTCAAGTACCAAGGTGATTAGTGAATTCTTCAGGCAAAACTAGCCTTTCTTCAACTTCCAAATCACACTACTCATTCCCTGCCCACATGTGAACCTGAATATTTTGCCTTTGGCCTACTACAAATACCTTGCGGTGGACAGAAAAACTGTTCTTCCTTAGTAGTCAATCCATTCATTCCAAACCCAAATAACATTTTTTGGCATTTCTAAACAATGAAGATCTAAGTGGTTGATTGGAAGCACCATATTCAAATATCAAATCCCTCAGCAGAACTAAATCTCATAAGATGTTTTAACGTTCCATAACCAAAACCCAAGCCAAAGCTACCCAATATGAAAGGCCTCACAGCCACTCACTCACTGACTAGTACCGGAGATAGGCACTCCACTACAAAGGCCCAATACCCACGGTGATTAAATGTTTACAGTAACAATGTCCATTCTAAGTCAAATCTGAAATAAGTGAGATTAATTTCTTAAGCTATAAGCAGTAAACAACATTTGGATGGTGAAGGGCTTATTAATAAAAAATGTTACTAAACAACTAGAATATGGATGCCTTTATGAACTTACTCTAGATGGTATTTCTATCTTCACAGGCAGAAGTTTTGATTTATTCACCCATGTTTATTAACTCTAAGTGCAGTGCTTGGCAAATTCTAGAAACTCACAAATATTTTTTAGTGAACACATGACTGCAGGTATGAGTGAATGAACAATCCCAGTGATATCACACCCAACACAGGTACAATGATCAGTTGCCATTCCTTAGTATGGAGCAAAGACACTAGAGCAGGAATCATCAAGAGGAAACAGAAAAGTCTGGTAAATGAAAACCAAACAGAACTGCTTAAAGGCATCTCACCATTAAAAAATGTCATTAGAGCATTCCATGACTATGGCTAATATCAGGTCCCACAGACACATATAAAACTACTACTGGAGAAAGGGAAGGGAGGTGAAGGGCATGAACAACAACAAATAATTCTTGAGTTTCTTAAATCTCAAAGTGCTGCCTCTGGCAGGAAACAAAGCCTAGATCACAAGGTCAGCATCTATCTGGTTTTAAATCTTACTTGCCTATTAAGAGTATTCTGCTGTATCACTTAGCTGAATTTTCTCTTTCTGTGCTGAGTGAAGGCATGGCATTTCTTGAAAGCTTTTAACAGTACATGTATTGCCCAATTGATAAGCTCCTGAACAAAGCTTCCTTTAGAATCACTGGAAATGTAAGTATTGTGTGACAAGATACAGGAGATACTGCCCAGAATCATCAGGAGAAGTGAAGGGCTCTGTTGTCCCAGTGCATCCTCCTCCTGATTAAAGAACTCACCGCAATGCAGAATGTCTTCCAGAACGTGAGACACTGTTGCCCACTGGCGAGGGCAGGTTGCTCCCTCTATGCAAGTCCTCAATGGATCTACTCCAGGACTTGGGTTTATCCACTGAGTTCTCCACTGTACTTTCCACACTTTCAAAGTCGAAACTGAAACAAGAAAGAAATGCCACTGATGACATAAGCAGTACATTTTCACCGAAGTACACACGGGTGGTTTGGTCTTTCCTATTATCCACCTGCACTTTAATATAGGAAGTCTTTGCAAAGAAAGCTAAAATGAAAAATACAGAAGAATTGTATGGACCCAGTGTTAAATTTGAAAATATAGAACATATAAATACACCACCAAGCAAAAAATATATATATATATTATTCTATAATATTTTACTGTAAGGCTTGCTAACCTACCAATTGTTAACATTGCTATGACGGCAGGGAGGGAAAATGATCTTACAGCTGTCTTCATTTTGCTTTAATAAGTCAATATGTTAGGCTTATACTAATTTATTCCTACCCATCAATTTTCAATGAGCATTTTCTCCTAGTATGTTGGCAAGTGTACTTTTCCAACCATATGTGATACATTACTCTCAAAGCTATGCATTTGATTTTGGAATCTCTTCCTAATGTGGTGCTCTTTAAAGTAGGACTTTTGTTTCTCTGAGAGTTTTTGAGGTTATTACTCATGTTAACCATGTTAAATAAATGGCAACTTGCTCATTCTTGTATATTTTAAGAACAAAGTTTTTAAACAGACAGGACTTTGTGTTCCATACATTTTCTCCTCCCAAAGTTGGTAGCTCTACTTTCTCAAAAAAAACTGTTATCTTTGTTCCTACCCTTAAGTCTACCATGTAACCTGATCAGAGAACAGAATAAATGGAAGGTGGGTATCAAGAGTATTCTATGGAAGATTTTGAATATATGGCAGAAGACACAACCGTAAATTGTGGAAATAAAAGGTATGATTTTTTTCTACAAGTATGACTGGCAAAATACAAGTTGGTTGAAACAGTCATCTGAAAACCAAGTGATATTCTCCACCTATTAAATACTATGTCAGAGATTCCGATGTCAGAGATTGATTTATCAAGTCAGTGAACAAGTCTCACAATTTTGTCATGGCTTTGGGTGTGGGAAGTAGTACTAAACAAAGGACGTGGAATTGGATAATCAAACAGATTCTGGAGAATTACAAATGGAAGCCTGTATCTGAAATTGGAGAAGGTACACAAGGGGCATCGCAAGGTCACAAATCATGAACACTCCTGCCAGGAAACTCTGCAGTGCCCATGCTATACAACACAGTTGTGCCAGGATGCACAGGGCAAGCTCACTGTCAACTTGGGCAGATGAATAAAGGAGTGTCCCAGAGCCCTCAGTGGATTTTTCTGCTTTAATGCTCTCTCAGGGAACCGGGTACCCAAGCACACCAGGCAGGGAAGCTGGCATGCAAGGAGGCAGGCAGGTAGCCAAACTTTTCAGCCCCCATGAATCTCTACGCTCTTTCTTGGCTTCTCTCATGTCGTCTTGTGGTCTTGCCTCTTCTGTATCAAGCTGCTATTCCATCCTGTAGCCATAATCCATCTTTAAGTGACACCACCCTCATAGCCCTCGCCTCCACACTCAGGTGTACACACTTAGGCATGCTCTCACCAGGCTCCAGGTGTCCACAATCAAGCATGCAAAGCCAGCACCCATGCTCCCAAGCTCCTTCTGCATTAATGCCATTAAGGTTGCAGCTGAGAGTCACACAGGCTAGTGGCATTAAGAGCCTGACTAATTCATTGACCCTACAAGCATTCATATTCTTGGCTTGTCACTCAGCAAAAATGCACACCTTGGTGAAAATTTCCACTTTAGGGATGGATGCTTTAATTTCCATGGGCTAGGAAATTGTCACATGACAAGAGCTAGTAAGAAGTCTTTTTAGTGTCAAAAAAAGACACAAATTACATGTCTATATTTTATCTAATTAAATCAAAACACTAACAAAACTAATAAGCAAAGAATAAAAGGGCTTTGTTCTAAGACAAATGTTCTTGGTTCCTCTCTTGTCTTTGACCTATGTTGCTGACGAAAATTCCCATAGAATGGCACTACCTTTTCTAATGGGTCTTAGTGAGGGTACAAACAGGAAAAGCTGGCTTATAAGCTTTATAGATAGTTTATTATAGAAAACCTACACAATCAAGCTGCCACTCTTTTCCATTAACCCTGAAGTTTTCTAATTCTTAATTCCATAAATATCTCATTATAATGCCATTAATATGCAACAGGTAATCTGCTTTATTGTAAATATGAAGTGTAAGGGAGATTAGTGTATTTTTACATACTACAGATAGGTAATAAGCCACTTCCGCATGAGTTCGATTCCTGCCTGCCCCGGAGGAGATCCACATGGTGTGGCAGACATCTCCTGACCCACCCGCTGCTCCCCTCAGCAGTGTATTTCATCAATCTGCCTGTTCTGCTCCCCACTCTGTCTCTGGTAAATCCTCTCACCCTCCGCATCTCTGGCCTGTACCCCAGCTCTGTATGAATAAATAAATAAATCTTTAAAAAAAAAAAAAAACTAAGGTTATATTCAGAGGATAATTTTTCAGAAAGATAAGAACTTATCTGTTGTTTTCTTACTCTATTCCCAACAAATACAAGAGTTACCAAAACTGAAACTCATCAAAGCAGTTTCAGTTAACACTTTAGTTTATGCAACCAAGGTAATTACAGCTTTCTCTTCACAATTCTCAAGGAAGTGGTAGGGATTATAAATTAACATCAGGCAAGGTCTTGGGATTGTTTTCAGAATGAGGCAATATAAAAAAACATTACCATTTAAAAAAACGTAAACTTAAGTGTAGTACATGCTCATGATTTTCAATGATTCACACCTGAAGCTTATGCAATATTAAGATGCAGCAATACTCAATTAAAAGAAAGGAGAACTGAGAAGACAAAAACACCACCTGTGTCAAAACCCTTCCAGTTAAATTAAAAATTATCAGTCTCTATGTATCAGAATACATCTGTGGATACTAAAATATTTTTTGATTAAAGGAAAAATGTGAAGAGGTTGTCTCATTCAAATGCACACTTTCCATTTCTGTTACAAATCTTTTAGAAGTCTACCAAATGGGAAAATTACGAGTGAACAAAAAATCAAGGTTACATTGGTTGATTTTTTTTTTCCTGTTCTGCCCCAGGTTTTCTCCCTTATGCCTTAAGAAAAGGAAACAAACAGCATAAAAGCAAACCTAGTCCCAGGCCTTGCTGATTGTTCTCTTCTCCTTTCAGGTCCAAGGCCTCTTCCTGCAACCATGCTTCGCCAGCTCCTGTCAGGCCAAGCATCCTAGTTTGATATACTTCTTTGTACTTATGTGAGCCAGAGCAGCCATGTAGGTCATGCATCTGACTTTCGTTCAGGCAGGTGTCAGTTGGGACAGAATGAATAACCTGAACCCTGGAACAAACTGGGTGCCAGTGATCAATACCAGTTCTACTAAGTAAAAATCAATGAGAGAAAAACTGAAGAAAGGCCATCCTTCCAAACGAAGTATTTCACTACAAAGCTGCTTAAAACAGAGGTCTTCCAGAATTTATCCTCACAATTCCCCCTCTAAACGCACTAACTCATATTGGGTTTATTGTGCTGGGGTTTACACTGATTAATAGATCTCTGAAATTTGGAGGGGGAACATATACCATATAAAGTAAAAAAGCATCTATTGGTATGTATTTGGTATGTATGTATGTGTTTGGTATGTATTTCTACAATCATATTCTCTGTATTTATCAGTAAGAATATACAAATATATGTATATGTATCACTTTTTTAATAAAAAGGAGACTTTGCATCTTGCTTTGCTCATTCAACTGTATATCAGATACCTTTTTCAATAACTGCTTAAGTATTCTACCATATGGCTTTATATAACTTGAGCACTAAAATCCTACTTTTAAAGACAAGAGTTTTCAAAGGGTGGTTTGAAATCACCTGTTTTCTTTCTGCCTTAAACGTATTACTATATCAACTAAGAGATTTTCATTTTAGATAAAAGTAGTAACAACCTCCTTAAATCCACCTTTTCTTCTGAGTATACTGAGTAATTTCACTACTTGTATCTTCTGTGGCCGCACAAACTACAAAATAAGCTTGGTTGTACTTACGTTACTGCATACTGAGCAAATGATAGATACTCCACTAGAACATCAAGGCCTTTGTTTTCTTCATTCAAAAACTCTCTGACCCATCTGTTAAAGCAAAAGAAAAAAAGATTTCAGAGGTTCATCACTGCTCTGCCATGGAAAGGATACAGGGAAACTGTTGGTTTTTCCATGAAAAGGATACAGGGAGACATTCACTAACTGAAAGGAAATATGCAGTAAGGCTTAGACTATCACCTGAGGAGGGGCTTTCAGACAGGCCAACAACAACAATCAAAAAAAAAAAAAAAAAAAAAAACCACACACAAGAGGGAGCAAAAGGGAAGGGATGAATGTACCCACCTTGCACTTTACTGCTCGGGAAACTTGGGATAACTTATAAGAAACTTTCTAAAAAGGGAACTTGCTAAATGTACTTTTTCCACCAGAACTGAAACACAGCCTGCTTATGAAAGGAGCCAAGAGTGCATAGGGAATGAGGCAGACAGGGGACATGATGACATAACCACTGAAATCCAGGCGTGATTCCAAATCCAAGTTCAACTCCTTCTTGGCACACTAAGATGCTGAAAACACGAAACCAGCCAATGACAGACCAGTGATTATAGGCTTCTGGAAGTTCAATAGGGATAACGATTCACTTAATTTTTTCCATGAATGTTAAAACCTTCTGAAAGTTGCAGGCACCACACATTATCTCCAAAGTCAAGACATGATAAATGCCATATCTTGAAAATTTTTCTTATTTTTAAGTAACACCATCATACATTTGAATGGTGAATCTGAATGCAGTTCACTGAATGTATTTATCCTTTTTTTTTTATTATTCTTCATAATAACTCTTAGAGAGGAAGGAACTTTCAGGTACTGAAGACAAATAACTGTGAACCCACATGACAAATTTCCTCCAAAGCAACCACCTTCAAAAAACATGTGACACCCCAATAAGCCTTCAGTAGGTTTGAAACCCCAACAAATAATAAGTAAAAGTGTCTGCTACTATCACAGAAATGAAATTTAAGGTACATCTATCAATTGCATCCTGAAGTGGTTACCTTCTTTCATGAATACCTAGGCCATGGTCCACCATTCATAGACATGAGCGTTGCTACTTTGGAAGATGAGCTAAGGAAAACAGTATGACACTCTATTCCATGTCCTAAAGGATGATCAGCCCCTTAAAGCCTTTGTCTTAAAGGAAGAAAAAAATCTGGTGAACTCAAGATACTGGTTTCATTTTGTTTTGGGGATTTTGTTATTGTTGTTTTGTTTTATCCTTACGTTCATTCTTACTAAGTCAGCATTTAAGCTCCAGGAGACAGCTAGGTGGATCAGTAAACAGTTTGCCTCCTATTTTCCCCTAATACCTCAGGCAGGTTAACATAAAATGTAAGCACTTCACAGCCATCTGTAAACAAATAAGATTTAAAAAAAGTCAAGAGTGGTAACAAAGACGATAAACCACCACTGGTCAGGTCTCACAAAGTGGCTTTCTTTGTTCTGTGAGTTGATCACAGTTAACAGGGCTGGCTACTAGGCCAGGGGAGGCTTCATGTCAAAACCACCACATATACAAACTCAGGGCATCTGCCTCTAGGCCTTACATTCACGTTATTTACTCCCTAGGTGGCTAGTCTCAGTGCACGATGGACATTTTTAAATGCTAATATTAAAAGCTAAGAAATTGTTCTTTTTACAACTGGAATAAAAATTCAAACCCATTATGAAAATCAAATGAGTAGCTCTTGCAACAAGCTTCTTGGCTTCTCTTGGGCCTCTCTAGTGGCTGGCTTATGGTCTGGGATGACATGGTTTAAAGTGGCCCTTGGTGATGGGTCACAGCAGGAATCCCCAGAGCTGGTTATGGGGTCCACTTTTTAATATAAACAGTCATCTACAGGATTCAGATTTTTCAGGGAAGTATCACATATTCTGTCTCAGTGGCCTGGAATTTAGAGCTGAGAAAAAGTTAGCATGGTTCCTTCTGGTTGATTTTCCTGACATTATCTCCAAAATGTACAAATGGCCCAAGACTAGAGAGTCCTCAAACCATTGTCTCAACCATGAATACCTCCATTTTACTTAGAAAGTTTAGCCACAAACTGGGTGGGTGACAAATGGCCCACGTAAAAGTATTGGGGGGATAAAAAAGGAATAGATAGTAGGAAATAGCCAGGTATGCCCAGAGCTACAATTCTCTGGTCTCAAAATGCTACTCTGCATGTATTTTGATGCTGGTATAAAAACAATTGGTTTCTCTTCAACGCCACACATTTACTGATGGCACATCTCATTTTCTGACTTTGACTATAAGTACCTTAAAAAATTTCAGAGTGGGGCCCTCCCTGGTGGCGCAGCGGGCTAAAGCACTGCACTGAGAAGCTAAAGCCACTTCCGCATGAGTTCAATCCCCACCTGCCCCAGAGGTTACCACATGGCGTGGCAGACCTCTCCTGACCCACCCACTGCTCCCCTCAGCAGTGTACTTCACAGATCTGTCTGTTCTAGTCCCCACTCTGTCTCTGGTGATTCCTCTCGCCCCTGCACCTCTGGCCTGTACCCCAGTTCTGTATGCACAAAATAAATAAATCTTTTTTAAACAAATTTTCAGAGTGAATAATGTAGAAAGAAAATCTTTTTTAAAAAAATTTTCAGAGTGAAGAATGTAGAAAGAAAATAAAGAGTAAAGGCCACTTTCACACCAATATTTTGAATCTAAAGGCAAAAAAGATGGATGCACTACCCTGCAGATTTATGTATATGATCATGCAATGAGCTGTCATAGTTTCAAGCTTCACCTCTGTACACAACACATACACTTTTTAATACACTGCCAATATGCAAACAGTTTTAAACATGGTGATTATGGGTTTGGGAAAATATAATTATTTCTCATCCAACAGCATGTATCATTTGAGTGTCTTACAGATTCAACATAATTACCATATGCTGTAAATATGAATTTAAGCAAATTTCAAATCAGCTGCTTAGAAGCTGGAAGAGACAATGATCATGAAAAATAGCTCTAAAAAAATGTCATCAAGGAAGGAAACTCAGTGCAGATGACAACAGTAACTGTCCTATTATTTCAGAATTTCTGTTCCTTTCTCTCTGCCCCCAAAATCCTATAACCACATTGTTCTCATCTACATAACAAAGTCCAAAGCATGGTTCTGATTTTACATTTCTAATGAACCCAGACTCAAGACTCAGAAGAAAAAGGGGTAAATGGTGCACTCCCTTCACCAATCTTCCTTACAGAGGTGCTACACACATGGTTGAAACTTCAGTTGCTGAAAAAGCAGGCTGAAAATCATGAAAAGGATGAAAAAGATGAGCATTACCCAAGTTGACTGTTAGCTAACAAATCTTTTCTGTGTGTATCAAAAGTAAGTTCACAAAGCGGTTTATAATCCATACACCACTAGGGGACCCTGAAACCTCAGGGGGTTGTAAACTTAAAGCTATTGTCATAAAAATATTAAGACAGGGTTGCTATTTCCCCTGTGCTGATAGCTGTGTTGGTGATACAAAGAAATGTGCATAAAACAGATGCCACCAAAGAATACACCTACATATTGTACTCTTCACCCCGTGCACCAGAAAGGGGGAAAACAAGGCAGTTTCACTTAAGACTTCTTAGTATCTCATTTATACCAAGTCAAAAACAAAAGTCTTTAGTGAAACAATATAAATTATTGATTACATTCAGACATGCTTCTTGAGTAACCAGACATTTATTGAACTTCATTTTTATTGCACTTTAAAGATACTGCACTTTTTTACAACTTGAAGATCTGTAGCAACCCTGCATTGAGCAAGTCTATTTTTCCATCAGCATGTGTTCACATTATGTCTGTCTCAATTTTAATTAATGCTATTGCACAGTTAGACTACAGTACCGTGTGAACATAACTTTTATATGCACTAGGAAACAAAAAGAATCTCTTTAATGAGAAATTCAACTTATAGCACTGACAGAAAACCAAGCCCACAGTATATCCTGGGTATGTCTATATATCTTTTTAATTTTCTGTGTAACTAAATGAAAAAGTCCACAAGTACTGCAGTTGTCTTGAAGAAAAGTATTAGTACAATTGTTTGAGTTGAAACTGAATGAGCCACCTTTTTACAGAATGTAACAAAAAAAAAAAAAAAAAAAGATGGTCATTCTGTCTTAAATATAAGGCAGTTATTTTCTCAAAAATGAATGAAGTGGGCCCTCCCTGGTGGCGCAGCAGGCTAAAGCACTGCACTGAGAAGCTAAAGCCACTTCCCACATGAGTTCAATCCCTGCCTGTCCAGGAGGAGATCCACATGGCGTGGCAGACCTCTCCTGACCCGCCCGCTGCTACCCTCAGCAGTACTTCCTCGATCTGCCTGTTCTGTACCCCACTCTGTCTCTGGTGAATCCTCTCACCCTCCGCATCTCTGGCCTGTACCCCAGTTCTGTACGAATAAATAAACCTTTAAAAAAAATGAATGAAGTGTAATTTTAAAGAAAACTGATGGTATTTGCAGTCACAATAAAAGTAGAACATTCAAACAACAAAAAGTCAGAATTTTGAGAACACATATATTTACTACCATGAACTTCACTGCTTCCCAAGCTAACATACATTCTGGTGAGACTAGTGATTTTTAACAAACTGTAATTGTTTTTACATTGTAAAATAAAATGTGTAGATGTTTGAAAGAGCAGAATAACTCAGTGAAACAGTATTTCCAAATGACCAATTCATGATCAAAATTATGCATTAAGAGACCCAAAGTGCAAACAACAAAATGGATTTTACTGTTACAGTACAAAGAAATATTGGCTATGGTTTCAGACATTGCAACATTTCCACATTGCAACAATTTTAATTCCCACATCTTAAATGTTTGTATATTATCAAAGAATATTCACAGTTCTGAGTTGTTTATTAAAAATTCCTTTTCCAGGAAAAATACCAGATAGTTTCACTCATAGTCCCAGGAGCATAAAGGACCAGGGGAGAAAATAATAATAATGAACAACTATATAATGGGGTTGGGGGGCGCACAGGCAAAGCACTGGACAATGGTGATGGCATGGATGATTTGGTGATGGGAAGCCCAAGGGGTTGACAACTGAGATGGAAAAAGGCACAGAATGATGTAAAAATATTTTTTTTTTTAATTCCTCAATTCCTTTTCCTGGGGCCTCCCTGGTGGTGCAAAGGGGTTAAGTCTCAGCACTATGAAGCTATCCCCAGCCAGGGCACCAGGAGTTCCATCTCCCACACCCCCAAACCCCCCCACCCCCAGAAAGCTGACCCACATGACACGCAGACCTCTCCAGTCTCACCTGCTGCTTCCCTCAGCATTGTTATTTCAGTCAATCTGCCAGTTCTGCTCCAGAGACAGGATTCACTCTGTCTCTGGTGAATCCTCTCACCCATCCCCACCTCTGGTCTAAACCCCAGTTGTTGTATGCATAAATAAAATGAATCTTTTTAAAAAAAAATTTCTCCCAAGTACCATGTGTAAATTAGTCAAATTTTCTTCCTAACATCAAGCAAAACAGTATCACAACAAATTAAATGTACATAAATAAAGAGATCTGAATCCAGTTGCATTCTGTTAATCAGACATTAAAGATACATTCTATTGTAAATATGTAAAGCAAAGCCACTCTTGTCACTAACCTTTTTTTGCTTTGGAAAGTTATTCTTCATGTCATGTTATATGTGCTATAATATGCTTGTATTTTAATGTTAATATGTTTACATTTCCTAACTATCATTATTAAACATTAAATTTTATTTAGCATGCATATTTAACACTTATCAGTTTAAATTTCCAACATGGTAAGTACTAATAGATAAAATCCATATAAAGCAAAGCCTATATTGGGTTCAGAATAATTTGAGAGTAAAAAAAGGTGCTTAAATTAAAAATTTGATAATTTCTCATTTATGTAACAGCTTTTTGATTTGGTCATATTTAGGTTCTAATCTCAGTGCTTCTAAGACTTCAGCAAGCACTCAATAGAGGGCTCAGTTTTCTCATTTATGCGGTGTCTCATCAGAGATAAAAGGCAATGATGAAAAGATTTTTCACATCTTAGGTGATATAAATAATACCTTTAGCATACCTAATACACAATGACAAAATACATTAGTAAGATTTCCAGAAAGCACATCTAAGAATGAACTAATCCTGAGGTGACTTCTTGGTGGGGAAGATGTTCACTAAACAGCTTCTCAGCTCCTTCCCTGTTCTATAAACCTCCTCCTCCCTCTCCTGCCAACTTGCACAATCCTCCTGCAACTTCATGCCCATTTTCTCAACTGCTCCAATGAGAGGAAATAAAATGGGCATCTCCCAAAATTTCTATGACAAAAAGCAATTTTCAAGCCCTCCTTGGTGGCGCAGCGGGTTAAAGCACAGCACTAAGAAGCTAAAACCACTTCAACATGAGTTTGATTCCCATTCTCCCCAGAGGTGACCCACATGGCATAGCAGACCTCTCCTGACCTGCCTGCTGCTCCTCTCAGCAGTGTACTTCATCAGTCGGCCTGTTCTGCTCCCTACTCTGTCTCTGGAAAATCCTCTAACCACCCCTGCACCTCTGGCCTGTACCCTGTATGCATAAATAAAATTTTTTTAAAAAAAATAATTTTCTACCATAGACAGCTTTAGTAAAATAAATTACCTGCAAGGAAAGTTCCATGGTGAATAAAGCTCTCAGTTCCATGGTGAATAAAGCTCTTAAATCTACCCAGCTCAGCACTGTCACCACCACTTGAATGTTACCACCCTGACATCCAAAACACAATGACATTTGCCCCCTAGTGCTGCATGGCCAATGTGTTCTAACAGAACAAGGCTCCTTTTTCAAGGCTATTTCAAGTCATTTTGAGGCTTTGGATAAGTCATAATCTATTTCTTCTCTATTGTTATAATTCCTAAACTAAGTGAATGAGATTATTTCTGATCCAATTCTTATTCAATTTGGCTCAGAGAAAATTAATTTTCTCTCAGAAGATTGCTCCATTTATAGAGCCTTTAGACTTATATCAAAACTCAGGAAAAAAATCCTTTACTTGACCAGACTCTAGTTTGGAATGTTATCTCAGCAAAGCCCCAGACTCTAACCTAGAAAAGTAAGCACGTGCCAAGAATAATTTCTTAAGAACAAGTATATGTTAAACATAATTCTTCCTTTTAGTTTCTGGGATCCATAATTACCCATGTGCCCAAGTCACTCTAAACAGAAAAGGTAACATTCTCTGCATCAAATTCCTTAAGGATATATTATATAACACTGTTGGATTATTTTATATACACTGTAATAATTATTACATATATTTTCAACAGACAAAACAATACTGGTTAAATACTGAGCAACTACCATGTAGAACACCCCATACTAAGTCTTTTATAAACTATGTCAATTCAATCCTTACAACACTCCTACAAGGTATTATTATCTTGATTTTGTAGGTGAAAAGTTAGATCAGGCCACATGATAAATAAGGACCAGAAGTTTATGTAATTTGTCTAGGACCAGAAGTTTATGTAATTTGTCTAAGCTCAATATTAAATCACATACTAAGAATTTGCAAAAATCTTACTAAGTGGCAAAAAATTTGAACCACGCTCTCTCCTTCCATAAGGCAAATGTGCACACAATTTTCTAGCAATAAAGCCTATAGGTCTACTTTTTCCACAATACCTCACTGTAGTCATTGATCATTTTCAAATTAATGAGTAATTCTTCCCATTGATTTCCCATTCAAGTGAAAATCAAGCCAATTAGTTTCCACAATGAAGAGTCCAGGTTTGGGTTTTCAGAATGGGCAAAATCTTAGTATGTGATTTAATACCATATAAGATTATAAGAGTAATTGGTTACACACAACCAGATAATGCACCTCCACGAATTTTCCTGCTGCTAATCAAAGCTTTCAGTATCTCACAAAGGTGAAGATGAAAGAAGTTTAAGAAGAGTCTTGCAACATTACTATAATACCCTAAACAATAAACTATCCAATTGCTTAAAGATTTGCAATGGCTTACATCCAACCATGACTCTTCTATTCAGCCAACTTTGTATTGGAAATGATATTCTAACTTTGGTATTTGATGGTTAATTTCACATTACTTCAGCAATGCTTGAAGAAATGCTTTTTGGCAATTTGTAGCAATCCAGTTTGCAGTTCATGCCACCATTTTCAGTCAAGAAGTATTGAGTCAGACCTTACCAAGGAAATCTAGTTCCCAATCTGAAAAAACTGAGTAGTTGTTGACTTTCCTAAGCTTGGCTACCCAAGTACACTGAATCACCACCACTTTCACCTCCCTCTCCCCCTCGGCCCCCCAACAGATAAGCCTCATTGCTTTCATTCCAGAGTCCTGATGACATTATTTCCTTTCAGAAAAAGGGCTGGTAGGTTGAGCTACATAAGGAAAAGAACATAGCATTTTGATCCAAAGCACATGGTTCTAGAGTTTTCAACTTAGTGTAAGTTATTCACCTTCTCTGACCTTAATTCTTTTAACCCATAAATAATGGACTAAGCAATCCTTAGTTTCTTTTCTAATTTGAAAATGACACTTCTATAAAGTTCATTTTCTGGGACAGAGGTGATTATCAACCTTAGGTTAGAATCAGTTCAGTTCGCTTATGCTTCCTTCTCAAGGTGACAAATATATTGAGTTACCCACTAGGAAAATAACATTTTCACCCAAGATCCATCACCTATAAATTAGTCTTGCATTTCTGCCATATAAAAAAAGTTTATTTTGTAATACCTATAGGAATTAATTATTTGATTGACTGGCTCATTCCAAGCAGTCTTAAGTAGAAAGAACCTTATTTATGTAGTATATTTCACAGGATATATGAAACTACACTGTAGAAAATATGCAAAACTTCATTTCTAGTAGACCTGCAAAGAAAAAATCATAAAAGACTTCAATGTCTATAATGTTCTCATTGTAGAACTCAAAAGATCAAAACCCACAGAAATTTAATAATTTTTCTGATGTTAAATAGGCAGAAATATGAGTATATATCAGGATACCTGATATCATTCTGCCTTGGGGGGGAAAAAATCTTATTATAAGATACCATACAATTATGCCATCCCAGGAGTAAGGGAGAATGTAAAAAACTGTATTTGCTTGAGGCAAAAGAACCATGTTATTACAAGAAAAACTCTTAGAAATGCTGACTAAAGAAATTTCCCACACTTGGCCTTCCCAGAGTGGATTCATACTTGTATGTCCTGAAATGATGATAAGAACAAAGCAAGTGCAGTGAAGTGTGTCAGGAGCCATCATTGCAGCTTCTGTCTCTGCCCTGTTTGGTCAGAAAAGCCAGGACACAGAAGTAAGGGGACAGACTCAACAAGTCAGCTTGGACACCTGTTAGGTTGACAGATTTTCCTTCATTTTTTGCTAGGGGCTTTTGATTGGTCATGGAAGTGAAACCAAGCAATTATCACTAGATTCAGGCAAAGAATTTTAGAATTGCTAATAAACACACAAAATCAAAGGTTATGTGTCCTGCTTCTACAGCTTCTTGTACAGTGAGCAATTCAAGCACTAACAAAAGTTCTTAACCTCAGTCTTTTGACTTTTAATGAACAATAAAGAAGCTTAATTCTTTGGATGTGATTCAATCACTTTGTAAAGTGTCCAAAAGCCTTAGAGCTAAAATGTTAAATGGCACACTTACCCAATATGGTTGGTTCGTAAAGAAATTTCCAGTTCTCTTAGCACTTGGGTAGATTCTTGAACACGCCGTCTAAATTTCTAAAATTCAAAACACATTCTCACAAAATGTATTTTAACAAGCAGTATAACTGTACCTCATAAGCTTAACACAATATGAAAATATCTTTGCTTCTGAAGTGGACTTCTTTGACATTTCTTTTGGCAAAGCACACTTTTTTCTCATCATCAGTATCAGAGGATGAGCAAAGACTGGGACAAATGCCTAATTTCATGTCTAAATGTCTTTGAATAAGTAGATTATTTTTCCCCACCCCACAATAAAACAATATTCACCAATTTACTTTTGTGTTGTGATCCCTAAGATCATCCCAGTATCAATTATTCACCAGGACTCAGCACTGAATTGTCCTTACAACCAGGATTTACTACAGAGAAAAAAATAGAAAGGACAATCTGTGGGGGCAAAGTCCTGCAGAAGCTGGATACAAGCTTTGTGCCATATTTGTACCTCTGGAGGCACAAATGACAACATGGATAAGATGCTATCCACTAAGGAAGCTCTTTGACTCTGGGCGACCAGGTTTTTATTGGAGGTTGTTAGATAGGCACCCTGCCTAGCACACACTCAAATTGCATACTGTGAGAAGGAAAGCAAGCATTCAGCATAAAGCACATTGACACACACACAGTTTAGGCACAGTGAGACATCTTTATGAGGAAATGCTTTCTGGGAAATGCCCTTGGTTGCAACTCAAGGGCAGTATTGTAAGAAGACCTCTGTAAGCAGCAATCTCAGTCCTGTTAGTCAAATCATTTTGTGTGTCCTAATAGATTCTATACATTCAGAGTTATACTACCTGTGAGTCCTCATTGGAATGTCCCTCATCTGAAGCCCTTCTCCCCTAGCTTTTGAAATGCCTGCTCTCATTCTCATTCCCTTGCCTACCAGAATCCCAGCTATCCTTCCAGAACTCCCTGAAGTCTTTGTCTTTCTTTCTTCAATGAATGCCAAGAGGTAAATGTACTTATCTTCCCCACTCTGAATAATCCCCAAGATTTCAAGTTTCTTTGCTTATCAGTTCTTTTAGAAGACAATTTCTTAGAGAAACACTTATTTATAGTGATTAAAGTCTCAAGTCACTCTAGAAGGACATTTAATATACAATGCCTTCTAAGAAGATTCTACATACACTGTGCTATAGACACAAATCATCTTTATGTGACATTGTTTCAGGAAAAGCCTATGAGAATTCTAGCTCAGAATATTAGGGATTCCTATCCTCTGCTACTGCAACTGCAATGCAAACTCAAATGAAAAAGGCATTTAAGGACAAGAAGGGAAGGAGGACAGTTGGAAAGGAGACTCCAGATTGAGGGGCTGGGAGAACATGGTCTTGCTCTGCTAGGTATGACGTGTATTCCTGTCACCTTTCTCTTGTCAAAGGCCTTTTGCTTCTCCCTGGGGTCCCAAGAAAGCAAAAAGACTCAGTTTCTCCCTGATTGCCAATTCTAAATCAACTTAAAAACGTTCTCGGATATCTTCAATATATTAAAGCTTCCCCAATGCAATAATAAAAAAAGGAGAAAACTCACCTACCCACCCCCACCCCCCCACCCCATTGTCAAGAAAGGCCTAAAATAGGGTTTTAGAGTCATCTAGAGTTTGGAAGGACTCTGAACCCACACCTTCCTGATGAACCTTCAGGCAATGAGAACCAGTGAAGTAAGAGTCTAATGCCCCACCACTGAGAGAACCATTTCCAGGTGTGCTGGCTGCAACAGAGCGGCCATTCTTTCAAGTCAGTGTCACAAGTCGTGATCAGCCTGTAATGTAGCCTTAAGAGAATTCCTAATTATGCATTATGTGGCATTCTCATTCTTTCTCTGCACTCTGTTGGTGCCATGACTCTGCTTATATCTCCTCAGAGCAAGGTAATCCCTTAACAACTTTGTCTGCCACAAGGGCACCCAGCACAGATCACAGAGTATCAAAGAGGATCTGCTGAAAGATGGAAGAAATGTGGTATCAAAAAAAGATAAATCAAAATATGACAAAATAATAGTAACAGCAGCTAACACTAGGCATTATTGTGGCAAACAGTACACTTTTGTAACTGCAAAATAATGGGGGTAAAACTAAACTGATTTCTCTGTTGCATTTTTTTCTCTTGGGAACTCTTCAATCTCAGCTGGACTCTGAACTACAGAGAAGCCTTGGCATCTACTGCTCTAGCCATAAACAGGTGTTAACACTCTGCACTTCTATGATGTATTCAAAACTCTGCAGGGACCAGCAAAAAGAAGCAGGGTACTTCCATTAGCAGTCTTTACCATTTGCCCATCCCTCCTCATAAAAGGAGTTGCCAGGGATGAGTCCACAGAAACCCTAGGGGCCCATATACAGGCTTCATTTCGCAACTGCCGTGCCTGCAAAGGACAGGCTCCCTTACTCCTAGTCTTTAGTCTTTTCTTGTGCCAGACATGGGAACCTTCCCTCCTTCTGTATTCTGCCCTCGCACCCCACCCCACCCCTCCGACCTTCACCCCAGCCTCCTGTGCAGACTGAACATCACTGGTATCCTACCCAATGAAGGTGCTTCCTTCTGCCCCAATGATTTCATTTAAAACTATTCAGAAAAAATATAAATAAAATGTGCTTAGTATTTTTTAACATGTTGTATTTACTGTGAACTAAATAAGAATGAATGAAATATTCAAGGACTCCAGGCAGTTGTGCAAAAAGTGTCACTCTAGACACCGGGCTCAAACTGAAAGTCCTGACTTGACATTCATTCTTTTCGCCCGGCCATAATACAGCTGAGAATCTTAAACTCATTTTAACTGTCAGTCATGCTTTCTTGCAAACAAAATCTCCTTTTTTCCAGATTTTAAGTATGAAAATGATGTTGAGTAGAACTGATCATTTCCTATTGCCAGTTCCTGACAGAAATCTTACTAAAGCAGGGGTGGCTAAGCCAACATCCATCTTATTTTTTTGCTGAATGACTGATGGTGAAAGATGAGACAGAGACCAAACAAGACGACTCAGGTGAGTACACACAGTCTAATGCAGAGACTTCAGGAACAAAGGGCAAGCCTAACAGACACCCTTTGTCTTATACCTCTTCACTAAATTATTTGCAAGGGCTGTGAACACTTTTGGAGCAGTCTCTTTTCTGTTTATTTTTTAACATTCTTTATCTAAAAGCCAGAGTAACTATTCCACAGGAGAACAGGGGTTATATAGGAGGATTCAGTTCTGCCCTCCAAATATCATCATCTTTGGAAGCTCTTTCTGAGCTGGAATCTTAGAAGAGGGCTCTAGGCACATTTTCCCCTTTTCAGAATTTGACATATATTGAGATAATTGTATGAGGGCGGCATTTACTCCATGCAAGGGGAGTTCCCATTTGTGAACAAATGCACACATTTCTACCATACTTAGTGTACATAAGTATACTTGTTTTGGGGTCTGGGCCACCCAGCATGGAGGCTTACAAGAGTGGGAGTTTCCTAAAGTATTTCCAAAATAGAATGTTCCTGTCACATGGTAGTAAAAAGCCCAGGAAACCTCTTGTGTGTGTGGTGTGTGTTTAGTGCATTTGTTGTGTCTTCATTTAACCCATAATCATCAGATTAGGATAACATCAAGTGCATTACAACCCAGGGAAGGGAGACAAGCAAGAAAACAACAAGAATTAAGCAGCTGTCTCATTTAAGGAATCTGAGAAATCTTTTTTTAAAAGGAACAGGTGTAAAGCCCCACCTGCACCCCCATGCTTATTGCTGCTCTGTTTACAATAGGGAAGATATGAAATCAACCCAAATGCCCAAAAATAGAAGACTGGATTAAAAAGATGTGGTACATATACACAATGAAATATTACTCGGCAATCAAAAAAGATAAGCTCATGCCTTTTGCAGCAACATGGATGGAGCTAGAAGGGATTATGCTTAGTGAAATAAGTCAGAAAGAAAAAGAAAATACTGGGTGGTTTCACTCATAGCAAGAGCATAAAGGCCCATGGGGGGTTGGGGGGGCTGTGGTTTGAAATGAACAACTATATACCAGAGACATTTTATTGGGATGGAGTGGGGAATGGAATTAAAAAATGGGGTGGGGGTGGGAGTGGGCCCTCCCTGGTGGCGCAGTGAGTTAAAGCACTGCACTAAGAAGCTTAAGCCACTTCTGCATGAGTTCGATCCCGCCTGCCCCGGAGGTGACCACATGGCGTGGCAGACCTCTCTGACCCGCCCGCTGCTCCCCTCAGCAGTGTACTTCGTCGATCTGCCTGTTCTG
>NW_004567103.1:59589781-59620220 GCF_000260355.1 Condylura cristata
AAGAAAGAAAGAAAGAAAGAAAGAAAGAAAGAAAGAAAGAAAGAAAGAAAGAAAGAAAGAAAGAAAGAAAGAAAGAAAGAAAGAAAGAAAAAGAAACAGGTGTGGGAAATATGATGCTACTTTGACAGGTACATTCTTAGAATGTACATCACATTCAAGTCACATGGTATCCAGGTGACAGCAAAGGACTACATCTATTGTCATCATCAATACTAGATTTTATTTACACTTGTCTGCATGCTAACTATAGGACAATGGATCAGAAAACTCTGAAAGGAAGTAGCTATTTGCCTTTGCTTGACTTTGTGTTGGGGGTGGAAGAGGTATGAATTTAAGAGCACAAATGAAAGATGAAGAAAAGAAAGAGAACTTAACCAAAAAATACAAACCAAGGACCTTAGCAACAGTGGCTGACTAGGAAAAGTATACCTTTCTTTCCCCATATGTCACACCCTCAAACAAGAGAGGGAATTCAGCTCAAGATATTTTTGCTGCAGCCTTAAAAGCAGGAGTTGTGTAAGGTCAATTAAAAAAAAAGTACTATCTGGCAAAAAACCGCTTACCCTTCTTGAGCCAAAATAGTTTGACCTGAGACATCCCAGGGCTGATCCAGGCCTGCGGGGCTGTCTCAGGTGCTCACTTTACCATGAGGACTCAGTTTAAATCAACTGTGCAGCTGCACAAAGCAGAGTTTGTTTGCAAAAGGAGAAAGTCAGTTGAGAATGGGATCGGCTATTCTCTCCGTTCCTTCTTGGGGCTGGAGACAGAGGTGGCAGGGGAAGCTGCTAAAAGCGTCAACACAGGATGTGAGTGCACAGCTGGAATGACAAAGCCCCAGTGATTTTTCAAGGTCTCTGGAAATGCATCAAGGCATGAAAGACGAGTGTTCCCTTGGCTAGGCCTGCTTTTCTAGGGGGCTGAACGCCTATGGACTGGACTGACTGTTCTGTGTACATGAAATGGCAGTGTCTCAATAACCATCAGAGGTATGTAATTCCCATCCCAGGAGAGTACTTTTTAACACATCCGCAGGCAAGGATGGCTTTTCATGTTGTCAGTCTCCAAAGGTTGTTTCCTGAAGGCTCTGGCAGAGGCCGTAATGCAGAGGAAGAAAGGGCTACTCAATGCAGGTTGAGTCTGCCAGCTAGTGAGGAAGTAACAACAAAGAATGAAAACAAATCCATCTTACCTTCCTGGTTACAGCTGGATCCAGATAGCCTTTGAGCTTTTGAATGTATGTATGGGGAGGATTCTTCACCTGGAATCGTTCCTGCAGGAGACACAAATGTAAAGTAAAACGCATGAAAGAGCTATGATAGCAAGACATAGTGAGCCACATTCAAAGAGATCAATACTGCTGATCCGAGGCCAACACATATCTACAGTATGAACATGGCCCTGAAAATAATCCTTATATACTCCCTGTTTTGAATCTTTGTAAATGTGATTATCCTCTCTGTGTGTAGAAAAAGCTGAAGCTCAGAGAAATTCAGAAACAGCCAGTGGTACAAGTAGATTCAAATCTTCACCTGTCATCTCCATATCTGTACTGATTTCTCTGTGGTGTTCTGAAGTTTTAACCTGTTTCAGGGCATTTTCTAGAAGGTTTTCAATCTACTGCATATTTTTTATTTAGTTATCTTTAATATTCTTTAATATTGATAGGTCTTTTTCTGTTGAAAGTGTATTTTATCTTTAAAAACTTGACTTAAAAATAGATAAAATTAGTTTATCTCAAAAATGAATAACAAGTATATTGCTAAGAGTATGGACTGTGTATAAACATGTATATTCTGTGATCATTAATGTATTACCAATTTTTTACCCCCCAAAAAAATTTGCACAAGACATCATTGAAGAAGATTAGATAGAGAGAGCAAGAGAGAGATCTATATCCCCAACTCCCATATGCTAACACTATGATGAAAGTATCCAAATTTGAGATACTTTCATATTAGGTTTTAGAGACATTAAGGTATAAAGTAGCATTATAAACAGAGATTCTAGAAATTGGATAAAAATAAATGCCCATAAACTATGAAATGGCTTAGTACTTTTATTATGTTCATATGATGTTATATATTATATTCCAAGAAAAAGGAACAAAGTAATGTGTGCTCTTGCAGGGACAGATCTTAGAAAACAGACATTGAGAAGAACATATGATTTCATTTATGTAGGTTTGGAAAACAGGCGTTATTAAACTTTAATGGTTAGGGCACAAACATAGCTGATTTACTTGTTTAAATACACACACACACACAGTTTCATATACATACAATGGATGGGAGATGGGGTCAGCATAAAAATGAATTGGAGAACTGAACTGGAGGTGAGGGAAGGGAGCTATGGCCTGATCCTGAGAGCTAGTAGTATTCTACTTGACTCAGATACTGTCCCTAATCTGCTTGTTATGCTGTTCTCAAGTTTCATGACCTTTCTGTGAATATGCTATGTTTCATACCCAAAAAAACTTAATTCAGCTCACAAAGGAAAAACATGATTCGTCACGAAATCAAGACAATTGTAGTCAGTGCTCTGCTTTTTTTTTTTTTCCTATTTACAACCCAAGATGTTTTGTTAGCAATTCCTTTTAACCTGATTGCTATTGATGTGACAATGGAATGTTTTAGAATGTTTTAGTATTTCCCAACACTGACAAAAAACTAACAGTTTTAAGCATCTATTTAATCCATATAAATTTCTATTTCTCCACAGAGAGAACCAAACTATTCTCCTTGTTTTATTCAAGTTTTGCTCAATTACAGACTTAGAACTATTAAAGATCACCTATCAACAAAAATATTTTGTTACTGTTTAGTACTTTAAAATAGAGGGAAGCGTCTTTTTGTGAGACACATCAATATTTCCCTTTCATTTAAAAGTCAGGGTGAATTTATCATATATAAACTATACTCCAAAAAATGTTTTTCAAAAGATCAGTGTATAGTTCACAATTATTTTCAATTTTCTACTCTGAAAACAATTTTGAAACAAATCATGAATATTTGAGATTTCCAGTGCCATCACTGAATCGATGTATAGTCTTTTTTTAAAAAAGAAATTTACCATCACTATCCTAAAGACTGGTTAGAACTCAACTGCCCTCAAGAATTATCAATAACCCAGTTAAGAGCTAAAATAACAACAAAGAGTTCTGGAAAATGAACTAATAACCTAGCTTGAAATGACTGATAAACTGTTCACAGAAAACTCAACCAACATCCAGGGATTCAAATAAAACTGTTACCAAGAAAGAATAAAATACCCAAACAATTTTCCTAAAAACTCAGCATTGTTTCTCTAATTTCAAAAGGAGCTATTGTTTGAGTTATAAATATAGCACCTGGCTCGCCAGATATTTTCTTTCTATATTTAACATGACCATTTAGACAACAGAAACATTTGAGGGAATTCACTGAAGAATTTCAACATCCTGCCAAAACACAATTATTTTGAAGATTTCAGGATGTGTGATTGATGTATTTACATAAACTTTTTTCTCAAAAATTAGAATTTTAGACTACTGCATTGAAACGAGTAGTTTTCAATCATCCTCATTCCAGATCTGCTTCATACCCCACATGCTATTTTCAATAATTTTACCTGCTTGTTCAACTTCATTGAGATGAGCAGCTTAACTAAAGTCCTCATCTAGAGTTGTATATACATATCTCTAAAGGTAAAAATGTATTCCTATATCATGGTGATTTATCAATGTAAGTTAATAAGTTATGTGAACAAGTTTTTTTTTTTTTTAAGATTTATTTATTTATTCATACAGAACTGGGGTACAGGCCAGAGATGTGGAAGGTGAGAGGATTCACCAGGGACAGAGTGGGGAGCAGAACTGGCAGATGGGCGCAGTACACTGCTGAGGGGAGCAGCGGGCGGGCCAGGAGAGGTCTGCCTCGCCATGTGGATCTCCTCCGGGGCAGGCGGGGATCGAACTCATGCGGAAGTGGCTTAGGCTTCTTAGTGCAGTGCTTTGACTGCTGCGCCACCAGGGAGGGCCCTATGTGAACAAGCTTTTAAAGTACAACATACAGTATCACCACTACCCTCAACTCCCTCTTTGTAGAAACTTTCTGGATGCAATGTTTCTGGCTGGGAAGTAACAACTGCTCTAGGATTTTAAATCATTTCCTATGAGCACCCAAAGAAAAACAGTCTGAAGCCATTTCTTAACATTTAGTACATTAGACCCCCCCAAAAAAAAAGTCTGGGAGGAGTGTGTGAGAAAATAGGGCGGGAGGACAAACCTCAGACTAAAAAAAAAAAAAAAAATTCATTAAAAGTAGTGTTATGAGGGCCCTACCTGGTGGTGCAGCAGGTTAACAAGCACTGCACTAAGAAGCTTAAGCCACTTCCGCATGAGTTCGATCCTCGCCTGCCGGGGAGGAGATCCCGGGAAGAGATCCACATGGGGAGGCAGACCTCTCCTGGCCCGCCCGCTGCTCCCCTCAGCAGTGTACTTCATCGATCCGCCTGTTCTGCTCCCCACTCTGTCTCTGGTGAAGCCTCTCACCACCCCTTTGGCCTGTACACCAGTTCTGTATGCACAAATAAATAAATCTTTAAAAAAAAAAAAAAACCTCACTGCTAAAGGTCTTCTAAGTCACTTCACTCAGATTAAGGATAATTTTTGAAGTTTTGGTATACAACATGTAACTATAGGGCATATATCCAGTGTCAGTGCTTGATATGTCCTTCAAACTATTGTCAGAACTAAAGAACACTTGCTGATAAGCCTGTGTTGTTTTGCTTGTCTCTGAAAGTATCTGCTACATTATCATATACTTTCCCCTACCTCAATTTACCAAGGTTTGAGCTAGCTTCACCTTCCTTCCACTGGCCACCAGGAAGGTTAGGCCTGCTTTATAGGTGAAGAGGAAGGAAAAAAATAAAAAAAAAAAAAAAAGCATTTAATGGACCTCACCTAATGACTAAGGTTCAAATCTACTACAGCTCAAAGTGAAACACCAGAAGCAGAAGATGAAGGGATTACAACAGGAGCGCCACTAGGTTTAGCAGGTCAGTCATAGTAAACAGGACTCATCAGCTGTGCCGCAACATAACATTTTCTGTTAGACTTCTAACTATCATGATTATTTCTTTGGGGCCTCACTCCACATGTAGTTGTGTATCATTGAAAGTCGTTCTACATAAAAGTTTAGAATTAGACATTCCATTCATCTAGCAAAATATTTCTGTTCCTTTGTAGCCTCTGTGATAATTACATAAATTAGTTATTAAGGTTAATCTGCTGTTAGCTACCCAAAAAATCTGCTGTTACTTACAAAAAAACAACATGTTTTAAGCATTTCTGCTCTACAAATTACAGTTGGATAAGTAGCTCTAAAAGCAAATATAATTCCAATCAAGTTTATCTTATACCTTAGTACTCCTGAGATTTAAGGGAAGAAATTATACTGAGACATTTAAAGATAAAGGAAACCTCAGGCAAATGAATAGCTCGGGAGGGACACACTGACTGCTGAGTTTCTCTTCCTGTTTGGGAGGGCTGCAGGGTCACTGACTCCATTTCAGCAGTGTATTAGCAGAGCTATATGAACTGCTTAAACACCCTAGGGATGAATTAGATGTCATCATCATTAAGCCATTATTGTTTTATTATTCAGATCCTGTAATAATTCATTTTAGATAATGAAAATTCAAGGGGGGTTGTTTTCGTGCATATAAGCCTACTCACTATACTTGAATGATTTTTTTCTTCCTAGAGTTCAAAGTCATTGGGCTTCTTTCCCAAGGCTGAGGAAGCGAACCATAGCCTCCAATGAACCATAATTACAACCAGCGTTCTTGCCCTAATTTATAAGGCTATTTGGTACCGAATGCTCTTCAGATCTAGTTGACAATAATAATCTATGTCCCTCAAGGAGTTTACCCTCTAAAATGGATAATACTGACATGAGTAGAAGAGGAGAAGACAAAAATAATATACTCAATTAATATTGTAAGTACTATGTATACATTAAGAAATTATGTATACATTATGGCAGAAGGAAAAATAGTGCATGGGGTTAAGGGGAGTAGGTTCAGAATAAGGTATCAAAGTCGACTATGAAACTTGTTCAAAACATATCAGACCTCATGGGCCTAGCAATTTGCATGTAGAAAAAAAAATTACACAAATCAAGATTCTCCCAAAAGAAATGGATATATCAAAGGTCTCAAGGAAAGGCCTATTTTCTGTTTCCCTAGCATCTATACTGTGCCCTCTTAGAAGTATATGCATGTGTGTTGTGGGGTGGGGGTGGGGAGAACGTTGAGAAAGAAGACAAGTTAATGAAAATGAGTAAAAATATTAAGATTCTAACATATTATTATAACAGATGACCATGAAAGCAAGTTCTGATGGAATTCTAATTTGGTTACAACTACCAGAAGTAGTTAGTGCCACCTGTATTCCTACTTAAAAGGGTCCCCATGGTTGTTATTGGAGGAAAACATTTTGCTAAACAAGCCCTTGCTCTGAACAGCTTAATTCTTAGTATCACATTTAGGTCTCTTGCTTCTAGGCACTTACATGAAAAAATACCAAGGTATTTAGAATTGTTAATAAATACACAAAATCAAAGGTTATTTTTCATTCATCCAGTTCACATTATGCATGACCCTATAAAAAGCATAAAATGAAATATTCAATTCCAGAGCATTAAATCTCATCTCTGAGATACAACAGACATCACTGTAACACAAAGTAGAATATGATAAGAGCCATATGTGATTCTCTGGAAGTTCAAAGAAAGGTATGGTTCTTTCCAGCTGAGATGATCAAAGGCACATCCCTTGAGAAAGTGGCTTTTGAATTGAGTTTTGAAGGACAGACTGGGATGGTGTGAGAGGCAAAAGATAGAACAAACAGTTTTCCAGATGGGGCGACATGGGAACAATGATAGAGAAGCATGGGGCACTTTCTAGGAACTTCAAGGGGTTTTGAGATGGGATTCAGTAATACAATATATGAAAGGTAATGGCACAAAGATCTAAACATAAGTTGGAGTGGACAATGGTGTGATTATAAGCACATGTGTACAGGCTAATAAGCAATATGTACAGGATAGACAACAAGGAACCACTAAGGAACTTTGAAGAGAGAAAAAACATATTGTTAATACTGTGTAACTCTTTCTCCATTACCACCTTGAGAAGCTGGCCATCCTTGCACTAGACTACACTTGAAAAATCTGCACCTTAGAGTCATTCCACAGCCCTAGCTCTTTTGGAGAGCCTTGAAGCATTCTTCAGCTTTAAATATGAAATCATTTTCCTCGTCTGAGCAGAGAGAACAACTTTCCAAGTGTTCCATTATAGCTCTAAGACTGAAAATAACATTTGATGAGACTTGTCCAAATGATTTCCTTTATTTAGACTAGCAAAAGTTTCTCATAGTTCAACAGGTCTTTCCTAATCAAAACATCCTATAATTCACTCTAATATATGATATTAATTGGACTTCTTTAATCCCACTCATCATTTTTCCCAATTTAAAAGGGGATAAAATATGTTTTACAAAACAAAAACTCATAGATACAGAGAAGAGATTGGTGGCTACCAGGGAGAAAAGGGGGGGGCATGAAATGAGTAAATGGGGTCAATGACATTGTGATGAAAAGAAACTAGTGTTCAGTCACCAGGCTATTGTGTACAACGAATGTCTAGTTACAGTATTGCACACCTGAAACTTCTATAATTTTATGAAACGATTTTTTTAAGATGCTTTTGTTAATTTGTAAGAAAGGAGTTCCTACTAATATAGTGTATTATCTCATTATCCTCAGGCTGAACCATGACTGTGCTTGGCAAGCAGCCATGTCCAATATGTGCTTGGCAAGTAGTAATGTTCAATAATATAGTTGTTGCTATTGCTATTGAAGATCTAAAAGCTATATTGAGTAATAGGGGAGATGGATTTATACTAGAAAACCTTTTAGAGAAGTCTTCAAATCACTACTCTGCCTTTTAGATAAGATCAAGTGAGAAGTCTTCAAATTCTTTGCTCTGTCCCCTAAGGAGCCAAAATTTTCTTTTCTATCAGAGTGGTGTTTCTTAAAGAATATCAAACACCTGCATCTAAAGCAATTGAGGATGTCTATTAAATTGCAAAAATTCTCCTGTCACTACTCATCAAGTTCACAAGAATCAGCATTTTCTGCAATTCCCAAAGTGGGTCACCTCTACACTAAAATTTCTTAAGCATTGTTTTAGATTGCACTTTCTACCTTGGATCGCTGAATGTCTCTTTACTCAAGCTACAAAGAGAATATGCCTACTCTTGGTAAACAAAGACTTAGGAATATCTTCAGTTATGTTTAAAGAGAGATTTACATTTAAAATAATGGTTACAGTTTATACATCCATAAAAATTTTGCAAAATCTCAGGGAAGTACAGTTTCTATAAATATGTAAGGGACAAGAATATGCCTCACTGTTTCTTCCACTGAAAAAATGAAAACATGAAACCCTTCTTCCTCCATTTAGTACACATTCTGGAAACCTTAATTAACGATGTCCTACAAACAAAATAACATACTGAGGCTCTTTAGTAAGAATTTCTAAAACTACTATCGTCCAAATAAAGCATAAAGGAAAAAAAGAAAAATATGAGTTCCGAACCTGATGGAGTGGGGAGAGAGATTTCTTACTGAAAACATCGAGTATTTCAAGATTGAGATATGAACACTAACATCTCTCAGTTAAGAATTTCAAAACAGAGCAAGCTCTTATTTTAAGGATTGTTTTCTGAGTACAGTTAGACTGTCTGGGTTGTCTAAACTTCATGTGCTCCAGTTCAAACAATACATAAATACATAGATGTAATTCTTAGAATTTCAGTAAGTGTTTGCTAAGCTTAATTATAATATTTGTAAAGGATATAATCTAGTGTAGATAGCAAGGGAATAAGTGGAGAAGGGAGACACCTTCCACTAAAGTCATTAATTATCTTATTCACACAAAGAACACATACTTATGAAAAGAACAACTGAAATGGGAGGGGCGGGGAGGGGTTATCAGATTTTAATCATGCAACTACTACAGGCATAGAATTAAATATAAGTTTAGAATACTAAACTTCAACATTTATTCCTGACTGCTGTTTACATTTACAGAATCCATTAAGGTAGTGTCCAAAGTATAATTTGGTTTTGATAAATGCAGTGATACAGCATAAATCACCTTTTCTCCAGAAGAGAATCGATGAAGTTGAAAGAAGTTACTCAAAAACAATGTTTCTCTCAGAATAAACGATTGGAAACTTTCATTTTAAAATTGTATTACTTAAAATAACACTGAACATCATGAAATACTTAGGAATAAATTAAAATATGTGCAAGAGCTGTACACTGGAAACTTCAAAACATTCCTGAGTTATTATAAAAGACTTAAATAAATAGAAATGCCATGTTCCTAGATCAGAAGTCAATATTGTAAAGATGCCTGAAATTGATCTACAGAGTTGAGGCAAATTCAATCAAAATATTAGAGGTTTTTCTTAGAAATTGACAAGCTTATTCCATAATTTAAATAAAAATGCAAAGGAATTAAATAGCCAAAATGATGTTGGAAAACAACCAAGTTGGAGAACTCATACTATTTTATTTCAAGACAGTAGTCAAAATTGCTATATTGACATAGAATTGAAATAAAAATTAATGGAACATTGTAGAGAGAACACAAATAGAGACCCACATATATGGCCACTTGGCTTTTCAAAGATATCAAGGTAGTTCATAAAAAGAAATCTATGAGGGGGCCTTCCCTGGTGGTGCAGCAGGTTAAAGCACAGCACTAAGAAGCTAAAAGCCAGTTCAGCATGAGTTTGATCCCCGCCCTGGAGATCCACAAGGCAGCAGCAGACCTCTCTTGACCTGCCCAATGCTCCCCTCAGCAGTGTACTTTGTAGATCTGCCTGTTCTGCCCCCACTCTGCCTTTGGTGAAGCCCTCTCACAGTGCCTACACCTCAGGCCTGTACCCCAATTCTATATGCATAAATAAATAAATCGTTAAAAAAATAAATAAAGACTAACACAAGCTTAAAAAAAAAGTCTATCAGCAAATTGCTTACAATGGATATTGATTGGGGGGCGGGGGAGGGAAGGAGCAATGAATCACCCTTACCTTCACATATGTACCAAAATCAAATAAAAATAAATCACTGGCTTAGAATAAAAACTTCCAAAAGGAGGACATGTAGGACATAGTCTTTGTTTTTTGTGTTTTTCCTTAGGAGATAATCATTGTGACCCAAGATTAGGAAAAGATTTTTTAGAACACAAAATACATGAATCACTTAAAATATAAATTCTAACTCATCAGGAGAACTTTTGTTCTTTGAAAGGTACTTTTAAATATGAAAACACAGACATAAACTATGAGAAATATTTTGCAAAACACATGCCTCAAAGACTTGTATCCAAAATATATGTTTAAAATTCTATAGCTTTGGAAAATAAGAAAATTTTCCAAACAGTCAAGTGATTTGAACAGATGCTTCAGTGAAGATACACAATGGGTAAATCAGCATGTAAAAAAGTGTTCAACATCATTACAATAATAAAATAAAAACCCCACTTACATGAACATCAAATCACCAGAATTAAAAAGCCTGATAATACACAAGTGTCAGTGAGGATGTGAAGCAATTATGATTCTACTATATTGCTGTCAGGGATGCCAACTGGCCAGTCACTTTGGAAAATACAAAATCAGTGAACATCATCATATGTGAATCACACCTCAATAAAGATGACATTAAAAACAAAAAACACAGTACCTCAAAGTAACTTTTTTTCCTCATTTATGTTTACTGAGTTAATGATGGTTTACAACACTGCATATATATTAGGTTCAAACCTCTACAAATGTATGTTTTCACACTATGCCCACCAATAATCGTCGACCATATTCCACTGGGTTCCCTCCCTTCTCAACTCTCACCCTGTCACCCTCCCCTTCTGATTGCCTCAATTCTGTAGTCAGATGTCAAGGGCTTGTTATTGCTTTGTTTTTGTCTGACCCTTTGTTTGGTTTCTTTATATTCCACATATAAATGAAGCCACCTAGTATCTGTCTTTTTCCTGACTTATTTTGCTTATTTGCTTAGTATAATCCATTCCAGTTTCTTTTCTTTAGATAAATTTTACTTATTTACTTGGTTACTGAGTACCACTCCCTTTGTTCAAAAAAAAGCTTTTCCTGATATTTTGTTAGTTTCACTCACCATCATTTAAATAGTACTATGTCAATTTTGCAAGCAATAAAGCAGTCAAGGGGTCTGTAAAATAAAGCAGTCAAGGGGTCTGTTTTATAATTGCAAAATGTTTATAAATCAGTAGGTGAGGATATGTGGTTTGAGAGCACTCTGTTACAGATTCAGAGGTTCCAGAATTTACTTTTAAGAGGATGCTAATCTTTCTTCAAGCTCCTCTTTGAAATATTCAACATTATGTTTTTTGAAGCACTGTGATCTTAGCATGGTTCTTCATGATGTGCTCAATCATGTAATAAAAGGACTCATGAAAAGGATTGATCAATGAAAGGACTGATAAAAAGAACCACAATCATATGGTGATGTAGTCATCCACTAGCATTTTTTTTTTTTCAAAACACCTTTACAAACTATTATGTCACTTTTTAAAACAGAAATCTTTAAAATTTGCAATTAGCTCAAGCACCTATTGGCTAACTTCCAAAAAGCCATTTGAGTTCTCTCTTCTATGGAAATTGAACAAAATCATGTTTCAGAGTAAAGACTGTGAGTTAAATGTTAAGACAATGCAAAGTAGAATTTATTACTCCAGAATAACAGATCTATAACTTAAACTTTCTAAAAAATAGGGTCTAAGGTCAATTGTAGCCTACCCTACATGGATTAAATTGGCTGCTCGACTCTTCCTTTTCTGTAACACATTGCCAAGTCTATAAAAGATCCTCAGATAATAAAGTTTATTTCAAACAACATAGCTAAGTTGTTTCGGCTAGCTCAGGCAATTATGTGTTTGGGGGTCAAGGTGGGAGGAATCTATGACTTCATTTATATCACCAGGCAGAAGGACCAAGCAACATGATATTCATTTTGGCAAAAGATAACCAAAAAGATTCAAACCAGAGTGGGCCCTTGGTTTCTTGCTCTAGTTGTTAGGTCAAATGGCGTTTCTGACAGAGCATTTACAACAAGTTGCCAAAAAGGATTAGTTTTTAAAAGGAACAATTCCTTCTTCTATCACTTCTTTAACTTACCTTTTCCCCTCCCCGACCCCCCCCCTCTCAAAACCTCTGGGATAAGCCAGCATCTTTTCTCCCCACTATGAAAATTGACAAAAGAATCTCTGGAAGAGGGAAAATGTAAACTCACTTCTAAGTTCAGGCTCAATTTTCCAGAACTGGAGAGATATTAAACACAAGAGAGCAACATACAAAGAGTTGGCCTCTGCTCCTCTGATTGCTTTTCCAGTATTTTTGAATCAAGGAATCAGAGACCTGGAGTGAGTTTCGTGGAAGGGAAACTGCTTTCAAGAGAAAAATTGAAAGAAATGTGTCTTTTTTAGCAGCAAGTAACTCAATACGTTTCCTCAGATTTGGAGATTTCCAGAAGACGATGACAGTTCCTTTATAATTTCAAACAGGAGACAGTCCAGAGACAAATGCTCCCTTCTCCTCATTTTAGTCTGGCTAAAGTACACTTCCCATTGCCACTCTGCAGGAATAGAGAACAAATAAATTGGTACAATGACCACCTAAAGTCTTTTCCAATAAAATATTACATGAGGCACCTACTTGGGGGAAAACTCAGATCCTTATCCTCTGCTTCACTCTCTGCTTTTCCCTTGCCTAGATGCTTATTCAACTAGATGCTTATTCAAACAGCTTTGCCTGTTCCTTTTACTACATAAAACATAAAGGTCTGTTCCAGACTCAAAGAAACTTAAAAGAACATAACAACCAGATGCAATATGATTGATTCTGGAATAGTTTCTCATTTGACTAAACCAAGTGGGAAAAACATCAAGGATGATTAGGGGAAATGAACTGGCTAATTGATGATATTAGGGAATTACTACGCATTTTAATTTTTTAAAATTTTATAGTAGTTTATTTTTACATATTTTGTGCATTTTTCCATCTCAATTGATTCATTTTCATTTTAATGGCTTTATATGGACACAAAAAGTCTTATATAGTACTGTTTATCAGTTTCTAGAGTGGATTGTACATTTCATGTAGTCCACAAGTATCAACATTAATTATCCAAGCATCCTGAATTTTTACTAACCAATTCCACTAAATGGTTTGGCAGAGGCACAATCAAGAGCCATTTCCCCCTCCACCTTTAATTTCTACAGAACCCAAGTTTTGAGAGACAGACAGACAAAACAAAATACCAAAGAAAAATCTGACTAATGCATGGTCAAAGAAGGATTTCATGGCAGGGGGAAGGGTAAGATCAGGTGTCAAAATGGAAAAAAATAAACACACTAAGGGGTCTGAAAGAATTTACAGAGAATTAAACAGATTGCAAGAACCTAGCAATGATTTAAAAATAAAATAGCATCAACATACCACAGAATTATGGAAACATAATAAAAATCCAAACAATTTAACATCAAACAATAGTAAAAATGCCAGCTAACCAGAGGATTGAATAAGAGGCGGAGGAGATGACTATTAACCCAACAGCTGGTAAAGTCAGAATGAAGAGAATGTAGCTAAATGTAGAATCAAAGCCTGGAACTTGATGTTGGTGCTGAAGGCAAATTCAGACTCCAGTCTGGGAGCAAGGGGAAAGGGAGAAGACAAAGGGAAGGTTACTGCTGTACCATTCACTACCTTCCCCTGTACCTTCCCCACCTATACAAGCCATATGCTTCTCAAATGACCATGGCAGCCACCAGCACAAAAATAGGCTATAGCCAACCACCATCACCATCCCCCTTTTTTCTATTTATTAGTATCCCTCATTCTTCAAGGACCAGCCCTCATTACCTAGAATCTGAAGACCCACAGGAAATCACCCATTAGTGTCCAGTAATATTGCTCACCTGGCAGAAAACAACTGAAACTAGCTCACAAAATCACATCAATACACGTGCTCTTATAATTTTTGGAAATTTGATTCCAGATGCAAAACTGGCTTATATTGATATATTAATTTATTCAATAAGTAACTGCCTAGTCTTTTGAAAGAAATCATTCAGGAAATGCATGTGAAGGGTTTAAAAGAATAATTTTATTCTTAATGATTAAATATATTCAAATGGTATGGCTTGGTTATGCTGAAAAGACAAGCAAGTGATTCACACTGTAATGAAGATTCACTGCATAAAGGAGCATCTTACTACCCCAATCTGACTCAGTTCTGACACAGTGGCATTAAGGAACTGAATCAAGTCACATGCCAAGGACTAAGGGCCAAAATTTTCTCTCACTGAAGTACTTCACACAAGAAGCTGAAGTTTTAAGTGGGTACAATTTCCTACCACCTCTTAACTTTCACCTCCAGAATTATGACATATGAGTCAAAGAAAGAAGGGACCTCAATCTTTCATTAAGACCCCAATCTTTCATTGATGAAAAGCAACAGTCAGTCATTTCAAGGCAAGATAAAGCCACACCTATCCACTCCCAAAACACACCAGGCCATCACCAGCAAAGTCACAGGGACACTTTCTAACCTAGCTCAGATGTGGTACGTCTAACAGTTCTTGACTGATCATACACATTCACAGAATCCACACTCAACACCATTAGTAATCTAAAATGTCCTGAATTCTTGATTAATTATTTCCAAAAAATCACTCAGTACAGGCACAGTTAAGAACCATATCACCCGCCACCTGTTAAGTTCTATAGAGCCCTTAACAGCCTCCAGAGAAGCCAATGGATGAAGGATGGTGTAATCTTCCCTATTATGTTTTGTTTTAATGGATTGATCCCAGGTCCCTAGTGTAAGGGGAATAACTGAAATACCCAAGAATAAAATTTGGAAAAGCATTCTCACCCTACTAACTAGACAAGAGTGACCATAGAGTAGCCTAGTCATTTATGGTCCTGAACTTCAGTTTCATCATCTATGAAATAAGGAACTCATGAATAGGTAGGCAGGCAAAAAAGCCACTACTGTACTTTATGTGCTCCTACACAAAGATAAAATGCCTTTTATTGGCCTGATGGCGCAATGGGTTAGGATGCAGCATTGCAAGGTAGCTGTAGCCATTTCAGTGCAAGTTCGATCCCCGGCCCCAGAGCTGATCCACACGGCGCAGGAGATCTCTTCTGTCTTACCCACTGCTCCCCTCAGCAGTGTACTTCGTTAATCTGCTTATCCTGCTCTCCACTCTGTATCTGGCTCTCCACCACCTCTGGCCTATATCTCAATTCTGTATGCATAAATAAATAAATATATTTTTAAATACCTTTTATTTATTTTTTTTAAAGATTTATTTGTGCATACAGAACTGGGGTACAGGCCAGAGGCTCAGGGGCAGCAAGAGGCTTCACCAGAGAGAGTGGGGAGCAGAACAGGCAGATCAATGAAATACACTACTGAGGGGAGCAGTGGGCAGGCCAGGAGAGGTCTGCCACGCCATGTGGTCACCTCCAGGGCAGGCGGGAATTGAACTCATGAAGAAGTGGCTTTAGCTTCTCAGTGCTGTGCTCTGACCCGCTGCGCCACCAGGGAGGGCCTAAATACCTTTTATTTATTAAGGATATTACATTTTCTGTGGGTAGTAACGGAACAAACGTGTTAACTTTCCCAGTAGAAACAAGCAAAAAGAGTGGCCTGAAATAAATGACATTGAACAACTCTTCAAGATATAATAATCTGAAAATTCACCCAGGTTATCTAAACTCCTTAAGTGCAGCCTTTACCCACAGCAGCCACTGCTAAGAGCTCTACACTTGTAAGAAACAGCCAAGGCCCCAAAGTCTTAACAGTATAGCCCAGAGTTTAAGTTTAGGGAGGATCAAAAATTGAGGCAGATATGAGCAAGGGGATCTCTCTCTGCAAAGGTAAAAATCCAATGAATGGGCCCTCTTCCCGCTAGTTGGCTCGTGAGTTTTTGGTCACAGTCATCAGAGTAACTTAATATTCCCAGCTTTTTACATCCATCATGTTATCTCGTGTTTTTATAACTCTTACTTCAAAGGCCCCACAGAGTCCTCAAGTTGATGTAGCTAGGATACCCTGTCCACTTAATGTACTACAGAAATGGGCTTTCTGATTGCACTTCACCCCATCCTCGCACCAAAATTCATCAAGAAAGTTCCTCTTTATTGAGATTCTCTCATCACATACAAACAGTTCTTGACTGTGACTTTAACCTTGGTCATCCACTAGAAATTCTGGTGATCTCTGCCTATATCCAAGAGAGGACTAAATGACATTACCAGAATACTTTCACTATAAAGGTTCTTTGGAATTTAACCACCTAAAAACTTATCTTCCTTCTGGAATTAGCCAAAGAACTGGAATTTCAGTTGACCTTGGCAAGTGAAGACAGAGCTTCAATACAGGAATGCACAGATCCCTTTATTATCTGCATTAGTAACCCTTCTCTTTTCAAAAATGTTTCCAAGGTACATATACATAATGGGGTATTACTCAACAATCAAAAAAAGATAAACTCATGCCATTTGGGGCAACATGGATGGAGCTGGAAGGAACAGTGCTTAGTAAAGTAAGTCAGAAAGAGAAAGAAAAATATTGGATGGTTTCACTCATAGCAGGAGAGTAAGGGATTGGGGGGTGGGAGGGGACTAATTGTAATAAAGTAAAAATGAACAACTATAATCCATAGACATTCTACGGGGGTGAAGAGGGGAAAAGGATCAAAACTGGGGTGGGAAGAGCACATGGGACTATGGTGGTAGCACATGGGTGAACTGGTGGTGGCAAGTCCATGGGGAATACAACTGAGGTGAAAAAATGTACAAAATGAAGAATTTGTTTATATACCTATGTATAATTTAAAATTTTTTTATCAAAATGGTGGGAAAAATTGAAATGAAACCTGAAATATTTTCTCCACTGTTCCTTTATTTAAAAAAAAAAAAAAGATTTATTTACTTTATTTATGCATACAAGAACTGGGGTCTAGGCCAGAGGTATAGGGAATGGGAGGATTCACCAGAGACAGAGTGGGGATAGACAGAAACACATTGCTGAGGACAATAGTGGGTAAGACAGGATAAGTCCGCTGTGCCTTCCACAGGTCTTCTAATGTAATATCTTTCACATCCATTTTCACTTTGTGAACACTGCCTATAACATGTTTCCTAACAAATAACGTCTCTGCATTGTATTTAAATATAAATAAAATACTTGCATACAATATACTACAATAAACAGAGCACCAGGTGACAAGCAATGTCTCATGTGACAGGTATCAATGACAACACACCACATTCATTGTTTAAGACCCACCAAAAAGACAAGCAATTTGGCATGGTATTCTCTTGGACTGAAAAGTCTATAGTTTTTGTGAGACATCAGGCAACTTGCAATCAAGTCACAAGTATGTTTAGGTAACATATGATAATCTGTTAAATCCAATAAACTTTCCTGAATCCTCTGAAGTTGATAATAAAACCAGTAGTGGGACCAACACTTAATATCCGAGTTCTCAGTCTTAGCAGTCACACCATTTATCAAGCAACAATTATGGGCCAAGTTTTATTCTACATATTTTATCTAACCTTTGAGATAATTTAAGAATATTAGACTACCTTTTACAGAAAGTGAAAAAATGAAGGTTATCATATACAAGTATCTTTTATATTATAAAATCTCCAACATACACAAAAGTTGCAAGTATACTGTAAGAAGATACCAACATATTCTACTACGAAAGTTAACAATCATCAAGATTTTTCCACATTTCCTTAAATGATTAATTTTTACTATTTTCCCCAGTTATACCTCCTTATACTAAAAAAATGCACATTTCCTAAAAAATAAAGACAGATTCTTACATTATCACAATATCAAAATCAAACCTACCTACGTCAATATATCAGGTCCTCTAACATCTTCAGAGTCACTAATCAAATGTCTCCAATTTTCTCAAAAAGTCTTTTTACGGTTTGTTGAGATTAGCATCAAACAAGAAACACTGTCATTTATATTAAATTCTCCTCCCCTTTCTTCTTTTCTGACTGTTACAGAGCAAATATCTATTTGAGGTCTCTAAATAGCTCAAATGTCTAAATTTCTATTTGAAATATAAGTCACATGCATAAAATCCATACTTTTAAAGTAAACAATTTTACACAGGCTTTTCAACTCTGTTACCACTATGTTAATCTCAACACTAATTTTAATCACACCAAAAAGAAACCCCACTCCATTAACAATCACTCTCCATCCCCCTTCCCAATCCATGACAACTACTGACCTACTTCCTGTCTATATTTTCTACTATGGACCTTTCATAAGAATGAAATCATAAAAGTAAATACATTTTGAGTGTCCATCAGTTTAACTACCATAAAAGATATGTTAGGACAGCCATATGTATTCTCTCTCTCTCTCACTCTCTCTCTCTCTCTCTCTCTCTCTCTATATATATATATATATATATATATATATATATATATATATAAAATGTATTATATGTGACAAGTTGCATAAAATAGTAAGAAATAAAATCAATAAAAACCAACAAGTTTGTGGTTTTTATGTTTCCTTTCATAACATGAAAGAGAAATAATATTGATGTATGTGAAACACCTCTGGATTACCCTTATATAGCAAAATTCCAGTCTTCTGCTGGATACAATCTCACAATGATTAATGGTTAGTCAAAAATGTCAATTCATCTTAGTGTACAAAGGTAGGTGAGGTTCAGGACCCACATTACAACTTCCCAACTTTTCTCCTTCACAAGAAAACATACTAGAAGGCAAGCCAGAAAATTAAAGATAACCTGTATCTTTGTTTATATTTAGCATATAATTTACAGACTTAAGTGGTTTGTGAGAATAGGAGCAGAGAATAATAAAGCTATAGAAAGACACCCAAATCTGTATGTTTTCTAGTACACAGCATAAACTTTGCAGATTGTTCCTCTTCCAGCCTCGGAATCCCCTTAGCTCATCATCAACCCTACAAAGCTGCTTTGGGGATGAGAGAACAGTACAATTATTAGAAATCTTCAACCATTAGCAATCTTCCCCTTTTGGCATATTGGAGATGTAAAAATAACTCAATAAAGCCCGAAGAAGCAGGGCAAACTGAGCTGACAGTGAATTTTGCAGGTATGAGGAAGGAAGGAGGGTTCAGCCCTTCCTCCCAGTACTAACAAAATGTCACCGGAGGAGCCTTCTTTGCTCTACTCGCCACTCTATCACAACCTGTCACACTGGAGAATTTTTTACCATCAGCACCTCCCTCATTGGTATGAATACCCTTCCTTAAATAGTTTCTCTTACCTTTGTCTATTTTCATTATAACAATCATGTTTTTTTCTTGTAATAATACATCGAGATAAAAATTAAGACTCAAGGAAGGAGACTGTCAGCAAAAATGTACTCTTTTGGGTTACAATTACATAAGCAGTAAACTTCCTCTTCAGTTTCTACCTACTCTTGGTGCGCAATTACAGCATGGAAAGGAGAGGATGATTTTGCCACCATTCCACCGCAGCTTGAATTAGGAGCTAAAGTAAAACACACAGTGAAGGCTTCTGAAGTTCCATGTGAACTCTAGGCATCAATTTCTTAGGGAATGCACACACTCTACCTGTGAGGAACAAAACCCCCCCTCTCCCCGCACACATTTTACCCCTACAGTAGAGATCCAAAGGAGCTGTATTAGAAGGAATTACAACAGTCTCCAAGAAACTTTAGGATTGTGGCAGAATGAGAGTAGCACAACCACCTTAAAAATAATGGCACAAAATAAAAGATTTCATATACAGACCCTCCTCTGTACTTTTAAGAGTAATCTTTTTAAGGTTTTAAAACATTTCACCCATACTAAGTGCTATAATGAAATGCCCAAAGTTACTACCCATGACAGTGGTATATTACAAGCCATTTAGAAGGGGATGGAGACATACACCAATTAATGAAGGTATCAAAATATAGAAGAATGTGTTCATATAATTTTGGTTTATTTTCTAAAACACACACATACAGAAAGTTGCCAGGAGAGACTTAAAATCTTACCAGAGAACATCTAAGGTACAGAATGTGGAAGACAGAAGGAATGGAGAATTTCACTTTTCACTGAAATCCCAGCCTGAATGCATTATTAGTTTATAATGACCAAAAAACAGCTGGAGAATTTCTGAAATTATTTTTTATCCACCTAATCAGTGTTTCTTTATGAAAAGTTCACCCTCTTACATGAGCATGTATCAATACACATGAACAGGAACAGCAGCTACGTTAGAGAGCTGACATTATCCAAGCAGCATAAGCTGCTCCACAAGCTAACTAGATAAACAAATCCCCTGAATATGGCTTGCCCACTTGACCAATTTTTCCAGAAAATCTAATTCAAGATGTCTCACAAATTAGGAAAAAATTAAAATAAAGCATGAATAAAGTAATTCATGTCTAAGCTTCCTTTTGATCAAAAGAAATCAGAGAGTCACATGCATTTCCTGAAAAAAACTAACGTTTTTAGGAAGGAAATTGGGTTCTCTACTGTCATTATTTTTTGGTAAAGACACTGCTGTTTCTTACCTGATCACAAATGAGTTCCCACTTTTTTTCATTGTCATACTGCCGCAGTAACCGGGCTTTGTCAGGGGGTAGGTTCATAGCATTCTGTTAAAAATAGAGAGGGAAAAAAATGTTATGTCACATTCCATAATAAGCTGCTGATGGGTAACTCGTAGACAGGCCAAAGCATACTACTATGGTTCTTTTATGACATCTTTTCAATTCTTAGCATATGATGAAACCAAAAGACCCAACGGAAGCCATTTAAACATCAAATCAGTTTAACAAAGACTCTAAAGTTGTCTGCTGGAATGTCTAAGATCGTCCATTTTGAACTATCAGCCTTGCATTTCAGCAAAGGTAACACATTATTTTATTTAATGGAAGGCCCCCATTCTACTCAAAAAAAAAAGGTCAAAAATTGTTGGGAAGATATCACCCTAATTGTTTGTTAAAGCATTATAGGCACCACTCAGACACAGAACAAAAAACACCAAAAGAAAAGTCAATAATTAGTCTATTAAAAGAGAACATATCAGACCCTCCCTGGTGGCACAGCAGACTAAAGGACAACACTAAAAAGCTAAAGCCACTTCCACTTGAGTTCGATCCCTGCCCCTGAGATGACCCACATGGCGTGGCAGACCTCTCTCCTGACCCCACCCACTGCTCCAAAAAAAATTCACATTTGTTCTCTTGGCCTCCTTAAAGTTTTTGTGCTCCAAACAACTAAGCTAAGCAGTCACCTAACATCTATTACTATTACTCACTACCCCTCTTACCAACAGTAAATCTTACCGATACAGATCCTTGCTTGGATCAACACTTGAGTAGACACATGAAATGCAAAGGTCTTGAAATTTTAATGCTCAAGTCCCAGCTCTCTAAAGGAGTTGACTTGTAGAGAAACAATTCCCCTTGCCATTGTTACTGCCACATAACATCCAGTAAAACAAATTTAGTAAAGGTAAGCTAAGCAAATTATCCTGACTTAATGTATAAAAATTAATCTTTGATGACTTTGACAGCAGTGTACTTCATCAGTCAGCCTGTTCTGCTCCCCACTCTGTGTCTGGTGAATCCTCTCACTGACCCTGAAGCTGTGGCCTGTACCCCAGTTCTGTATGCATAATAAATCTAAAAAAAAAAAGACCATATCAACTTATACTCACTTTAACAGACAACACTAAATAATAGAACCTTTTTATTTCGTTCTTAAAACTGAAAACAATGCAAATAATTATGGTATCTTCCATGATATAATAGCACTCCTTTGGGATACATGTCAACGTTAGCAACCACAATTTTCAGTTAAGCTATTTGTTTTATGAAATTGGATTTGCAGTGAGAAATAAGCTAAAAGGAATGTCTAGACATCAGTACACATATCAATGTCCTCTGTTGATACAGAACAACTTCTGTGGTGGTGGTCATAAATCTGCCCAGGTACGTTCACATTTTTCCAGTCTAATGTCGCAAATGACCAATCAAACACATTTTCAAGATACTTGGCTAGGGTCTGAAGTGAGATCTTTGGCAACAGAACATGAGGAAGTAAATGAGATACAAAAGAAATTCACATCTGTTCTCTTGGCCTCCTTAAAGTTTTTGTGCTCCAAGCAACTAAGCTAAGCAGTCACTTAATATCTATTACTATTACTCACTACCCCTCTTACCAACAGTAAATCTTACCTATACAGATCCTTGCTTGGATCAACACTTGAGTAGACACATGAAATGCAAAGGTCTTGAAATTTTAATGCACAAGTCCCAGCTCTCTAAAGGAGTTGACTTGTAGAGAAACAATTCCCCTTGCCATTGTTACTGCCACATAACATCCAGTAAAACAAATTTAGTAAAGGTAAGCTAAGCAAATTATCCTGACTTAATGTATAAAAATTAATCTTTGATGACTTTGACAGACACAACTCAAGCATTTTCCCTTAAACACAATATAGTAAAGACACTAATACAACTAAGTAGGTGCTAGCTATCAATGTGTATCTAGCCTACTGGAATCTAAGAACCAGGTTTCAGAATAATGAATTTTTAAATTTCCCTCAAAGCTGACAATGAAACCAGAGTCCTGAACTCCAGAGTTTTCAATGTTATTGCCAAGGTTTCTCCATAGGAAAATCTAAAGTGGATATTGTATCCTATTTCCATAGAATATCTACTTTACCAGAATGGAAATTTATTTCTACTCATTTCCTATTACAATTTTACAATATTATACACAACCCTGAGGATAAACAAAGGAGAATTCCCTGTGAACCTTTTGAGGAGGCCATTAAATAACTAGTCCATGCTATTGACCATTAAATAACTAGTCCATCATAGCTTATCTGCACCCTAGAGAGGGATTATTTCCTCTTAAGCTGATTTTGACCCTCATTTAGGTATGATTTTGCACTAAATAAAAACATTAAGATTGTGAAGTAACTTAAAAGACTTTTTCTCCAAATCCTTATTAATCTTCTGTTTTACATAGAGAAGGTAAGAAAGAGAATGTCTGAATTCCAACAAAATGCCTAGCATGCTGCACAAATAATTTCACGTAATCTTCATAACAAGCCCATGAGAGATAAAATTTTCCCTACTTTATGTACGGGAAAACAGACCTGGGAGAACTTCGTTGACTGTTTCAAGGTTTGACAGCTTAAAATAAGCCAAATATGACCTAACTTCTTAATCTTCTAGACTCTCAAGGACAAACACCAAAGACACCACCAAGACTTTTTTGCTGCAAGGCAAAATGGGAAGTAACTGACTATTTTAGTATTCTAGTTGACACTCATTTGGAAGCAGTTTGTAATAAGCACTAGTACAGGAATCAAATGCTGTTCTGCAAAAAAAAAAAAAGGCCCCCTTTTTCAGTTGAATTTTATTTTTAATCAAAGTCTTATCCAACAAATGTTTATGAAGCAGCATCCCTTCCTGTACAAGCACTGTACTCCATGTGCCGGGGGACACATTACAGACATGATACCTACGGAGCATCCTATTAGATTCAGGACATAGAAGGCTTATCTTCAAAAACCTAGAGTATAATGCATACAAACAGTAATTATCAAACACACCTTATATAAATACCTTTGTTTTCAAAATTTCAAAATTAAAAATTGCAAGTGTTAAATTACCAGATTCTAAAACAGAATCTCTTCTATTATATAATCACCTATGTTGTATAGAAAGAATAAAATTCACAAACTGAAGTATTGTTTAAAAAGAGGCAGGGAAAAGCATGCCACAAAAGAAACAGTTTAGAGAATGAGAATCTGTGAAGAGTTGTTAAAGATTTAGAAATTTCATAACTCAAAAGAAGAAATCATCATTTTTTCTTAAATTTGTGATAAAAAATACAGGCAATAAAATTTACCTCTGACCCACTACAGAGGTATAATTCAGTAGCATTAACTATAGCATTAACATAGCAGTGACCTGTGTTGAAATTCTATACCCAAACAACTCCCCACTTTAGCATTTCTAGGAACCATTACTTTTTGCTAAAAAAAAAAAAAAAAGAAAGAAATTCGGGCTCTCCCTGGTGGCACAATGGGTTAAAGCACCATATTATGAAACTCTCTGAAGCCACTGCAGCAGGAGTTCAATCCCCAGCCAGGAAGCTGACCCACATGGTGTGGCAGACCTCTCCTGACCTGCCCACTGCTCCCCTTAGCAGTGTACCTTGTCAATCTGCCTGTTCTGCTCCCCACTCTATCTCTGGTGAATCCTCTCATCCACCACATCTCTGGCCTATACCCCAGTTCTGTAAGCATCAATAAATAAATCTTTTTTTAAAATGCAAGAAAATGTGAAGGACTGCACCAGAATGTTTGGGCAGCAGAGTAAGGAATGGGACTTAATGAGAAGTACAGAATAGAGATAGTTGGGATTCTCATGTTTTATTAGCTGGATTCCAATCTTGACTCTAGTTATTAGTGTTCCTAGCTTACACCATTTGAATTAAAAAACAAATTAAAATGAACAAGCACATTGTTACCTCAACTTAAATTTGTTAATAAATTACTAAATAAAATGAACTAGTCCAAAGTTGAAAAAGTCAATCAATGTAACTCAAAATTAAAAATGAGATCTAGCATCAAAATAAAGGGTCAAAAATAGTTATTGATTATTAGACATTCTCAAGCACTTAGGCTTTGCATGCATTATTCAACTTGATTATTTGATAGTCTGGGTAAATAGGTATTATCTTCTCTACTTAACAGAGAAGGAAACTGTAGGTCCAAGAGGCTGAGGAAGTCATCCATGCATAATATAGGTGGCAAAACCAGGACTGAAAACTTGTCTGCATGATCATCATCTTTCTATGATACACTACAGTGTTTCTATACCATAACATATCTGGACTAAGCAATCCAACAATTCGACTTGATTGAAACTAGAGACATAATAATTAACATGAATGGTTATGGCAAAAAACACATAGTCATATTTTAGTAAATAATCGTCTCAGGAAAAAAAATGGCAATTTAACAGAATTATTCATAGTCTTTAAAATATATAAATTAGAACCCTCGAAAAGTTACTGGGTCATATCTATACATAGATAGTTACCATGTTAAATCAGCAACACTAGTGGCACAGAGGTGAAAAACAGTGCATTCAAGCTATCAGCAGCTATAAGTAGCCACTGCGGCATGAGTTCGAACCCCAGCCAGGGAGCTAATCCACATGGCTCAACAGACCTCTCCTGTCTAGCCTGCTGTTACCGTAAAATAAAACCAAATGAAGGTAGAGCTATAGATTAAGTGGTTAACTCAGGTTTCAATGAAGTAGAGGGGAGAAATAAGTATACAAATGCAAAACAAAATATAATAATTGCAGAATAGGACCTTAGAGTAGAGGCTGTTAAAGCAGCCCATTGGAATCCTCAAGTCACGCTAAGTAAAGGGTTCCTGCTCTGTTACTTCTTTCCACATTGCCATTTTCCCTTTTTATCATTAGTAGGACATTAGTCTGAGTCACCTGATTCTGAATAATGTACCAATTTTCCTGTAAGTTCACTTAAAAATTTTAACATTTGAGGGCAGCAGAAAAGTATTTACAAATTCAACATATGATCTGTCCCCTCAGTTCAACTAACCTCAAAACTACTCCCATGACCTATATTCTTGATCCAAGCAACTACCTGACATACTAAATTTTAATATCCTCATAGCCAAGAGGATACTGCTAAAATATACTCAGTTTCTTTCCTGGCACAGGACTCAGGCAATCAGCCAAATAGTTCCCCAAAGTGAATCATCAGTAGCCATCTTTCATTGTCACTACTATTTTTATTCAATCACTGAGGTATTAATATCAATCACTGTAGCCAAGGAAGCCCACAACAGGAGCAATCAGATTGCTCCTTAATCTAGTTAAGTCAAAATAAAATCTGACTGGGAAGTCTTCCTTTCTGGGGAACTTGGGAGAATGAAATCTCTCTCTAATCTCTCGTTTATAATATCAGTTACAGCCTGTTTTCTTGGAAGCACTTCTTTAAGAACTGACCCACATATAAATGATTGTTCATAACCTTTTGTAATCCAAAAGTACACAGCTGAAAGAGAAGCTCATGATATTTAGTCTTATTCTGTCTTCACAGGTGAACAAACAGCAGTCAAAAAAATGTGAAAACAATGTTCATGTTCACTGGACTGATGATTATGACCAGTGACAGAACAAAGAACAAACCTAGGTTGACATGTTTACTACTATTTTTCCATGAATATGTATGAAGTAAAGCCCACATAATCCATGTTAAGTAGGTAGCACAAAATCCTATAAACAACAAACATTCAATGCATGTTAGAAAGTGTTACTCTTTTTGCAGTCATTTTAAGGAATATCGTAGCCTCACTTTTATCTGACTATACTAGTCTGTATTCTTCAAGCATCATTTGCTATTGTTTCCATTATTCTTCCTTGATTTGGAGTTTTATATTCAAGGAATAGCTTACCTTATTAGTGAAGTAAACTAAACCAAAATATGTCCCAAAGTCTCATGTAAAATTGTGCACTATTTTAAATTAGTCATACTTTTGCCATCTTTAGGCAATGGAAATGAACCAATGTGGGTTGTATATATACTTATGTTCACATTACTTTATCTAATTTCAAGGCCAGGTTATTACCAATATGAATGCAGCTGTTAGAAAGTCCACCTCATCTATAGAACAGAAGGACAGAACTATGGTGACATGTGACAAATTTTCCTGGAGCACATCTTTCTATGACTCTCCATATCACTAAGTCAAACGATTCAACACCCAGCAGATGCCAGAACTATACATCCCCCCTCTATCTATCATGCTAACTCCTAAAATACAGATCCTTATATTCACAGACAAAGGAACTCAATCAAATGAGAAAAAAAAACAGTCACATTTGCACTGCCTGCATCAGGTAAAGCAACAAGAACAAAACACCTTCCAAGGAAAGCAAACACCTACATTTACAGATGAGTTTCTGGGAAGCAGGTCGCAGGCTGTGCACTATACAGTTTTAAATGCAGGAAAAAGGAAAAGAAAACACACAAATAAGAGAAATGGAGGGTCAGGGTGGGAGGGCTGACCATATTAATTCCCTGTGCTTCTCAGCTGAATAAACCACAACAGTAGGCCTGGGGACATGACCTGGCTGCTGAACTCAGCACACCCACTCAATATGTTCTGGATGTAAACACTTTTTTCTGTTTCCTACAAAGCAGTGTTATACTTGTCCGAGAGGGCCGTAAGTATTTGGAAAAATACCCAAACTCTACAACCATCATTTAATCTTCATAGTTCTACATCCTATAACCCTACTCTCCTTACTCAAGAGATAAACCATTTCAAACTCTGGTAAACCAATCTATCCTTCTGCAAATTAAACTTCAAGTTCTATAACTCTAAAAGGTAAACTACCAAACTACCATTTGCTCTATTACCTCCATCCTGTCTATTTGAAAGGCATTTCTGATTCAGATCTGTCTTCTTCCACAGACAAATTCCAACACCAAATAGCAATGACATAAAGTTTAAGAAAGAATTTTAGCATCACAGACATGGGGGCTTTCTATTTGTGTCTTAAAAGATTTACCTAGTATTTAATCTACTTCCTAAATGAATCTTATAACCTGATTCTGATATACAGTCTTCCACATACTTTCCTCTCAGGAGTTGGCTGGCTTCATGCTGCTGCAGCATTCCATCTCAGTCAGCTGGCCCACTGACAAATAGATCCATTCATTCTCTCTTTTTCTCTTTTATACATATATTTATAAACAGTAAGCACAATATATTCTCTGTTATTCCACATGTTTGGAGCAAAAAAGACACTGTTTAAGAGAGAGGTGCCATACATACCATGCATGATTTCCAAATGAATAGGATTTATCAAAGTGTATTAACACAAAAGCCCTATCACACAAATTAATCTTTCTTTAGTCACTCTGACACAACTCCAGGATTTCATATCTTTGGGTCATCATAATAAATTACACTAAGTCTTGTGGTCGGTCATACTGTATTCAAATTCCAGTTCCTAGCAGTTCACTTTCACAAGTGACTCAATTTTTCGGAGCCTCAGTGCCTTCATCTAAAAAGGAGGGGAGAAGAATCTCTCTGAGCGGTACCATAAAACATGCAGACCTCTCAGAGTAGGAGACACACAGACAGGGGTTTGGTGTGTATAGAGGAGACTGTGACTGAAAGCAAAGACTCTAGACATTAGAGTTAAAAACAAACAACAAAACCACTTGACTTCATATGCTACAACTGAAACTAGTTGCTGCATGTGCATTAGCAAGTCACTTTCAGTGATTTCAAATTTTCTGGCCTATGGTATATGGTATATTCTGGCCTATGTATATTGTATTTGATAGCGGTTTCCAAAGCAGCCTTGTAGAGAGGCTTTAACAGTAGTGTGATTATGGAAGCTAGAGATCGAATGGAAAAACTTATGAAACTTATGGCAAGTGCTTCATTGAGCTTAGAGCATCACATAACAAAGGATTGGTAAACCATAGCTGTTGTACAAAAACACAGTATGACCAAATTCTAGAAGGGCAAGAGGTCTTAACCTGAACATTATGTCCTTCAGAACCACTCACCTACATATGAAAACATTTCTCATATTGTAAGTCCAATTTCTGTTCAGCTGAAAGTCCCTATGATGAACTTAGGAGAAATGTCTAGACCTGTGTAGTTCCCAAATTGAGCTAAGACTTCCTAACCCAGCACAGCAAACTCAGAAAGAAACTGTAGGATTATTTGAATTTTGAAGGAAGTAACAACATTCAAATTCTACCATACAAACTGCTCCTATGATATAGTTTGCAGTTTTTATATTAAATTGCACTATATTTCTTTGCCTGGTGACTTACCTTTTATAAAACTGACTTTTGAAAATCAGTTGCTATGTAAACAGCAAGTAACTAAAGAAAATAAAAGTTAAACAGGAAATGAGGGTGATAAAATGGAATCTGAATTCCAACAGGTATACATGTCATACTGATACCAAACTTTGATTTTTTTTTCCAGAGTACAATAAAAGTATTTTTCTTTCAGTTCACATGTACTTTTTTTTCAGTCACTAATTTATTAGTTCATAATACTAAGTTGTGTAAACATAACTACTCATTAAGTTAGAAAATGATGTTATTTCTTTTGGATAAGGAATAGCATGAATGAATGAGACACAGGTCAGTGCTTACTAAAAAAGTGTGAAAACCTCTGGTCTACATTATATTCACCCCATATTTGTTAGTATACTGGCTATCACTGCTTTCTGAAAATATTCTAAAGTAAAGGGAACCTCTATAAAGAATTTAGCCTTCCAACTTAAATCATAGGAGAGAAATCATTAGAATGGATTGAAGCTGACTGGAGAAAAAGATTTTTTTTTGCCAAGTAGGGAAATAAAATTTCACCATTAAAAAAAAAGTCAAGGCCCTCCCTGGTGGCACAACAGGTAAAAACACAGCATTAAGAAGCTAAAGCCACTTCCGCATGAGTTCAATTCCCACCAGCCCAGAGGTGATCCACATGGTGTGGCAGACCTCTCCTGGCCCACCCACTGCTCCCCTCAGCAGTGTACCTCCTCGATCTGCCTGTTTTGTTCCCCACTCTGTCTCTGATGAATCCTCTCACTGCCCCTGTACCTCTGGCCTGTAACCCAGCTCTGTATGCATAAATAAATACATCTTAAAAAAAAAAATACTACAATTTAGAAGATTCATGTTATACTCATCCTAACTTTAAAGGACAATTATTTACTGAGGAAATTAAGACATGAATATCTATTTGGAGCTTATTAAGAATTAAAATCACAATACTATAATTCAATTTTTTAAAAAGTCAATAAAAGCAGATGCTAGAAGGCCAGGTAATCCCTAAGCCTCCCTCCTTCTAAGTCTCTTGCAACTCTGAAGTCTCTTGGGGGGACAGTGAATCAGGGCTTCCGGCAGCCAAAGGTACTGATGAGTTAGCCAGGCTCTATAAGTTACATACTGTATGTTTTCAAAAGTTGTTAAATATTTTGTAGTAATAAGAAATAACTTGGCTTTACATATTTATAGGAAGAAAACATCAAAATATAAGCAATTTATAAGTTCTAATTTGTTTTGATGTGTCATTTCAAAATAGCTACAATTGGTTCTTTTCACTAACTCTACCAATGTTTCTTATAACCCTGAAACTTGTCCTTAAAAAACTATTAGAGGGCCCTCCCTGGTGGCGCAGCGGGTTAAAGCACTGC
>NW_004567103.1:59620685-59639188 GCF_000260355.1 Condylura cristata
CACTCTGTCTTTGGTGAATCCTATCACCCTCCACATCTCTGGCCTGTACCCCAATTCTGTATGAATAAAAAAATAAATCTTTAAAAAAAAAAAAACTATTAGAATTGGGTCCTCCCTGGTAGCACAGGGGGTTAATGCAAAGCACTAAGAAGCTAAAGCCACTTTAGCATGAGATCAATCCCCACCCCAGAGATGATCCACATGGTGTGGCAGACCTCTTCTGATCCGCCCGCTGCTCCCCTCAGCAGTGTGCACAGATGTTTAAGAAATCTTTATATGGGTAGCTGCAAATGTGAGGAAGGAACTACAAATCAAAAATGGACAAACTGCTTCCTCCTCATTGTGAGAAGTATGCAAACAAACCACCTACTAAAAATCAAGGCAGACAACTGAGGCTCTTGGCTCTTACTTTAATGATTTTTCCTTTTACACTATATACCAGCTTCCAAAAATCTGTCCTTACTAAATAACTCTATCATTCCTATCAGCAGTTCCCTCCCTATCCAGTTCAGTATCTGTGGTTCAGGTAAATAACATTCTTAATGATGCACTAAAGTCTCTTGCTCCATTAACTCTTTCTAACAAACACTCCCAAACCCACACAAACATGGTTACCAACTCTGCCCATCCTGGTATAAGCAGCTGAGCACTGTTCTAGAGCATCTCAAGAAGCTGACTGGCTACTTACTCTCCACAGCAGTTCAGCCTTAAATGTCCCTTAACACAGCCCAGCCAACTGTTTTCATGTCTCTGACCAGCTTACTCTGCACACACACAACACTTACCCTTTTCCAGTCTCTTCAAACACCAACATCCATGTCCCCTCCTCAGGCCTACTTCAGTACAGTTCCAGGTGTTGTACCTCACAAAAGAAATGAATATGCTGGACCCTCCCTAGTGGCATGATGGGTTAGGAACCGCAGCCACTTCAGTGCAAGTCGATCCCCAGCCCCTGAGGTGACCCACATGGCGTGGCAGACTTCTCCTGACCCACCCGCTGCTCCCCTCAGCAATGTACTTGGTCAATCAGCCTGTTCTGCTCTCCACTCTGTCTCTGGTGAATGCTCTCACCGCACCTTCACCTCTGGCTTGTACCCCAGTTCTGTATGAATGGGTTAAAGCACAGCACAAAGAAACTTAAGCCACTTCCGCATGAGTTCGACTCCAGCCTACCCCGGAGGAGATCCACATGGCGAGGCAGACCTCTCCTGACCCGCCCACTGCTCCCCTCAGCAGTGTACTTCGTCGCTCTGCCTGTTCTGCTCCCCGCTCTGTCTCTGGTGAATCCTCTCACCCTCCGCATCTCTGGCCTGTACCCCAGTTCTGTATGAATAAATAAATCTTTAAAAAAACGAAAGAAAGAAAAAGAAATGAATATGCTGTGGCAAGGCAAGCCCACAACTGGCAAGGGGGGCAGGGGGGTGGCAGGGCCTGAGGCCTGGGAAGAACAGAGGCCTTCCAGCTCCCCTGAGAATCTTTTTGCTCTTTCCCTGCATTCTCTCTAGCTTTCTTTCTCTCATAGTCTTGCCTCTCCTGCGGTCACATCTCTTATCCTTGCATCCTCTATCTGACTGACACAGCCTTATATCCCTGACCTCTAAACTCAGGTGTGGAAACCTGCACATGTATGCACACCCGCACATGCGTGCACACCCATGTTCTAGGTGCCCACAAGCAGGCACACTTGCCCCATGCCCAAACATGCACACTCATAAGGGTCTCCTCCTAACACCGGTGGTAGACACAGAAGCTCGTGACATAAGAAGCCTGACGAATTCACTGATCCTACACACCCTAACAGCCTTCCACCTCATGCTGTAAAGTTCTACAAGGCTACCAAACACACATCTGTGCCTTCCTCTTTAGGTTCTCCTCACAATGAATTGTCTCTTCCTTTCTTTGAAGAACATACTCTCCTGTATTTCTACAGAGAGCTATTGTTAAAAATGTTATAGTCCATGTATCACAATGCACAATTTGTGGCAGCTTACAAATTATTCAACTGAAAACGTTTTCACTATTAGGGTTTCTAAAAGAGCTGTATCCAAATGGATGCTCCCAGAATAAAATAATCCACTCCTATAACTGAGGAGGGAGAGAATCAGAGATGAGCAAGTACATCAAACAAAATTCTCACTATTACCTCCCCTCAAACCTGAGAAAATAACCCAAATTCTTATCTCTCAAAAAAACTTACCTCATCACTAAATACGAAGAACAAAATAATGAAAGTTAACACACTGATATTTTCTTGTCTTGGTTGATTTTAGAATTACTCAGACCTACTTTTAAATACTGAGGTATAAACAGTAGAAGCTATTTTTCCATGTTCCTTTCCACAGTTGCCACCATACAATCTGTTACCCTTTTTTCTTTCAGGAAACCATAACTTATGAAATTTAAATGGACTAGAATACTTGGATCTCATTCAAAGTATATATTGTATCTCGCTGCCAATGTCTAAATCACAGGGTGCACAGAACTCCATTAGAGAAACAGGAACAGTATGCACATTCACAAGCCAGGTATAGCAAGCTTCCTTCTAGAAAAAGGAGTTTTGGCAATTAATTTCTCCAAAAAGAGGAGGGAAGTAAGGCAAATTTATAGGGAGAGAAAAAGAATACCTGACTTGTTAAAGTCAGGAACACATCAGGCTCTTTGCTCATTTCCATGTAAATACTCCTCAAATCCTCTCACTCAAAACCCTGGAGAGCCTGGGGACTGTCTCCTCCCAGGCATCAGAGCAAGCTGGCTGACTCTGAGCCTCTGTATTGCCTGCTCATTCAAGATAATCTTTTTAAATGAACAGAGCCTCAGTTACATTTCTGTCAACCCATCTGGAGTTCTTGGTATCAAATCACAAAGAATTATGTTATAAGACATGTCTTTTAGGAAAACCAGAGAAATGCTTTGAGCTACCTTTTTAGGAAGGTCTTCTTCAACTTTCACTGAATTTAGACTGAAAGCTATCTTTCTCCTCTTCCGATTGCCAAACCATTTATAAAAACAACTACATTATATAAGTACATACACAACTTGTAGAAAGACTATATAAGCACAAAATTCTCAGAATAAAAATATAATCCCTAGGTTTAATAGATTTAGCTTTAAGAAAGCACAGCACACCAGAGGCTTCTATTTAGGAACCAAAGTACCACGCGGTTTGAATACAAGTACACCAGGGTCCAAGGAGTTGTTTTATTGCCCACAAAACTCTCTAATACTATGAAAATATGTGGAAAATATCATGCAAGAATCCAAATTTCCATATTCTCATGTAAATCTGGAAGGCATCTCAGCACTGCTGGACTTTGCAGTACATGCTAAAGGGGTCTGCTCCCGTAGTCAGGCATTTACCCCTAACTTGCCAAGACCCCATTAATTCCCTTCTGTCTTAAATTCAGGCAGATTTTTACTAACTTAACAACCTACTTTATGCCTCTAAGACATCCAAGATTTGATTCCTGTTTCAAAGCGTTGGTAGGGTCTGTGGTACTGTGAAGCAGAGAGGATATACCAGCAGCAATTAGAAGCTACCAGTTCTTGAACAGAACAAATCTTAGGTGGTTTCTGAAGAGAGGCTTATGGGGGTTGTTGGAAGTGTTCAAATTAAACAGGTGCCAGGATCCTAAGCAGAAAGAAGAGGCATAGAAAAACAATAGTTTATCCACCACCACCTCCATCAATTTTGCCTAGGGTTAGCCAATCTTATTTTTCTGAGTATCATACTGATTTTTTTCATCTAAATTTTTTTAGAAGACAATTTAGTTCTCACTCTCCTATGCTTTTGGTGGACCAGAAATAGCCAGTGATCCTTATCATGGCTTGTCCATTTTTTTCTGGGTGTAGCCTAAAACAACATGTTATCTTCAGTGATTCCTCCCACCCAAGTTGTCCTGCTCTGAAGTCAGCACTGTCTGACTCACTGCTTTTATTCACACTGGGTGAGTTCTAATAAAGTAAACTCAACATTGCCTCAGAGGAAAGTATTCTATGTCCCGACAGAGCAAAAGAGAAAGCAGACAGACTGCCCTCAAGGCTAGAGGGAAAATGAGAGTGAAATGTAGACAAATTCTTTAGAGAATGCAGCCCTGGGCGCTGGGCAACACAGTACAACTTAATTCTCTACCAAAACCACTACCAAGAGACTCAAAAGCACCAGATTACAGAGTTAACAAAAACAAGAATTTATATCTCAATGTGGTGCTAGCTGATCAATGCACATATGAATGTGGCTTTGTGCAACATACATATTACAGGCATGTGCAGAAGAGAATCTTGTTAGAATCACAAGCCTGGGAGACTGATGGTTCAGCCTGCCAACCATCTGCCAGTAGAGAGCTAGTCATTCACACCCAAGATTTTCTGATAGATTTTAACCCATTCTGGTTTAAAAAACATATACCTGGAGAAGCCTACATTAGGCCTTAGGGATCTATAACAGCCAGGAAACCCTTTCAAAAATTAGGTACTTTATCTTTCTTCCCTATTCTAAGTAATTTCTTTGATTTAGGTTCCAGGTTTGCCTTGGTCATGAACTAAGTCATGGGTATGAAATGTTCCACAGTTTTATCATATAAAATCCTAGACATGAGGAATCTCAACAATCCATACAATGAGCTACCCTCCAAAGCAAACCAAAGGCCACAGACAAACAGGCTTTAGAGCAAAAATTCTCAGAACCAGTCATTTGTGCATTTCATTTTTCTGGAACTTCATCAGCATTTTAGCCTTGAATTCAATTGAGCTCAAAGGGGCATCCTGAATGGTGACCTTCTAGGATCTGTATCTCCATCTCTAATACATTTCTAGTGAACAGATTTTGACGGTCCAGTCAAGATCAACAGCAAACACCTTCCCAAAGATGAAAAGCTGTTTATTAACTCTCAGTCTTTCCATTCAAAGAGTGCCACAGGTTCTTTCCATCCTGCTGAGGTCATGAAAACCTGAGGGTCTTTTGTCCTTCATGCTTATTGCCTTATAGAAACCCATATAGTCATCATACGGGCCCTTCATGTTTACTGAGGTGCCAAATCCCTTCACTAATTCATTAAGCTGCAAAAGGATCCTTTCCTTTCTCAAGCCAGAACCATTTGCTATGTTTTCAGTGATGTACACAAATGGTAAAGTCTCTGAACAATCGTGTAAGTTTATCTGTCTTCAATTTTGTTTTCTTTGACTACCTCCACAATCAATGTTCTTAAAAAAAAAAAACAAAAAACAAAAAGAGGGGCAACATTCTTACATTCTTGCACATTCTTGTTCTAAAAAAGCAACACAGACTCTTCCAAATGTTATGCAAGACAGTAAGAAAATCATTCACAAAAAACCATGTCATCAACAAAACCTGAAACAAAGAATGAAATGCAGATCTCAAAGACTAAGACTAAAATGTTTTTACATTTTGATATATATATGTATACACAGACACACACACACACACACACACATATATGAAGGAAGCAGGGAGAGTGAAAGAGGAAAATAGATTATTAAATTCATTGTGGCACAGAACATAGGTAAGAGTTAAAGAGTTATCATTAAAAACTTATAAACTAAACAATGTAAGTTTAAATAAGAAACCATAGCTGAGGGCACTTTTATTTAAAGTTGAAGTACAAAAATAACCACGAGAATGAAACTGAAAACCCTCCTAACAAAAATATTTTTAATAAAAGCTATACATCTCATGAAAAGCATAGCAAATGTGACATTCTTTCTTACAGTGTTCCACAATGTAGTGTGAAGTGCAAAAACTGCCTATAGAGTGCTACCTGGTAAAGCCAAGTTCCAAGAAAGCTTCCAAAATTCCTACACAACCTCCTTATCAGAAACATGGTGAAGAATCATAATATTTTTTAAATTATAACTATGAAAGAATTTCAGTTTCATAATAAGTTACATTACGTGGCAAAGGTAAAGAAAATAAGTCAAAGAAATAACTTTTGAAAACAGTTCTGTGATTACATAGTCTAAGGTTAACAACAAAAGAACTAGGCACAAATAACTATATTCTAGTTAGGAAATTTGGTTCTTGCAGAGGAATATGTGTTTAGGAATACACAAATAAGGAAATTTACAGTGGCTAATGAAAGCCAGGTTCTCAAGTAAGAAGGAAAGTTAGAATGAACTCCGTGGTTTTAAACACATAAGACATACATGTCCATATATGTATATATGTATTTCCTACCTTTCTACTGAGGGAACCTAGAAGTGATGATGTCTCAGTAGCAATGAGCACAGCAAGTGCCCAGAATTTGGCATCCAGATGAATTTGGTACCCACATACATTTCCCCATGAAAGGAACTAGAACTTCTCCGAGAAATAGTTTGCTACTAAGGCTCCAGCCTAAAACTCCTTATGGTTCAAGATGAACCTTGCTTGACTAATCTTATGGCATCAAAAAGTAAGAATTTGCTCCAAAAACTAATTGGAAAGGTCAAAAAGGCATAGGAGTCAAAGGGTTCACAGAAATGGCCAACTCTGGCACAATTTGAGCCACACAATAAATAATAATAATTTATAATCCACAGACCAAACATCTATGTCAATACTGCTCTAAATAATTAGCTAAATACTGAAAGGAAGAAAGAAGGTATAAGAAAATAACTACTAGGGCCCTCCCTGGTGGCGCAGCAGGTTAAAGCACAGCACTAAGAAGCTTGAGCCACTTCCGCATGAGTTCGATTCCCGCCGGCCCTGGAGGAGATCCACATGGTGTGGCAGACCTCTCCTGGCCCGCCCGCTGCTCCCCTCAGCAGTGTACTTCGTTGATCTGCCTGTTCTGCTCCCCACTCTGTCTCTGGTGAATCTTCTCACCCTCCACATCTCTGGCCTACCCCAGTTCTATATGAGTAAATAAATCTTTAAAAAAAAAAAAAATAACTACTATTTGGCAAATACCATAGCAATAATTATTTCAGGCAGGGAATCAACAGATGCTAAAATTAGTAAGGAGGAAAAAAGCAGGATATTTGCATAATCACAAAGTAGCTCTCCACAAGACACAAACAAAGTGGGTAATAGCTTTACAGTGGAGGAACCTGGCAAACACCAGATTAGTAAAGCGAAAGACACACAGGTACCAGACACTTTGTAAAATGGGCTCAGAGTCACACAGCATCATTGCTGTCGGATTATTGCCAAAATTGCACCACCCAAATCAAATCCACACACACCAAACTGAGAAACATTCTACAAAATAGTGGACAGTTATCTCCAAAATAATTAAAGCTATAAAAAACAAAGAAGCATAGAGGAATTGTTTCAGATTGTAAGAGACTAAGCAATAAGGGTTCCAGGAACGGGAAAAGGGAAGGGCATTAGTGGAACAATTGTAATAGTAATATATCACTGCTAATATATTAGTTTTGATCACTGCTCTGCAGTTATGTGTGAAGTTAATATTTGGGTAAGCTGGGTAAAGGCTTCAAGTATACAAGAATGTTTCACACTAGTTTTCAACTTTTTGTAAATATTAAATTTGAAGGAAAAAGTTAAAAAAAATTAACGAGATGACACTTATAAAACAGGAGTTAATGGAAGATAACGAGGTTTGACAAATCCTTTAAGCCACAAGCTTGATTCTGAGATAAAGGTGGGGAATTATTATTACCAACTTAATAGCAAAATGGCTATGGTACAGCTTCAGAACAGCTACTCATGCCAATGACTAGTTTAAAACATTAAGAAAAAAAAAAAGGTATCTCCTATCCCAATGACAAGTTATGTAAACAACCAAAGGCCAATGACAGAATGGTAGATTAAGAAGATGTAATATATATACATGCATAATGGAAGACTACTCAGCTATGGGGAAAAAAAAAAAAAAGATGATTCTTGAGGCCTGGAAGAAACAGTGCTAAGTGAAATAACTCAGAAGGAAGAGCAGAGAAACAAGACAAAGAAATTGACAAAACTAAATCCAAACAAACCCTCAAAATGTGACTGTGGAATTGAGGTACCAGAAGAGGAGTGATACCAGGTATGGGAAAACAAAGGATGAGAGGGTTCAATGGTCTAAGGTAAAGGACAATGAGAGATTTGGTGGAGAGTATGATGTGGTAACATACATATGAGGAGGTATGAACCTACCCCTCTTAATCATGTTCAGTGTTGTAAACCAACATTACCTCAATTAAAATATAATAAAGCCAATTAATTGAAAATTAGAAAAGATATTCCAGTCCATGGGCATTTGGAATATGTTCTGTAGATGTGTGTGTTTGTGTGTGTGTGTGTGAGAGAGAGAGAGAGAGAGTGTTGTCACCTCTTATTTATGTTTATAGTCCCCATGTCTGGAATGGAGACTACTGTACACAGAGAAGGAATATGATGAAACTTACAGACCTTGTGTCCTTTTATGTCAAAGGAATTAGCATTCTTGAATGCTAAATGATGCTCCCATTTCTTCTTCATACTTTTTAATATAAGCCTTTCCTAAAAGAACTCAGCAGTCCTCTTTACATTTACAGGCTTTGTAAAGCATAAAAGCAGCATAACTAGTGTCCAACACAGAATTTCCAGGTATTCCTTCCACATGATCCTCAGAGCAAACTTTTTCCTTTTTTTCATGAAGTTGAAGTAAAAAAAAACTGGCTTTACCGGAATGACTCCTGTGGTCAACAGGGTTGATGGCTCCATTTACCTGTGTGTGACCCCTACCTGCCCTTCCACACACAGTATCTGGCATGGTAGGAGCACAGTAAGTACCTGTCATACAGAGTTTGCACAGTCTTGATGTGCTTTAAGAGTCAAGAGCCCTACAACAAAACTGGGTGCTTTTCCAATAGGCTAATAAAAATAACCTTGACCTTTCTTTAACAAAAGCCAGGGATGTAGGAAAAGGTCACTAAATAAAATTTCAATTTGAATCAACTATACTGAACAACCTGAAATCACTTGCAATTATTTGGGCAAAAATAAGCTCGCCACAATGATTCTCACATCTTTCATACAACTTAATTAAATTAAAATGACATCTGTTGGCCTTCCCTTGTGGCACAATGGCTTAAGACACAGCACTGCCAGGTAGCTGCAGCTGCTTCAGTGCGAGTTGATCCCCAGCCTCAGAGGTGTGATCCACATGGCACAGCAGACCTGTCCTGTCTGGCCTGTCTGGCCACTGCTCTCCTCAGCAGTGTATTTTGCCAATCTGCCTGTTGTGCTCCAAGCTCTGTCTCTGGTGAATCCTCTCACCGCCCCTGCACTTCTGGCCTGTACCCGAATATGAATAAATAAATAAATCTTTAAAAAATATCCTGTGTCTCTAAAGAGAAACAAGTAATAATTTAATGTTTAATTTAACAAGAAGTATTTAAGTCAAATTTAAACACTAATAAAACATGAAAAACACAATTATATGAAATCACAATAGCGGTGTTATTATGGTGGTAGTTTCCCTATAAAATGTGCTACCATCTTCTTTTTAGTTTTTACTCCTTGATGTTCAGTCAGTCACCTTCTGAATTTGTTCACCTTTTGTCAGCTATGTCCCCTGTGACTACAAAGATACTTTGGGTCAGATCTTTAGGGTGAAATAGGAAGGACAATGACAGAGGTCAAAGACCTTTTATGATTATGGTCCAACAAAACACTGACCCTTACAAAAGGAAAAACACAGCTTTGTGAAAATGGCCACCTTCCTCTTGCCTCATTTTTGACTTGCCCTTACCTATCATTCAGCTTTTCAGAGGCCTTTGCTGTGTGTTCCTGGGGTGAATGGGCTAAAGAAGCCACCATGAAATGCTGCTGCTGGCTTTCTCTTATAAATCAATAGCATGTGTTTTCTTATTTTTAACTAACCCTGTGTACATACCAAGCAAATAACACATGTAAGCCAAATAGTTTGGTAATGTCTGAAATGAGATTTTATGGTTTTCTAGGAAAAACTACAGAGTCTGGCTACCCTACAAGCTAGGGTCAAAAATGACTGTGAGACCATTCATTCTACCAGCATCTTAGTTTCTTTTCACTCCCCACTAGAACATTCTTATAGTAAGGGCAGCTGAATTTTAAAAGACTCTGATACCTTTCTTTAGAAAAAGCAGGTCATTTTCAGGATTCTGAGATATTCTATGAAGAGGGCAAAAAATATTAAATGGTGGCCCTCCCTGGTGGTACAGCGGGTTAAAGCACTGCACTGAGAAGCTAAAGCCACTTCTGCACGAGTTCGATCCCGGCCTGCCCCGGAGATGACCACATGGCGTGACAGACCTCTCCTGACCCGCCCGCTGCTCCCCTCAGCAGTGTACTTCGCTAATCTGCCTGTTCTGCTCCCCACTCTGCCTCTGGTGAAGTCTCTCACCACCCCTGAGCCTCTGGCCTGTACCCCAGTTCTGTATGTACAAATAAATCTTAAAAAAAAAAAAATGGAAGCTCATCAAATGCCGAATTTAAAATGAAAAGTGGTGAGAAAACAATTTGAACTCTCAACTTTAGTTCCTCCTCCTCAAGAACATTTCCCATAATTGCACAGCAGTCTCCTTCTTTAAATTCCTATAGCTCTCACAGGCTGTACCATACCATCTTGAACATCTATCTTGCAGTGCTAATTCTAATTACAAATGGCTTCAATAATTCACCTCTTATTGATCTCACCAGCTTATAAATTCTTTAAAGATAGGAAATGGACACCTAATGCAGCTAGTCAGGATTATAGCTGGTACCATATTGGGCAGAAGTAAATACATATTCTTGTTGACTATTTTATGAAACTGCTAAAGAGACAATGAAATAATCTTGCACAATAAACTAATATGGAAGAAAAAAAATACAGAACAATTACTGACACATCAGCTATTTTCTTTTTATCACTAACCCATGAAAACTGCTTCTCGGTTAAAATAAATTTCAGCTAGGAAGTTCAATAAAGTAAAGGCACAATATCTGATCTAGCTAGGTCTTGAAAAAAAATGCAGTTCAGAGAGAACCAAGAGGTAATTAGCCAAGAAAATATACTAAAACAGCAGATCTTTTAAAGTTCTAGGCCTCTTGTTCAAGTCAGATAAATGGAAGAAAAAAATATAATTCAAAAAAATAATTCCAAAGCACCTAAACTAAAATCATTCTATAGCAGACAAAAAAGAAAAAAATCTGTAATGACAGCAAAGTGTATCTGTTATTGAGTACTGTGATGGTAAAGCCAAAAATATTGAACTAATTTCTTTGCTAAAAAGCATTACTGAAATATTTCTAATACTATGCTATTTTAGAAAGTGCTCTTACAAAAATCTTCCCTGAAATGAAGTTCCTGTTTTCACAGGCTGACCATGAGCTTTGACTTAATTTATACCAGTTGCTTTGAAAGTAGAGATTACTTTAACAAGAAATCACATAAAGCAAGGGAAATGTTCTGAAGGCAAGGGCTAGGGAATAAAGATGCCATTCCACAATGACCATGAATTTGACAGACAGGACCATACCTAAACTAGAATCAACCAAACTGGTAACCCACAAAACCCCTTCAACAGGAGCAATGTGAAGCCCCCGTTGCGTTTAATAACTTATTTTAAGTAATTCATTGCTTTTTGTGGGATGTAAATAATTAAACAGAAATATATATTTCTATTAATATACGATTGCATAAATGAGTTCATTTTAAATCTAACTTCAACAGTTACCATGAAGATAAAAACCCATCTTGCAAATGTGAAAGTAACTTCAAGAAAAGGGGATAAGTCAAAATTTAGTGGGTTAGCAGGTAGACTTTTTAAGAGACAGAATTTTCTTAAAGTCAGTTTAAGCTTAACTTTGTTTAGTGGTCAAGAAGACAAGAGCTTCCAGCCAAGAATTCACACCCACTGTCCTTTCATAAAACTCAGTCAGGATAGAAAACAGCAGCATCCTGGCAGGCAAGCAGCAGCTCAGCTGATGCAAAAATGTTTTTCCGGCCTAAGCAACAACCCTGGCATCTTCATTCACCCATGCCCCCTCGCCCCAGAATAAATGCAGCAAGTTCTCTCCGGTTTATACTTTGAGCAGAAAAGGGAAATCCAGGGAACTTCCGCCTTAGATCGGGACTGTTTCTTTGCCAGATGTTCATTTTTATTGGCTTTTTTCACATTAACAATGGGAGGTGGGGTGGAGGAACACATTGGCTGTACTACTAACTTTCCAATAGCAACAATAAGAGTAAGCATGAGGAAAGCACATATATCACCAAACCTCCCTGGGCACCCCACAAACAGCACAATAGAGGAACAAGTGGGCTCAAGACACAGCAGCATTATTTGAGGCAGATGGTAAGCAAGATGGAAGGAATGTAATGCATTTAAGATTTTTCTTTCCATTTTTTGACACAGCCAGATATTACTTGGCCAGCTCCATAACTCATTTGCCTTTCCATCCCCACCCATCTGTAGCTATTTTTTTTTTTTTTTTAAATCAGATGTTCTGTTCACACATTGGTTCATAAACAACTTGCTTAGAGCCTAATGATTTTCTTTTTGGTTATTTTCAACTCCAGAATCTGTCTCCTGAACTGTGTCTCTACTTTTATCCAAGGAGTAAGGCCAAATGTGATTGCCAAGTTTAGGCTGTGGCTCATCTAACCATGGGATACAGTCAACAATTTTTTTTTATTATTATTCATCAAACACACACACACACACACACACACACACGTCTACAAAGCTGAAGAGAAGCATCTGTAGCCTGTGCATGCTACAGAGCTGTGAGATTCTTGGCCCACACACAAAGGGCAACAAGTTAGCTAAGAACGCAAAGGCTTCCAGGAAAGTTTATGTTGGGTACACCATAACCCATGGTGGTTAAGCTCAGAGCTCCCGGAGTCTACCTGAGTATGGGTACAAGTTTTGGGTTTTCCAAGGAAAGAAAAAAAAAAAAAAAAAGAACATAAACCTGCATTTAGTTCCCCTTGTCCTCCAATTGCTAAACTCATCTCACGCCTCATGGTTTATGCTGACTTCAACTGTACCCATCTGAGTCTCTACCCTTCTTGGCAAATTTCCTCATCAACTTTGCCATAGCAAAATTAACATTTCAAGACATATTTAGGATAATTTTTAAATCTCCCTCGTCCTTGCATAACTAAGTACAGGTACAACTAAAGATTCAGCATCTGTTTTGTTGTACATTAGGAAGAACTACAAAGGTCTGTTACAAATTGTCTTTATCTAATTCATAAATAGTCATATGATGATAATTAAAAACCAATTCCATTTTTTGTGGTTTATCACTAAAATACAGGTAATTCATTTTTATATTACCTAGTGGCAAAACGTTCAGGATCCTAATGACCTTTTTAAGCCAATGTAACTTAATTATAGACATTAGTGTGGCTACTCATTTTGGAAATACATTGCATAAGTTACAAAGAAAGACCATGATTAAAATATATCTGTATCGCATACACGTGCATGCATATTTTTTATTTGCTCATTTACCTATCTGTGTGTATCTGTGTACATAATACAATCTAGATATAAAGTACATGCCCAGTACATAAATTCTGATTTTTATCTGAGTAGCATTCACATCTCTAGCATGTCCAGATATATCTTCGTAACAGGACTTTTGATTGAGTGTTGCTGATGTGACCAAGGTTTCAATGCCCATAAAACAACTAATATCCAGCAGCTAAAAAGCTTATTTGCTAACTTGCTAGCTCTAACAATTCCCATAGCCTGACCTCTCTTTTGCCCTCAATTGTCAAATAATAAGATGACACTTGCTACTACCACCCACAGGCAAGCTCTTTATAAAGACTTGATAGAGAGGTATAGTACTTCATCTTGAAAGTGTGAAATTTACTTTAACATCTATATATCACAAACCCTAACATGACACAGCATAGGATCCCTTCATCTCATAGTACTAAAATGAAACACTTTTGCAGTCACACAGGAAATTGATTTCTAAACAATGATTCATCTAAAAGTGTTATATTTCAGGCACATATATGTATAGATAACATAATGCATTCCCCATGAACCCAGACCAACTTCTTGTCATATCTTAACCTTTACTATCCTTTCTTTAGTTTTTTTTTTTCAGGTATGTTTTAAAGATTATTTTTGATAGTCATAGTATGGTTCAATCAAGGATGAAGGGAAGAAACCAGTGGAAATAGATTCCATTTTTATTTAAGCCAAAATGTGAACTTTAAGTATTATTCTTAGCTTACACTCTAAGTCGTCTTAGGCCTCACGGTTACCATTGATAGATGATATCTAAATTATCTTCCTTTAGAGGCAATAAACCCTTAGTGATACCTACAGGAATCAGTGTTAGATTTTAGATGAATTCAAAGCAATTATTTTACTTCAGTTCTCTACTTGTATTGAGGAAAAATTATGTGTTCCTAAATAATTTATGATTAATGAAAATGATAACATTTTAATGTGGGAAAATATTTCTTCATTTTTAAGTACTGAATGTGTAAGAAAAAAGTTGGAAAGTTAAACAAACTTCAAAAACTAACTTCAAACAAGGAGATAAGAACCGTTATACCACCTTGTCCATTAGAGATCAGTTTCTCTTGCTTTTTAAGATTTCTGCAAAGGTTATCCAGAGATTGGTACATTTTGGCTATGATCACTACTGACACTAGAACTTCCTATGGTAACTTACAAAGAGCAGAGAACAGGTAGCTGTCACCTATTTGCTGGGTGCATTTATGCTGAAGAGTCAACTCAACAGTCTGCTCGAGTAATTACATCTTGAATGTTAAGTAATTTGCACTGAAGAAAAATCAATATCTTAAGCCATTTACTGACAACTCATTTCCATTACCATATTTTGTTAGAGTATCTGTAAACCCTCAAGTAACATGATTATATGAAGAACTATGACTACTGATGTTGGACATGTTGAGACAGATTTTTCATTCTATCTAACGGACAAGAAAACAACAAGAGATTTATTCTCTAAAAAAGAAATCATATTGCAGAACTAGACAATCATGTTCTCAGTCGCCTAAGCCCCTATAGAAATTAAAGCCTGAATAACAAGATTCATAACACAAAAGGGTGTTCCAAAGCACTGTTACAGACTAAGTCAAAGAACATTAACTTATTTTTTAAAACATGAGCTCTGAATCGAAAACCTGAAAAAAAGTTAATAATGAGTTAAAAAAAAAAAGTATAAAGTCTTTAACTTTCAATTCAAAAGGAAATCAATTTACTAAAAACTGTCCTTTTTCCAAATATTCTTCGTTTATGGAGGCTTACTGTGTATGGCAGTTCTAATAAACCCCAAAATTTATTCCCATGCTAAAAATGCCTAGAAGCCCAGACAAAACTCTCTATCACCCAGCTCTCAAAAGAAAGGCTATTCCTAAGAACATAAAAAAAAATTCTCCTTTAATAAAGGATGACAGGAAGCTTGGTCTGGTGACACAGCAATGGCTGCAGGAGAACATCCTGCAATTAGATTAATTTTACAGTGATTTCTTTTGCTGATTCAGGAAGAGCAAAGACTAAACAGTGGAATGGAGACACAGGCAGATCCTGACACAAGCATACTCAGGATAACAACCCACTTGAGCTGCGTTCCTGATAATCATGGGGGCTGTTGCCATTAATTTCTCTTTGACTTTAAGATATCCAAGTTTGGCCCTTTCCAAAATGTGGGGCAAGTAACTATTCAATATGCTTCTACCTATAAATCCTCCCCCCCCCCAAAAATAAATTGCATATCCATCCCATGTTGCTGCTTTAATTCTTAAAGCTTTATTTTGGCAGTGAATTCACTAAGCTTCTTTTTCAATTATTTTCTCTTCTGCTATAATGTTAGACAAAATGTAGCCCCCATCCCTGATAGAGAGTAGTATTCTTATTCGAAAAGCCCTAATTTCTGCTTCAAGGGGTACTGCTATCCATATTTTAAGATGTTTCTTCTTGTTTTTTAATTTATACCTTTATTTGTATGGAGGAAATATTTTCAGTTTTTAGTCATCAGAAAATTTTCAAAACACAGCATAATCATTTGAAACTACCTGTATAATTTTTGTAGGTCTAAAATAAGTTTAAAATAACCCACGAATTCCATCTATTCTTACATAGATGGTGATCAAACTGGAAAAAGACCACATCTTTTAATCAGGAGCTACTGCTAAAACCCCAAGACATTAACCACATTCCATTTGTCCTCAAGACAGGATGCATTAATGCACCAGGGGAAATGCACTGCAATTCCCCCAGCATCATGTTTTCTTTACTCAAGTAAACATCTTCTGAATCACTTCTTACAGTCTTAGCCTTAAAGTCACTGATCATTCTCTTTTTAATTAAATTTATTGAGAAGATGGCAATAAGAAATAAGGTACAGGGTGCCAAGACCTTGGGATGAGGAAAGATTAACTGGAGGTTTTTTGTAAATGTTAGGTATCTGATGGAAAAACATGATAAACTCTAACTGCACACCATGATTCAGTGTGTGAAAATAAAAAAGAAGAAAATGAAACACATCCAATATAATGAGAACCATTATCACCCGAAACTGATTAGTTAGGAACCTCTGGCAATGTCAGACTCCATATACAACTGACCAGCCTAGTGGGTCCTTAAGCACGGTAACGACTGCCTGCACTATGCACAAACACGTTTTGAGTCTTGTTCATTTTCTGCATTTTCTTTATACAAAAAACAATAGCTGGGGTGGTGGGTTGTCTCCCTCCCACAAACCCAGCCCCCCATGAAAAGTGTGTGTGTGAATGTGTTTCTCTAGTTCTCAAGAGACATCCAATGGTAGCTATTAGCTACAAATAAATAGCTTCTAGAGATGAACAATTCCAATAGTAGTCTAGAAACACATGTGTACAGTTACAGTGCTGGGGCCCTGGCAAGCTCTCTGCTAGTAAAGGAGAGTTGGAGAGTGTGGACACAGTAATGAGCTATTAAATGCAAATAACGTCAACGTTCAATCCTTCCCTGGGGGCTTAACCTGGGGAGCTAGGGGAGGCATACAGAGACTATGAGAAGACAGTGGTATGCCTTGCCTTCCATTATCCAGCTCCGGAGAGCAATTCATAAAAGCCTGCCCCTAGGAAGAGTTTGGAGCTTCCATCACTAGGTTTAAAAAATCTGTCATGCATTTCATTGTTTCATGTGCCAAATTCAGGGACAGGATCCAATTGTAATTAACTGAACTGGATAGAAAACCTCTTGAACCTAAAAGCAAAAGAGCACTGTCATTTTTGGTTTTGTTTTTGTTTTTTTTAACATGTCTGGCATTCTGGTTATGAAAATAGCTGATTCTAATTTTAACCAACACCTACTACTATTTCAGCACATTCTTCTGGGTAAAGAAATCAATGACTTTCCAGTCAGTGACTACACTGACACAGACATGAACTTAGTTAGACAATTATGCTTCAAGTTTTCCATCACTCCAAGACAGTTTAAGTACTCTTTTAAATCAATATATCATGAAGAAACTGTGCAATCTTATTATTCATGTGACTATAAGAATATATGCCCTAAAAGTCATATTAAAACCTCATAATTCAGATAGTGATGCGCAAAAATTTTGCATTAGTTATTGTTTTTGTTTGTTTTTTTAAATAAGTACAAAGATTCTTGCCCTCAGTGAACCTGTAACCAGAGAGATAAGCCTCTGTGACTCATGAAATATAATACCACATGAGAAATTCATAAGAGGAAGCTTCAAGAAAAACAAAAGAAGAAAAAGAACATTTTCTTTCTACTGAGTAACATTAGTTTACAACATTGTACAGATAGTTTCTCACCTCAGCAACTCTACCTATCACATCACACCCACCACCAAATATATACTATCAACCAATCAACCCCCTCTACTATTGCCTGACCCTCTTTTAACCTCTGATAACCATCATTCTATTGTCAAAGTCAGAAGGTTTTGTTCTTCCTTTATTTTTCTTTCTCTTTATATTTCTCAAATGAGTGCAATCATATGGTAGTTGTGCTCTTCCTTTGACATTCACTTAGCATAATCCCTCAAGGTCCATTAATGTTGTGGCTTTTTAATATTTTTTAAATCTTTTTCTAGTTGAGTACTATTCTATTGTGTATATATGTCACATCTTCTTAACCCACTCACAGGCTATCAGATACCTGGATTGTTTCCACTGTGGCTATTGTGATTAGTGCTGTGATAAACATAGGGATGCACATATCTTTTCTTACACTGGTGTTTTCATAGCTTTTAGGTAAATATCTAGAAGAATACTTCTAAATGGTAGTCCCCTGTTTTTTTTTTTGTTTGTTTGTTTGTTTTTTGTTTGCTTGTTTGTTTTGATGAAACTCCATACTGTTTTCCAGATTGTGCACAACAATTAACATGCACAGCAACAGATGTAATGTGGATGTATATCACATCGTCACCAACACTATTTCTTGACATTCTGGTAACAACTATCATAACTGGAGTGAGATCACATCTCATTTCAATAGTTAATCATTAAGTGATGCCTTTTCTTAATAGTGCCCAATTGTAATACTATATATGAATGATAATTCATCTCAGGAAGGCTTATCAATACTACAACCCTACAAAGATA
>NW_004567103.1:59643298-59731755 GCF_000260355.1 Condylura cristata
AAAAAAAAAAGCTGCTTCAACAAAATGCTAATTTCCTACAAGATCTGATGTTATCTGTCTGATCTGAACAATAGTGATGGCCTAACTAGGTAAATGTCACGTGGAATGGATTTCTAACCTGAATTTAAAAAACACAGCCTATAGGAAGGCTATATCTCTGTCAATGGGAGTGAACTGACTGTAAGTTAGAATCACTTGGAAAACTAAAAAGCACCAGTGTCTGTACTCTGCCCCAGACCAGTTCAATCAATCTCTGGAGAAGGAATTTAGTTACCACTGTTTTTTAAAGCTCTCCACATGAGACTCATGCTAAAACAACAAAAAGAAGTATTTAAAAGGTAACAATCATGCTTTGGGGCATTATGTTAAGTGAAATAAGTCATGAGAAAGACAAATATTGGATTATTTTACTTACATGTAGAATACAAAGAAACAGACAAAATTATTCTGGAAATGTGACTACAGAATTGAGTCTACCAGGTGGGAAGTCAAAAAGTGGGGAGCAAACTATGGAGGAAGCCCAAAGGGCCACTATAAAGGAATATGGGTGTTTTGGTGGTGGGTATGGTGTAGTAACATGCATCTGAAAAGGTGTAAACCTGTACCTCTGAATTGTATAATAATAATTACACAAAAATAAATACCTCACAGAAAGTAAAATAAATAGTCTGTCTATCTTGGGGGATCTGAATCTCTTCAGAAACCCGGGTAAGCATAAACCAGGCATAAATAAAGATATTTTACCTCCAAATCTTCTATGGAAAAGATTTCTTAATATAAACTTTTTAAAACACTAAGATATTATTGTTTTCCTTAGAGAGTAAAAGTACATGGAAGGATATTTAAGCAGGCACAAAGATGTAGACTATGCTACACAACAAACATCGATATGTTTAAAATCTGTATACAAATATGGGAGATGCTCATGTGTGTACATGCATGGATCTTAACAATTCAAATAAGTATGTATACAGAGATGTTGAACCTAAGACAAAGACCAAATTTTGTTCCTACTGTATTTTAAAAATGAATCATTGAATCATCTGAAGAAAAACACCAGGCTTCTATTCATAGGTCCTTTGGAGGTCTCACTAGAAAAATGAACAGTGCACTCAAGTCTGGCAATACATTTTTTTACTGCATACATCTCTTGTGTGGTGTGTTCTTGAAAACACCTACTGTCACAAACCAAAGGTTACTGCATGAACCACTTAGCCTTTGGTAGACGGTCCTCATCCCCCAAAGTTATTTCTGATACAGAAAGTATCTTAGTAAAGTAACTCAGAATCAGTATCTTCTGCTTCTAATTCAAAAAACCAAGAAACAAAAATATTATTGACTGCTAGTGAATGCTAGCCGTCAAATTAGATCTATTAGGCCAATAGGTAGGGTAGTCTGACGTGTCCTAAAAAAAAATTTTTTTTAAAGATTTATTTATACAGAACAGGGTACAGGCCAGAGATGCGGAGGGTGAGAGGATTCACCAGAGACAGAGTGGGAAGCAGAACAGGCAGATCGACGAAGTACACTGCTGAGGGGAGCAGCAGGCGGGTCAGGAGAGGTCTGCCATGCCATGTGGATCTCCTCCGGGGCAGGCAGGGATCGAACTCATGCAGAAGTGGCCTTAAGTTTCTTAGTGCAGTGCTTTAACCGGCAGTACCACCAGGGAGGGCCCGTGTCCTAATATTTTAAGCCTACCTATCTGCTCAGGTAAAGATCAAATTATTGTGTGATCCAAGCTGAAAATGCGGAAGCAACTTGGGGCATATTTTTCTCATGATAATTAAATACAAAGCCCAATCACATTTAAGATATGCATCACATTCACCTATATTGCACTGGCCAAAAACATCATAAATCAAGACCATTATTACTGGAGCAGAAACTATACATCTCATGCAATGTAAGTTACATGGTTAAGAAGGAAAGATATGAAAATAATTAACCTATAGCACTCATGATCCCTCAAACTGACGTTCATAGATATTAAAAGAAAGCCAATGTTCTTCTATCTCCTCTTCTTACCAAATAATTATTTTTGACTCCATAGAATTTATACTACACATACATGAAAGTTGGATGGTTAATGAAAAATTGACATCATAGAGACTTTAAAAATATACAAAAAAAAAAGGATGGTAATGAAGATGGTAAGCTCTGGAAATACAGGAGAAGCAAAAAGTGACTCTGGGTGATGGTGTGGCATATATAAAGAGTTTAAATAAAATGAATTTTACAAACAGGGTGAAGGACCTTCCTTGCACCCAGGAGTTCAGTCTCATGGCTATCACCTCTATGGCCTTAGTTCCATCCCTGCACAAGGAGCCAATCCACATAGGGCACAGCAGACCACTCCTGTCTTGTCTGCTGCTCCCCTTTGCAATGTAGTTTAGTAAATCTACCTGTTCTGCTCCCCATGCTGTCTGTCTCTGGTGAATCCTATCACCTCCAATCCCAGCACCTCTGGCCAACAAGCCAGTTTTTCTATGCAACAATTTTTTTTAAAGAGTGAAAAAGCAGGTTTTTCAAGCTGATGTTTATATACTATTTTGTATGTAAGGAAATAATAATATGCTTCCCATTGTTTATATTCCAGTAAGTCTACACATTCAAAATTTTTTCTTTTGGATCTCCTTGAGAAAAGTAAGTATTACCTTATTTAATGGTTATCCTTATAATTCAGATTTAGAAAATTTTTATTTAATCTATACCTCTGAAATTCACCAGACCACAAATTTTAATTCTACTTTTTAGTAAAATTCATGTAGTCTTCATGATGCCTATTCCAAAAATTATAAAACCATAAATGACTTCTAATTTCTACTACATCACATGATATTGTGAATACTGTTCTGTAATTTTGTTACTAGGTATATTTTACTTCCCTATGGTAAATGAAAGAGATTTCAATCAGGATTTCTCAAACAATGTAACCTAAGACCCCAAGGTATTCTGGAGTCCTGAAAGAAGCCTAGAAAAATAACTTTTTTTTTTTAAAGATTTATTTATGCATGCAGAACTGAGGCATAGGCCAGAGGTGCAGGGGATTCACCAGAGACAGAGTGGGAACAGAACAGGCAGGCTCAGGGAAGAACACTTTTGAGGGGAGCAGTCAGTGAGACAGGAAAGGTCTGCTGCGCCATGTGGGTCACCTCCCAGACCCACTGAGATAGAACTCAGCACTGAAGGGGTTGCAGCTAGCTTCACAGTGCTGCACTTTAACCTGTTGCACCACTAGGGAGGGCCCCTGCTTTTAACTGTTTTCTACACTGTGTTTCTGTGAAAGTTTTAATTTGGTAAGCAAAGGGTTTTTTTTTTTTTTTAACCCATAAATTGTGAATTAACAGTAGTGTTCAGACCAGTTTAAGTAGAGCTCAAGTCTCCTGAGGTTTGGTTTAGCAGACTTTGTTGACTCAATAAAAATTACATGTGGTAGATATGAAGCAACACCAGGGCATTAAATATAACCTGCTATGGTTATATGTATATAGTCTGTGTCTGTAAATATACACCATGCTTCACTTCATTTAGCCAAAAAGCACCTTTACTGGAAGTATGTCTGACCATAATTATAAAGATGACAAGCCATTTTTATATTGTAATTATCCTACCTATATTCAACATTAATTTGTTGCTTTCACTCTCTTTTTTTCTCCATTTCTGTGTTAATTTATGTAACAGTCCCACCTATGTGGGTTGGCTAGCACCCCAGAGGCTCCAAGCACACTAGCTTAAATGATGTATCTCCACCACACAATCTGCTCAAGATTCTAGTTTTCTTTATGACTGATCCTGAGACCCTCATTTGTCATGAACCATGGAAGTCCACCGAAGAATGAAAAAAGATTGGGATAAAGGAAGAACAGCACAAGAATGATGACACTGCAGGTGCTTGACTTTTAGAAGGATAATTTCAAATATCATCTAACCCTAACCCCTTCATTTTAGAGAAGAAACTCGGAACTTAAAAAGTTCGAAACTTTCCCAGTTCCTGGGGTATCCGTTAGCTTCCACCAATGAATTTACTAAGAAAATGTTCAGTTCAAAAGTAAAGGCAATGGTGTACAGATTCTTCCCTAATAAGCTGTTAAGGATTTATGGATTCAGCTATCTGCCATGGCTTAAGGCATTATACTTTCTACTAATCCTGAGAAAATAATAATTTTTTATTTTGCTAGATCTATATAATATAATAGACTTTCTACACAAGAGATTTTAAACTATTTGCCCTATCTTTTCTGAAAAGTTGAGCATTACTATACTTTTTGTTTCCAACTAGAGTCATTGTTATGCTTTGGGGACTAAACAATATTTATAATACTGTTTTGAAGCTTGGTAAGGTAAACAGGATGTTACACAAAGATCAGTCCAACTTCCCAGATAGAAAAATCTTGCCCTTAAATTAGTATGACAATGGATTCACCTCTCAGCCCAGGACAGGACTCTTCAAGAGAGTTCTTATTTCTTTATACATTCAGCATAATTATTATTTTGCATTATCAACATAATTACTATTTTTCAAGCACTATAAACATTTGTGAAACACTAAGTTTATACAGGGTATTCAGCCTACAGTGGAGGGTTGCTGTCAGGACTGTTACTTAGTAAATATGACTTGTACAAGTCAAACTCCATCTCTCATCTACAAAATGTTGGTAATAATTGTTTCCTTTATAGAACAGTAAATAAAAACAAATATAAGTGCCTAATAAAAATAGACCATCAAATAGTAAATACAGCTGTAGTTAAAAGCAGGGCCTTTCCTAGAGCTGTCCAAGCTTGGGGCATTTAGGACACTCTTTGACATCACTCGCAGACTCGTTAGAATATTCTGAAAAGCAAACAGAAATTTGGAAGCTGTCCTTATTTTCATAAAAGAGAAGAAGGTAGAACACAGCAACAGTCCAGCCCTCTCAAATTATAGGCCTCAGCTGCCCTCTTCAGCAGACAGTTGGCCTTATATATAATCACCCCAGATGTTAAATCTAAGATTTAGCCCCATTTTCTATATCAAGATCTCAGTTGAAAGGTTGAACACCTATCCCTAGACTCTCAATATTCATATCTACTAACTAAAAAGAGTAGTCAAACTTAGAACTTCAGAGGCAAACTAACTTGCCAGAATTTACTAAAACTCCTACAAAGCGTTCTGTCAGTTCTGTTCAATGGAGACAAAGATGAAGCAGACATAGATCCTATCTTCAAAATTTCTCCAGCACTCTATTACCATTTATTTTACACTTGAATATCAGTTACCAGTTTTCAAAAATAATTTCACATATCTTTCACTCTTTTTTTATGTAATTCTTCCAGATGAGTTGTATAAATGCAGCTTTCCTCAATTTTTTAAAGGTTTATTTATTTACTCATACAAAACTGGAAGACAGGCTAGAGGTGCGGGGGGGGGGGGGGGGGTGGGTGAGACAATTCACCAGAGACAGTGGAGAGCAGAACAGGCAGATGTACTGAACTATACCGCTGAGTGGAGCAGCTGGCAGGTCAGGAGAGGTCTGCCACACCATGTGGATCACCCCCCTGACCAGGGATTGAACTCAGTGCTGCAGTGGCTGCAACAGTGTGGCACCATTGAGGGCCCGGCCCTGCAGTGGCTGCAATAGCTTCATAGTGCTGTGCCACCATGGAGGGCCCTGCCTCACGTTTTAGATAAGCAAACTTGCCCATAGTCACTCAAAACTTAAGAGCATAATTCATAAGGGTGTGGCTATAATGAGTGAAGTTCCATTCACCAATATAGAGACTCCAAAAATAACCTAAAATCTCTATATTCAACATAGTGATATAAATAAGACAGTAACCCCTTCAAGTGGCTCTGTAACTGGTTTTCTTGGCTTCCCAGCAATCAGATCAGGAACAGTTAAGTAAAAGCTCCATAGCTCCACTGATCTTTTCAGATCCAACTTACCAACATTAATCATAGTAAACATAAGTCAATTTAAACTTACATATGAAATAAATGCTGACCACATCTTAATTCCATAAAGCTACTTCAAGTTACATGAGTTATGCTCTGTTTAATACAATGCTTTACATTCAAACAAAAAACCAATCATGAATCACAAAGCTAACAGCTTTTCCTGGTGTCAGAGGAGTGCAGCCCAGACAAGAGATGGAAGACTAACACAGGCCTAGCAGAGCAAGAAGAGAGAAGAGCAAGGATACTTCCTTGGTATACTTTTAAGTAAATTCAGTCTATGACTAAAAAAAATTCCTAAGTGGCAGAAAATCCCAAATGTGATAAAATACACAAATAATCCATGGTCCAAGAAATTCAGTACATGCCTTTCTTATACTAAGAGCCTCCTAACAGAAGAGTATTGTGGTTATTTTCTATGGAGACCTTTCAATTCTGGGTTTGCATGTGAAATATGAAATGAAGAGAGAAAGCAACTGTTCAGATAGTTTAAAACAAAATGAAATATTTGGTCTAGATTTTTTGAATATTATAGGCAACAGAACTTTGACTCATATCATCCCTGTTATTTTCTCAATTCTAGGAGTCACCATGTACATATATGTCAAACTATTTCAGTGCATTAATAATAAGGAGAACACAAAACAGATTGGGGACTCCACAATCCTTTGCCACTTGCACCATATTAATTATCACAACTCAAAACACACATACACAAGAGTACAGGTGGTAAAAAAAAAAACTCAGAGACAAAATTAGGTAATGCACAAATTCTTTTTACTCTACTACTAGATCTATATCCTATACCAAGTGCCCCAAAAATCATAACCTACTAAATAGATCCAAGACACTCTCTTGTCCTACAGCTTGGAAAAATACACAGTGAATCCCTATGAATAAAAAAAAACAAATCTGTCTTAGAGGCTTTGCCATGCCCCATTATAGTTACTAAAGAAAGAACTTGTGGTATTCACAACTTCCTTAATCTTCTATTAAAATAATAATAACAACTCCATAGACATTAGTCCTCTAAATCCTCACATTGTTGTTTTTCTTTTTTTAAGATTTTATTTATTTATATAGAACTGGGTGCAGGCCAGATGCAGTGGCAGCGAAAGGATTCACCAGTGACAGAGCAGGGGTTGAACAGGCAGACTGACAAAGACACTGCTTAGGGTGCAGCGGGCAAGACAGGAGAGATCTGCCACACCGTGTGAATCACCTCCAGGTTGGGGGTCAAACTCTCACTGAAGTGGTACGGCTAGCGTGCAGTGTTGCTGCTTTAACCTGCTGTGCCACCAGGGAGGGCCTCATATTGGTTCTAGAAGAAATACTATAATTTGCATCACTTTACAGATGAGAAACCTAGGCTCTGAGAGGCCAAGTATCCAGCCCATGATTACATGGTTAATCAGCAGCAGATCTGGAAAGTTCAAGCAAACTGATTGCAAAGGGGACTCTGAAAGTGGCAAAAACATTTACACTACACAGATCCACAATCCTTTATGTCTGAATCACCTAAAGCCAGATGTAGTTCAGAATTCACAATTCTTTTGACATTTAGAATGGTAATAAACATGTGCCATATCCCCTTTAACATTCACTCTAATGTCCAGAGCAGCATCCTTCAGTCAAAATAGAATTTCTGCAGCCAAACATAAATGTCTGCACTATTAATTAAAAATAAAGTCTCATTAATAGCTAGAGAAAGAGTATAGGGTAATTAAAGCAAGAATTCAAATGGGAAACTGTCATAGAAATCTTACTCTGAAAACTGTTCCAATAAAGCAAAAGTTTTAATTTAGTTTATATAGGTAAGAACAGTAAGTTATTGACATTAAGAATATGATTTTTTTTTATAAAAGGGATTTCTAGTTCTAAGTTCCCCTGATGTAAAGGTATGTCAATACTAAAGGACGCAATGCATGATTTTATTTCTTCCTTTTGAAAGAGTGCAGAAATGCAAAGGCTGGGTACCCATTGTTCAATCATTTTTATCTGGCTCCTTGGTTATTAGTGAATATGAAAAGACTGGCTATAACATCCTGCATACAAGATGGAGCCTGTGACTGATTTGCTCTTTTGCCTGTTATCAGGGGCAGGGTGTCCCCCCACCCCAAATTCTGCAACATGTTCATAACACTAAATGGGATAAAATCAAGACTCAAAGTGGATTCGCTGTAGCAGAGATCAGGTTAACTGTCAAAGGAGCTCAGATCTGCCCAGACTCTCCCAACCAAATGAATTCTTTTAAAAGAAAAGTTCTTTAATGAAGCTTTTTTATCAGAAATAGAAACACAAGGTTGTGGGCTATACAAAAAAAGAAAAAATTAGCTAACAGGTGACCAGGGTGGTTTCACATGTTATAACTGAACATCTGAAACTTGTTGATCTCTTATTGACAGTAGTCAGAAGGTACCAAGGCAACAGACCTGAAGACACTCTAGAAGTCTACTGGGAGGAAAACTATGATAAATCTGTTCATGAAGTCTCACCTACTGTGATGTAAAAAGGTTAACAATCAGGTCAATGAACTCACACTGCTTGACCATGTATCATAAGAAAATCACTTTATACCATCATTTTGCATTTGAAAGGAAGCTTCTTATTTTTTTCTTCTGATACTTGTTGCAATAGTTGGTGGTTACTGCATAATTCAATCTTTAGATAAGGACAGATCTGATCTGTGGTTCTCAATGCTGGCTATGCTCCGGAATCCCCTAAGGATCTTTAAGAAATACTGTTCCTGGATCCCGCTCCTGAGACTGTGATTCAACCTCTCTAGTCTTTGGCACAGCTTGCAAGTTGGAATTTTTAGAAGCTCACTAGAACATTTCTAATATGTACCTAGTTTTGAGAGCCAACAGGGTTAAAATAAACACTAAGGTGGGGTCATTGTCTCAAGTAAAGACCCTGGCAATGTTGCAAACTCCATTTCCCAAAATATCATCCTTCAGAGGCCTCCAAGTGATCCAGTTAAGAAAAGATTCCTATTTATAAGTTTCATGGAGTAAGAAAAGACAGGGTTAACAGTTTCTAAATGTAACCACAAGGAAACAAATGTTGGCTCCCACTCTACTGTGGGTCTGCTACAGAAAGAGACTCAGGCGCCCTACCCTGCCCCCAGCCCCCACTCCCACATGGATTGTACTGAGAGCTCATTCTTTTGCTTATTTTTGGTCCCTGCTTTTTTAAGGCACCCTGCAGTCAAGTGCTAGGTGCAGGAAACTAAAGAGCTTTCTGGTAAATAATTTGGCTTTCTTTGTCAAGAAGAATAAATATATCTTACTTGTTCAATGTAAACAGCCTCTCACTCCTTAGAGAATCAAAATGAGAGGCTATACAGCTTCACTTTGTTTTGTAAAAACTGTGATTTTTAATTGCATTTTCCAAAAGATAAAGTATGGTCACACATTGCCAAAGTAGTTGAATTAATATGCCTTCACTGTTCAAATGGCACAAAGGGCAAAAATGTAAGGCCAGAAAACCAGCAGCCAACCTATACTTTTCAGTGCTCTCTTTTATTCAAGGTTTTGAAAATTAAGTTTTTCAAACAACTTAAAGTTAAAATCCTAGCCTCTATAGACATGAAAGAAAGGTCTCTTATGTGAAGCCAAACATTCTCTAACACTTTCACAGAACAGGGTTTGGTCATACCACAAAAAATCAAGAGCAAGGCCAGTTAACTGTTCACAGAAGCCAATTCTTCAATTTCTTAAAACCAATCAACAGCTTTCACGAAAAGATCATACAGTTCTAAAGTTCTTACTCTCCTCCCACTTTCAAATGAATACTTTACCTATAATACCTTACCTGTAATATCTCTCACTAGATGTCAATTTTACTAAGTGAACTCTTGGGTCTTCTATTTATGTAATAACCAGAATAAATGGTTCAATCTGTACTGGAACTGTATATGACCTTATATACCACCACTTTGATACACATACAATTCAAACCTTGCATACAATCTGGAATTAAACCTGCAAATGGAATCTAAACATGACACTGTGAGAAACTATATTATAAATTTGTTTTTGGGCGATTATGCAAAAATTATAACCATCTGAGGAAAAGTTTCACTATTAATTATTTAAAGCGTATTATCAGGCATATTTTCAATAATGTCAACTTCTAATTTACAAAGTTAACTTCTAATTTACAAAGAAGAAATTTCCTATCTCCTATTTATTTTCACCTTTGTCAGTTCTTTCTCTAACTTTAAAGCCTAAGTCTTACTTGTTGACTTATTGACAATACATAAATGACCTTTAAAATACTTTTATTTAAATTTTCAAGCACTATTTTGAGAAGACAACCAATAATAATGGATAATGTTTACTGAGCAACTAATTAGTACAGAATAGATCCTACTGAAGGAAGATGTAGATCTCCTGACATTAAATACATGACCAATTTACACTGCAACTCTCTCTACTTTCTGAGTATATGCCCTAAACACTGCATTATTCTTTATCAAAAATAGCCACCTTATCTGATACAACAGGGGGAAAGGACATCTCATTAAAATGAAACTGTTCAAATTTGTTTTAAATTTTTAAAACAATAATGCAGACTCTCAACAGGGGAGTGAAAGTAAGAAAGAGCAAAGACTTTGAAAAAGAATGTGTTGCTTCCATAACTGCTGACCAGGCTGCTCTCAGAAGCAAGTGTTACATAGCAAAAGCCCATTATGTGTACAAAGGTACAAGCACATGCCATGAACACGCTGAAAAACACTACAACTACCTCACTAAACTAGCTCACTAACTTGCAAGATGCAAAGCAGAACAAACACATACTGTTAACATCTACAAACAAAATTACAAAGAACTCACAATTGTTTACACAATGTGTACAATCAAAACAGGGTAACTGGGATTTTAAAAGATGCAGCAAAAAGACACAGTCAGGAGCCACTTGAAGAAGTTCTATCAACCTTCCACCTGCAGAAAACAGGAAAAGGCAGGAGAGTGGAAATACCACTTAAAAAACAAAAAAAACAAAAAAAACAAAAAACAGAACAAACTAAATTCCCAGTGTAAGCACATATGGTATTTATTAAATTCAAGGAGTCTGGTTACATCTGCTTCGAGACTTTTGTGTTGTATTTCAGTTTGCCAAAAGAAATGACGAGTCATTAAGAATTACTGATGAACAAATTCAGCACGTACAGAAATGTGTTGGCACCTCCAGGAAAGAGGGGTGAGGCGGTAGGGAACAAAAATTAGCCACAATTACATTTCTTACGGGGAGAGGAAGACGGGGAGGGGCAGGTTACCAGTAAGAAAGGAGAACTGAGATTCTGCTGAGACACTAAGTTTATTCAAGGGTTAAGGTAAGGAAGTGTCAGTCCACAAAGACAGAAAGGGCAAGGGCAAGAACTTGATGGCTTGTCCCATTGTAGGAGCAATGGTAAGCCTCAAGTGAGGCTTCCTAGAAAAGAGCAGGCAAGACAGGGAATAGTGAATGACCCTACAGTGAAAACTCAAGAGATAACAATCCTTGCAGCCTGTTACTGAGGAAGAGAAGCAAAGGGTTCAATGGCAATGGACAAACACCACAGAATGATGTTTTCGTGTTACTGCTGGATTTCACCTTATAGCACTTGGGGGGGGGGGGTAGCGTGGTGGGGGGGAGATGGTTCTAGTTCCTTATGTTGCTATTTCTTAAGATCTGGTTCAGAAAGGAAAATCTGTTCTATGTAGTACAAAGGAGGAAATCTGTAAGGATTTGTAATTCTCCAAAGGTAATTAGCTCAGGAAAACCACAGTTAGATGGCTCTCTATACTACCTTATCTTTTCCCGGGGCCCCTCAATACTAAGGGAAACTTCAGAGCTTATCAACTAGAGAGGCAGGAGGATTTAGTGTTAACAGAATAGCCAAGTGCCTTATTCACTATATGGGGTGACTTCAACACTTCTTCAAACCCAACTATATTTTGATTATTCAAATCCAAAGTGGCCTAGATTATATTCCTCATAATGTGAGACACTGATAGGCTATAAAAGGTGAAGAGAAAATAAAGATTTCTAGAAAGCAATTTGACATCATCATAGTTTAAGAAAATCTTAAAGTGAAAATAAACTAAAAATAATAAAAGAATAAAGTAACAGGGGCACTCCTGGTGGTGCAGGAGGTTAATACACAGCACTAAGAAGCTAAAGCTACTTCAGCATGTGTTCAATCCCTGCCCTGGTGGTGATCCACATGTCAAGGCAGACCTCTCCTGACCCGCCTGCTGCTGCTCCCTTCAGCAGTGTACTTCGTCAGTCAGCCTGTTCAGTTCCCCACTCTGTCTCTGGTGAATCCTCTCACCCACCACACCTCTGGCCTGTACCCGTTCTCTATGCATAAATAAATATCAAAAAAAAAAAAAAGCCACAGTTTTCTCTTTTACCAATTTTCCAGGGACTTTCATTTCCACCTACTTAAGGATTAATGTTCAGTATCATACCCATATGTCCCCCAAGTAAAAAGATAATCCAAAAACTTTCTTTCCTTTGTTCTGTGTACAAGGTCACAGGTGTTGATATTCTCCCATGGAAAAGCAACTTGACTTCTCCAAAGAAAGAAAAGCAAGCACTTTCAGTCAACCATCTGAGCTTTCTATTCCCCACTCGGGCAAAAAATGTTTACTTTGGGTCAGGGTGGGATAGATCCATTGTCACACTCTGGAATAATTAGTGGGTTTATATGAAATGTGTCCTGAAAGAAACAGGAGCAAAGGGCCCTCTTGGTGGTGCAGCGGGTTAAGAAGGCACAGCACTATGAAGCAGCAAAAGTTCGATTCCCAGCCAGCGAGGTGACACACATGGCACAGCAGACTTTTCTTATCGCACCCACTGCTCCCCTCAGCAGTGTACTTTGTCAATCTACCTGTTCTGCTCCCTGCTCTGTCTCTGGTGAATACTCTCACCCTACACCTCTGGCATGTACCCTAGTTCTGTATGCATACATAAATCTTTAAAAAAGAAGAAGAAATAGGAGCAACAACAAAATACACTAGCAGTATACTTACACACATATTTAAAAGTCTCATTTGGGGTATTAAAGAAGTCATGTTTTCCTTTACCTCCAAAGATTCCTTCCCAGCCTAGGCCTTTATTCCATTTTAACCATTTTATCCACATAAACTCTAATCTAGAACATTCCAGAAGAGTATCTCCATATCGCTTAGTTCAGCCGTCCTGCTCTCTGGATTCTTTGTAGTGCCTACCATATACATGACACTGACAGTCTTCCCCCATTCTTGTAATACATTCTCTACCCTACTGGACTGTTGCACACCTCAGCAGTTCTTTTGCACATGCTAGATCAATATTTAGAAAATAAGGTCATCTCCCCAATTCTGCAAGTTTCCCGAAGCCACTGATAAAAGCTATTTTTCTATCTCCCCCAGAACTAAGTGCAAACTTCAAAAACATTAGCAGCCGCCAAAAACACAATAGCTATTTCTCTCCAAAGTGGGTCTAGCATTTTCTGAGAAGCTCTGAGAGAAATGCTTTTACCTCATCTTACTAGAGGATGTAGCATTTTTAACTCCCTCCTTGTACACTGATCTGTTTCCACTTCATCTGTGCTAACTCATTTTGTACTCAATCAAGTCTAACCTAAAATCCAAGGCTATCCCCTAGGGGCAAGGAATGTGAAATAGAAATTATAAGACCTCATCAACAGATAAGTACCAAGAGAAACCTTCTTAAAAGTGTATTCTGTTCCCTTTTCCCCCAAACAATTTCAATGGAGTGGACAAGTTCATCAAGATATATTCCCAAGGAGCTACAGAAACCTTGAGAATTATCATACTCCAGCAAATGGGAGACAAACAAGGAATGTCTGCTTCAAAAAATAATGAAGCACAAAGAAGACTATGTTTAACGCTCCAAAGAAGGTAAGAATAAAGGAGCCACCATTCTATTTGTCGCTACTCACACAGAAAAGCAAAAGAGGAGGTATATATAATTTGAATTGTCACCATCAAATACCTATTCTAGATTTAAAACACTTTTCTCCAGGGAGGATGAGTCAGGTGAATAGGGAACAGCATTCAATTAAAGTTATTAACTAATTCAGTTCAAATTAAACTCTAGTTAGATAGTACTGGTATCTCCAGGACCCCTATTAGAAAAAGTCAGGGAGGGGAGCAGTGGGGAGGACGCGCTGTCTAGAATCTATGTTGCACTTAAAGCATGAGCCATACAAACAGTATTGCTTTTTAAAGATGCATGTTTTTTAAATGTATTTTTAATTTTGTGTATTTTTACATCATTCTTTATTTTCATAAATGTATGCTTTATCATGTCATGTAAAGCTGCTTTTATTCACATTTTACCTTAAACTGTAGAAATATTGTAAGTGGGGAAATATCAAAGTCACTAATGAATCTTGTCACCTCCTGGGACCACTGACACAGTGAACACTGTATTGAAGGCAAAATGCATTCAGGCACAAAGGATGGAGTTTAGTTCTCTGAAGCAGATATTACCACAAGCTTTGGAAGAAAATCACCTTATTTTTAATCTCTGTTCTGTTTTTCATAACATATGTGACCTTGGGAAAGAAACTGAGCCTTGATTTCTTCATCAGTCAATTGGGTTACCAACCCTATTGTCCAAGGTAAGGGCTGAGTTAATTATATCTAACATATGGAAAAGTGCCTATTATTATGTGGTGTGGGGGGGGGGGATTTACTTTCATAAGAATCTTCAGTACAATGTGCAGAAATACAGCCCTCTTTTCCTTCCGAGCAATCCTTGAAGTTATAGGACAGGCGGGTTTGATAATTCTAACAACTATTGATAGTAAACTGATTCATCAACTGGGGCAGGCTCAAGGTCACCAAGCTCATATGTTGAACCAGAAAAAGAACAGAGACCTACCAACACCCAGCACATTGCTCTGTAGAGGATCATGAATCTGTTGAACTACAAACATCCAATTGTTAGTGAAATTTTTTCCCCCAAAATATCAAAAGAAACATTCTTTATAAAGCTAAGCACAAGGGCTCTATTATGAAGAAAGAGAACAGCCACAAATCTGAGGAGGCTGGATACTCTGTATTATTCTGCTTAAGTAGTGGAAGCAACACAAGATCCAGATTCAAACATGGCTACATTACCCATTCCCTGTCCGCTCCCTCCAACTATGTGACCTTCAGCAAGTCACCTAACCTATAAGTATGTCTTTTTATGACCAAATAGGAATCATTTCTGCATATGACTGTGCAGGGACTCTCTACAATCAAATAAGTCTATTCAATAGTCTTAGGAACTTAGAAATTACCAGGTGCTGATTTGTATTTGTTCCTTCTTTGTATTTGTTCTTAACAAATTTATGTATGATATGAACAGCAAGGAAATAGATTTGTGGAGACCAAATAGAAGCACTATTCAGTCACCTGAAGCTTTTTTTTTTTTTTAAAGATTTATTTATTTGTGCATACAGAACTGGGGTACAGGCCAGAGGCTCAGGGGCGGTGAGAGGCTTCACCAGAGACAGAGTGGGGAGCAGAACAGGCAGATTGACGAAGTACACTGCTGAGGGGAGCAGCGGGCGGGTCAGGAGAGGTCTGCCACGCCATGTGGTCTCCTCCGGGGCAGGCGGGAATCGAACTCATGCGGAAGCGGCTTTAGATTCTCAGTGCTGTGCTTTAACCCGCTGCGCCACCAGGGAGGGCCCCACCTGAAGCTTTTTTAAAAATCCTAAAGATTAGATCATTCATATCATTTAAATCAGCATGTCTGAGGGCAGTAACTCGGTGTAGATCTTTTTTAAAGGCACCCCCCCCCCAAAAATTCCACTATATGGTAGTAATATTTGGGAACCACTAGTCTATGCTACTTGCCACTCATCAGTATCCTATTTTTTCATCAGCTATACTAGTTCAGATTGTGATTCCTTTATGACTCTAATTCTAGTTCAACACTATATCCAATGTGGTAGCTACTATCCTCACATGGCTATTTACATCTAAATTAAACACAATTAAAATATGGCTCCCAGTGACACAACAGTTCAAGTATTCAAAAGACATAATGGGTTAGTTAGCACTGACATGTACAAATGTAGACCCTTTCCATCAGAGAAAGTTTTATTGAACCAATCCAACAATAGCTCATGCTTTCCTAATTATTATACAAATGCAGAGGACTTCATTTTGTAATTACATAGCATCTTCAACTTCCAAAGTACAAAAAGCCTTGCCTTGGTGTGTCAATCTGTGTTGCCCAATACAGTAGCCCAGCCACATGGAGCTACTGGAAATGTGATTAGAGTGACCAAGGAACTGAATGTTTAATAGTATAAAGTTTTCACATTTGAAATGTGATGTTTGCTTCAGTTATTGAACACGTTTTAAGTACGCTTAGGACAAATTTAGTACATAAGCCTACTTTTGAAGCCTACATTTTGTAATCTAAATAACATCAAGAATTTCCAGTGAAGGGCCCTCCCTGGTGGTGCAGCGGGTTAAAGCACAGCACTAAGAAGCTAAAGCCACTTCAGCATGAGTTCTATCCCTGCCCTGGAGGTAATCAACATAGTGTGGTGGACCTGTCCTGACCACTGCTCCCTTCAGCAGTGTTCTTCGACAGTCGCCCTATTCTGCTCCCCACTCTGTCTCTGGTGAATCCTCTCACTGCCCCTGCACTTCTGGCCTGTACCCCAGTTCTGTATGCACAAATAAATAAAATCTTTTAAAAAATAACAATAATTTCCAGTGAAAACTTAATATCCAAGTTCCGATGTGCTTTAAGGGTAAATCACACACTAAGATTTTGAAGACTTAATATTTAAAAGAATATAAAGGTTCTCAATAATACTTGTATTGATTATATGTTGAAATCTTATAGCCTAGGATAAACAAAATATATTATTAAAAATAATGTCACCTGTGGCTACTAGAAAATTTAAATGTAGCTAAATGATTCACAAAATATTTCAATTGGATAGCCTTGATAAATTATCAGTTTTGTTTTTCAAAGGTGCGATATTATTATCATGTTCTATAGGGAGCTCTCTTATAGGTAAAAAATATATTATACAAATATTGACTCAATTTTGTTCAATGGTAAGCTAAAACACCTTGATCAGTCCTACATTTGGTTTTACTGAAGTTCATTTTAACTGTGAGTTCTGTGAAAATTGCATATCTCCATGCAGAAGAAATTATATAAGCAGGCACAACCTGAATAGTAACTTCCTTCAAATTTTTGTTTTATGGCAGGACATTGTGCACATAATGGCTGTCAAGACAAAACAGTCAAGGATCTGAAACCAAATAATTACATCCATTATTAATATTTTAATTTGTGTTCTGTCTGCACAGACCATGCTAATTTTTTTCTATATTGATCCCACTCAGGTTAACGCAATCAAAATCATATCTCATCATAGAACAGTACCACCAACTGAACACGCTGAACATCCCAGGTGTTGAGTCCAATGGGGGAAAAATGTGAATCTTCACAACGTAAGTCATTTTATAGAATATTTTTATTTAACAACCACAGAATTGGCTTAAGTTGTATCAAAACCTGTTCATAATGCGGGTGGCACAATTCATCTTAGAATCTTCTCCTCCTTTTAAAGAAAGGTAGTAATATTTTTCAAATGTGTGTGTTTGTTGACTAGAAAAAACAGAAGGAAATTTTGGTAACGCCCAATGTAAGAGACTCACCACTGTGCCAGCCTTCAGCTCACAGAAACATCTGCTATACTTACTGCCTCCTCTTCAGGGCCAGATTAAATTTGCTTAATTATTTACAACAGGTAAAAGTCCTATTATAATGGGAACTCTAAATGAGCTAGTTTTCAAGGCACTTTGCTCAATAAAAAAGTGATATCTTTCCTTTCTGCTATAAAATTGATAGAAAAATAAATGAAAAGCAGAAAACTGAAAAAAACCAAATGTTTTCACTTAATTAACCTACTAATAGCTTCACTTTATGCAGTACGACCCCCGCCCCCTCCACCATGGAAAAAGACAAAATCATTTTGTGAAATAAATCCAATCATTTGCATTTAAACTCTCTAGGGGTTCGAGGAAATAATGTAAAATAACAAAGACTCCTTTACAATTGTAACAAAAGCAAAAGCAAAATCATCATGTGCATTCGTGAAAGGCCTCATTCTAAAAGTGTTTAGTTCACTGTAAATTCACATTTTGGGGAAATTCTTTGTATTACTCTCATCGAAGAGAACTAGTTATCAGAATAAGTACTGAAAGCAACATGCAGGTTCCTTTCTCTCTTTGAAATACTTTCCACAACAGAATTTCTGCTTTTGACACTTCATATTTGGTCTCTGAAACACAGAGAAGTTAAACAGAAAGTAAATAGAAAGGTATGATGATTTTGTCATACTAGGTATTTCTAAATCTCAATTATGCTATTATTTTTTAAGATTTATGTATTTATGCATACAGAACTGGGATACAGGCTAGAGGTTCAGGGGTGGTGAGAAGACACACCAAAGACAGAGTGGGGAGAAGAACAGGCCAACTGACAAAGTACACTGCTGAGGGGAGCAGCGGGTGGACCAGGAGAGATCTACCATGCCATGTGATCACCTCCAGGACGGGCGGGGATCGAACTCAAACTGAAGTGGCTTTAGCTTCTTAGTGCTGTGCTTTAACCCACTGCACCATCAGGGAGGGCCCATATCCTATGTGTTTTATCCACTTCCACCTGGACACATAGGTTGGCTCTCTGGCCACTCTTGAACTTTCAAATCTCAACAGTTGACTTCAAAAAATTCTGCCTTCAACTCTGTAAAATACTTCCTACAAGACACTGTCTAGATGAAAACTCATTAGCAGAAAACTAGGATTCATTTCTCAAAAATAATTATCTCCACCTATAAAGGAGAGTGTTGTGCCTATCACTAAGAAAACACAGACCCCCGCCCCAAACAAGTTGTACCAGCATCACCCACCAAGTGTGTGAAAAACCCAAAGACCTGGGTCCCAGACCGGATCATTCATGTCTTTTAACAAGCACATTAGCCTTGAGGGGAAGATCAAATGCATTCACACATAACAGTACAAGATAATTACATCAAACTACACGTGAGACATGAATGTGGTCAATGTCACAAGATTTCACAGGAAGGGGAGAAAGATCAAGGAAGATAGTGTTCTGGTTTGGCAGGAACAACTCAGGCAAAGGCATGGAGTCAGGAATGCAAAGAACAGAACAGGAGACCAAGGGCAAGGCAAGTAAACACATCCACCAGAACACGGAGTTCTCTTTCAAGACCACTATAGTGGAGTGAGTGAGCTGAGTGACAGTATCAAAGAGAGCTGTCTGATAGTGATGGCAGTAGAACAAAAGTCTGGATGGAATTTAATCTGGACGTATACTCACCTGGATGAGAGAACCACAGGCAAAGAAATGAAGTCCTCCTTTTCTGGTAAGAATAATGGCACCCCAAAAATGTGGATACCCTAATCCTTAACCTATAAATACCTATGACAAAAGGGTCTTCACAGATATGATTTGAAATGGGGATTTACACCAGCTTCCATGGGTGGAACCAATTTTATCAAATAACCTATGGATGAAGAACCTTTCAAGGCCCAGAGAGATGGTGGTTATGAAAAGGTTCCAGTCTAACACTGCTTGCTTTGGATATGGAAGAGGAGAGCCATGAGCCAAGGAATGTGGGCAGCTGGAAAAGGCAAGGAACAGGTGTTCCTTAGAACCTCCAGAAGGTACACACCCTTGCTGACACTTTGATGAAATCCACCCATTACGACTTCTAAACCACAAAATTAAAGCTAACTGTACGCTGTCACTAAGTCCATGCCATATGTTACAACAGCAGTATAAAACACATCTTTTGATCTTTTGTTTTACTAGAAACTTCTCCAGGATACACCATCCTTTTAAACCTACATCCCCTCACCACAAAGAATTATGTTCTCTTTTGAGTTGATACACACATCCCACGCTGTGTGTCAGTTGCCTTAGACATTTAAATATCCAGTTTGAAGGAGGTGGATAGGCACTGGACTAGTTGGCGCACCTTCATTCATCATCAGTTTTATAGAACTGTTACGTCTCTTAAGTCCCAAAACAAAGGGAGGTTTTCGAGCAAACCCTTATCACTATGATTACAGCAATGTTAAAAATTTGTTTGTTGCCAATTATATTTCGCTTTTGTTTTTTGCTAGATTGTAGTATAGTACTCAGCCTATAGGACATGCTCAAGAAATAAATGAACACCCATGTCTTAACTTCTCAAGTTATCTCTGGTTATACAAATGACATCTTCATTTCTTGCCCACAAATTTCTTAATTTCATCTATTTGTCAGGCTCTAGTTAATAGCCAGTGTCATTCTTTCGACACTAAAAGTTACCCATTTTCATAGCCAAATATGTCAGCAAGTATATCGGATCACTCAATTCCCTGCTAGCAAATACTTTCAAAATATACCACTCCACCCTAAATCCTATGTAAAAGTAAACTGGAGGACCTCCTGTAAATGGATGATGTCTCAGATCAGCATACAATGTTCCCCAGAACCTAGTTTACAGGCAATGATTAAATGCTTCTTGCTTCTGACTCACTGCAGAGGTTAAGTTTAAGAGACAGAGGCACTATTTCTTTGACCTCTTCAAACCTTATTTACCCAATCTATGATTGTATAAAGTTAGGTTTAACTCTTCTTTTTTTTTTTCTAAGATTTATTTATTTATTCATTTATTCATATGGAACTGGGGTACAGGCCAGAGATGCGGAGGGTGAGAGGATTCACCAGAGACAGAGAGGGGAGCAGAACAGGCAGATCGATGAAGTACTCTGCTGAGGGGAGCAGCGGGCGGGTCAGGAGAGGTCTGCCACGCCATGTGGATCTCCTGCACCATGTTGATCTCCTTGGAGCAGGCAGGGATTGAACTCATGAGGAAGTGGCTCAGTGCTGTGCTTTAACCCGCTGTGCCACCAGGGAGGGCCTGGTTTAATTCTTCTTACCATTCACAGGAGGTTGGAAAGAAATTTTGATTAAAGCAGGGTCTGTCAAAGCCACTTAGATCTACAAAAAGCTTTAGGTTGCCCCTCCTCTGAAGACCTTCCCCTTTCTTTCTGTTATTGAAAGTTCTGCATTTACATTCAAATGCATTAATCAATATGTATGTTGCACCAAATCTTTCTGGCCATCATTCCATGAAGAAAAACATGATAAATACAACTGTTGGTGCCCCAGCTCAATGATGTCTGCACTCTCTAAGCCCTTCTTTATAGCAGAAGCCTCACTTTCATACATAATTTGCCCTCTCTTCTATATACTTGTGGAACTTTCCTCTGGCATTTCCCCAGTTTTTCCTCATTCTCTACTGATTTATTTGTTTTGTTGACACCATCTTTTCCTTAAAGGGATTTCATCTTATTTGAATCCATTTTGTTATTTATTTGCTTTCTCTCCCTGAAGCCCTGTTTCTCTTGCCTTTTAAGTAGCCAGCCCTTACTCCTAGTCTTTTAAGTGCACTTTCCCATCTGCTTCATTTGTTTTTCTTTTTTGGTCTGTCTCCTGGTGTAGGGCATTCCCCATGCCCTCCTTTCAGGTCACCTACACAAGAAAAGAATCCAGGATTCTAGTCTGAAGGGTAACACCTCCAGCAAGCTTTGACTATTACCAGGACTTCCCATGCAACAGCTTCTTCTCTATCTAGGGAAGACCCACAAAAGCCTGGGACCCTTAATAACATATCTTTACCTCAAAGAAAGGTTTCCAAGTATAGTCTTCTCCCCTACCCTGAAGCAGCTGAGGGGGCACTTCTACTTAAGGTGTGGCGCTCCTCCAGGGACAAAGCCTTTGCATCAGAGTAAAAACAGATAACAGGTGGCAAGAGCTTTGTTGAGGGTCACTGGCCCTTATTTGCGCCTCTCTGATTAATGCACAGGCATTCACAACCCCCTAGGTTCCTTCTTCAAGCTTGTTGATCAAAGTTCCAATCATGTGGTCTTTGGACAGAGGGAGTCTGAGCTTAATGCAGTTCCTGGAACCCCCAAATGTTCACATTCTTTCACAGCAAGCAAGCAATGAGCAAATGTTTGCGATAGGAATAAGAAAGTTTCTAACCTGAAAAAGGCTAAAGAAAAAAAAAAACACTAAGTCAAAGATAAATTTTCTCTCAGCCTTTTGCACTATCTTTGTTACCTGTATCTTGTGGGATATTAACAATTCCTGTCAAGTGAAACATTACATTCACCCAAAGAGATATTTTCAACAAAATGTATAAAGATTTTCACCTAGGTGTCTCTAAGAACTAACGATAAATCTACTAATAATAAATCTACAAGATCAAAGTAAGATTAAGAAAATAATGAAAACTAGCCATGTCTTTATTGGTTTACTACATGTTATTTTCCCAACTAACAAGAAAACCCCAACTACTATTAACTGGCCTGTCTCCTCAACACAGCACGTGAGCCCCTTAAGCTTTCTAAAATATTTTTCACTTCATTATCTCAGCTTTCATGATTTTGAAGCCAGTTTTTTGGCCACAAAGAAGCGCGCTTTGGTCTTTAAGGTTTTCCAATCAGGTTCCAATATCTGACCTACTCTTAACAATTTCCCTTTTTACTTTCTCCCTGTAGTGGCTCTACCCCCAAAGATACAGCATGCAACAGACAGAAGGGCAGACAGTGTGCCCTTGGTAACCCTAACAGATAGTTCAGGTCTTTATCTCCCACACTCCTGGCCACCCAGCCCAATAAAAACTGTTAACTAGAAGCCAGGATCAGAAGTTGAATTTTAGCTCCTTTGTTTGTTTCTTCTTCTAACAAAGAGGCTAATGAGCAGCAAAACAGCCAGAAGGCTAGACAGCAGGGGAGGGAAAGAACCAAAGGAGCTTCCTGGCAATCCACAAACTGGATCTTCCCTCCTCTCAAACTCAAGGTCAAAGACTATCCCCTAACACCAAGTGTTATTCATGTCCAATAATCCACTCTTAAAAGTGTGAGGTGGAAAATTTCCTTGAAATATATGCACATGTGAGAGATATTTCTTCCCAGACCACTCCAAATTAAGGAGTTTGTTAATAATCACAAAGGATCAGTCACTGCAGAATCCACTCCTGACCTTTCATTCAACCATAGTTTCTTTCTAGTCCTGCATCACACTGAAGCTAAACTCCAGATTTACATTAGGACTGAGAAGCTGCAAACCCCACAGCTTCCATGTCCTGAGATTAGCCACTAATTTGCTTCTCACCTGTCATAACACTCACCCTCTCTGCTCCTGAACAAAAGTATTCAAAGGATGCTGCAGCCTAAGGCAGATCCTCCTCTCTAGTTGAAGGAGCTACTCAGTTACTTTGCCAAGGAACTTAAAGTGGCCCCTCACCTAAAGGGGGTGAGTGTGAGAGAAGAAACATTCTGAAGGGCCCACTGGGAGCCATCTGAGTGGTCACATTTGTCCAATTACAAAAGCTCCTTAGGGCCCTCCCTGGTGGCTCAGCAGGTCAGGACGCAGCACTGGAAGCAGGCCACAGCTATTTCAGCATGAGTTTGATCCCCAGCCCAGAGGTGACCCACATGCATGGCAGACCTCTCTGGCCCACCTGCTGCTCCCCTCAGCATACTTCATAGATCTGTCTGTTCTGCTCCCCACTTTGCCTCTGCTGGATCCTCTCACTGCCCCTCTACCTCTGGCCTGTACCCCAGTTCCGTATGAATAAATAAACCTTTTTTTAAAGCATCTTCAAGACTTTTTTTTCACAAATTCCTACCAACCCACATTTATTTGTCTTTGTAAAGAAGTTTTTGCTCCATCAACCCACTGCACAGTGGATTCTTGCCCACAAAAAAATAAGATGGCAGCCCTGACTCCAATGGCAACTTCCAGGGCACAACTTGCCCATGAGAAGGCAAGTTTTGTTGTAAAATGCTATCAGAGGTAGGAAGGTCAGGCATGGATGCTGTACTCTGTATTTCTGGTGTGAGCCATTCTCTTGGAAATCTGTTTTAAATGATTCAGAGCTGTTTCTTCAAAATCTACCCAAAAAGGCCACAAGTGATCAAAACACAAGCTGGACAGGGAACCACACAATTGTGTCAGGGTCACTGACAGTGGCACTGTCTTGACAGAGATTATATAGACTACAGACGAATAGCTCCAGATGTTATAGGGCACCTCAATTCAGAGAGAGGCACCCCTGAAGTCCCAAAACCTGCCTGCTCTAAGTGGGTTCTGCCATCCGCCGCAACAAGACAAAACATATAAAGCTTTAATGAAAAGTGACTTTAATACAGTGAATATACAATATGAAACACAAAGAATGTAACTTCTAAATCAAACACCTGAAGTTACCCATCCCCACGTGGGCAAAAGTCAATCCAAAAGGGATTGGCCCAAAGCAAGGCCTGAAAGCCTGCCACAAGACTAAAGCACCTTCTGGCCGGGACCCATGGAAAAGGGTCAGAAATGGCCAGACAAATCTGAGAAGAAAAGAGCAAAATCAAAATCAATATAAACACTGCCATAGTCACCTCCCTACAGGTATCTCACCCACATCTGCCTTAACCAGTCCAGGGTCAGGAAACAAGCACGGTTTCTTCATCACATGTTTGCTGCTCCATGTGGCTTCCTTAGGTCTCTCTCTCCATCTGCCTTCTTTCTCTCTTCTTCTCTCTCCTTTTTCTCTGCTCAGTTCCACCCTCCTTCTGGGTGGGGCAGGGAACCTGGAACTTCCCTTCTCCTAGGAACCACCCAGTTACACAGAGACTTCAGATCAAGGCCAAGGAGTCCCCTAGCTGAAGCCCTTCTAGATACCCCTCTTTAATGTTACCCCCATTTTCTCAAATACATAGTCCAGGCCTTACTGTGCTCCCACCACACACTCCCATCTTGCCACACACAGACCTCGATATATCAGTAATGGAGAGCACATTTATCCCCAAATTGGGAAATTCAGCCTGTAGATTGAAGGGTCTGCTAGCTATGCTTCTTCTAGTGAGTTTTCAAAAGCTTCCTAATTATGTTAAAGCCCTGAGTTTGTTCTGAAAGTCTAGTGTTTAAGAATGTTATCTCTGGAGCTAGAAGCTGAGGTCAAGACATTAGTGCTATACAGCCTTGAGCAAGACAGTTAACCTTGGGCCTCAGTGTCGCCAAGCATAAAATATTATCTACTACCTCTATCAGGTTTGAGTGAATATGCATGTCTTAGTCACAATACGCACTTAATTAGCACACATTCAAAAACTGGAAATCTGTGAGATGTGTGAATATAAAAACATAGTCAATGCATTTTAGAATGACATAAGAACGTCTTTCAAAATAAAAACAATATACAATGTTCAAAGTTAGCACCTCCAGCCTATGGAAGGAGACAGCATTTTTAGCAGTTATCTGATGCCATGCTTTTCAAACTGGTTTTTAAATCTCTGGAACACATTGTTCAACAACATTTTCAAGAAAGAACAAAGTGGAACCTCTACAACTGAAGCTGGGGGCGGGAGACAGTGGGCAGTGGCGGGGGGGGGGGGGTAGCAGACAAGGTTATGGATTTTTTTCAATTTTACTTATTTGGTTTTGAGCTATGGGCTCACTTTCAGTAGTATATCCAATTGTCTTATGAATATAAATAAAATTAGTTTTTATTCCCTAAACACTCAATGATTGAAACTCATGGCTGGGTATTGCTTTTTTAAGGATTAGATTATTTCTACATGGTAAATGACAAAGAGCTCTAACTGTAACAGATACAGGTTTCACGGACTCCGCCCCCACTCGATGCTGGAACTCCAAATCCCATCAGTACCAAGAAGAAGCACTCAGGGACGTGAGGGCGGAGCTGAGCAGCCAGGTTGGGATAAAACCGGACACGTGGGCTCTGGGGGTCTCTTGGCCTGGTGGTTCGCAGCTGATCGTTTTGGCGCTCAATCGGTTTTCAGCATGCCGGTGGAGTCCACGTCAGCAGAACTGGTAGGACATCCTAGTTAACCTGTGTTTCTCTCCCTCTTTCCCTGGGTTATCCCTTTACCTTTCTCCTTATAAATAAATCCATTATTTAACCTTTTGAAGTGTGTCCATAATACGATTGAATCGTAAGCGCACGGGTGAAGACCCACAGACAGGCAACCCAATTCACATTGGGGTGCCCTATAACATAACTACCATGACTTAAATGCAGACTAAAGAATATAAAAGTGGCAATAGGTAAATTTGGAATAGGTTATGATTCATCCTTGAACTGCTAAAATGAGGCCAAGTTTATATATGGGGTGGTATAAAGCATGAAGGTGATAATTCATTAGACCACTCTAGGACAATGTAAGAATTTTATGATGGCTGTGAAACTTGTGACCACATTACCTCTTAGAAAACAGGCTTAACACTATCAGAGAAGCTTCTGCTATAAGCAAATTTCATCTTTAAAGATTTTTTTCTTACTGTCTTTATTCTAAAAAGTCACAGTTCTTACAGAAATCTGTGTGCACTATATGACTAAGCAGTGAAAATAGTACCTAAATAAGAACATTTATGTTCAACCCCAAAGTCCCTCTCAAATGGCATGAACCCTAGAAGCTTTTCCCTCCAAAAGTGTAAAGCAGTAATTTTAAGCATCTGAAAGAGGCATTTGCCATGAAAACCTTGATTAGTCCTTCCCTGCAGGGGCAGAGACTCCCCAGTTCTGCCATAAAACTAGAGATTATTTGGCACAGAAGGGTCAGGAAAAAAAAAAAATGAAGAACACATACTGTTAATTTTGCAGAAATCCATCAGGTAATCAAAAAATACTTTAAAAAGATCTTATATCCTAAGATCAATGAAACAGAAAAAAGTGGTCCCACACAGAGTTCTGATCCCAACATATCACTCAGATAAAACCTGAAGGTCACTCATAGAAAGGACTTCACATAATAAACTGCCATTGTTCGGAAGAGGTAACCCAGAGAGAGAGTGGAAGACAAAGGTATGAAGAAGTGTGTCTGCAAAATAGATACCGTCTACTCCTTTCTAGCAACTTAGAGGCACAAAGAATCATTTGACAACTACCTCTGGTACCCTTGCTGGGTGAGTTCAGTGTTGATCTGACCACCAAGTGCCATCTTACCCAATTAGAGGCTTCACTTGTCTTTTACAAGGCATAGATTTTTTTCTTCACAAAGTCGAAGTTCAAGGCCTAAAAGCACTAAGCGGTTTTTGTATTTCAGGGACTCTTTAAGGAGGTGTAGGAAACCTGGAGACATGCATTTAATCAGTTATCTGGGAACAACTCACAGATCTTATCAAAGCAGCATTTGATAAGACTTTTCTTCTTATCTCAAAATAGTTACTAATCTATTTTTAAATTCATCACCACAAAGGTGCATGGTTTTAGAGAATTAAATAGTATAATTCATAGATGTTCAACAAATGATTTTATACATGCACTTTGGCTCAGAGATTATCCTCAAGTTATAAAAGGTTCTCTTTTATATCATAATGAAAATCCAAAGAGAAAAAAAACTTGAAGAATTTTACTCTAGTCTGTCCATCCAAGGTCAGTCAAGGCAGGAGAGTTGCTAAGAACAACTTCCTTAATGTTGTCAGTTTGAAAGAAAGGCAGTCTACCTTTGTAATTACAATTAACACTTCATGTCCATGGAGGAGTCTTTTATTATTGTTTATTGAGCATTACTCAAACTCCATTCAAAGCAAAAGGTACTGTATCCATTAAATACACATACACACACCACACTCTACCCAAGCAGGTATAAAAACTTGTTCAATCAGTGCTTTGTACACATGCTAAGAAGCTGCCCTATTAGAGGACACTGTAAACTGATTTCATTATCCAAAAAAATGAATCAAGCAATAAATACTTAAAACAGTAATGTAAAGAATATACTTTTATAGTGCCTATTTTTCTTTTTTTTTCAATCTCTAAATTCTAGATACAAAAAAACTATGCTTCCATAAAGAATATGCAATGGAGTAAGGATTTGGGTTTATTAAATAAATGGTGCTGGGAAAACTGGACTACCACATGCAAAAAAGTGAAACTAAATTACTACCTCCTATCAGGCACACACAAAAAAAATAATTCAAAATGGATACACGAACATAAGACATGAAACCATAAAATTCATAGAAGATAATAAGGCAAAACACATGACATACATCTCAGTAACATCTTTAAAGACTAATACCCCAAAGCAAAGATAGTGAAAAAAAAAATAACCACCTAGGATAACATCAAACTAAAAAGCTTCTGTGCATCAAAAGACACAATGACCAAAACAAAGAGACACTCTATTGATTGGGCAAAAAATTTTGCACTCCACAAGGAACTACAAAGAGCTGATGGAGCTCAACAAAATCAAAGTAAACAACCCAGTCAAAAAATGGGCAAAGGAGCTAATAAGTCACTTCTCTGAAGAGGAAATGCAAATAGCCAACTGGTATATTAAAAAATTTTCAGCATCACTTATAAGCAGGGAAATGCAAATCAAAAAACCACACTGAGGTATCAATTTACACCAGAAGGATGGCACATGTTAAGAAAACTAGCAACAGCAAGTGCTGGTGGGGAGGTGGAGAAAAAGAAACTCTCAAAACAATGATGTAATATATATATTACATATATTATTACATATATATTAATTTTAAAAATCTGATGCCAAAATATTTTTCTAAACAAAATTTTAATGAATTCACTGGGTATACGAGAAAACATCTTGGGAGTAACAAGCTGATGAAGATACCACCTTTTAAAAAAATAAGTTTCTGCTGAATTTCAAGTAAAGCAAAATCTTTGGAGGGAAAAGAAGAGGAAAGTCATTAACTAAGGTAAGAATATCTGGCAAATGAATCTTGCAGTGATATAGGTAGAGGATAACAGAGAGAACTGGAGGGTAAAAGTGACAAGGATATAAATAGAAGGAAACTACATATAAGGGACATTTTCAGTGGAAAAATATGGATGACAAACTGGATACATCAAAAGGGGAAAGTTGACCTAACTTATATACCGTAAATTGCCATGAATCTCACTGCTATCTAAGAGAGCACTTCTTTACTGCACGTAATTATCAAGTTTAAAATTTCAACTCTTATTTAGCCAAAGGAAATCAGCCTTTTTCCTAAGTAAAAATAATGTATTCATATACCCTTTATAATATAAAAGTTTGGTGTGTTTTTCAATTCTCCTCTTCTCTATCAGGTGAGTATCATTGCTGGAGTGGAAAAATGTAAACAGAATTAAGCTGTCCAGAAAGGCTTAGCTTCCTATGAAATCCAGTGCCACCATCTTGCTTTCCCCTTATTCCCCCTTTTTAAACTTCGAAAAACATTTCCCCTTGTTGAAATGAATGGAACGCTAACATATGAAAGTGAATACCAGTTTGTCAGGAGAGAGATATATGATGCTAAGCAAAAAAGATAGATTTCCCCATACTTAACTACTACAGACACATAAAGTACTTTCCTAATTTAGATTTTTTGTCAATGATAAACTGTGAACCTTACTTTTGAACAACTGTTATTCTCCTCTACTTACTTTAGATCATCCTTTAAATTAAAATATTGGTCCTGTTGAGAATCCTAGAGCAAAATCAATTACTTTTCATTTTCACCTTCAACTATTCACCTAGTAGTTCACAAAGATTCTATATTTTAGTTTCTTTTTAAAAGCCTCTTTTTTAAAAACTTGTGAAAATTCCACACAATCATGAAAGAATAGTATACTGCATCTCCAACTGCCTAAGTCCTTCCCCTCCCAAGACTTTGTCACTCATCTATAAAGACTTCTACATGCATCCTGAGACATCTTTTTATGAGCAATCACCGAAAGAAAATGCATTATTATTATTATTACTGAAAAAATTTTATTACATGTTATTTGTGAGAGTGAAAAGTGACATTATCATTTGATTAAAATAAACACCAGCTAGTTAAAACAGTATGGTAGTGGCAGTCCATCTGAGCCCTGTTCAGCCAGCCAAATGGTTGCAGAAATCATTTAGTATAATGCCAAATGTGAACTTGGCAAAGAAAATTACTCACACTCTACATACACCGCACACATGGTCTAATTTCGTATAAGGTTAGAGGATGAATTAATAAAGCTGGAATGAAAACCGAAGTCTGTCAAGCCTGGAATTTTCCCTGAAGGCCTTTGTTTCCGCTACTGTGGCTGCTCAGAAAGTGTCATGAGTCAGTTTTAAAGATGAGCTGTGATGTTGTGGAAAAAAGATCTAATGTGGGGATGGGGAGGAAGATGGAAGTAAGGTCCTTGGCTGCTTGCTGACCAGGGCCCTGAAGACTCCCTGAGATCCCTTTGTTTCTATCTGTGCTAATTAGCATGAACTTTAAATCTACAAATAGCTTTAGAGTGCTGGCTCTTAAAGTATAGTCTCCTCCAACAAGCAACATCAGTCTGAGAGCTTGTTAGAAATGCAAACTTTGAAGCTTTAACCAAACCTACTAAATCAGATTTTGGGCACAGGGCCCAGCAATCTGTGCTTTAACAAATCCTCCAATGACTCTGCTGTACCCAAAATGTTAAAATCACTGGTCTAACACAGTAGCCACTAACCAATATGACATTTTCACTTTGAAGTCAAATTTAAAGTAACAAATTTAAATTTAAAATTCAGTTCTCCACTAATACTAGTCACATTTCAGTGCTTACCTGTTCAATAATCAGTGATTATCATATTGGTCAGCAAAGATGACATTTCCACCACTGCAGAAAAGTTAGGTTGGTCAGTAATGCTATGGAACATTTAAACTGAACCTTAATGTTCAATGCGCAGAACAGATGGTTTCTTTAATTTAGGGAAACCCAAAAGTGGAATTCCGACTAGTTGGACGTCAAGAGCCAGTAGCCTCTGGATATACATTGTAGGCCTTGATTCCTTAGTGTGGAACATCAAAAAATCAGGGGACAGGGTAGAGAGGAAAGCATGGTAACTATCATTCAACTTGGCCACACAGGTCAGATCACTCCCCATGGGAAATAAATGGGGTGTCAGGCAGCTGCTGTAGCTTCAAGATGGTGAATTCAAGGAGAGAAGTGAGATTCTGCCTATCACCTGGGAGAGTGCCATGAGTAGGCAGTACTTCCTTATTAACACAAATATGACTTCATGCATACCCTTCTACAGGGTTTGGATCCGAGAACAATGAGCTAGCAACATGCTTGCTGAACACTGAATGGAATCTCTCACATATTAAAACAATCTTTAGGCAGACCTCAAGAGATGACTATAAAAAGTGTTAATTTTATATAAGACCACATATTTCCACTGAAGCTGAGGTTTAACCACACAGGCAATGAGAGGATCTTTAAGATTCTGTCTCTTCCTTCCAATACCCCAACCTTACCACATTCCCATCAGTATAAGTGGGGAGGTGAGATGATATTCTCATCAGTAAAAGTGGGGAGGTGAGATGATATTCTCCAAAGAATATCTTTGATAGATCTTTAAAAGAGTGATTCAATGGAATAAATCGTTAATGCTTAAAAGTTAAGCTGCGTGGCACATAAGTAAGGAAAATTAGTTGAGGGAACTATCGAATCATAGCAGGCATTTGTCTAAATATAAGCCTGACTATTGTGGGAGAAACAGGCAGGCCATCCATGCAATGTCTGCTGTGGTCACCTTCCCATCTTAGATTCTCAGACATTCCTCTATGAAAAAGCTCCCCTTTCCTAAATCTTCAACTTCTTTTGAGTCTTCATGCTACATTGCAATGCACTCAAGTCTCTTACATGGTTCTAAGAGAAAATTCCCACTCCATGCCACCCGCCCCCTTCACTCTACCTATTGCTCTTCCTTCCAGAAACAGCCAACCTTCTGAAACAGTTTCAACAGTCTGTCCTAGTTCTGATCCTACTAAACTGACTGCTGCTATCTGACTTCTATCTTCACTAAGCTATTGAAAAAGTTCATCATGGAGATCGTATTATCTAACATAAGAAAGAGCTTGACCTAAACCACTCTCAGTTAACGCTGAATGAATGCATGGTCGGCTTTCATGTTGTTAAATCAGATGGACCCTCCTTGTTGCTCAGTTGCCTTGCATTCTCTTTATTATTTGATGCTGTTTCCTTCCCGAAACACTTATTTCTTTTAGCCTCCAGGAAGATAGTAGTATACACTCCTGGCATTACCTCTCTAGCCAATCTCCCTTTTCCTCATCTAATTTTCCTTAATCACTTGTGACCCTCAGAATTCTGTCCTGGGGTCTCTTATCCTTATTCATTTTACTGGTTAATTTCATCCAATTCCATGAATCAACTCTCAATCCCATACTGACAACTCCCCAAATACTATCAGCAGCCTCATTTATCTCTGAGCATAAGGCAGGTGCACCAGCAAGTGACTTTAATGTCTCAAAGCAAACAATCTCATCATCATGCTGCCCCTAGACTCCCTCACAAAAAGAGAAGAAAAGATCACTGAGTGCATGATATCCATGTGGTTGCCATGTGAGAAAACTGGACTTCATCTACTTTATCTAACCAACCACAGGTCCCCCTATCATTATTTCCTCATCTGAAGTAGTGATAAAGCTTTCAAACAGTTTTTCTCAGCCTTCTGTCCCACCCAAGTACCTACAACACCCATTTGTTCCCACTCAATTTTAGTAATACTGAAATCAAGCTAGTAATCCTAGAAGTGTAGTCTTCACACCACCAGAGCAACACTTTGAAACTCTCGGCTTCATGGCAGGAAACGGAAATGGGGGGTGGGGGGGGAGGGAGGAGGACAGTGGAATTTGTGTTTTCATTAGCCCTCCAGGTAACTGTGATACACAACAATTTGAAAATCACTGCTTTAAAATATAAACTTGTTCACCTCACTCTCCTGACTAAAAGCCATCAGTGGCTTGTTATCATTTCTACAATAAAAGCCAACTTCTTCAATGTGATATATTTGTTTATTTATATATATTTTTTCCTCACCTAGGAATACAGCTCCCTTCACTAATCAACAATTTGTATGAGTTAACATGCAAAACTCCCTAGCTACCACTTTCTGTTAAAAAACACTAAGTGGTAAGACCTTATACTCTCAATATCTTATCCTATAAATAACACAGCTACTTTGGATAGGTCTTTACATCAACTTTAACTCTAAGGCCTCAAATCCCTTACCTTTAACTAAAATTGGTTTGAATCACACCTTCTCCCAGAAAAGGAATCACTACAATCAGGCAAATTTGCTACTCTACAGTTCCTCAGTATTTCAAAGTATACTATGTATGTGTTATATCTGTATAAATATCTATCAGTTGCCACATCATAAAACTCAAGGTCCATTTGTATTTGTTCTATAGTTTTAACATTCCCCAAATACAAAACAGTTTCTCTTCTCAAATGTCTCATTTTCAAAGTAAGTAGGTTGAAGAAAATGACAAGGCTAATTCCAACTCTAAAATTTCATTACTTATAATCACATTTGGCCTCTGCATTAATTATATAGCTCCTAAATGTCACTGACTAAGGTTCCAGAAATCACACTTGCAAAAACTCATAAAGAGAATACTGCCTTCCCTACATCTATCTCTTTGTAGATGCAAGGTAAAGGCAGTTTTTCTTTGATTTCCACCATCCTATAGAGGTTTACATTTTAATCACATCTTGTAGACTAATAAAACAGTCATATTCCAGATTAAAATGAACAATTTTATAATCTTTCAGTAATGCCACCCTAATTGTTCCCATAAAAGGAGTCTCCCGGGACCCTCCCTTATGTCACAAGGGGTTAAAGCACTAAGAAGCTAAAGCCACTTCAGCATGAGTTTGATACCCGCTCCGTAGGTGACCCACATGGCGTGGCAGACCTCCCCTGATCCGCCTGCTGCTCCCCTCAGCAGTGTACTTCATCAGTTGGCCTGTTCTGCTCTCCACTCTGTCTCTAGTGAATCCCCTCACTGACCCCTGCAACTCTGGCCTGTACCCCCAGTTCTGTATGCATAAATAAGTAAATCTTAAAAAAAAAAAAAAAGGAAAAGTAGTCTCCCATTTGGGGTGGGAAAAGACTAGAGAAATGCTTCAATGGAAAAGAATGAAAGCAAGGTCTGCTTGCTCTTGCAGGTTCTCCTTGGACTTAGAGTGCAGATAAGAGCATGTTCTCCACATGGCTCTAACTGTAACAACTTTTTCCTTTTGGTTTGTTTTTCAACCACAAAATTAGTCACTGTTGTGACCCACTGGTAGATATCAAGGAAAGCTTCTGAAATTTGACTTCCAGGGGAACTGAATCCTGTAGACAGTTTCAAGTTCATGTTCGAAGAGAACATGTTTTTCTTCTAACGCTGAAGAAGAATTGCTGATCCCAAATAAAGGCACACCACTTCCCCTGTCATTATCAACCATGTGTTTATCAAGAAACAGAAGGTTATGTTGGTATTTACAGTCATACCACCAATCTTAAGACTTTGGTTTGTGCAAACAAAGTGACAAAAGAACCATATATCAAAACTTTTTCTTTTCCATGTTTTCCCACCAGCAAGTAACTTCTCATCTAAGTTAGGCACTTAAATTACAAATTAATATACAACAAGCCCCCAATTTTTCCATTTGTAAAGACAGAGTGGCCCAAAGATTTCTAGTCTACTTCTTTTGCAGTTCCTCCTTACATGTTCTCAGTAGAAAGGTCCACTGACTGCTGCAAGTGTATTGTTTGCATTCTTCTAGTGGCTAAGTGCTGACATTTCTGTCCAATTCTAAAAAGGCTGTGATGATTGTATATGGTAAAGTTACTCTATGCATCTGCTATATTATAGGCCTTTAATTTCAAGCTTAGGAAAAGAGGTTAATGCCACATATCAAATACATGCATGACACATCAGAACAAACGAAATCAAGCAGGACTAAAAGAGAAAAATGATCCAACCTCCATTCTTTTCCCAGCTAGGACTTTTAGGATAATCTCCTTAGAAGTCTGAACTATCATCTTTATTCTGAAAGGCTACAAAGAAATGAATCCCTACTATGTACTACGTACTCCAATAGGCACATTATCAAGATCCCAATTATAGGAATATTCATTTAATGCTGAAAAACAATCTGCAAGTATTGGAAACTATTCCTATTCACAAAGTGCAGAGTAACTATGACTTACACAAAAATCACTTTCAGACATTCAACAAAACACCTTTTATAGTAAAAAATGTTTTTGCAAGGGTTATTGCCTTACCATATCCAAGATGAAGCTTGGCTTGATTAAAAACAAAACACACACACACTCCAAAAAGATTTGTCTTCTTTTCTGGAGACATAAATCTTGATTGAACTTGTCCTAACATTCACTTCCTGACTTATTTTGAAGGCTTATTTTTTTTTTATGGAGTAGTTTGTTGGATTTCCAGTCATCAAACTAGCAGTTTTTAAATAGACTGGCAACACTCTTAGCAGTTTTTTTTTTTTTTTAATTCTATTTCATTTTGCCAATTTCCATTTGTTACATGGTTATTTTTTTCTATACTAAAGAACTTTTTTCTCCCCCTAAAAGTGAACCTCTAAGAAGATGAGAATATGAAATCCGAACACTGAAATTAGCTATGGCAACTCACACACAAGAGAAATTAAACTAAATTCCATCCATTCGAAGACTAGCCAAGAATCTGAATGCTTTTATTTCACTTTCCCTTCAACAGTTGAAGGATCATAAACTAGTTTTAATACAAAGTAAACCATCCTTGTTGATTTCCTAATCTCAAATATTAGAAACATAAGTGATGATTATGATGTTTCAAATATAAAAATATACTATTTCAATTTATGAGAGAGAACTAAGTAACAGCAGATTCCCCATAGATCCACTTTAGCCATATAGATGGCATCATCCCCCAAGGCTATATATAACTGCAAAAATCAGGCCAGACTGTTTGCCCAGAGTACAACCAGAGAGCCCTGCTGTACTATGCCTGGAAGCAATTATGCCTTCTCTTGCCACTAAAATAGAAGCCACAGGCAAGTGGGTCTCAGGACAAAATATACAAGCAGACATTTTTTCACTAGCCTACAGAGTACATGTTTCAAAGAGAAACAAACCACCATTTCTAGCTTCTTTTTAAAAATCTGAAGAAACTAGTTTCTACTTTCTTCCTCCTCCTTCCCAGTCCCACTTCCTTCAAAGACTTGGAACTCTCTACATGCATCACCACTTAGGTTTATCTGCATACCCCTCAGGGGCATCTGAGTTTGCCACCCTTTTACTTCAAGATATAAGAGGAAGCTGGCCAATTGCTTCTGATTTCTGAATGATTCATTCTGGATAAAGAATGAATCATCCAAGGCATGACACCATTTCCTACTTACTGTCAATTTAATCCCACTGCTAACAGGCCTCCTTATTTTCCCTAATGCTTGTATTAGAGGCATTTGAATATAATTTCCCACTTTCTATCCAAATTTTCCTTTCCTGTGTCAAATGTGAACATTTACACACTCTGCCTTCTCATTCTGACATTATGAGAAGACCTTAAGGTCAAGTTTCATCAGAAACAGGTTCCAAATTTAAGGCAAACATCTCTCATTTCAATATTTCAAAAAGGCTCTGGTTTTTTCCTCCCCACACTTCCTAACACAAAGTAATGATACAGAACTGAATGGTTGAGACCAGACTTTATATATACATATATATATATATATATATATATATACACATATATATACATATATACACACACACATATATATACATATACACACACACACACACACACATATATATATATATATATAAGTCCAAGACAGAGTCAAAGGCAATAATGTTGAAGAATCAACTACTGAATTTTCACAAGACTTGACAAAGAATGGCAAGAAGAACTGATTAAGTCCACATTCATGGTCAAAGTGGTCAGTCTTATGCCCTAGTGCCCACAGCAACCTTATCAATCCCCTATTTCCCTATTTACGACACCCCCAACCTTCCTCCTGGACAAGGGGTGGAGGTTTAGATTTAACATTATTAAATAATACCTAAACAACTACCAGAAACAAGGTGTTTCTGGACGAATGGAGCAGTGCCTTCACCCTTTTTCCCATCTGCTAATTACTTTCCAAGAACTCCAAAGTCAGTGGGTGGAAAGACAGAAAGAGAAATCTGGCAACCCACCTCACCACCACCACTACCATTAAGAACTTCTACACTGAGCTGTAGTGAGGGAAACTCACAATAAAACAGTGAAATTCTAAGATTTGTTAGAGCAGATAACATTTAGCTCTTTACTTTTATGTTACATTTATAATGTAGCAAGGGAATAGGGGAAAAGTATGAGTTTATCAAGTACACATCTGCAACATTACATGGTATTTTATATTTGAGATGTATGTAAATAGATGACAGGAAAAAAGAAAAACAAGCCTTTGGGTGGTAGGGGTGTTTTCCAACACATCCTGTGATGAATGTGGTAAAGAAAATGCAAAGGGAATACTCAAGGACTCTAAAACAGCAGCTCAGGTGGTTCTGGGGAGTATGGTATAGTGACACTGAAGGGGTTCAGAAGAGTGCCACTTTGGAATGTGGATTATTTTGAGCCAAAGGCAATAGAACCCTGCAGGCTAAAGAGAAATCTTTATCTCTCCCTTAACTACTGGAAGAATTTAGGGCGGGGGAGATGGTGAGGGAAGTTGCCCATAATGACAGTCATTACCAGAGTAGTTTTTTTATGACCCACCTGTATGGCATGGCAAACATCTAATTACCAAATATCAGCTTTTCTTATCAGCCTGTGAACAGCCCTCCTCCCAGCTGAAGCCTCCGGTCCCTTTCCCACTGCTCAGCTCTGTATGGGTTATTTGTATCATCTTACCTTCCTGTCATTGAACTTCTCGAGTACTTGGGGTTCCATACACATGGAAGTTATTTTTCTCTTGTTTATCTATGCCAATTTAATTATTAGACTAGTTGAGAAAAAAAACTTAAGGGTAGAGCAAAAAGATCCCTCTCCAAGAGTAGCTTCTTCAAACCCCTACACCCTTGCTTATTTCTAGAATGAGAACACTCAGGTCCCTCTAATTCCTAATAAAATATACAATAAAATGACCGACTATCTCAACAAGTTGCTAAGGATATAACTACCAACTTCATTTATTAAGTTCTTTTCCATTTATGTCATTCCTTGATGATTTAACTAGCTATAACTCTGAGTCCCACCATGAACAAAATAAAAGATATATATATTTGGTCTCTTTAAGGTTCTACTGAGTAGCAGCTTACATTCCACTAACTGTATAGAAAACTCTCTTTAATAATAGTTTTCAGGTATTTGCCACATTTGATAAATCCCAACAACAAATGATGGGCTGGCAAAAGATTTGAAAGTTTAGTAACCAAAGTAGAATATCTAAATGTGATTATCTTGGGTGAATGTAGAACTTATTTTAAGACCCAAAATAGCTTTTTGCCCTTAAAGCTGTATGTGATAAGAGCACAATGAAGGGTATGTCTGTACAGGAATCTGAGTAAAGAAATCTAGGTCATATGATTCCCGTGCCTCCACTTTGTTGACTTACTCTCTTCTCTCCACTTGCAACTCTCACATATACTCCAAACCTCTCACCCATAACCCACGCAGGCTAGATGAAGTACTAGTGCCTGTTCAGAATTACTGAGCATGTGTCTGTGAACTCTGGACATGAAAAACAAACATGCAAGCACACTGCTCAGAGGGACCATCCCAGGGATTAGTATCACATTAATGCTAATCCTCCAGCTGGCCTGGCCAAAGAATTCCCACCCAAGGCCAGGCCCCTGAATTCTGAATAGGCAGTTTATGCTTTCCCCAAAGTGGCATGAATAACTAGAGGAACTAAGCCTACCTGCCTAATTATGACCAGTAACAATCAACCACCTAAAGCAACTTCCAGCCACTGGTGCAAGCAGCAGGTGGGGTGTTCATAATCCACTGCTGTGTTCTACCGAACCCTTAGGTTTTGTGAGACTATCCATCTGTCACCAAGGTGGTACTGAATCACAGCGTACAAACTTAAATCAAAGGCTGGCTGTGATGAGCCAGATGCTGTCAAAGCTAAGGAAAGACTCAAGTTCCTATGTACTGGGTAAAATGAGTGAGATCAAATGTCTAATTCTTATAATATTCCTAGTTTGATTCAAAGGGATTAAAATCTCAAATTTAGATTTAGCTGCAACTAGAAACATGAACCCCAAACGTAGTTTTCAAAGAGCCACCAGATACTAATACCTTCTTCCACCCTCTTGGCATTAATAAAATTTAAATAGGGCTGAACTAACTTAGAAACACACTGCACTCACTTTCCTGCTATCAAATAATCTGCATAAAATGTACATACCTGGACCCTCCCTTGTGGCTCAGCAGGTTAAAGCACAGCACTAAGAAGCTAAAGCTACGTCAGCACAAGTTCAATCCCGCCCCAGAGGTGATACACATGGTGGCGTGGCAGACCTCTCCTGACAGGTCCGCTGCTCCCCTCAGCACTGTACTTCGATGATCTGCCTGTTCTGCTCCCCACTCTGTCTCTGCTGAATCCTATCACCGCCACTGCACCTCTGGCCTGTACCCCCAGTTCTGTATGCAAAAATAAATCATTTTTTTGAAATGTACATACGTGACTCTTCCTGCTGCTCCCAGCACCACCTTTGTTAATGGCTTCTACACTAATTACCAAGTTCCAACAGTTTGAAGAGTGCTTCTTAAAAAAAAATTCAATGGAATAATTATAGTTAAATGTCCTACTACACAGTTTTGCCAAAGCCGGCCAGCTCTTCCCTCATAAACGTCCTTCTGTTTCTACTTAAAATGGGCTTTCTCCTTACATGACATTAATAGTACCAGTTTCCTCTATCAAGTTAGTAATAATTCATTGTTTGGCCTTGCACTTGAGATTTTTCAAAGCCAGGGGAAAGTAGGGCGGGACACAAATTTTCTCCAGACTACATCAGACTAATTTTCTTCCACTGCTGTCTACAGAGTTTTTTCTTTAGAAGGGTGGGGCCAATGACGGAAAGAACTAAAAGAAACAGCAATGAGAGGAAGTGAAATATTGACCCTTGCTTAATCCATTTCATCTGATCACAGACACTGTCTAGTAATCCCTTGACCCTTTTAGTGACAAGCTTTCCTCAAGGATTCCCAGGTCATTATTTTCCTCACCAACCCCATGAACTACTTCCAACATTTCCTGGCACTTCTCAACCAAACACCATGCTCAGGATCACTCAACTTTATGGTGATAATGGGCTTTAGTACACAACATCAGGAGTACAGACCCGACCACCAAAGACCAACCTTCCCACTCTCATTTTGAGCCTGGCAGTCGGAAGAAAAGAGAAGCGAATTTTTTTCTCTTCTCTGGAATCATAATGCCTGTATCCCTTATCCACCTTTGAGTCCTGTTGGTCTATGGCTATTTGCTTATCTATATGACTTCTCCCTTAAAGTGAGTTGCTGCCAATAAGTACATTTCACTTAAGACAACCTGCATTTTCTGTTCTGATACAATCATTTAAAAATGCTTAAGATAATGAATTATACAATAGATGATAAAGGAGTTAATAAAATGATTCACATCATTCCTTTCCTGATTCCATGCTTATCAGCACACAACTTCCTTCTCCTTTAGTTCCAAAGCTCTTGGCTCTTAAGATTTAAGAAGGAGCTCTTAACAGAGGGACACTTACTGAGCACCTACTGGATTCAGGGTGAGTTCTGAGTTGTATATATGAGGTTCTTATTTAATGCTAACCTCTTTATGAGGTATGTTCTGTTAGGATAGACTCAAGATAATTCAGAACCGGGTCTACCAGAATCCAAAGACAATCAATGCCTTATATGCCACAACCTGCTTCTTTCAAAGCCTGAACCTCAGCAGATATATACGGTAACTTGTCCCACCTGCTCTACATTTTATACTCCCAAGAAAGGCAAAGCTATTTAGCCCTCAGAAGAAACAAAGACCTGAACTGATTAATACAACCGCCAAAAAATCTGCTCACTATGGCCTGGAAGTCTACCCTCAGAAGAGATCTGCCCTTTTCCAGGCTAAGGGTCATGCAAGGTACAATTTAGAGCTTTGGACAGTCATCTGCTGATGCATCTGGAAAACAAAGGGAGGAGACAGGAAAAGAACAGGAGGCAGCCAAGTCCTCTCAGATGTCTCACTGGGCTGTCTGTGTGAGTATTTCCTGGTGCATCTTTAAAACAATACTTAAAATTAAGATGGGTGTGTCAGACCTTAAAAAAAAACTGGCATGATTCTCTCATAATACTTCCGCTCCACTCTGAATTACTGCAAAATCAGAGAATGATTGAATCATGATGTCAAGCTTTAACATGCTCAAATCAACACAGGCAATACCAGAATTAAAGTGGAAATGAAGGCTGAATCATCTGAGACTCTTTAAAATATGCAACTACCACCCTCTATTCATGAGAAGAAAATGCACATTAGGCATAGGAGGACCCCATTTTCCCTTTTCACAGGTATTAGCCAAATATTGATTAACAATAGCATAAACCATAGTTCATAAACCTTTGTACACATATAAAAGGAATCTTTTCTGTAAAGCTTCAGAATGCTTCTCAGATGTTAAATTTTTGATGGCCCACTAATTTTCCTATTTTGCCAATGTATCCTAAATTTTACATAATAACACATTTTATAACAGCACAAATTGTGATTCTTGAACCCAAAAATAGTATATCTTATGTTTCAGTGATTAGTTCAGAATGACACTAATCTCAAAAACATGTTGCTCATTTTACCATGGCTATCCATAAAGAAATTGAGCCTTTCTCCATTTGTCGCAAACCCTCTTAGATTAACTGTGCACACGCAATAAGGTAGAAAAAACATTTTAAACTTTCAGTGTCTGAGACATTAATAATTAATCCTAAATTAACGCAATTTCTTTTACATCTAATTTTCAAAGTGTTCACACTGGGCCTCATCGGCTATGAGGATAGGGGTTAGTTTCTCCATTTTTGGAGGAAGCAACAGAAAACTAATATTCAAGGAAGATAAGTTAAAGCAGTGGTTCCTAGAAGTGATCTGCTTTTCACAGTATAATACATAAAATAATCATTGACCAAAAAAAAGGACTATTGTTTTCCAGATTATAGTACAAAATGGGGAAAAAGGATAAATGGCTAGTCAGCTCCAGAAGTCACTTTACCCTTTGAGAAAAGCAAAGCAAAAGTATTCAAAACAGGTAAATGCAAAATAACCAGGGGTATATACATTTTAATTTTCACTTTTAACCATCAAAAGACAAAAAAGTTAAGAATTTGGAAATGCCAGGTTTGTTGACATAAAAACCAAGTGAAATCTCTTAAAAGAAAGACAGGAGACCAATGGAGGTGAAAGGAGGTCTGGATCCTGGAGCCTGGGTCAGCAGGGTGGGTTAGAGACACCAACATTGTGTTGGCTCCATGCCATCCAGAAGGCCATTCATTAGGAAATGTTATTTTACTGTCATCCCAACTTGATGACTTGAGTAACAAATTTGGCGCAGTCCATTTAGCCCAAAACAGAATGTTAACAAAGAGAAGTAATGGCTGAGTGCTCATACAAGGCATGTTAGCTGGTCACATAGGACGAGACAAAGAAGCACATGTTCCACAGGTCTAAAGAGGATTAATGTGAGAGCAAATTTCCTCAGCTTAGATTACCATCTCTTCACTTACACATGGAAAACGAACACCACTTTACCTCCCCTGAGAGTGAGAGAATAAGAGTCATTGTTTGATAAAAACCAGTAGGATAAAAATCCCAACATGAGCAGGGTATACATCCATTGCGACATTTTGTTTTAAAGATTAAGACAAACATGTACATGTAATCTATGCATGGAATTTTTGAGCTGAATGAAAATCATGATTAGTAAGTCCAACATCTTCATTTTATGGAGCAGGAAATGACGGCCCAGAAAAAAAATCTCAGCCTGTTTAATGTACTATTTGTGGCTTCAGAAGCAAAAGTAGATCTGGATTGCCATCACATACAATTCACACAAGTCTGAGAGCAACAGTTTCTAAAAATGTAGAAATTAAAAGTGAAAGAAATTCAAAAATTGAAGACAGATGCCCAAAATGCCTTAGAAGGAAGTAAAATGAGAGAAATGGGTCATCTAAAAGATGTGTCTAAAAATGACAACTACACTAGTTTGGTAACAGTTCCTTGCTGCAAGTCAGCAATAGTAGCAATTGAAATACTATGCTTTTATTTTTTATTTTGTTATGCATATAAGAAATGGGGGTCTAAACCAGAGGTGCAAGGGATGAGAGGACTCACTGAGACTTCACCAGACAGAGCAGGATGGAGAGCAAGCGGATACACTAAAATATATTGCTGAGCGGAGCAGCGGGCAAAACAGGAGAGGTCTGCTGCACCATGTGAGTTAGCTCTCAGACTTACCCCTATGCCTCCAGAGAGGCCCAAAATACAAAGCTTTTAGTCATTCTCCCTTAAAATTTCAGTTAAGCCTGTATCTCTGAAACAGTGTAGAAAACAGAAATCATTAAAAGGCAGGAGGTTATTACCAATTCATGAGCCCATGCTCATAGGAGGCTCTTTACCAGACTCCAATGAAAGAACAGGAATTAAAACTCAAAACAAAGCAAGGGCATGGGCCCAGGAGGGGACAACTCAGCATAGGCACATTTGGATGGACCCTTACTACTGCCAGCTTTAACCATGTTCATGCAATAGTGTTAGGTTAAATTCTAGGTAGTCTAGAAAATCAGCATCAGCCATTCAGTTGAGTTGTGACATACTCCAATAACTAGAAGCGTATTTCTACCCCCACAATTTGAAGAACTTCTACCCAAAATCATCTAGAAACATTTATCTCAAAGTACTAACACTTTTTAACCTTTCCAACACACTTTATTGTAGCTGCCTAAAGAATAAAAAAGAGATTCTCTAAAGCATCGGCATCTAGCAATACATCTAGAGAAAAAAAAGAAAAGGTTCTTGGATTAGAGATGAGATTACTTATAAAACCATAACAGATAACTACAGTCACCCCTTTGTTTCAAAAACAAATTTATATAAAAATTGTAATATCTGCTTTGTTTGCTCTTTTGTCCCTTACTCTCACTAACCATAAACTTCTATACAAGCAGAATCATGAGTCTATGTTGACATCTAGCATGACAGAATCTACTCCATGGAGTCCTTTAAAATATTTAGACATTTAGGGAATAAAAAAGGCAAAACAAATACTTTTTTTAAATCTGATAAATACAAATACTTTTTTCAAATCTGATAAAATGTAAAGTTGGCAAGAAAGTGGGGACATCTGTAAATCAGTACTACCCTTTAGAGGGTAATTTAGCCAATACCAACATCCTTTAAGAACAATGTCAAAGTCTCCATTATATACTATATTGGGCTTTTTGGTGGCATATTTAATGTTCTCAAAAAATTCTCAATTCAGCGAGTATAATTCCATTTTGTTTTAAAGGCGGCGTTTAACTTATTCTGCATACAGGGTGCCCATTTATGCTGGGGTTTTACTTTGCACAACTACAATGGGGAGTCATGCATAGCATAACCTAAATATGATCCTCACATCCAATCATGGAGGCCCCTGATTGAAACATAGCCAACTGTGAAAAGATTCACAAAAAAAAGTCAGAGGTGACCTGGAATGGAAATACTGGGAGACAGAACTAGCATGGTGAGGAGAAGAAAGTCTAATTTTTCATGTTCTACCCTTCTGAAGTGGTTCCACTTCACACATTACTTTGAAAAATTATCTCTTTTTTTTTTAAGAGACATCATATTGCTAAAAACAGAAGGGAAGGAGGAACTGAGGAAGGGAGACATGAATGAACAGAGGGCAAAACTACAAGTGATTTTAAACCATAACTGTTCCCTATTTTTCTTTGCACTTCTCCATAATATCTTTTAGGAGCCAGTGGTTATTAAAGCACTGGTTTTCATTTTATGCTTGTCTAGGACCTAATCACATCACTTCCTAGTCTCCATCATGCCAACATCAGAGGAGGAAAAACAAACCAGGTTGACACAATCCTCCCCTACCAGGGGTAAGAGATAGTCCACTAAAGGATTTTGTAATAGAAAATACCAGGCTTGCTAGTATACACGCCACTGGACTAGTGAGAAGAGACCAGAACTCAAGTTTGGATAACATATCTTGTATATTGAGTGCTTCATTTGGGTCAGTTGGGCTTAATTTTAATTTTTCCTACAAATACCTTCTAGGTTTCTTAGAGATAGTTACATCAATGTGTACAGGTAATGAACTTGACCTTTAAGAGTATATCCTCATGGTGGTTCAAATTAACAACAGGAATAGGTTACCAACAGGTTCCCTAAGACTATAAAGTACTGTGCATATGTAAAATAGTTTTGTTTTTCCATGTGTCTCTGCATTTTCTAAGAAAAATACATCTCAAGTTCAACATCATCTGGGAAACTTTTGAAAGTTCTTAATATCTGGGTCCCACATCTCCAGATCAATGAAGTCAGAGTCACTGTTTCTTAATTAATGATCAAAAGGATGTATTTTAACACATTACTTGACAAAGCCAGAGATGAATTTTCAACAATCAAACAAACAATTTGGGGTCACTTAAGCATACAATAACATAGACTTTGCCACTGGAGCTAAATGCTGAGAGAAGGTGAAATAGAGTAAGTGATACAAAATACTAATAATGTCTTTAAGCCCACTACCCATAGCATTGCTGGGTTAGGGCTCCTTTTAAAGACTGCTGCTGCTACCAGCACTTACAAAGGTTTTCTAAATAGACAAGGGCCCTGTTAGGTTGCTGTTCCCAAGGCTTATAGCTGTTCTAGAGGGTATTTCAGTCACAGACATCTATAAAAATAAATAATCTGTAACCTACAGTTCAAGGTCCTATGTAGACGGAAAGACCCTGAACTTGTCTTTTTCATTCCCTTCCTTTCTGTCTTGCATCTCCATTTACTCAGATTTCATAATGCTTAAAATTTTTTATATGGGGTCCCTCCCTGGTGGCACAACAGATTAGGACACATCACTGCAAGCTTGCCACAGCTGCTTTGGTCCAAGTTCGATCCCCAGCCCCAAGGTGATCCACATGGTATGGCAAACCTCCCCTGACCTGCCCGCTACTCCCCTCAGCAGTATACTTCATGAACCTCCCTGTTCTGCTCCCCACCTCTGTCTCTGGTGAATCCTCTCACCACCCCTGTACCTCTAGCCTATACCCATTTATGTATGCATAAATAAATAAATCTCAAAAAAAAATTTTTATATGGTTGCCATTAAGTAGATAAAAACACTCGTCATCCCAGAAATGATATGCCAGCATCATAAATCTGCCACAGTGTATAACCAAATGTTAGCAGAAGATACATTCAACCTATGAAGCCAAGGAATCTGCCAACCAAACATTGATTAAAAAAAAAAAAAAAGTACCTTGCAACTGTGTGTTCTAATCAAAAATCAGTTTCTTGGAATGCTCATTCCGGTGAAATAGGGGTGAACAGAGTCATCTGGAAACTTTCAAGGAATACCTTATTAGAAACATATGGGAAACCACAAAAGGAATCACCTTGAGTTACTTTAGCCTGAGGGGTTTACATCTCTTCCCAAAGTTACAGACATAATGTAACTAGACCTCTATTCAAGATGTGATTGGAGGCCATGTTTCACAATAAAATACTTGCTATAAACATGACTTTTAAACTTTAATTGGTTCTGGCATATTAGGCTATAGAAGTCTCAGTAAATGGTTCTATCTCCAACCTCATAAGAAGTGCACAAGGCAGTTTTACCTAGAAAGGAAGATATGACAGACCTACATACTTAGCTTTATAAGACTCCATATCAGATTTTCAGGAACAAAAAAACTGGACTGCTCATTTCACCTAACTCCTTACAGGACATAAACACTACAGGCTTCAATAACTACATATACAAAACGAGAAAGCTGTGTTTGAACGTTTGATAAAGTTCCTTTCAGCTGTAAAAATCTCTTTAAACTTCCAGGTCCTCTCTGGTGGCGCAATGGGTTAAAGCGTAGCACAGCAAGCTAGCTATAGCCACTTCAGCACGAGTACAATCCCCAACCAGGGAGGTGACCTACATGGCGCAGCAGACCTCTCCTGTCTTGCCTGCTGCTCCCTAAGCAGTGTACTTCATCAACCTGCCTGTTCTGCTCCTCACTCTCTCTCTCTGGTGAATTCTCTCACCGCCCCTGCACCTATGGCCTGTACCCCAGTTCTATATGCATAATCTTTTTTTTTTAAATCTCTTTAAATTTCCAACTTAAAAATCAAGTATGCATTGGTGCATTTGACTTGGTGCAAGTATGACTTGGTGCATTTACCAGTGCTGTCTTGAACAACATTCTCTGCAGGTGTCTAAGAGTAATACCAGGCACTAAGTTAGAAAGGAATGGCCAGATCCTTATCATCTACAAATTTGCAGTTATTTTCTAAGTGCAAATATTTATACATATATGTGAAGCATGTTAAGCTAGACAACAAGGCATTCTAAGACTATGTGACAATGTATTACAGAGAGGTTAATGAAAATGAAGAATCAGAAAGTATGAGTAGATATGTGACAGGAGGAAATATACGTGGAACTACCAAGTACCAGAAACTATAATCAATGCTTGCACCCACCTAATGCAAACTACATGGCAATCCAAGCAGTCCCAACTGCACAAACATCACAGCTCTCCGTGTTAAGCAACATGTCCAAGTGGCTCACAGAGCTGATAAGGAAAGTACCCAAAGGAAGCAGAAGCTGAGCTTAATTCTATTCCTATATATTGGGGCTCTGTTCTACTAGAAAATGCATTTGTTTAGGGACAAATGTTCATGCACATCTCAAACTGAGTACCAATCTATTCTACAGGCCAAAAATTGCCCCAAAATAAAAGACACATAAAAACCCAAAGTACTTCATTCATGTGTAAACTCCAAAGGACAAAACCTACAACCTCAGCCCAGAATCCCCTCTGAATTACCCATCCCACAATCACTATGGTCCCATGAGAAGAGAGACCTTTCACATTCCTCAATCTACCCTGTGTGGCTCCCAAAATACAGTTATACAGCTTGGTGAGTCAGGCCAAGACTTACCCCCCTAGTAATTGAAGATTCTAGCAAATATCAAACTAAAATGTTGTTTAATAGAAACTCACCCATTGAGAGCTACCATGTGAGAACAGAGCCAATTATCCTGATATTTTCAGATTAGTAAGGTTTGGGAGGCTTGACAGTCCTGGCTCCAAAGCCAAGCTGCATTGTGCCTATGGGAGGCCTATGTGCTTAGAACTCAAGAGGCTACAGAAACAAGCGGAAGTGCCTCTCCCGCAAAACACAGTATCACCAATGTTGCTTAAGTTCTGCAAGTAACATGCAGCTAAGTGTGATGCCTCAATTCAGAGTTGGATAGAAAAAAACTGATTAACTGAAGTGAGACAGGCTAGATTATAAACTCATTAGATCAGAAAAAAAGGTTTTATCACATTTTAGGATATTCCCCACATCTAGCTCTCAACAGAGGTACTCAGATGCTACTGCTATTGAATTTGTAAAATTAATTAATCTAAATTATTTAAGAGACACTTTCCCACTTGAGTATCAGTCAATATAGATTCCTGTACCATAATTTTGCTTTTAGAGCCTGTAGTACAAAATAAACCCACACAAACTAATATGTGGAGGGGGGGTGGGAGGGGAGGGAAGTAATGGAGTTCCAAGTTTAGCAGTTTTCCTAATTTTAATACACTGGAACAACTCTCACAGATCACCCTGCATCCCACATACTCTCTGATTCCCTCCTGGATATCTTCTTGTGATCTTTAATAAGTTGAGACCTACTACTGGATCAAAATCTGCCAGAAGCAAGTTAAGGGCCATAAACTGATGAATGAAAAAAATTCTAGGAACAATTCTGTAAATCTACTGAAAATTATTCACATCTACTCTTTAAAGTGCATGGATTTTATGACATATAGCAGCTCTAAAAAACAGAATTGAGAAAATGACACATCAACACAAGTACAGCAGCTATTTAGTCATAATAACGGAAATCAAAATCGAAAATCAGACGGGCGTCTGAATCCAGAATCAAACCTCTGTTCCTGGTGCCTCTTCACAGGCAACAAAGGGGCAGTGACACTTGGAGAGGATTGTGATTTCCTAACACTGGGCATCCATGACTTAAATTTAACAAGAGAATCTCTAGAAGCTTTCAGCCTCTGGGAAGAAAGGCTCACACAAAATAAAGTAAGCACTTTCTGATTAAGAAAAGATGTCTCAGCAAGAAAATCCTTTCCCTGAGTTTCTTAAATCCCCTCAGCAGCAAAGAGAATCAATGAACTCAGGTCTTAAGAGATTTGAAAGAGTGATTTCAAACCCAGCTTGCGTGGCCTAGAAAAGCTTATTTTGTCCTATCCACATCAGTGTCCCCATTGATAAAACCAACTATATTTGCGGTATTAGTAAGGGCTGGAGACAGTGTCAAACACCTAGCCTTTAGCACATGGTTGGCATTCAGACCCAGTGACACAGCATGGCAATTACATCACGTTATAATTACTTATAAATAATAAAATGGATATTAAGATATCCTCATACAAAATGACAAGGCAGCTAACCACCTCACTTATTTATATTCAGACTATTCCAGGAACATCAATCTCTAGTAATGTAACAGGGTGGTCCCTAGGAAAAGGGGAAGTTCCAAGTTCCCTGCCCCACCCAGGAGGGTGGAGCTGAGCAGAGAAAAAGGAGAGAAGAGAAGGAATCAGGAGAGGAGGAGAAGAAGAGAAGGAAGCTGGGTGGAGAAGGAGGAGGAGACCTGAGGAAGCCACATGGAGCAGCAAGCCTGTGAGGAAGAAGCCATGCTTGTTTCCTGACCCTGGACTGGTTAAGGCAGATGTGGGTGAGATACCTGTAGGGAGGTGACTATGGCAGTGTTTATATTGATTTTGATTTTGCTCTTTTCCTCCCAGATTTGTCTAGCCATTTCTGACCCTTTTCCATGGGTCACAGCAAGAAGGTGCTTTAGTCTTGTGGCGGGCTTTCAGGCCTGGCTTTGGGGTTGACTTTCGCCCATTAAGGGTATGGGTAACTTCAGGTGTTTGACGTATAAGTTATATTCTTTGTGTTCCATATTGTATATTCACTGTATTAAAGTCCCTTTTCATTAAAGTTTTATATGTTTTGTCTTGACGTAGCGGATGCAGAACCCACATAGAGCAAGCAGGTTTTGGGGCTTCAGGGGTGTCCCTCTCCCCCTGTCCTGTAACAGATTTGGGGATCCCTGTAACAGTAATATCTCTCTATACTCCACTTAGTGCAAAAGGAAATGAGCTCCAAGTAGCCAAGGCTCAATAACAGGAAGGCATGCTGACCACAGAATTGGGTACTCTTATATTTCTACAAGATTGTAGGTGAACTCAGGGTCGGTAAGAAGCATTTGGAGGGAAAGTTTAGGGGGTCTGAATGTGCCACCTTCCTACTCTTGGTGTTGCAGATTTCATGGACCAAGTGGCTACTCCCATACTCAAACATTGCACCGTCTGTAGGTGAATGCCTACTTTCAGAATTACTCCTAAATTACCCCAGACATATTAGCACTGGCATTGCGGCCCCAACAGGACTGCACAGTATTAATTGTTCAGAAAGAGCATTAGAAGACAGTGATGCTAATGTACCTACAATGCCATCAAAACAAAAGGGAAGAGAATTTATTTGTGGCTGGTTCGGTTCCTCATACTGGCTTTGGGATAAGGCAAACCATCATAAGGTTCATTATAAAATAATTTATTTTCAAACTCTAAGTCATCCATTCAACTCTGGTATAGAGCAGGCCACACCCCTGACAAGGGAGCCCTAAGTGATATCCAAAGAGGAAATGACTTGATGGGGCGGCAGACAGGACAGGGATTTATTCTTTCCGTTTCACTATGTGACCAACTAATAACAATGCTTACAATATTCATAATACCAAAATGTTCTGAGATACAGGAGTCTGTCAACAGTTGCCAGCAAACCTTGCAGTTGGATCAAGCAATCAACCGTATTGTCTCAGGCTAGCACATCTGCATCCGGGACCCAGGTCTTCTGTTCCAGCCTCATCTTGTGTTCAAGTTCATGCTGCACTGCAGCTGAGATTTCACAGTGGCACCTAGTTACATTCCTTCCAGCTACGGGTTTCTAAGGGTCTTTGTGGTGGCCCTTTTGTGATGGAAGTCAATCCCTGCAACTCCACCATGGAGCTGGTTCCACACAAATGGATGAAGTCCCTTGGTCCACTGGACTCATTATTCATTCTAATCTGCAAATCTCCACATCATCGACTGGAATGACTACAGCTCAGAACTGTGTCTGCCTGGCATTTTTGGACTCAGAAGTGGTTGATCCACATCTTCCTGAAACACAGATGAGATGAACTCACCAACTGCCCTGTGTTGAATGTGGTCTGGGTCAAGCTCTCCTTTGTAGGACAGTATGCATTCTCTGGGATAGAGATGAATGAGAGTTACTCAAAGAGCTGCTTCTTTCCAAAAACATCGGGTTTAACAGTAGCTAGTAGAAAAGGGGTGTGCATCTTTTCCTACTGGCATTTCCAGTAATATCCAGCTTTAGTCTTAGAAGTCGTGTTTACAAATGAAGTCACAGTAAACATTTTTTAACAAAGAGTTCCATTTGCTTATAAGCATTCTCTGTATCTTCAAAAAGTTGTATATTTTTGGTATCCCAATTAGTCTGCACAAAGCACTGATTTTTGCTTGGCTATTCTTTTTTGAATACTCTGGTGTTTAGTAACTGTACCCCATCATCTCTTCTAATGGGGGTATTTTAAGATTCTTTCATACAAAAACTGTTTTATCACTACTATACTTTTTTGGTAAAATGGGACTTTTTAACAAACTGACCCACAGGGGACAGTTTTTAAAATATTGGCAAGCTTTCCTTATTCCTTCAAAGTTTTCCAAAACTACATCAAAGCATCTCCACCCTAGAGGGTGAAGCCTTGGTCTAGTCCATTTTTGTCTCACCAAGAACTCTCCTCTCACAACCAGAGAACACTACTCAGAAGCCCAAACTGGGCAAAGGAGGCCCTACAGCTTCCTCCTGGGCTGTTGTTGGTCTCTAGTCAAAGGTCACCTTTGTGTTCTTCATTCAAATTCAAAGACGTGGATCCCAGAAAGACACAATGGATCATTTTAATGGCAAAAGAAAATGCAATTAAATGTTAACCACCAAGCAAGGCAGCAAAATAACACATAAGCTTTGTTTAAACATACTGTTCAAAATATGCACACGTGCAAATCAACATGATCACTTTACTCACTTTGCCTCTTTTATGCACAAATAAAGAGGCAGGTCAAAACACAGTTCAGGTTCAATGAGACTGCAGCACTAACTCGGAAAGGCACAGGAAAGATGAGGTTATGTCAGGGCAGCAAATACAGATGGGAGCAGAGCAGAGGAGGAGATACATACATCACAGGCTGGCATGTCTGCTGCCTTCTAATCTTTTGCCTTGAAAACCAGCTTCTTGTCCTCAGCCTCAAGGGCCTGGTTATCTTGGAGGTATATGCACATATCATGGGAAGTCTTCTGTGTCCACACACCCAGAAGACCCAGTGCCTTTTTCTCTGCTCTCCTGTTAGCACACCATGATAACCTACAGCAAGGCTGTGCTCCCTCCCTACAATCCAATCAGTCAGCAGATTCAGCTGACAGAACCCAAGTAATTTTCTGTGTGTCAATGACTTTACAAAGAACTCCCAAACTCTCCTAGCTAAGACAGACCCTTCAAGCTTATGTCAGGAGAATTCAAGCCTATGTTCAACATAAACCTCAGTGACTTCTCAATCACTGGCTCCAGAGGGGCAAGAGAGAGCGAGAATCATCCAGACTCACAGGTAAAGTCCACGCCTGTCAGGTATTTTTGTCTGTGCTACCCTGTATTTGCTCAGGTGAAACTGCACTCCCTAACGAGAGCTGGATGATAAATGGCAATGTGGTATCCGAATGAAATTGGGATTCACTGCAAATACCCACAGAACACAGTCTAGACCAGGATCACTAAAGCTAGACTGTCCACATTTAGAAATTCAATTCTAACCTTAGAAGCCACTTGGAAGAAGATTGCCAACTTGGGAGAAACTAGGGTTATTTTTCTGAACTTGTGAAACATTGACATGCATTTATAACTACAGGTTGCTCCAGTTAATTAGCTAAGCTACAACTGGTAGATTTTAGGGTTTAATCTGTTATATCTTTTTTTTTAATCCTATTAGTTTACTTAACCCACATTTCATGCCTTGGCTATAACACTTGAGAACTTAAAAATGTATCCCATAGGATATAATTAAAATTTAAATAATCTAATCTAATTGAAAATCTCCTCCAAATCATAGAAGTACCAATGTTCATTTGGCCAGAAGTCAGAACAGACAAGTCTGGAATGAGGCACTTCCCACTATGATGCATCTGCAAAGGTTGCACTGAATGACAGGAAGATGTCTACACCAAACATATTCTATCATAGCTTTGCTTTTCTATTTTGTTAGAAAGGAGAATTCATGGAGGCTTTGACAAACATCTAACCGGCCCTCCAAAGTGAGTACAAAACAACAGTGCAGTTCTTAGAGAAGTTAGAAAATAGGTTCATTCTCCATGAAAGCTAGGATAAAATACTAGTCCCTAACTATTAATACTGTCACAATCTACTAATCTACTTTGAAAATAATGAATTCACTCCTCAAAGTCAATTCCAGAAACTGTGAGTACACCAACACCTGCTCTGCTCCATGAGGTTTCCCTCTACCTACCACCATTCTCCAGCTCTTATAGGTATTGTGATGAGAAAAGAGGACCCTCTGCCTTGACTCTGATGGTTACCTGAGAACAACTTTAAAAGTACCTTTGGGTGCAGAGCAGTAAGTCTATACAACTAGTCCTTCACTCATGTACCAGTCTTTCAAGAAGGAGCATTGTAATCCTGAAAAGGCAACTTCATCCATGCATCGTGAATGCTCCAATAATTTGGGCTTCTCCAAGTCCCAGGAAGCTAACATTGCTCTAGTTCCTGCACTGCCAACCTCAGAATAGTTGGCAGACCTAGGAAGGGGCATCTGAATTCAGGTCTTTCATTTGTCTGGAGAAAGACTGCTGCTATTGTTGCCCTTGGTGATCACACTGACTTTGGCAGAAGTAGTTGTGGTAACTATTTCTCTGGAGAGTCCAGTCACAACAGCCGGGTATCTTAGTTGAAGGAAACAACTTACTGCTAATTTATAGAGAAATCTCTGAAAATTTACCAGCTGATTTCCATCACATATCATATCAAGTCAGTAAAAACTGACTTGATCAGAATGATTTTAATATCCTTGGGGCAGATACCAATTACAGCATAGCATAGAAAAGTTTCTCTTTAACTCTACTTTAGTTAATGGCTTCAATTGTCTACCACTCACCTGAAAAATAAGTAAATGTTAAGTCCTACATAAGGGGCACCTACATTTTATGTTGCCCAAATGGAAAACACCTATGGGAGAAAATAGAAAGCACAAATCACATTTGTACAGTGACTCAGTTTTCAAGACAACACTTTTAAAAAGTGGTACGTGACACTGGTCCTACAACAAGCCTTTGAGGTAACCTGAGTGCTATTATCCCTACTGCACAAGTAAGGCAAAAAGAAGTGAGATAGTTTACCCACAGGTTATCATATTTTATATGCTTGTATGCTTGAGCACACAAAGTTCAACAAATCTAAGACAAACAAAAGGGATCTTTCCACACAATATTCCCAGGCATATTCTTCATGTTCTCTTGCAAAAACTACAATAGTTATTAGATACTACCAGGAATCTGGTATTAATTTGTATTAACTTTTTTATAATGGCATTAGAGGTAGCAGCCAGCGAATGAATATGGCAGGAAATTTAATGTGAGACAGTAATATCAGAGATTAAGAAAAAAGTAAAGAACAGCCTTGATTCAACTGAAATTGCTAGAAGACATTGGCAGAAGCTGTGGAGTTTTAAGGATGAGACATTACCCAAATGGCCCACCCTCCAGCTTGCACCCAGACTCTGAGGTGAGCCCCAATATCTGAGTTAGGTGAGCCTCATCATTCAAATCTCTACTACTCAGTGGACCAAGGGGATAGATAGGACAGCCTTTTATATAGAAGAGCTTATAGCCTCACGGAGTACACTAGAAAGCATCTTTAGTTATTCTAGAGTGTCAACAACTCAGCAGTGAGGATGTCCTCTACTTATGAGGCATCTCCAAGGGTAGGTGATACCAGCAAAAGGCTGGTGAAATGAAAAGTTACAAACAATTTCAACATTAATGAAAAAGAGCCACTGTGGTAGGGATTTAAGCAGGAAATAAAGACAAAATCCTTTCTACCATGGGTGGAGGACTTTCTCATGGGTTTATTAGGAATCATAAATTTTCCAAATGAAAGCACTGTACAAAAACAATCTGGACTAGACCGTAATGCCTCAGGATGCATCCTGTAATCTTCAGAATAATCAGGAAAAGAATAAAAGAATTGACCAGTCGATAAACCATCAAAATAGAGTGCTTTAAAATTTTGTTTAGCAATCTGATTTTAACTTCCTCCTCAGTGATTTCTGGAGTAAGGTAGCACCTCATTGTGGCAACTGTAAAAGCTCTGTCAGGCTAGCAGATAGGTGATGTTCTAAGAGCACAGAAGTTGGCTTACAGCTTGCTAAGCTTCATCAGTGGCAAGAGAGAAGTCTGGCTAGTTCAGCACCTTGTTTCACACTCAGCACAAATGATGGCCACATTCTTCTATTGTGCAGTCCAGTCTTTTCCACCTCTTCTTCCCTCTCTGCTTCCTGCTAAGCCACCTGTTAAGCTCCTACCAATTCATTTCACAAACTCTTTCCTCCTAAATATCAAATGTGTTAAGGATGAATCATCAGGGGTGAACCCACAGCTTGCCGCTTGTTCTATAAGGTCTTTGAGCACTACAGCTGGCTGGAGCCCAATTCTCTCTAAGTGATTAGTTTTCCATCAAAGTGAACCACCACTGACTTGAAGCTTTCTATAGTGATAGACAGCAGCACACACTCATAATCCTCCTACACTGGGTGAAGATGTTAGGAAGCTAGCAGGCACCAGTCAGAAAAGGATGTATAGGGTGATACTGATATTCTGTAAATCTTTGCTTCAAATGATTACTGACAGATTAGATGGTCAAGAACAGCAGTCAGAGATAACTAGTTTTCATACAGGAGAAAGTGAATTTCTTCCCCTACCAAAATCCTGCTCTCCGAGGAGCAGGTCAAAGATGACAGCTCTGTGCCCACATAATACAAGGCTGAGCTCACCACACCTCCTGCAACAACTGAGACCAGGTCAAACAATGAACTCAAGCACTTCGGCAGTCATGCCTCTTTTTGCTGGACCCACTCACACCTGCTTTCACTCTAACCTTCATATTTAGAACAATAAATATTCGCGTATCCCACAAGATGTCACGAAGACAAAAAGGAATATAAGAAAGGTAGATCAGTTAGAAAACAAACTGTAAGATACGATACATCCATAATCACATCCAAGATAGAGAAAATAATTAAATAATAGATAAAAGCAAAGGGAGAGGAGGAGGGAAAGAAGAAAGGAAGGACCCAAGTAACATAACAAGAAGTATCAATGAGGCTAGAAGCCATTCCGGGATCTTTCTTGCAGCCACGAGGGGAGCCCTGCACGGTCCTGTGTGCATCAGTATCTCTATTCTGCACAACTTGTTGGTCACCTCTATGCACAATCAGAAAAGCAAATCACTTTACTGGAAAACGCCGTGGAAAATTCAGGCTGTATTTGACTTCTTACTGACAGTCATTGCTTCTCTCTATTAGGAACAACTGGGCACATTCCTGCATGTTCATTTCCAATCCTACATTATCTCTAGATTACCGCATTGTTTTACTGACATCTGCATAACAAGTTTTCTGGGGTCACTACTAATAATGTAAGGAGATTCTTTCTTTTCCTGCCCATACTCCCTGCCGCACCCATTTCCCCTCCCCCATGCTTCAACCTCCATGTACCAGGCTCCGTTAGTACAGTAATAAAACCACTACTGTTTGGTTAGCAGTAATGAGTTCTAAAAGTATCAATGGAGTGTTTCATGGAGAAGGGCTATTGTTAGGTGCAGCAAACTTTCTTGCCATAAATCAACTACAGTAGATGGTAGCAACCCTTTTTTAAGCGTGTCAGGAATGCAATGAAAAACAGCACAACTGCTGCTTCTCAAGGACAACACGATATAGTTCACAAAATCAAACAAAATAACCAGTCATTCTATAGAGGCTAGTCCTTCTCTATCCTTCTGTTAAAATCTGGATATCGGGATTACTGTGTTAGTGTTCAGAGGCAGTGTCTTTCTGTTGCTTACAGTTCTTTGCCCACAATTTCAGTCATCCTGACTTCCTGACAGCCTGTGCTATAGAGATGTTCTTTAATAGCTATTAGAAAGAAAAAGAGAACTGCTTTGTCTCAAATTCTCTATCCACTGGATTCAAGGACAGAATTGGTAGAAGGGGGGGAGGAATATGCTGATTAGTCCTCCTTGGTATCAATTTCTTCATCAGGTTCACTCTGTTAAGACACTGTTATTAAATTATTTTGACCTTTACAATAGCCAGCTCATATGGTTCAAATCAAAGGCAAAAGAAACACTTGAATACTTAGTTAAAATAGGATATGGGAATAGTTTTCAATTTCAGATTAGTTCCCTGATTATCATGTTAAATTTCTTCATTTCCAAAAAAAATTAATTTTTCTTTAATAATTGAAGAAATACTCTGGTAACTTTATACTTTGATCAATCCAAATTTCATCGTTTTCTCTCTCTGGGTTTTTATGAATGGTGGCAGAATTTCTGGGTTTTATTTTGTTTTATAGCAGGTACAAAGGCAGTTCTCACCCATGGAAGAAGCAATACCAGAAAGACTATTCCCTATCCCTTGCCTAAAGATGAAAATAACTTCAACATCTTCACCAAGACCTGTCAAGGGCTGTCTAGCATTCTGCACAGAAAAAAGAAGGATAAATAAAGAAAATGAGAATAGAAATATTTTGGCACCTTCAGCATGAAGAAGCATGGAGATATAAAGAAGATGGATCGAGAAAATGAACATGGAATAAGGTAGAATAATGGAAAGAAATGAAAAGCTCAAAATTTTCCATAAAGTGACTCACATGGTATGGTGGGCCTCTCCTGGACTGCCCACCACACTCCCCTTAGCACTCTATTTTAGTCCATCTGCTTATTCTGCTCCTACTCTGTCTCTGGTGGTGAATCCTCTCAAACCCCCTATCCACGCCACACCTCTGGTCTGTACCCCATGGCATGGTGGGCCTCTCCTGGCCTGCCCACCACACTCCCCTTAGCACTCTATTTTAGTCCATCTGCTTATTCTGCTCCACACTCTGTCTCTGGTGGTGAATCCTCTCAACCCCCCTATCCGCACCTCATCAGTCTTCATTTTGTGCCTTTTTCCATCTCTGTTGTAATCCCCATGGACTTCCCACCACCAGTTTGCCCATGTGCTATCACCATAGTCCCACGCACTTTCCCACCCATTTTTGATCCCATTCCCCACTCCATCCCCATAAAATGTCTCTGATATATAGTTGTTCAGTGTTTCTCATTTTTCTTCATTATTACAACTGCTTCCCCCCACCCCAGGTCCCTTACGCTCCCGCTATTAGTGAAACCATCTGGTATTCTGTTTCTTTCCAGCTTATCTCACTAAACATGATTCATTTTGCTGCAAAAGGCATAAGTTTATCTTTTTTGATTGCTGAGTAACATTCCATTGTGTGTATCTTTTTTGATTGCTGAGTAACATTCCATTGTGTGTATCTTTTTTGATTGCTGAGTAACATTCCATTGTGTGTATGTACCACATCTTTTTAATCTAGTCACCTACTTTTGGGCATTTGGGTTGATTCCATGTCTTCTCTATGGCAAACAGAGCAGCAATAAACAAGGGGGTGCAGATGTCCTTTTGAATCAATGTTTTTGTGTCCTTTGGGGTAGGTATATAGGAGTGGGATTGCTGGGTCATCTGGAAGCTCCGTTTTTAGCAGTTTGAGAAACCTCCAAACAGCTTTCCAAAGTGGTTGTACTAGTTTGGATTCCCAACAGCAGTGTAAGAGAGTTCCTTTTTCTCCACATCTTCGCCAATATTTGTTGTTGCTAGTTGTTCTAAAATGTGTCATTCTTACTAGTGTGAGGTGGTATCTCATTATGGTTTTAATATGCATCTCCTTATTACAAATGATGTTGAACATTTGGGAAAAACTTAAAATTAATTCAAGAATGCAAACTTTTTTCCTATTTTTTTTAAAGAAAGCTAACATATATATGTTAAGACTGAAGAGAAGACAAGACAAAATCAGAAAGTATGCTATTCAAATGAACATTCAAACAAAACACTCATAAATTAAAAATTGTCTATCCACACTTTCCCTTTTTACCCTATGGAGAAAGTCTATCTTGGCCTTCATTTTATGCCTTATTTAGCCTATGAAAACAATACACAAGGACAGCCTTCACAGGACTACAAATGCCACCTGCAGAGGTCAAAGACAATACAAAAGAGCAAGAATCAGTCTCATTTATACACATGAACAAAAGAGAAAGAGTGTACTGAGCAATAACACAGTAAAGGAAACGGCAGTTTACAAATGCCATTCAACAAAGAATCACCATCCCTGAGTACTCGATCTAAGATGGGGGAGATTAAGCCTCCCCAAAAAAGGATATGTGATTTAGTGTTTTGATTTACAAATAACACTGGATGGAATACTTTTATGATCTCAGCTGTGGGACACATTCCCCTCACCAGAAGAGTCACACATTAGGGTTAACACACATCCCTGCTCAACTAAAATGTTCATTACAGAATTACTATTGAAAGCTCAACAATCAAAAAGTACAAAGATTATCCTATGATATGAAATAAAAAGATGACAACTTGTGCTCAGCACCCAGAAGTTTGGTCACATGAGAAATATTCAGATGAAATACGCTGTTAAGAGTGCTAAGAACTTGCTGAGATCTAATGTGGGTGGAGCTGGAGAAAGGAAACACCAGCAGATCCCGCTTTGTGCAGTGAATCAATGACCAGGCCAAAGTGCATAAGCTAAGCTAGAATCCTACTTAAGGTAATAGAAAAAAATAGAGAAAAAAAAGCCATAAAGAGGGTCTTTTAGGAAGGTGGAGGGTGTGGATTTTAGGACTGACTTCATACATTCTCTCTCTCCCCCAAGAGTATTCTCGTTGAAATGAATTGATAATATGAGCAAAAGTGAGCTGCTGGCAGATTTTTAAAGGAAGTGGTACATGTGTCTTCAACAAAAATCTACCTTTCTTCCCAACTTCCTATATTGATGGTAAACAGAACACTCGCCACTTCACTGACACACATAAAATCACTTATATTTGTTAGGACTTTTATTAGGCAATATAATTTTACTTACTCTTAATTTCTTTCAACTCTTATTTGGAAAAAAAAAATCAAAACCTACCTGTCTATATATTTAATTCTGTTAAGAGGCATTATTTGTCCACTATCCCTTAGGAAAGGTACTGTAAACTAATCAATGGCTTCAAATGTTTCTCCTAAAAGGAACTATTTGCTGGGAGGGAAAGTAAAACATTTCCTTTAAAGAGGGTGTTGCTCCAGGTTATCCAGAACCCACATGAAAGGCACATGGCTGAGTTTCCTCATTCACAACAACACTACATTCCATGATTCCACAGTAAGTAGGTAAAGGAAATAATTTTGGACATAGGGTTCAAAAGCACATCTCCAGTGAGTAGGTTAGTTGCCTGTAAGGTCATACTACTCTTAACAATATCCTCTCCAAAGAGAAAACTTATTTTGAGCAAGTAAACCTTCGATTCACTTAGAAAAGCTTCACTTATAGAAACATGTAATGATTGACAGTGACTCCAAAAATTCATGTATGGATAGACAAGGGGGTCAGTGGGGGATAGTGAAAAACTCCAGACCCTTGAGTCACAGTACCAAGCTCAAGATTAAGCCAACAATCTTCCTGGGCCAATGAGAAATCTGATCAGTTATGTGTTCCAAGAACAAGCCTTAGAATACTGGGACCTGTGCACAACTGCCTTAAGAATGCTATAGCCACTAAGTATGAACTCAGACCAAAAGCTGACTCTGCTGTGGTTCTAAAGGGCTGATCTGGCAAAGTTATAATAAATGGATCCTTCCTAGGGAGGGTCTTCTCAATCAGTGACCATCACTGTACTACTCAAAGCAGCTACCAATCACACCATTAGTTCAATCAAAGAACAGTGGGAGGTGCAAATTTGGGGTCCACTAGAAATGGCCATGGGTCTGCCCAGTGTGATGGAGGTTTGGGACCAAAGCAGTGTGCTCATAGCCTGTGTTCTGTGTTGACAGCAAGCACTTGGAGTGGCTGCTATATTCTGAAGGTTGAAAAATGAAATTAACACTGCCAAAAGGCTATTGGCTGTTTTCTAGGCAGGGGAGTCCATAATCTTGAGTGCAACTTGTTTCTTTTCCCTCCATCATCATTAGCTTGCTTTTCTCCAGAACTGTAATTTTAAAATCATCTCTTCCCTTCTCACTTAGCCTCAAGTTTACACATCTACTCTGTAACTGAACACTATGGCTTCAGTTTCTAAAATATTTTTCCAGTTCACTTCTCTCTCATTTTGGTAATGTTGATTTCATCTAGGGGTTTCAGTATTACAACACTGTTTTAAATCACAACTCCAGTCCTTACTGTATAACCCTGGGCAAATCATTGACTCTTGTCTGAAAACTGTCATTGTGAGGATTAAATGAGGAAGTACCTATGAAATACCTGGCACATACTTAATCCTCAATAAAGCACCAATATCATCAGCACCATCATAAACCAGGTCCTAATCCTTGCTTAATTGGGCTATATCACCCTGTCTTCAGCACCCAGAGTTACTGTTAGAAGTCTTACTGATGCCATATTCATTTAACATTCCCAGCTATACCTCACTTCAAACAAGCAGCTGAGCCACAGACAATAAAACCCTCTTCCAAATGCCTTTCCCAGGATAAATCTCCATTACACTCCTGTCTTAACTTCCATCATGCTCAGATAAATTTACTTCCTGCTTGTAGACCATAGTTTAGTCCAAGGCAGGAGCCATGATTTTACTTTCTCTACCTCCTCCCTCAATAAGCATTGCTACACATAAAGAAGTAAAGAGGCCCTCCCTGGTGACACAACGCAGCACTGCAAACTGGCCACAACAGCTTCGTGCAAGTTCAATCCCCAGCCCCGGAGGTGACCACATGGCACAGCAGACCTCTCCTGACCCGCCAGCTGCTCCCTTCAGCAGTGTACTTAGTCAATTTGCCTGCTCTGCTCCCAACTCTGTCTCTGTTGAATCCTCTCAACAGCCCTGCACCTCTGGCTTGTACTCTGTTCTGTATGTATAAAGAAATAAATCTTTAAAACAAAAAAAGTAAAGAATAAGTGCTATTTTATCTCCTTTAAATTAAAGCTGGTTTTGTCAGCTGCCATTTTCCTAATTTTTGATGAAGAATAAGTTTTTTTAAACCTTGAGCACAGCAATCAGATTTAAACAGAAAATAGCTAGTTATCTGAATAACCATATTTTTATTTCCTTGGAGCACCTCAGTATCTCATATGTATAAATGAAGTAAGAAGTGAGAAAGGGCAAGAGGAGGCACCCCATAATATTCCATCAAAGGTTTGTGACTCACAAAAGTCTGAGAATTTTATGAAGCTGCTGCAGTGGCTGCTGATGGCTTCCTAGTGCTGTGCTTTAACCTCTTGTGCCACTAGCGTGGGCCCCCTATTTTTTAAGCATCTGAGGATTGATGTGAGGAGTCAACGCACAGTGAGCATTTCACCCAGATTAAGCAGTCAGAACAAACTACTTCAAGGCAAAATGTATAGAACTCACATACAATTCTTGAAATTAATTTGACTGCTGATTGGTAAGAGTCTACAACTTTGGAAAAACAAAATGGGAAAGAATGCTAAGCCTGCAGTTTATCAGCAAACATGAATTCCGGATACTGCTGTTTCAAGTCTGATTCTCCAGAGACTTAAAATTCATAAATGTTTCATAAACCAATTGGCAGAGCATACTCATTCATCCTTAATGTGTGTGTGTGTGTGTGTGTGTGTGTGTATACATACATACATACATACATATATACCGAGTAGATTCGTTGCTTAAATTGTGTATGGACTTTTTTTTAAATCTCTTTGAAGATAAAAAAACCTAAGGGTTAGAGTTATTGATCACAACTATGCAGTATCTGTTGATTATTCTACCGGCAGAAGATAACCCAAGCTCTCTGTTAATTTTCAAATGTGTGCCTTTTTTCAGGTTGTGAGCTACACAAATCCACACACCCACAGAAACTCCAAATCCTATTTCCTTGCCACTACTGGGCTCTCATGTGTTAGTAACTCAGAGATGCAAGAGTGGTTTTCCAACCCAAGTGACTGAATCAAGTCCCATCCTTTCTAAACAGACCCTCCAGGCCCCCAAATACTGAACACGCTGGCAGAGCAACAGGGGTACAGGCGTCTGTAGCTTCATCTACTGTATTCATTCTGTGCCAGGTACTGCCCCGTGATTGTTTTTGTTTTGTTTTGCTTTTACTCATCACTGTGATCATTTTTTTCTGCCTAAAAATCCCTTTTTATTCTCCTAGGAAGCTGAAAAAAGAACAATAAAGACATTTGTTTTTAAATAGATGGAACTGACAACGAGCCTCCTCCAACCCATGAAAAGTGTACTCTTAGTGGCTTTGAACACAGGGAAGAGATGCCTGGTGACAGCTGCCGCAGAAGGAGCCAAAAGACTCAACGTGGCAGCTAAAAATTCAAAGGCCAAAACGCTGAAAAACAAGGAAAGAAACATAGGTTCCTCTCCATTTAATACACAGGCCACTGTCTGGCTATTGGACAATGATTCAGCAGAAGAAAAGCTCTGGGGACTTTCCCAGAACTGAAAAATATGAGCAGGACAAGGAAGGCATGAAGAAAAGAGAGTGATTATCCTAAGCTCCATCCAAGCCCTGAAGGGAGGCCCTCCAGGAGTCAGTCCTCAAAGCGAAGCTTAGGCTCCTTGAGTTTTCATGGGAGGGAGTTGGGGGGAAGGGGGATAAAGGACTGGGACAACAGAAATGGTATCTAATAATATTCTGCCCTTAGAGTCTTTTTTTCCCCCCCCAACCTTCCCCACCTTTTGTTGACCCTCCTATATTCTGTCTCTTGATGGTACCTTCATCCTTTTTCCTAAGAACTCGTGGGGTGCAGCAGACATTTAGAGCACAAGATACTCTGACGTTAGGGGGGTAAAAAGAAAGTGAAAGAAAATTGTATTTATTAATTTAAATCAATGTAACTTAAACAACAACCACTTATTTCCTATGTGCTATGTAAGAATTATGCCAAATGGCAGATGATTTTTCAGGTGAGGAAAATGATGCTGAAAGTTTTTTGGTTTGGGGCCCTATGTTACAAAGTGACTTACAAAGCTAGTATAAGTAAGTATAAGTGACTCAGCAGCATCTACCTTTTTTTCCCTTTCAGTTTATCACATTTCAGTTCATTTTATCTCAGCTAATAACTGCCCTTTAAATCATTCATGAAAATGTTTCTCTTAGGGTCCTGGTCAGTCACTGGAGAGCCATGTGAGAAAGAGTAAACAGTGAGCTTCTGATCAGGTACAAAATAAATCGCATACTTAAATAGTGGCAGTATGTGGTACCTGAAGGAAATAAAGGTACAAGTATGACCTCTGAAGTCAGAAAGACTTGGCTTTGAGGTCTCACCTAAGTAGATCACCTCACCTCCATCACACCTATATGATGGAGGACAAGTTATTTAAATTCTCTGAGATTCCTATTTCTCATCTACATAACAGGTAAAATGATGAAAGCAGTGATTTAATATGACTGTGGAAGGAACCGAGACAGTCATCATTATGAACTTGTCAAGCATCTTCAACCACAGCATTTAGGACATTCAAAAAGGAAATCCAATGATGGGCCCACACACCTCACATCTGATTGCCTTCCTCCTCTTCCCATGATTCCTCCTCCAGTCTAACCTAACAGAGGTCTATTGTTTGCTTAGTTCTAAGCTTACCCTTTGCCTCTCCTCACTCAGATTGCTATCAAACAGCAAACTCTAGGAACCGAGGGAGCACCCTCTTTGTTAAGAAAAACAAGTCATGAAAACCATATTCTATATTCCAGAATTAAAGGATAACTAAGGATTTACCCACCTTGCAGATTTCCTTACCCTAGTGGAAAAGACATAGAGCATATCATTCACAGAAATATGAAATCATGAAAGTTCAGAGTCTGAAACAACAAAAATAATCAAACCCAGCCTCTTTCTGAGTCAAATCCAAAGATAAGATTTGCCCAAAATCTATTTTAAAGTTAAATTGTGACAGAATGTCCTGATTCTCAACACAGTTCTTGCCTCTCTTTGCTTCTAAGTAACAATGTATGATTATGTCACATGTTGTTTTAAACAGCTACTGATGTCAGTATCAGTCCACAGACAAAACTTCTAATTAGGCAGCCTACTGTATGTTCAATTTTCCACTACAAACCACAAAGTCAAGCACAGAACCAAGAAGGAGGAAACTCAGGTACTAGTTAGTTCTGATTATCACTGTCCAGTTTTTTCAGAGTTCAAATCAGATTGCTTTTGTTTCAATAATGGTGAAAAGGAGTTGAAACAGTCAGTCTGCAGGTGCTTTCCATCTCTGCAGTTCTTTCTTCATCACTCAGCATACAAAACAGACACAGGAAACCCATCATCTTGTCCCCCCACCCTAAAAGCCACAGGAGAAGAAAAAAAATCACGACATCATTTAGGGAAAGCTGTACGTCAAAGCAATGCTTACTTTGGGATTTTTCCACAGAGGTAAACTCTGTGTTTTTAAAAGCAAACAGTTCTCTTTCTCTAGAACAAGAACAGGATGTTAAGAACACAAGTCATTCTGTTGACATTCTAGGTAGTGGTCAGTGAGAGGACAGGAACCAGACCAGCTTCCTAGAGAGTACAGAGGAAAACTTGTTCCAGAAAATCTGGGAGGAAGATGCATTGCATGTCAGAAGCATCTTTGCTTTCCAAATTCTTCAGGGTAGTGCCCAGCCTCACTGCAGAAAAAGGAATGTATAAACTGATTTCTAGAAATCTAAAATGCATAAAAGTAACTAGATTCTATGGTGAAAATCATTTTCCAATCCTCGCAAGACCACCAATAATTTACTCAACATCTGTTTCCAAACACCTACCCTTCCTCCCAATGTGTCATAACAGAAATGTGCCTTTATCCACCATTTTCTTTAGAATGAACAACCAGCAAGAACAACCTGAAGGTTTATACCACAGAGGAAGATGGGCAACAGCTGCAGCCCTCAGCACTTGAACGGTCATATACATTCTTACTTAGCTTATTTACTTAGGTTGTTATTAATTACTTAGGTTATTTCTGACACATTGAAAAATGCCACATTTGCTCACCTGTTCTCAAAAAAATTTTTTTAGTATTTATGTGAAATATCTGTATTTTTACATATTTATAAATATCTGTGTGATCCTCTGCCTCCTCTACAAAAATTGTTTACCACACCCAGCTCCCCACTGGATTTAGCAGTGTAAATAATGCTTTTGCTCCACTTTGCTATATGTAATATCACCACCAAGAGCCATAGAGTCTAGAAGTCACAAGCAACTGGACAATCTCCCATCCAGAACCATCCCAAATAATTCTTCTGAATCCCTTAACATGCATTCACTCATTCACTCACCCAATCACTGGTACTTGATTACAAGTAACAGAAAATCATTCAAAGGCTTAACTGAAAGAAGGAAAGAAGAAATAGCACTAGCTCCAAAGCTGAATGATCTTCCTTCTTTGTTTCTTCTATTTAAATTTGATTTGTGAACCACTTTCTCCATCATCTAACTCTGAATTTTAGGAGATGTACCTGTGAGCCATTGCTGTGCATATGTGAAAAGATACAAAATAATGAACTCAAACAAAGTATTTAAGTAGGAGAGGAAAAGTGTGCCAGTTGATATACATTAAATTGATCAAATATCTTAGGTAATGTGTGAAACTCACATTTGTTGAAAGAGCTTTGGTTCATCAAGAAAAACATACAGAGACAGAGGGCTTCAATATCAAAAATGGATTGATAACTAACATGTGTAAAGCCTTATTACACTTATTTGACTTCCACAACTGTTAGCTAAAGACATAAATAGGTTAGAAACAATAGAGCCACAAAGGTAAGGTGACCTAGTCAACTGAGCTGAAACCAAAACCTTAGCTGTCAGACTACTGTCCCACTGGCCAGAAGCATTACAAAGGCACATAAAAGGTCAAAGGGAATCGGTAGTGCTAAGTAAGGAAGGCCTTCCCCCTTCACAAAACAAAGAATGAGGGTGTGCTAAAGGGACACAGGAGCCAACTGAAGTACTTGCAATAGCCAAAAAACAATTTGAACAACAAAAGTGTTGTTGAATTATAACCAAAGAATAAAATAGTTGTCCCTAAGAATATACAGATGTAAAGAAATCACTGAGTAAATGGAGGGAAAAAGACAATCTCCCATCCAGAACCAATGCAAATAATTCACGTCTCAAAGTAGAAAGTTTAGTATGCCTAGCTCCCACTCCTTAGGTATGGGCTGAGCACAGTGACTCTCTTCTAAAGCATACAGTATGCAAAGGGCATGTGAGTGTGTTAGTTGTAGTGGAGAAATCTGGCAAACACTACCCCAGCCAGGTGACCAAGTTCAACAACAGTGATAAAGTATGTTAACCTTGACAAGTATGATGAAAATGGCACATCGCACTTCAGTGGTCTTCTTCCTCAGACCCCATGACCACAGTCCAATTATCAGAAAAACATCGGATAAATCCCAACTGAGAGCATTCCACAAAGTACCTGATCATTAGGTTAAAAATGAGGAAAATGGAACAAAGTATGAACTTCAGTTAATAATAACTAAAGTTCTTATATATAGGTACATTCGGTATGTATATAATATAGGTGCACTGTGGCAAATGAACTATGGAGATAAAGGGAGAGTTTGCCTCTTCCCTCTTGGCTTTTTTAGGCTGGTAAATAAATTATCGAAGTCAGAGTCAGACAGATTGACAAGAGGAAAAAAAACAGAAAGCTTAATAATAATATCGACACATGGAAGAAACCCACTAACTGTAGTAAAGTTAACAGGGGAAGCTGGGTGGAGAGTATTTGAGAAGTCTGTGTACTAGCTTCTCCACTACTTTTTAATACAACTTAAACTGTGCTACAAAAAGCTTATTTCATGACCTCCCCTGGTGGCGCAACAGGTTAAAGCACAGCACTACAAGCAAGTTGCAGCTGCTTCATTGCCAGTTCAACCCCTAACCCCAACCCTGGAGGTGATCCACATGGCTCTGCAGACTTCTCCTGACCCCGCCCGCTGCTCCCCTCAGTGGTGTGCTTTGTCGATCTGCCTGTTCTGCTCCCCACTCTGTCTCTAGTGAATTCTCTCACCACCCCTGCACCTCTGGCCTGTACCCCAGTACTATGGCATAAATAAATTAATCTTTTTTAAAAATTTATTTCCCCCACCACACCAAAAAAAAAAATGTTGAAAAGGAGAGAATGAAACAGAACTGTACAAGGGAGAACAGATGTATCAATCTTCTAGCAGATTCACTTTGGCAGCAACTGCCCATCCCCATCCTTTCAATCTAACTAGCGTATCTTCAAGGACTATAAACATCACACAAAGTCTAGAAGACAGAACTCTGTTGGGGTTTAAATTTGCTTCTGTTCAAAGAAGAGCCCAGACTTTATTCAGTGGCCAGAGGTGTAATAGGCGCTTTATGCTTTCTTCAAACACAGAAAGGATTCCCAGAATCTGCTCTCCAAAAACCCACACTTAAGAGGAATCTGCCTAATTCATTTAGGCTCATCTCGACCCCCACCTTCTCAGAGCACACCCAAACATTTCCTTGCTTTCAACTTCACTGCTACTTATAAATGAGAACTCTCAGCATTTGTAAGCTCTTAAAAGATTAAACACAATGGAAACTACATAGAAATAGTTCTTTTACCTTTGAGCTTTTCTGACAATTCCTCCAACCCATGAATAGCTTAGTAGGTCAAACTGATAACAGTGGTCAATTCTTCATCAAACACCTGTCAGACTCAATCTGAAGTTCAAACTCAAGACAGAAGCACCTGGAGAACTCCAAAGAGTGGGGTGGAAAGCCCCAAGCTGAATCAACAGACTCCCCGGTGTGAACCTAACAAGCACATCCAAATCCACAGCCCAACCTGAAAATAAAGGTTTCAAGTGAAAATGAGAATACTCCTGACAATGTCAGGAACTTCGTCTTTGATATCTTGCAAAGATTTAAGCTACACTTTTTGCCTCCAGCACCTCTCCTCCTTCCTCTTTCAAGATCAAAAGGGAAAAATTCCTCAAGCCTAACAGACAGCCTGGGTTTCAATTCAACTCAAATAACTCATCCACTAGGTGAAAAGGCAGTGTGCCAGGTATGCAGAAATCATTGAAACTACATACACCTCTAAAGCCACTCCATTAAGTGGAAGGCAGTGTTCAACATGAACTTTTTACGGAACTTTAGCAGCACACATATCTATCTTCCTTCTGTGATATTTAGAAGAATAGCCTTACCTAAAACTACTGAAGAATTGCTTAGGAACTTCTGTAAAATAATTCTCTTTTTGAAAGGGATAAATTCCCCAAACTTCCAGATATGAAGTTCCCCCAATCCAGCCCAACTTCCCCTGTCCATAAGTGCAGTCTCCTCACAGGCCCAGGCCTGTTGAAAAAAAAAAAAATGAAATGAAATCATTTTATAAGTCCATGCCTTCATTACAGGATCATTACAGGATCGTCTCCAATGTTTTCCTATCTGTAACTTTATTGGGAATTAAATCACAGCACTTGACTTGCAGACAAATGAAGAATCAAGCCTTTTGTTGGCATTGTCTGTAGCATAAATACTCCTGGCTGTGTAGAAGAGATATATCAAATGAAAAGGAAAAATCAATCTCTAAAGTAGTAGCTTTTGACGAGGTATGATTTTGTGCCCCCAAGGTACAGTGGGCAATGTATGCAGACACTTTAGGTGGTCATAATGAGGAGAGAAGGAGAGAGTTGTGCTACCCAAGACTACCTGGTAGGTGGAGGTCAAGGATGCTGTTAAACATCCTAAAATGTAAAGAAGAGCCCACCCACAAGCTAAAATTGATCTAAAATGCCAACTAGTGCTGAGGGTTAAAAAACCTTGTTCTAAAGCCCTAGGAGAAACTGAGAAACTGCCTAAGAAAACATTTGTGTGAAAGACATGTTACACTGATTCCTCCTCAATACGTTTTTGTAGGATCTTCTTTCTGCTCCCTAAAATTTAAGCATTGTTCACAAGTCTTATTTTCTGCCCTACTCCCTGGAAACTCTATATGAACTTTGTTTCCTGATCCATTTTTCATCTATTGCCCAAGATGTCTGATTTTATCACCAATTACTTGCCATGATCAACTTCAAATTTAAAAAAACAAAACTCATCATCAAGGCCTCCAAGTCATCTCCTCACTGCTGTCTGCATGACAGCACGTAATTTCCCATGACTGAGGGCAAAATTTCAGAGAGCACCTTTTAACTATTCCTTCCCATCTATCCATATTCAGTTTTGCACAGCACCAAATATCCACTACCTAGCACTTAGCCTGCAAAGAGGACTCATGCAAATACCTATTAAATGAATAAATACACTACTAAAAACATAAAGGTCATTTTTTTACTGCTTCTTCCAACCTACAAATCCAATCATTTGCAAAATTTTATATGAATCCAGTTGTAAAGGTACCAACTGAAGTGCCCTTCCTAAAAACCCAAAATAATCAAACCCCACAGAAATACCAGATCAATTTTCCTCAAATATACTCCTCTTTATGTCATTATTTCCCCCAACCCCTTCAAAAAAACAACATTCACCAGTACAAAGCTATCATGTATCCAAAACACCACTTTAAGATACATACCCACTCTTTAGTCTCTCACTTATTTTTAATATTACAAAAAGATCATTGTATAAATTGCACCCCACCCATATTCAAAGCTACCAGCATCTAGCAGAGGCCATCTTTGCCTCAGAAGTTTCTCTGGGCTCCCTTTATACCACCACTTTCAAACCTCCTCATTTGTATCCCATTTTGCCAGTTTCCACTCCTCCCTGTTCCCTGTAGATCCACAACTTTTCTCTGGAGTAATTGCCCAACTTCTATTTGACTTTTCTGTGTCAACATTCAGCCTCTGGCTCTGCCACACAGTAGCATTAGGCAGAGGAGGTCTGGTCCCTTATCCCACGTAAGGTCTGGGATCCAGAACCAGCTCAGTGCCTGGGTACTTGTGTGATAGGTCCTCACACCCCCAGCCTTCCTCAAAAAGCCAACTAAATGGTCTGCTGCTCCTGGGTAGCACCCAAGTTTTCCTGTTTCTGTGGCATCACCTTCTGGCTCCAGATCTGTGTCTCCATAGTACCCTATTTTCCTTTAATACTCAGCTTTAAGTATTTAATGACACCTTCTTCCTGTAGCCTTTTCTAATTTCACACCCCAAAACCAAACAGAATTGCTTTCTCAATCTGCTCATCACTTTTACCCTTTTTAAAGTATGTGTATCACATTGTGGCTTGTGTTCATCAGTTCATCTCCTACCTCAACATTACCACTTACTAGCTGTGTGACCCCAGATAAATTAATTTTCTATGCTCTTTCATCACCTATAATATAGTAGTGCATTATCTCACCATCATGCAGAGGATTTAATTTGATAAAATGTGCACACAGCTTAAAATACAGCCAGTAATCTCAAATGCTGCCTAGCATTCATGTTCATTAAAGTCCCCTGAAAGTTTAGAAGTCTTACATTTGAACTACTCAAAAAATATCATTCAAATCATCCAAATTATCAGTATTAAGGCCTAGCAGAAAAAACACTGGTATTTTCTAAGTACCAAGCATGTGTGCCAAGCAATGCATTAAGCACTTTAAGAGAACTTGTAGTTCGCATATCTCTTTGGGCTAGATTATTATTTCTACTTTACAGATAAAGATCAGAGAAACTAAGTATTTTGACCACAAATGTCATGTCCTTTCTCCTTAGCCTATAGTTCTATCATGTGGTGTTTTCCCAACGTGCAGGCCAGAAACTAACAGGGGGATGCAACAGTATTAAGGCAAAGTTTCCCCCTGACCAGAGGGCAAATGAGGCGTTTGTTTGTTTGTTTGTTTGTTTGTTTGTTTGCTTGCTTGCTTGTTTTTAAAGCCAATGCCAGCTCTAAGGAAAAAATGACAGGAGTTTAGAAGCTTACAGATGTAGTATGGTGGCTACTTGTCTCTAAAGACCTTCCCCCATGGAAGGAAGAACACACGCGAGGAAGAAAGGGAGAGAGAAGAGGTGAAAGGATGGAAAACTATAAAATGCAAGTCTTGGCCAGGAAATATCCTGAGCTTCAGAAGCTGAAAGTGCTTGGTCAGTTTCTGTAACATGTCACTATTTTCTAGTATCACACTAGGAAATTAAATTTCTCCCTTTTTATGCTTAATCTAGAAAGTTTATGAATAATCCCATCAGGATATTCTGATATGCAAAAATAATTTATTCAAAATTACTCAAACAGTTAAAAAGAAGGGAGCAGAATTATCCAGATAATATTACTAAATCCACCCCTACATCCAATCCATTTGGTCTCCTTGCAAATTAATCAATTTCTTCAAATCCTTTCTTAATATATTCTTCCATTTGTAATTCATTAATGAAATAATATATTTCTTTTCAATTTGTCTTCCTGCATATATTTAAGGCGAGGCAACATCAACTTCAGAAAATATAACCTTAAAATGTAATTTTCCTTTGGTCAATTTCACAAGCAGTGCTAATTGCAATTTTGAAAGATGACTACTTCTGGATGAGTCGCAGGAAGAATAACATATTTAGTCTACGAATTTGTGGGCTACTGAAGAACAAGTCAAATGCATTTCAAGTCTACAGTCTTATAGTTCCTTAAGCAAGACAAGACATTTAGAGAGCTTTGTCAACAATGATGGTCGTTATGTGCAGAGGGGGCCACAAGCTTTCTTCTAAAATGATACAATTTTGGTAGTGCTCTTTGCATAATTATTACTACAAGTGGCAAGTGCAAAAATCACATAAGAATTTAAGACAAAAGAAGTTATACTCAAAAAATAAATTTTTCCAGTTATTTTATAATTCCTTTTAGCTGTATTTGAAAAGGAGCTTGGAAAAAAGTAGATGAGACAAAAGAGTTAAAACCTGACTTAAGTATAAGCATACTTGTAAATGTTTATTAATTAGAGGGAAAAAGTATTAAGACCTTGTCTGAAGCCTGGAACATTTGAAGAGGCATTTGGAGATGGAAATTTGCCCACAGCAGGTTTAATCTATGCAAGGACTTAGGGGGTCTGCTGATTACATGTTATCTTCAGAAATGAGTAGGATACATAGAAATGAATTTTCAGAGCCACAGAAGGTTAAACAGAAGTCTTGAATTTTGTTTAAGATTTGGCAAACACTAGCATAATGAAACGGTCAATGACATTAGGTCCACTTCATAAGATCAAGAAATTATGAATCAGTCTTCTAAATTTAGTAGCTAGACTCACTCCTGTTTGATGTTCCAAGCCAGTTCAGTACAAATAGCAAGTATATAATATATGACTTCTAACACACACAAAAAAAGGCAAAAATAATTCTCTCCAATAAAAATCAGAACTATACTCAGCCAAGTTCTTCTAGTTTTCTAATGTGGAAATACTTAACAATGACTGGTCAAATGCTTAGTCTATATGTAAGACACTAAAAGAAATAAGAGGGAGAGATGCAGGCACAGGAGCTCATTTTTGCAGAAATATCATGATTAAAAAAAACAAGAACCATATTTACAGAACTACATAAAAGTCCCATTTACTCTCAATAGTGACAAATACGTTTAATCAAAGATTCTAGCTCATAAGCATTAAAAAAAAATCCATACGACTGTTTTCCTTTCACATGAAGGAAAAAAAAATTTTTTTTTCTTTTACTTCCCAAATTCGTTTTTTGCTATTCATCTGACAATTGGGTCTTTGGTTAAGCATATTTAAAAGAGAAGGACTAAGCCCAGGCCAATTATCTAAAGAAGGACAAGATGTCTTCTGTTAAAGGATTATAAAATTAAATTTGGCTTACAATAGAAATTCAAAGAGATTTCCATATTGTCCTCTCATTTCATGTAAGCCTGTTGACTTTTTTAGTCATCCCTACTTTTCTCTGAATTCATATAGGATAAGGAATGTTGAAAGAAAAATCTAATGATGTCATTATGATCTAGCTAAACACTGATTTCAAATTTTATATCACAAGATCACATCTATTTTAAGTTTTAATTTTTAAGGGATTTATCCAGATGGTAAGTGAGGGTCACTGCAAATACACAAAATTGGAACTAGTTTCCTAAGTAAAGTTAACAGTCCATCTGGGACATAATCAAGCAGTGAATCTCATTTATACCAAGGCACCTTGGAATGAAGTTCTCCCTCTTTGGATTAAGACATTTCATTCAACCTCTCACCTAGAACTTGTTGGCAAGTTATACTTTCTGTAATCTGTATCCCAAACACCACTCATCTCTTTAACTCTTGTGTGGAGTTTGCCATCTCATGTCACAGAGCACCATGGCAACCCGGCTTGAACATACAGACATTCTTGAGCCTGAAAGAACATTTCAACTGCTAAAGCAGCCTGATCAGAGGAGGGCTTCTGCAACAGAGTTTTCCACTGAAAATAAAAAATTAGGAGCTTTAACTGAGCTAGCAAAAAATTACCATTTTGTGGGAAAATAAGTAAAGGATTAATCCATCACTGACAAACTTGACAACATTTTGGTTCATCAGGAATTACTTCTGGTGTTATCAATAAATAAAAGCATTCTATTCTTTATAGTCAACTAACAGGGAACAAACTGAATTTCAATAGTAAGAAAGTCACTCCTGAAAATTGAGTTTTGTGATTTTTCTGGACAAGTTTCATTTAATCTCAAACTGTATTTGAGTCACTTCATCAAATCTTTAAAAGATAATCCCTGGCAAACCAGAAGACAATCTATGATTTACAAAGCATTTACTTACAGATTTTTCCAAAGGCAATATTTTCCAAAGGCAAAAAAAAAGATAATGTTTTATAATATAAACAAATTATTTCTTATTGTAGAGATCAGGTTGTCATTCTTCATTCATATATATATAGATATATAGATATATAACAATTCTGTTTAAAAGAGCAACTATTTCCATATGTATCTGCTATGCCAACAAGAGCTCCAACTATCTCTGCTATGTATACCGATTAAAATGGAAACAGACAAGCCAAGAAGAACTTATGCTGCAAGTTGGTGCCATGCTTCTTGCACATAAATGAAAAATGGGGATGTTATTAGGGTGCAAGGTTAAGATCAAAAGAACCCAAACCCATGTTGGGCAACCCAATACTAACTCTGAGAGATCAACAACAATCCACAATTGATTTGCTACATGAAAAAAAAATAAACTCAGACCTCCAAAGTCCACTATGCTCCAAAATTAATTCCAGCTGAATAAAAGTTCATTCTTTGAAAAATAAGTTTCTAAAGCTAAAATTAAGTCATGTATTTCTGGACTCAATATTTAGAGCAACGATTCGAATTTTCAAAATAATGACAACAAATGATTAGGAAGTTGTATTTTCCTGATTATGTGCAAAAGTAACAATTCTCTAAGTCTAAAATGATTAAAGTGAGGAAAATAATCAAAAGTTAAATGAGTTATCATCTATTACAGGGGTCAGCAAACTAAGGACATGGGCCCAAACCAGCCCTCTGATTACACAATCATGAACTAGGAATCATTAGGGGGTTGGGGGGGAAGACTATAGAACATGCAGTGGAGAAATGATATGAAATTTACATTTTAGTGTTCATACTGAGGCACAGTCACTTTCACTATTATCTGGGGCTGCATTCATGACTCAACTGCAGGGTTGAGTAGAATTTCCATCTGACCCTTTGCAGAAAAAGTTAACTAAGCTCTGACCTACTATACAAAAAAAAAAAAAAACCCAATGTGGCCCAATAAATATATAGGTGAATAAGATTTTAAAAAGTAAATTATAACTGGTTAAATAAAGTAGAACATGTTCACCTTCACTATTAAAAGAATCCCTTTGACACTTCTCCAAAGAGGAAATGTAGATGCAAATTAAAACCACAATGAGATACCACCTCACCCCAGTGAGAATCACACATCTTCAAACAACTAGCAACAACAAATGTTGGCGAGGATATGAAGGAAAAAGGAACTCTCCTGCACTGCTGGTGGGAATGCAAACTAGTACAACCACTATGGAAACCTGTTTGGAGGTTCCTCAAACTGCTAAACATGGACCTTTCATATGACCCAGAAGTCCCACTCCTAGGTATCTACCCAAAAGACACAAAAACACTGATTCAAAAAGATACCTGCACCCCCAGTTATTGTGCGGCTTTATTGCTGCTTTATTTACTATTGGAAAGACATGGAAACCCAAATACCCAAAAGTGGATGACTGGATTAAAAGAAGTGGTACATATATACAATGGAATATTATTCAGCAACCAAAAAAAAAAAAAATGAACACATGCCTTTTGCAGCAACATGGATGGAGCTGGAAGGGAACATGCTTAGTGAAATAAGCCAGAAAGAAAAGGAAAAATACTGGATGGTTTCACTCATAGCAGGAGTATAACAGACCAGGTGAGAAAATAATTATAGTAATGAACAGCTATATACCAGAGACATTTTATGGGGGTGGAGTGGGGAATGGGATCAAAAACAGTGGGGGGAGGGAAATGCACTGGACTGTGGTGATGGTACATGGGTGATTTGGTATGGGAAGCCCACAAGGATTACAACTGAGCTGGAAAAATGCACAAAATGATATAAAAATAAACTAATATATTATTTTTTTAAAAAAAAGAATCTTTGACCTATCAAATAAGATTTTTTGAAAAGTCAATGCTGTCACTGGTGCTATGAAACAAGAGCTACTGCGTTGCTGTTGGCACACTAGACAAGTTCCATCCTTTTAGAAGGCAATGTGGCAAAAAGAAACAAGCCTCCAAAAATCACCATAAGTCAATTTTCATTTATAAAAGGACTTCATTAGGAATATGAGCAAGTTCACACACACAAAGATGTTTATGGCACTATCAGTAACACAATGAAAAAACTAGTAACTCAGTAAATTTTCTTCAATTCTGGGTCATATTTTTCAGATGTTATTATATCTCAAATCAAGATATATCTTACAACCACATACATTTAACAGAACTGGTAATAGAATGGTGTTGAGTCTGGTACCTAACAATATCTTATATGTCCACTACTACATTGAAGCAATTCATAAAGTCTTAAAAGAAGAGACTTGATTGCACAAATGACCTACAAAGATGTGGGAAAACACAGGGGATGCTCAGGCAACGAAGACACAAGGGAAGGAGTGTGTGCATCCAGGCCCTGGACAAGTGCCCAAGAAGCACAGTGGTTTCCTGGTGGGACACAGCCATCACTAATACAGCAGCAGAGACACAGGGAGGGCACAGGTCCTGACAACTGGAACCTTTCCTCCAATCTTGAGCTCTCCTAAAATCCTCCCACCAAGCAGTCCAATGGGAAGCCTGAAAGACAAAGACCACCACCCTCAAATAGCAGAGTAGAAAACAGAGTTGAGGAGAGAAAAAAGGCATAATCGTATCGGTTGTTCTCCAACCACCCAGCAGGAAGTATGAAAAATGATTCCCTATTGACAAGGAGTGAGAAGTAATCCCAAAAACTTTAAACAAATTTACTCTATGGCACTCATAAATTGGCTTTGGTCACTTCAAAAGGATTCTAACAAATGAAGATGAGGAAACAGGAATTTGAAAAGCTATTTCTTTTCTTAAGGCAATTACAAAAGGGAACATTTTCCACAACATTTAGGTAAATGTGTTAGAGTCAAGTAGAAAATCTCATTCAAACCATATTAGAGAACAAGATACTTTCAGTAGCAGAGAGGCTGGAAACTTACATATGAAATCAAGGAATAGATAAAGGATGCGAGCAGATGTGTGTTTTCCATACTGCAGAGCTGGAAAGATCCATTTCCAGTTACCATTCTTCTGTATCATTTAAGCTCCATGTTTTTGGTTGGGTTCAGTACAGGCCCTCCCCAGACTTATTTCAATAAGAACATATAGAGGTCTGTTGATTGGTAGTGTGAACTGGAGTCAATTTGAAGGAGTCAACAGCAAAAATTATTATCTAATAAGTTATGTGACCCCCAGAGCTGATATGATAGTTCTGTTAATGGCCCTAATTTTAAGTCACTATGTTAAAGACACCTACTGGGAACTATGGGAAAGTAGATCTCTTATTACAAAAATCACCTATTTCTAGCTGATCTAAAAGAAAGTCATGGTGCCAACCAAGAGTCAGCATGCCGTCCACATCACTCCTACCACCAGGCGTCTTTGCCCCCCACCCTACTCTCCATCCTTTCAAGCTATATTGCCTGACACAGGGGCACCCAGCCTGGTGAAGTCCACCCCTCTCCACTTCCCAGCTCCTTCTCTATTGTTTCTACTCAATTGCTTCCTCACAGGTTTTTTTTGTTTTGTTTGTACTTGAGTTCTTCATCTTTGCTTTCTGTAAATTAAACCTTTACCTGTGTTTGTAGTAAATTCTCCAGCTATTAGAATCCCCCAGAAAGTCTTTTGGCACATTTATTTGGCCTTCTCTAAGTCATTCTTTGAAAGTTTAAAAAGTGAAGGCGGCCCTCTCTGGTGGCGCAGCAGGTTAAAGCACAGAACTAAGAAGTTAAAGCCACTTCAGCATAAGTTCAATGCCTACTCCGCAGGTGACCCACATGGCACAGCAGACCTTTCCTGACCCACCCACTGCTCCCCACAGCAGTATACTTTGTCCATCTGCCTGTTCTGCTCCCCACTCTGTCTTTAGTGAAGCCTCTCACCACCCCTGCACATCTGGCCTGTACCCTATGTCTGTATGCATAAATAAATAAATCTTTAAAAAAAAGTGAAGGCAACCAAGAAGTACCAGTGGATAAATCACATTCAGCAACCAACTCCCACTTCCAGTGACAGTTACCAATACACTAGAGTTGGAAGTCTGGGACTGCAAGAAAAACTAATTGGGAGGAAAAAAACACGCAAAGAATGTACCTACCACTGCTACAGTATTTGTTGTCTCAGCTTGGCCAAGAAAGTGCAGTAACAGCGCTTTCCAGCCAGGTATGAAAATTGCTAATATCCCATCTGCCTTTCTCTCCCACTTGAATAATTAACCTTACTCTCTGTAATTTAACGTTACATATAAGGAAATAAATTAGTCATAATTCCAAGGGGTGTGGAGTGATATTTCAGAGTTAAAGAGTAAATGTCTTAAGACAAGGTAAACAACTGCCCTCATACCTTAGAAGACTTTGAGGGAACAGAAATGCTCCCTTCAGCACACCACCTCCCAGCTCAGTCTAAAAAGGGTAACATGATTTAGACCTTGACCAAAGAAGTGATGAACATTAATACTTTTATTTTACTTGTAACTCAATTTCTTCAGCATTTACTTCATATTGCTAGTCATCTCATCTTTGGTATCTTTAGCAATCAGTTTTTAGTGAGAACTTAAGTGATTATTTTCATTTAAAATAATAGTCATGAGCTCCATAATGAAAAGGAAACAGTCACAGGTATCACAATGCCTGTGATACCTCAAGTTCCAATGCCTGGCTCATGACTAAGTAATGGTTTATGAATCTCTCTTAAAAAGCAACACTTCCTTTGTTTGCAGTCTTGTACAGAGAAGGTCCTGCAATGGTATTAGAAAATCAAAACCTTAAGTACCTATGTTAACAATTTATTATTGTTGTAATTAAGAGATGCTGAAGTACTTTCTTTCATGGTTATCTAATTTGGTCCTCACATCTGCCTCTTGAACTCAGTATAGTTGCTACCATCCTAATAAACTTGGAGACCCATGATTTCTCTGATAAGCTTTGTATTTATAACTGCCCATAGATTCAAGAGCTGTTTGGGGGTTATAGAAGTTTATCATTATATCTTTGAAGACATTAAAGCTGCTTTTCAACTATTTAAGACAGATATTTTCTACCTTTCCTTTGAAATCATACCTAGTGTTTACCATTGAGTCCTTCATCTCTACCTTGAAAGCCTATGGTATATGTTCTTTTTTTTTTTTAATTTAAATTTATTTATGCATACAGAACTGGGGTACAAGCCAGAGGTGCAGGGGCAGTGAGAGGACTCACCAGATACAGAGTACAGAGCAGAACAGGCAGATCAACAAAGTACACTAGTGAGGGGAGCAGCAGGCGGGTCAGGAGAGGTTTGACATGCCATGTGGGTCACTGCCAGGGCCGGGGATCAAACACTCACTGAAGTGGCTGCAGCTAGCTTGCAGTGCTGGGTCCTAACCCACTGCACCACCAGGTACAGGGCCTGGTATATTTTCTTTAAAAATGTTTTGTGCTGTTTTTATTGAGGTTTTATTGATTATCTTGCTGATAATTAGGCTAACACAGCAGGAGTTGGTTAAGCCTTTGCTTTATCTTTTCTTAGCTGGCAAAAGACTAAAAAGATTCTAGTGGCCTTTATTTTATATTCTCTGCTAATGTTATTCAGAACTGAAAACACATAAATGAGGTTAGTTCTCACAGAGGAAGAGAATGCTCCAGTATTACAAACAGTTTAAGTGAATCAAGATAAATGATCACAGAAGTGTTACCTTCACCTTTCTTCTGCCCAAATTAGAAGACTATAATAACAGCAGAATAATGGATTTAATTAGGCTATGGTGAATATTTAATAGAGACGTGAGATGTAAGGTGATGCCAAAAGTCAGTGATTTACAGCAACCTGATTTTAAGTTTATCCAAGTCAATAAATAACTCCATGAAAAAAGTTTCCAAGCCTCAAAGCAATGAGAAGAAATTAGACAATGAAATGCTGAAAAAGTAGGGTCAATAAAGTCCTATAGAGAAAGGATGGGCATATTTAAGATTACCTGCACAGAAATCAAAATGAGACAACTAGCACAGGTGACTAATCAAAAAGTGGAACTGAAATGTAAAAGCATGTGAAAGAATTACTATCAAGTTAATTACTTACTATCAAGTTAAAAGGTATTTAAAATCCCATTAACTACAGGAATCCCTTAATAAGAAAGCATCACATAAATGAGATGAGGAAGGTCTGAAGCAGACCACATATTCAGGATCCTCCAAAGAGCTTCACATTCAGTTATGTCCATACTATATTTCCATCTACAAAGCAATGATCAGAAGGCAGAGCTAAATCTCAGAACTCTACCTCTCTTTTGTTTGGCCCACTGATGAGTGAATGCCAAAATAACCACCATAATGGTGCTAGTAATCAATCTCCACAAGATATGCTTTAAGAACGCCAGCCTCGACTCAGTTCTTTGTCCTGCCTCCCATTTCTATGGTCTATGGACCATTTCCTGATGGATTTTATTTCTTCTCTTCTCTGATGTATTAACAAGCAAACACCTTCCCTCCCAGGATGAAAGGGGTGTTATGACTTCTACCTTTGAGACGAACAGACTGCTTTCTACTGGTCTGACTGTACCACACAGACTCAGTGAAGAGAGTAGGTCCAGGAGGAATGAAAAAAAAATAAATCAAGACACTACTTTTAACCTTTTCTTACAATTTGGCTGTCAACTGTTAAAGCATTTTCACATGGGTAAGTTGTTCATTTGAAGAAAATTCACAGCGTAAGTATATAATTTAGACTTCAGGACAAACTACTTGATATTTCTCCTAAATTATCTTAATAAGACTTTCGTGAACCACAAAGTCCATGAATAAAGCCTCAATTAGTAGTAAAAAGCATAAATACTGACAGAGTGCAATGTCAAACTCTTGCAGCCATGAAATCAGATGAGCCAGACTTTGCCCCTCACACTGACAAGGATATGATTGCCTTCCCCACCTTTCCCAGCCAAGGCTCCCAGTCTCCCTGCAGGAGAACAGTACAAGGAAGGGTCTTCCTGATTCAAACTCTCCAGGACAGTGAGCATCATCTGACCATCTGGTCTGACAACATATTAAACTTTCACTGAATGTGATTCTAATCACAGCAGTTTAAATAACTACCCTCAATCTCAGCAAGGTGCTCCTAAATGGAAGGATTTTTTTATTTGGCCTTTCAAACTGTTTTTATTGGAAGCATGTTTGTGAGAACATTAAGAGAAGTAAAAGGCCTCTGTCTGATCTTCAAAGTCACAGACACTTCACATACCCACCAAGCTCATTTTCCCACCCCCAGTGTCTTTTCCCTCCTTCTGCTCTGTAGACAAAAGAGAAATCACCACTGGCCTCTGCTGAGTTCTACATTCCAGACTTGGACTAAAGGTACTGAAGGGCCATCAGAAAAAAATTCTCACACTTAAAAAAGAAGCCTCCCAGTAATTACCCAGTGGAGAATCTAGATTAATCCACGTTAGGACACCCAGAGAAAGTGAAGGCAAAGGCACGCCTGACTTCCTTAACAGCAGCCTTTCCCTATCATCCTGGTAAAATGTACTGCAAGTGCCTGGCACAGAAACCTCCACATGAAACTGAGGTACCATCTTAATGACCAGCCCAACTCTTTGGGAACCACTCATCGCAAGTGTCTTCAATGTGTCGTTTCCACAGCACATTTACCTTCAAATAAATGCTTCACCAAACACAACAAAATATTAAAAGTGGTATAAAAAGATAGGTTTGCTATTTGCTATGCAAACTACTTAGGGGTATTATGGCTTCTTGAAGTGGTCCATTTGAAACATTACTGCACTTTAATTTCTTTCTTAAAATGCCATGGCAATGGTGTTGAGAACAGCAGTTGGTAAGTTCACAGAAACAGTTCTCACTTTCCTAAGAACCAGGAGATGCATTTGTAAAAATAAAACTGTTGTTTTAAAACCCAGAATAAAGGCTATGACTCTCACGACCTCACACAGAGTAGGAACCCCAAGGGCAAGAGCATTAAACCATTTCCATTCTGCTCATTTTGCTAAAGAGAAGAACTTCAAATAACATCTCTGCTGTGAACAAAGATATTCAAACAAGAAGCTCATCTCGCATTGTTTCCCCAGCAGTGAGCATCCCTGGAGATCTGGCTTCCCCTTCTGGAAAAGGGCACAAAGTAAAGGACTCTGCTAGCTCACAGATCACAAAACTTTCTCAGGGAAGCAAAGGATAAAGATCTGGGATTTATGAAATACACGATGGTAGAGATTTTCAAGCCTCTTACTCTGAAGTCAGGTCTACTTACCAGGCTATCCGTGGTTCCGGAACTGTAACCTTAGGCACTATCAACCCCATATTCTTAAATCTCATAGCAATTCAGAAAATAAGCTGAGTGTTTCCAAAGTGTCACAAGTACGCAGCACTCAATATCCTCTGACTAGTTTTGGTGAAATTAGCCAACTCTTGATTTCAAACAAGGCTCATTTTACACTGTTTAAAACAGAGAAGGATCCTCTATTAGTTAACTACTAAGAGCTATTTTTAAGTGTCATACCCATTCTCCCTCTTAGTCACACTAAGTTCCTTTTCGCTTATGGAAAAAACATCAGCTCAGTTCAAGTAATCTGCCATAAACTGCACAAGAGCCAATGTTAACTCATGGCTGCCAGGCTTCACGCTTTCAAACTGGCATGGTGGAAGGTAAATGAAATTGGTGTGGCTTCTACCTCTACGGCTGCCACCTGCAGCCTTGATTGTGCTAATATAGGAGGCCCTTGGGAGCGTGGGAGCGGGACACACGTGCCTGATTGTGGGCACCTGGAGTACAGTGTGGGCATGCACAAGTGTGCACACCTGAGCCCAGAGGCTGCGGTTCAAAGGGGGAAGACAAGAAAGCTGCGCAGAGAATGGCCACAAGAGGAAAAGAGCATGAGAGAAAGAGAACGCCAGAGGAAGCGCTGGGGAAATAGAGTATGGAGGTTCGCAGGGAGCCCTAGTTGCTGCCTTCCTGCGGGCTTATTTCTCTTGTATACTATTTTTGTTTGATTTTCACTCTCTCTTTAATTTAATCAGTACAATTCTGTTTCACATAATTTAATAATTACCCATGATAATAAACAGAGCAATGTCTTAACTATGTACAGATACTACTAAATTCTGTTCTCCTTATGCAGTAAAATAATATATATATATGCTTTTCACTATGTCTGTCTGAATATGGATTTTAAAAGAAAATTAACTTGATGATTAAATAATGACAGAGAATCCAAACTTCATACTATCTTTAACTAAACAAGCCCCAGATCACTCTCTTTCTGAGCTGGTGGAATCCAGTGTTCCAAAAAAGGAGTATTGTACTCATTCTCCACAGTACTCCCTGCTAGGCAGAACTGCAAGGGTTTTTTTTTTTTTTTCTTTTTTTTTTTAAATGTCCAGGTTTTTTTATATAATAGTTAATTTTTACATCATTTTGTGTCCTTTTTTCATCTCAGTTGTAATCCCTGTGGACTTCCCATCAGCAAATCACCATGTGCCATCACCATATGTATACTATTTTTTTTAAAGATTTATTCATTTATGCATAGAAGAGCTGGGGTACAGGAGGGTAAAGAGGAGTCACCAGAGAATGGGAAGCAGTACAGGCAGATCTACTGAAATACACTACTGAGGGGAGCAGTGGGCAAGAAAAGAGTCTGCTGCTGTGCCAAGTGAGTCACCTTCCTGGCCAGAGATCAAAGTCATGATGCAGTGGCTGCCTGCTGACAGCTTCATAATGCAGAAACATAACCCCTTGTGCCACCAGGGGGGCCTCTCCCCTTCGTACTACTAAAAAATCTGTGGGGATGATGCCAAGGGCTCTTAAGTTACCGGAACCAACAGTGAACCTACTGGTCTGGGATGGTTGCAAAGCACATGGCTGCAAAAACACTGCAAAGTGCCACCTGTAAAACAAACCACACGTCCATTTGCAATTCTATTAGATGAGAAGGGTAGGGCAAGTTTTCCCCCCCCCCCATTCAAATAGTAGGTTGTTCACACAAGTCATATCAAAGCTCAGCCCAGAAGGAAGGCTATAACCTTGAGAGTAATCTCCTAAACAGATTGCCAAAGGAAAGGTAAAAGAGAGTGGCCATCCCAAGTGATAGAGGAAAGGGGAACAAAGGTGCCGAGGTGAGAGAACCAAGGTGTGCCGAGAAGAATGGCAAGTTCCTTCTGTTGACTCTGACATCTCCAAGCCAGGATTGTGAAAAACATTTTAAGGTTACAAGTGTCTGGTATTTGTTACGAATGCCTCGTGAACATTCAGAAGTTACTACATACAATTAGGAAAACGGAAAATCAGTGTTAAACTCTTAATAAAGATCAGGAGATAATGCATTGAAGGTGTTTTCATTTTTTTACAAAAGATTTCAGCTGCTAGATCCCTAACATAAGCAAAAGGCTTTTCCATCAGTATACTCGCCAAGGTTGACAATGGGCTCCTCTGACTCAAACACAGGAGTCTGATTTTGAATGTACAAATGATTCATTCATTCAACCCAAAGTTACTGAATGCCCTCTATGTGCCAGGCACCGTGCTAGATGCAAGGGATACAAAGACAAACTGACCTTATTCTTGGCCACTGGAAGTCCACAAGGGAACAGCCATCTTAATTAAAAGGCCATGGTACTATAAACATGGCAAGAAGGGAGTGACTAGTGTCAATTAATTAGGTCCCTGTTCGAAGGGTAGAAACATTTTTAAATTCACATTTTTATCCACTGCTAAGTCAATCTTTAATATGGCTGCATCTCTTTCTAGCTTCTTTGCAGAAATTTTCATAAAACTACTCCACTTTTACAGATTTCATTACTTTTTTTCAATGTCTAGCACATCTAAGAGATACAGAGAGGAGACTGGATAATCCTTCAAACAAATTCCTTTCTATCATATCCATGTACCCTATTATCTATTTCAGGGAGCCTAGCCAGAAGGCACAATAATATCATCCCAAATGTGAAGAGTTCTCTTTCAAGTTTCCCAGCTTTCTATTTACCACAGCAAAGGCAATGTATGGCACCCTCTTCACTGCAGGAACAGGATTCATTTCCTGGAACCAAGTTACAAAGAAGTCCCTTCTAGCTATCATCTTCATCTTCAGCAGGTCATTAGGTTACTTGGGTATTTAAAAGAAAATAATTCATTAAAAGTGGTATGTTAACCCCCTCAAAATATACTAGATACTTACAAGTTTAAAAGCAAATTTAAAGGACAAAGAACTAAACAAGCAAATAAGGGAATATTATTAGAAGTCGTCATTTCACTTAGTTTAAGCTGGGAGCCCCTCCAGAGCAGAAGATATCTAACTCAAGATCAGTAAAATAAATACTCTTTAGAAATACATTTGGCTCACCACAAACCATTATGGTTTTAATGACGTTACTGCAAACAGACTACCAAAGTCTTATCAGAGTTCACTAGCTATCAACATGGAAGCACTACAACAGGCTGCCCAATGAACCAAAAATAGTGTTGAAACTGTCACTAGACTCCACATCCCAGCACCTGCCTTAAAGCAGAAGAGTGTCTTGTGACTTAAATAGCCAGTGCCTAGCACATGAATACACTATCTATACTCTTAAAATATCATTATCAGTCTCTAAAATCTTCCTCAGCAGCAGGGTTCAACATTACTCATCTGACCTCAACATTTCCATTTTTCCCCACAAGAAAACACACAGATACAGACAGTAAGCTGGATTCTACCTCCTTGCCTCTGTCCAGTTGTGTTTCCTATGTATTCCATTCCATCCTTCCCTACTGATCTCTCTCAAGATCTGGAATATGCTGCTCACCTGCTCAAGCAGGTAAAACTCACCAACCCCAAGGCACACCTTTTGTCCCTCTGAAAAATCTTTTCAGAAAACTCATTCCATGAAGAATCTCATCAAACCCACACTTCCCCAATCCCACTAAACAGGAAGCTAGTACTCAATGTACATGTAACAATGAACAGTCTATACAGCACCTTACATTTAAGCTTCAGTAAGAAACCAGCTAAATGGTAAAGCAGAAAGGCCATGTATTACTATTCACATTTCACATGTGGGAGAACTGGGAACCCCTCCAGAGCAGACAGCACAATGTGACCATTTCTATATCCTGAGCAACTCACAAAAATTATGCTTAATAAAGAAGAAAGCAAGCAAAAAAGGTATTTGGGAAGGTATAGATAAATTGCTGACCCAATGCTCTATAAAGAAAGCAGAGTAGGTTAAACATAAAATCAAATACATATCATAAATCTAGTTACTTAAATACAAATATGACTAGCATAACAGATTTATTTATAAGTCCACATTATAATAGGATTTACAGTAACTCCAGAACTAAGAAAAATACCAGAATTCTGAAAATTATATACAATATTGTTCATTTAGACACTTCCATAAATGGAAAAGGATATTGAAATGCTAAATATTATTAACATGTGTTGGGCAAACTCAATTTGAATACCTTCCTTGTAATAATTCTGCTCCAAAAGATGCCTGCATATAAACTTTCGGTCAAAAGTAAATCAATCCCTATGACTTACTGGCAGTCTGGAGAGATAGTAAGATAGTTACAAGGTAAATAAATATATCTTTAAGCCTTAAACTTTCAGAAGACTTAAATGGTCTTTGGGCAAATATATGATTGTGGTCATTACTACAGGTATCAATCCTTTTGGCAATCCAAAGTAAGGAGATGAGAGAGTTCTAGCAAGAAATAGATTCACACAAACACATGAGTGAATTTTCCAGTTAATATTCTGCAGAATAAAACCAGCACTCAGCAACAGATCCTTCTGTGATGAAGGATCTGCACTGTCCTACACAGTAGCTCCTAGCCATCTGTACTTGCAGTGTGATTAGTTCAATTTAAAAACTGCATCTTTAGTTTTAAGTTTAACTAACATAACAGCCACAGGCAGTATTGGTGGCTACTGTATTGGAAAATGCAGTTATAAAAGATGAAAAAGAAATACATTAAATTTCAACAAGCACTCTTTAAAAGGAGTATAGATTTACTACTATGTCTAAAAATGAGACCAGATGCCTATCTAAGAATTTCAATCCTAACACAAGTCTTCAAGATACAGTAAAGGCAAGTAAAATTTTGCTATTAGTTAATATTCACAAGTAACCTATGATTTGTCAACCACTATAAGCAATTCTTTACAATTATTATTTATTTCACCCTCAAGCAGTCACCATGATTTATACTTAAGAACCCTAAAGAGGCCCTCCCTGGTGGCGCAGCGGGTTAAAGCACTGCACTAAGAAACTAAAGAGCCGCTTCCGCATGAGTTCTATTCCCGCCTGCCCC
>NW_004567103.1:59731931-59744110 GCF_000260355.1 Condylura cristata
TAAAAAAAAAAAAAAAAAGAACCCTAAAGAGACTGGAAAGAGCAGGATCCCAATGCAAATCTAGGCAACTCCAGAGAGCAGGTTAATTCCCAGCATATATTGGCACCTTTTCCTCAAGGTCTCGATCAGCCTGATAAACCTCAGACTTCCACTAAAGAGGTTGATCATATACCCCCAAAGCTTCCAGTGCTTTCCACCTAAAAAGCTAGAAATTAGCTGGTCTCCTAACCATGCACAAGATAACCCCCCATTCCCAAACTTTCTTACAACCTTACTGCTTTCAATCCTACTGAGATTAGTCAAAGGACACAGAACAGCCAACAGTTACTAATTAATCCTCATTAGTGTCTGGAGGAGGACACAGTTTGCAGTAGTAGTATTATTCTTCCTGGAGATAAGGAAGCCACACTTAAATTGTCACTTCTCAGGCATCCCTGATTCAGAGATTTTGCCTCAGCTTCCAAGAGCAGAATTCCCTAGGGGTAGATCTTTCTGATTTCAGGAAACTCTCTCCTGACATTACCAGAGATACAGCACTTCTCAGACATTCCTAATTTAGAGATCTTTCCTCAACTCCCTAGCGTCTACTGGCAGAATTCTCCAGGGATAGAGCTCTCTGACTTCAGGGAATTCTCCTTTCCTGACAGTACCAGAGATACAGGCAGAGTTGAAAGGATACCAGTATGGAAAGCCTCAGTCAGAAACAAAGCGAGAAGAGCTCCCAAGAAAAATATGTTCCCACCAAAAAAAAAAAAAAAAAAGCATGACTATTCACAGCATTATTTATAACTAGAAAGCAGAAACAACTCAAATGTTCACCAACAGATGAGTGAGTAAATAAAATGGGGTTTATGTATACAGTGGAATATTATTCAATCATTAAAAAGGGACGAAGTACTGATAAATGCTACAACATTTATCTTGAAAATGCCATGCTAAGTGAAGATGCCATACAGCTATAGGATTCCATTTATATGAAGAATCTAAAATAAGTAAATCTATAATGACAGAAAGTAGAGTGGTTGCTAGGAGAAAGAGAAAGTGAAAAGTGGCTACTGATGAGTAAAGGGTAGTTTTGGAGTAAACTGCTCTAAAATCAAATGCTGCTGATGTTTTCCCAACTCAAAGCTATTTTTAAAAAACAAACTCCTAAGCTAATCATAACAAAGCAATGGCAGGAGCCCAAAAGGGACATTATCCAGCCTGGTATATTTAAACTAGTAATTAAAATGAAAAAACCAAATGGTGGTGTTTACATAAAATCTTTCCTAAAATCAGCTTAATACTTCAAAAAGTATTCATTAAAACTGTCTTCATTAAAACTTTAGAAACATAAAAATCAAATAAAAACCAAAGTCATCTCCAACTGATGAAGATGTGTAGGGAAATTAAGTCCTATATACATTTGACTGGATGACCCACAGAATGGAATTTTTTTTAAAATGTCAAAGACCTTCTGGTAAGTTATCTTTTTAGAATTAAACTTGACATTTTAACTATCTTCTTTTTTTCAGACTAGATTATAATCAAATAATCATTGAATACTTGTCATGTGTCAAGTCCTGTTTTAAGCATATTACATTTTATAACAGCCCTCATAAATAAACACTAATGGAGACTCTTTCTCAGGCTGAAGAGCTACTGCTGATCAGCAGTGAATAGTGAACAAAATTCAACTTCTCTGGCCTTCTTCAGCTGGTTATTGCTTCAGATAGATCACTACTCCTCCATTAAACTATAAGATCTCAAAGCTCTTCTATGAAAAAGTTCTATAACAATAATAGGCATTCTTGGGCACTAGAAAGCAATAAAACTTATCTAACTCCTTGGAGAACCAACTAATAAAATATATACTTATATATGAATATGTATATTTATATGAAAAGATGTATCTACATCTAGATAGATATATGAAAAGTCATACCACCACCATCTCACATCCACCGATGGAAAGCTTTAGTTCCAATTTACTTCCAATGGTGAAGAATGTTCACCAGCTCAAGGGTCAAAGACAGCAGACTGTGGAACAGAAGGAGACTGTGGGAACAGAATAAATTCCGCCAACTCACTCCTGCTCTCTGACTTACACTGGCTAAATCTGATTTATAATGGACATGAGAGCAAGGGGGCCTTCTGGTGGAATCTATCAAGGTTGACCAGGTGAAAGGAGGAACACAGATAGGAGAGTGGATTTGAGGGAAAGGAAAATAATCAGCTCATGGGATGCACCAACTGGCCTATCTAGTCCATATTCAAATGGAAGAAAAGTGGGTTTGTCCAAATGTAAATGTTGAGTTCCCACAGAAATATGTCCTCATCGTTCCATCCCGATGGTCTGTATCTCTACATACTCAGATTTAATTTGGGGTATTTAATAAGTATAAAGCCACTAAAATTAAGGCTCTTCAGTTACCCACGTCATTTTCAATTATCGACCTCTTTTCAAACACTTTGACTTTAACCCACATAGCCAATGTGACATAACAGCATCACTCGGATTTCTGAAACAGTGAAAATATTATCTGATCAAGACAGTCGGGTGTTAAGGGCCAAAATATATGATATTCACCCACATATTTATAACAAATATATTACCTGGTCGAGATAACCAATACCCTCATCCACCTGTCAAGCAGGATAGCACTTTCAGCACTAGGAAAAAACAAAACCCCAGCCCTAAAGTGGGTATCCTCACTATGCTGCTCTTCAAAATCTACAAAGGATTCCCCTTTAAAAAGGATCCTTTTTAAGCCTCTTGCTAAGTCTGTTGCTAGCCTTGCCTCATTCAAGAAAGATTAATTAAATGACTGTTATTACATACACATCTGCGATGTTTTCTACCTTGAACATTACTTTGAAGGGAAAACACCTAAAAAGCATCATTTCAATACCACCAAAATCATACAGATCACCATAGTTTCAAATATTCTTTCCCTGCATCCACATCACAAATCACAACATGTAGGAATTTTTTGACTCAAAGAATATTTCCTAGCTTACTTTTCTAACCCAAAAAAACCACCCAATAACATGCTCTGATTTGTTAATGCAAAAAAAAAAAGCTATAGCACTAAATCATGCTCCAAAAATTAGAGTATAGCTCTTCTATCCTAGATTTCTAACCCCTTTTCATAAAAATCCCGCTGAGATTAAGTGCTTCAAAAATACCAAACAAGTTCTATTCTTCTGTCAACACCAAACAAGTTCTATTCTTCTGTCAACACTGGCACGTAGTCAAACTCTCCCAAATGGTTCAAGAAAAAAAATCTTGTAATAATTATACCTGTCATGAAGGACTGTATCCTTCAATAAATGCCCATAGAACTTCATTTTTAAAAAAAATGGTTTTCAATATCTTACTTTAAAGACAACTTCATTAGTCTCATAACATTACCTATCACCTTTACGAAAAGCTAATTTTTTTTATAATATAACAGTTATTTTTACATCGTTTTGTACATTTTTTTTTCATCTCAATTGTAATCCCTGTGGGCTTCCCATCACCAAGTCACCCATATGCCATCACCATAGTCCAGTGCACTTGTCTCCCCCACCTCCCCGTTTTTGATCCCATTCCCCACCCCACCCCTACAAAATGTCTCTGGTATATGGCTATTCATTATTCTTATTATTTTTTCACCTGATCCATTATACTCCTGCTATGAGTGAAACCATCCGGTATTTTTTCTTTCTCTTTCTGGCTTATCTCACTAAGCATGATCTTTTCCAGCTCCATCCAAATTGCTGCAAAAGACATGTGTTTTTTTTTTTTGGTTGCTGAGTAATATTCCATTGTATATATGTACCAAATCTTTTTAATCCAGTCATCTACTTTTGGGCTTTTGGGCTGCTTCCATGTTTTTCCAATTGTAAATTAAGCAGCAATAAACATGGGGGTGCAGGTATCTTTTTGAATCAGTGTTTTTGTGTCTTTTGGGTAGATACCTAGGAGTGGGATGGCTGGGTCATAGGGAAGCTCCATGTTTAGCAGTTTGAGGAACCTCCAAACAGGTTTCCATAGTGGTTGTACTAGTTTGCATTCCCACCAGCAGTGCAGGAGAGTTCCTTTTTCTCCACATCCTCGCCAACATTTGTTGTTGCTAGTTGTTTGAAGATGTGCCATTCTCACTGGGGTGAGGTGGTATCTCATTGTGGTTTTAATTTGCATCTCCCTTATTACAAGTGATGTTGAACATTTTTTCATATGCTTGTTGGCCATCTGCATTTCCTCTTTGGAGAAGTGTCTTTTTAGCTCTTCTGCCCATTTTTTGATGGGGTTATTTTTGTTGAGTTTCATCAGTTCTCTGTATATTTTTGTGATCAGTCCTTTATCACTACTTTTGTGTGAGAAAATGTTTTCCCAATTAGTGGGCTGTCTGTTTGTTTTTAGTAATGTCTCTTTTGCTGTACAGAAGCTCTTTAACTTGATGTAGTCCCATCCATTAATCTTTGCCTTCACTATTGTGGCGTTGGGTGCTCTATCTTTAAAAATGTCGCTGAACTGTATGTCGTGTAGTGTTTGACCCATCTTTGCTTCTATTTATTTTATGGTTTCCAACAAGTCACAGAGGCTTTAAAGTGTTAAGGAACTAGAATTCTGACCCATGACTAAGCTTACGGCTGACTGACTCCACTGACTTTCCTTAGCTCAGTCCTATACAAATGAGGCAGGTACACTACCACAATGATACTTTAGGAGGGGCAGGGTATGATACTGCAAAAATACCAACAATAATGTAAACCAGTATTACCTCTATTTAAAAAATAATAGACATGCACAGTAACACAAGAACAACAGTCATATCTTCCTATTCCCAGATACTTTTTGAGGTTACAATACTCTTCCTACCCACAGATTTTACAGATTTTATCTTTCTCAGATGTTATCAGCCACTAAGAATCAAAACAGAAGCTACCACATAGTCTACAGTGTCATTCGAAGCAGTAGCTCTGTCTCAAATGACTAGAATATAAAATGTAATTAAGCACAATCCAATCAATCGAACAGCTCTTGCCTTTAACTAGAATTAAACAGTTTTCAGGCTGTCCAGAGGAAACTGCAAAGTTCTCAAGGTCAGTCATAAAGATTTTTGCCAAGTTAAAGCACAACGAGGAGTTCAAGGTCTTCTTATGAAGGTAAATGAGCAAGTTTCAATGAAGACTCTCTACTAGTGCAAAAAGCATACCAAAAATAAATGGATGAGATTCGTCATCCACATGAGTTCCTTATCAGAAATAGTAGTGAACTTTATTCCATAGGGCCTTATGCCAAAATAAAAATCTTAAAATAAAGCAAAAGTTCCAACTATGATGAGAATAACTATCAACTCACAACAGATGCTGTGCAGCATTTATTTAAGCTGAGGGCAGACAACTGATCAAATGTCCAGCCTTTCAAATACTGAACACATTATGAATTTTAAATCTGTATCAAACAGAAAATCAGGCTCTCTTTTGTTAGTTTAACTATAGTTCACCTCTCCTAATAGTAATCTTAGAGCTTCAAAATTTACAGGCTAATAACACATGCCAAATGCTACATATATTTGTATTAAAACACTCTGATTAGCCACAGGAAAATCCTTTATTGTAAGGTTTAAGATTTTTCCCCTGTGACTGTGACCGCTTGGCTCCCACAACTCCACTTAAAGAAGCTGTAAATAAATGTCAACCTTCTTACCATTAGGAGAAAAGCAACACATATTAAAAAATAAGTAAAAGTCACGTGTGCCTTTACAGTAACCAGTATCCCATCTCCAAGAAAGGTCCCAAATCCTGGCTTCTTGGTATCCAGGCCTTTGAATAGTTTCCACCCATAACCAATGGGGCTAACTTGTATTGCCAACTGGATGTCACAGAACTGACAGTGTAGGGTAGAGAAAAAAACACCACTTGTATTTTGTTTCTCTCAGACTGCTTGCTTACTCTGGGGAAATTCAACTGCCATGCTGTGGGGTCTAGCAAGCAAGCACAAAAAAAAACCTGCCCTAGAGCTAGTGTTGCCTCCTGGCAACAACCAGCAGCAACCTACCAATCAATGAGACACCTTTGAAGCAGTCCCCCAGCCCTAATCAAGCTTGTGATGGCAGGCCTTTCATGACACTGCATCCTCAGGAAAGGCTTAAGCAGACACAAACTCCCCCAAATTCATGATGCATGAAACTGTGAGACAAGAAGTACTTACTACTGGTTTCAGTCTCTACATTTTGGAGTAATTTGTCACACAGCAATAGATCATTAACACATTTTCCTATTTAACTCAACCCTCAGGAAATGAAAGTACAATTGAATGATTTTTTTTTTTAAGATTTATTTATTTGTGTATACAGAACTGGGGTACAGGCTAGAGGCTGAGGGGCGGCGAGAGGCTTCACCAGAGACAGAGTAGGGAGCACAACAGGCAGATAAACAAAGTACACTGCTGAGGGGAGCTGCGGGCGGGTCAGGAGAGGTCTGCCATGCCATGTGGTCACCTCCGGGGCAGGCTGGGATGGAACTCATGCGGAAGTGGCTTTAGCTTCTTAGTGCAGTGCTTTAACCCGCTGCGCCACCAGGGAGGGCCCAATTGAATGATTTTTTTTTTTTTTTAAAGATTTATTTATTTATTCATACAGAACTGGGGTACAGGCCAGAGACGCGGAGGGTGAGAGGATTCACCAGAGACAGAGCAGGGAGCAGAACAGGCAGATCCACGAAGTACACTGCTGAGGGGAGCAGCGGGCGGGTCAGGAGAGGTCTGCCACACCATGTGGTCACCTCCGGGGCAGGCGGGAATGGAACTCATGCGGAAGTGGTTTAAGCTTCTCAGTGCAGTGCTTTAACCCGCTGCGCCACCAGGGAGGGCCCCAATTGAATGATTTTTAACTCTGCCTTTTTCAATGGTCAAGAAACCTGTGCCACTTCTTGATCACATCTTGTCTACAAAGAACACATCCTTCCTAATTAACCATAGAAAGCAGAGCTCAGATTTTACCAGCCATCCTCTTTACAGAATCAGAGGCTGTGAGTTGTTACCTCTAAAAAGCTGTTTCCATCAACTCAATTGATATAGTCCATCTTAATATTAATAAAAGCTTATATTATTGAAGGAATCTGAGACCATTTAAATATATGTTCACAAATAAATTTCAGGTTTGTGAATATTTCCTTTACTCTCCACTCATAATATGAAGCAAAGAAGAAACCAGCAAAATTATAAAATAAAGCACAAAGAGGAATATATAAACTGTCCATCTTTTGTTATAAGTGCCTTATCATCATGAAGCATTGATTAATGAATTTTGTATTATTCTAGAAATCTCTTCATCTCAAAAAACAGGGAATTGTCTGCTTTCCAAGGAACACAGAAGCAACAAAAGCAACCTTGAGGTTCCACATCCTTGCATTCTTTCACACTAATTCAGATCCCATGTGCCTGTTTAAGGAAGAGAAATGCTGTCATATTAACTATGCACATGTCCAGTCAAGGAAGGCTTACCTATTACAACCTACATAAATGAGCAACTGATGTATTAACCACTATGGCCTCACCCCATTATGACAAACTGGTAAAGTAAATCTTAAACATACCAAGTTTCTCTGGCTTTTATCATGGTTTAAACAAAGCCAAGTAAAATCACATTTTAAAGAAGGAAGGCATAGTTTGTCACTTTGAAAACACCTTGACTACTGTCCTTTCCTCAACTGGTACTTCATTTGAGTATCTCATTTAGGGGTACTACTGGCAGTAAATTCATAATGACCAGACTAAAATATGTAGAAGGAAAAGATATATATCCCTGATGACTGAAAAGCAAACTCATAGAAGACAATTCTGTAGTTTTTTTCCTCAGCAAAATTGAACTTTTTTTTAAAGATTTTAAAGATTTATTTATTTATGCATACAGAACTTTGGTACAGGCCAGAGGTGTGGGGCAGTTGACCAGATTCACCAAGACAGAGTGGGGAGCAGAACAGGCAGATCAACAAAGTACACTGCTGAGGGGAGCAATGGGTGAGTCAGGAGAGGTCTGCCGCACCATGTGGATCTCCTCAGAGGCAGGAATGGAACTCCTGGTGAAGTGGCTTTAGCTTCTTAGTGATTTAACCCGCTGTGCCACCAGGAAGGGCCCCAAAGTGAACTTTTTATGTAAACTAAAAGTAGGGAAAGCTGATAGTTAAAAATCAGGAGCAAAATAGTAATCCCAGAAATTCTCCTTCAAATCCCAAATCCACAAGATTTATACATCAACCACTAACAGTAAACTTGTCACATCTAGTTTAACTGACTTATTTTCAATAAGTCAATCTGTTTCAGATTATTAATCTAGCTCCTTTCACTTCCTTTATTAATTTGATTGAGTCTTTCTTTCCTTTCTTTCTTTTGAAATGAACCTAAAGTACCAACAAAGAGAGCTGCCAAAGACCCCGAGGCAACTTGCTCCAACCTTCAAGGACAAAAGGAGAGGTTGGTATATTTAGGGACAGTACTTTGAGTTTGAAATTTCCTCAAGAAAAATTACTTGCTGTTTTTAGTGCTTAAAAAAATAACCTTTCAAAATGAAACCAAAAATATAACCAAAAGTCCCTAGATTTAAAAGTAAGAACATAAAATATACAGATCTGGAGTTATTTTGTTTACTTAGTGGCAATGAGACCCTGAAGAGAGCATTTTTCCCATTTCAGAAATATTTGTTTTAATCATCTAGGAAACAGACCAGAGTACATGAAAGACTAAAAAATATCTTCTCGGCCCTCCCTGGTGGCGCAGCAGGTTAAAGCACAGCACTAAGAAGCTAAAGCCACTTCCACATGAGTTCGATTCCTGCCTGCCCCTCCTGACCTGCCGGCTGCTCCCCTCAGCAGTGTACTTCCTCGATCTGTCTGTTCTCCTCCCCGCTCTGTCTGTAGTGAAGCCTCTCACTGCCCCTGAGCCTCTGGCCTGTATCCCAGTTCTGTATGCACAAATAAATAAATTAAAAAAAAAAAAAAGCTTTAAAAAAATAGTCTTCTCTATGAGGAGCGATTATATAAATTACTAAACTTTAGAAAGAGAACACTGGACCTCTCTGGTGAAACGGGTGCTCTTAATCCTGACACCACAGACCAACCACAAGGAGCTAACAGAGTAGCCAACAAATCCCATGAGCAGGGTCACCAGAGGGTTGTATAGGCTGGTGCCATTGGCAGCAATCCAGAAGCTGGGTCAAAGGGGAAAATCTTCTAAACCTTCCTCATCAATGAGCTTTTCCAGCAGAAATCACAGAGTACCTGGAAAAGTAACTATTAACTACCACCGTGTTCTTTGAATCAGGTGTATAGTCACAGTTACAGAGCCCTGAAGCAAGGTTTTAACTTAGGAGAGAGGAAGCAAGCCCAGATGATTTCACTCACTAGAAGACAAGACAGATTTCACAATCCCCTCTCAACCTGTTATACAAATTTCAGTGTTCTTGGGGATCCAAGACATTCTCCATATGACTCCTAGGATATAAAAATTACTGCTTAAAACTTTGTCAACTAAAATATGGAGTATTTCAGTGCAAAGGCATTAAATGTATAAAAACAGGACCTTCTTAGATATAACAATCCACATTTCCCACCCTCATTCTGAGTAGGCTCCAGAAATTCATCATATTTTCATCACTATATCCTTGCCCTCTATGACACAAGTACACTTACTTTGATCTAGTCTGTTGGCTGTACTACTAATCAAGTGAATAATGTAGTATCTTCTCCCCACCATTCTACTGAATGAAGATTCCAATCTGGTACCCAGTGATGTCTGATAGTACGTGAATGGGTTTCTGGGAACTACATATTTTTACTTGTAAATATAAACGCAAACTTTTCTTGGGATCAATATCCACAACTGTCCAAAGAAACTTCAAGGATCTCCTGAATCTAGTAAGAAACAATCTGTATCCAAGCTTTGTCCTTTCATCCTAAGCATCAACCCTCAGGTGTTCCCATCTTCATTCTTACAGAATTGTGTTGTCTACCTCCACATTTGTTTCCTTCCTGATTATGGCAGATTTTTTTATTAGGTTTTCAAACTCTGCCTTTGACTACTGTAAGTCATACTAAAATTGCCCTCAGAAAACATGTAACTTACCCTCTTGTCATTTCTACAGTCTCCCTATGTTCTAGCCATATCACCAACATGCATTCTTCAAAGACACTATACCTGTGATACTCTCCCCTGGAACGCCTTCCCCCTAAACTGCTCCCTATCTCTCCCAACCCAAAGCAATCCCCTACGAATCTTCCATTCTTCAACTCAAATATCAACTCAATCAATTCTTCTTCAGTTTCTTTTCTAATTCTTTGTAAATGTCTGCCCTCAAAGAATTATGTCAGGCCTATTCCTATCACAGTATTTACAATATATAAATACATTACCTTTTCACCCCTGCATATGCCAATATAATGGCAAACACATCTTGGTCACCAATAAATGCTCACTGGATGCATCAGTATATCATAGATAAAATAATGGACAAATGGACACATAGTAAAGTGCGTGATACCTGATCTGGATTGAGGTTTTCAAAAAAACTTGTGCTTCATTTTATATTTCAATTATCTGAAATCTCACAACTACTACTTAGTCTTTGCAGCAGGAATGTTCTCGATGGGAGGAAAAGACCTCTCAAAAACTTGCTATTAACAAAGGAGAGAATCTGAACTTTTAGTAGCAAAAACTAATCCAGCTTAAAAGTTTCTTTAATCAATTTGGATTTATTTCAGATACTAAACAGAAACAGTGTTGAAGAAATTCATCTATGTAAAATCAAAGTCACAGGCTAATTCCAACATCAGAATTAGTCTCAGTTGTACAAGTTACTATTTTGCCAAGGAAAGTACCCAGAACATATCTAAGTGGATTAATTTATTGGAAATAATAGTCATAGAATTGTTTCAGAAATTCTGCCAAATATGCTCTTGCTACATTAGATTGTCTCAAGATATGTTTTATGGTTTACTAATGTTTTGGTTTAAAGGCCTGGTTTCTGGCTAACATCCGGAAAATGTGCAAAGGCAGAACAACAGAGGCTTAAGACACAACTGTTAACATTTTCTTTCAATCACCCCTTCGGCAATCTATTTAATAACTACAGGCATAATCCATAGGCCTTTGTTAAAAAAAAAAAGAAAAGAAAATACTTGGTTGAATTTTAAACTTAATGTTTACGAATTGGGTAGAAATTTCTAAAAAATGTGAAAATTTCACTGAAAATGACCAACCATTGTCTGAAATTTCAGAGAACTTCATTATTTACTCTTCTTTTCCCCAGCTAAACTCACTTGTCCATACTTAATAAGTACCTTACTGTTAAAATCCCCCAGCTGGGCATGCAGAATTAGGACTCAAGGTGTTACTGAACAGCAGTTAGGCCGGAAGACGTATGAGCCAGTAACGCACTGCCTTGCAAGGCTCACAGTGCTCAGAAAATAAACAAAACCAGTGACTGGCTCAACCACAGGCCCAGCTGCAACACTTCTAAAGCACCCCACCCCCAAAAGTTGGTTATTCGAAAAAATAAACAAGATAGACAAGCTACTAGCCAGGCTCACAAAGAAAAAACAAGAGAAAGCACAAATAAACAGGATCATAAACGAAAGAGGAGAAATCACAACAGATACAGCAGAGATCAAAAGAATAATCAGACAATACTATGAGCAACATATGCAAACAAGTTCGACAATTTAGCAGAAATGGAGAAATTCCTACAACTCTACAATCACCCAAATCTAGATAAAGAAGAAATAGAACAATTAAACAGGCCAATTACAAGCAAGGACACTGAAGAAGTAATCAAAACCCTCCCCAAAAATAAAAGCCCAGGACCAGATGGATTTACAAATGAATTTTACCAACAGTTCGGAAAAGAACTAGTGTCTATTCTACACAGACTCATCCAAAAAATCAAAAAGAAGGAAAACTATCACGTATTTTCTATGAAGCCAACATCACACTAATACCAAAACCTAACAAAGAAAACACAAAATAAGAAAACTTCAATCTCCCTAATGAACACTGATGCAAAAATCCTCAATAAAATCTTAGCCAACAGAATCCAACAATACATTAAAAGAATACACCATTGAGGCCCTCCCTGGTGGCGCAGCGGGTTAAAGCACAGCACTGAGAATCTGAAGCCACTTCCGCATGAGTTCGATTCCCGCCTGCCGCCTGC
>NW_004567103.1:59744420-59745982 GCF_000260355.1 Condylura cristata
CTGCCTGTTCTGCTCCCCACTCTGTCCCTGGTGAATCCTCTCACCCTCCACATCTCTGGCCTGTACCCCAGTTCTGTATGAATAAATAAATTTTTCTTTAACAAAAAAGAATACACTATGAACAAGTGGGCTTTATCCCAGGAGCACAAGGATGGTTCAACATCAGAACATCAACCGACAGAAAAATAAAAACCACATAATCATATAGATGTGGAGAAGGCATTGACAAAGTTCAATACCCATTTATGTTTAAGGCCCTTGAAATACTCGGAATAGAAGGAACATACCTCAACATGATAAAACCCATACATGACAAACCCACAGCCAATATATCCTCAACGGAGAAAAGCTGAAAGCCTTTCCCTTGAGATCAGGAACAAGACAAGGGTATCCACTATCACCACTGCTCTTCAACATAGCATTGGAAGTTCTAGCCAGAGCAATAAGAAAGGAAAAAGACATACAAGGAATCCAAATAGGAAAAGAAGAAGTAAAACTGTCCTTATTTGCAGATGATATGTTAATCTATATGGAAAACCCTAAAAACTCCACAGAGAAACTAATCCTGCAAGGTAGCAGGATATAAAATCAACACACAAAAATCAGAGACCTTCCTATACACCAACAACCAATCAGAAGAAGCAGAAATTTAAAAAAGCATCCCCTTTTCAATTAAAACAAAAAGAATCAAATACCTGGGAATCAACCTAATAAAAGAGGTGAAAGACCTATACAAAGAAAATTACAAAACACTGTTAAAAGAAATGACAAGAAGACACCATGAAATGGAAAGACATCCCCTGCTCATGGATCAGAAAAATTAACATCATCAAAATGGTCATCCTACCAAAAGCAATATACAGATTTAATGCCATACCAATAAAAGTCTCAATGACATTCTTCAAAGAAATAGAAAAAATATTGATGAGTTTCATATGGAACAACAAAAGACCTCAAATAGCCAACACTCTTGTGACTCGGAAGAGGATGGAGGCATTACAATCCCAAACTTCAAGCTATAATACAAAGCCATAATAATCAAAACTGCATGGTACTGGAACAAGAACAGACATAAGACCAGTGGATTCGGATAGAAAACCCAGATATAAACCCACAGGTTTATGGACAGCTAATCTTTGACAAAGGAGCAAAGAAGATACAATGGAACAAAGAAAGTTTGTTCAGCAACTGATGCTGGGAAAACTGGGAAGTGACATGCAAAAAATGAAACTAGATCACTACCTCTCACCATACACAAAAATCAACTCGAAGTGGATTAAAGACCTAGACATAATAACAGAAACCATAAAATACCTGGAAGCAAAAATGGGCCAAACACTCATGACATACACTTCAGTGACATCTTTAAAGAGAAAGCACTCAATGCAACAATAGTGAAGGCAAGGATAAACAGATGGGACTACATCAAGTAAAAGAGCTTCTGCACAGCAAGAGAGACATTACAAAAAACAGACACCCCACTGATTGGGAAAATTTTTTCTCACACAAAACTAGCAATAAGGATTGATCACTAAAATATACAGAGAACTGATGAAACTCAA
>NW_004567103.1:59746812-59752742 GCF_000260355.1 Condylura cristata
ATATGGAAAAAAAAAAAAACTTTCCACCAAAATGAAAGATGGCTTGGAAATCAGCACTGAAGAGAATGCCCTGTATATCCTATCTTTACCACTGTCCCTAACTAATTAATAAGATCAAATCTTCTCCTCACTCTTGCCAAAAGATTACTTGAATTGTTTTGAATTGCTTTTGCCTATTACCTAAGAGTTTACTATTATTACTCATAACCTCTTGCACCAGGTAGCTGCTAAAAAATACTGTTCATTCACACACACACACACACACACACACACACACACTCTAAGAGGATACAGGGAAGAACCCCACTACTATCATCGACACCTGAGAAAAAAATGACACTTTCAAGAGTACTTCAATGATGACCACTCAAGTTGAAGAAGGGTAGATCTAGGATCCAACTATTACAATTTTAAATATATAAACCTTAAGAAGATACCTATACATTTGATGACACATACAAGGATTATGATTGTAATATTACTTATAATAAGAAACCATAAGCCTCAAATGAGTCTCATTAGTCACAGTAGCTTGTTTTGGAATGTCACAGGAAACACTAGTAAATACTGAACCAGTGTTTTCCTAGGGGAAAAGTAGGGTTAGGTTTCTGTGAAACTCGTTACATCGATACTTTAAAAAGTAGCGTATGTGTTTTTGTTTAAAGACACCTTACTTTTACATATTGTGGATTCCTAAAATGAACTCAGAGCCAGCAACTCACTCACTCATGAGCAAAGCTGACACGACATACACATTTTCTCCAGAAGGAACATCACAGCCTTTCCGCAGTTAGGAATAGCAGACATCACTTTAGCATTAAGTTTGGAGGCTATTTCACACAGCAGCAAAATCAAAATATGCAGAAAATAAAAAAATGCAGAAACCTTGGTGCTAAAGAGAACAGAAACATACTTGTTTACAGAGACAGTACTGAAACAAAGAAGCAGGGTAGTACCCTGTTCCACCTCACTGGCAAACTGTGGATCAAGTATCTCAAAATTTTCACACTCTGCTCTGTAAGTGACCACAAAAGAGGAACAAGGATTAGTTTGGAGATTATAAATGAATTTTGTAGAACAGGCAAATCTGCAAATCCTGAAACTACAAATAATAAGGGCCAACTATAAGTAATTTATACTACATTCATTCAATAAATGATTCAAAAATTAAATGTGATCTTCAAGCATATCCATACATTAACACGGGTATTTATGAAACAAAATGTTTATTCAAAAGTACTCATGGTTGATGATACCATTTCTACAATCTCAGAAATGACTGTAAATTATTTTTGCCGAATGTAACCAGGAGTGACCTATGCCAATTCTGGGTAGCTTTCCTTAGAAGAGGAAAGAGGAAGGAAATGAGGGCAGGGAAGCATGACCAGTACGTGTAACATTTTAGTTCCTAAGATATATGGGTATGTTACCCTACTGCTCAATAATGTTAGGACCATTTCATTAAAAATATGTCCAATGTAACTATTTCTAAGCATTGGGTACATGCACTCCACAATGCATGTGTTCTTTACAACAATAAGTTGTATGAAAAGTGATCTCTGCAAAAATTACAGCACATATTTAGAGCAGTAGTGCAAATCATTTAATAGCATGATAACCTCAACTATTACAAGATATTTGCACAGAAGGATGCTTATAAGAGAAACAAAAGGCTCCTCCTTTGAAGTTCAAGGGAGTTTCTTCCCAGAAGGACTACATGCAGTATAGAGTGGAACTATCCCAAAGCAAGCTTAGTCACCAGGACATAGTGAGAAAAACCTGAAGCCTTGAAAGAATTACTCCAGGAGTAGGGAAGAAGGTTAGGGGAGGAAAAGTCTTGAATGGAAACTTAAATAAGAAGAAGCATGCTTAGAGTCACAAATTGGGGAATATCCATCATGGTCTCATTTTCATTGGGATAAAGTAGTCGTTTTCTTGGGAGGAATAAAAAAAGACATCATCTAACTCCCAATTTTGCTGTGGTCAAGAAAAAAACAAATGTCTGTGATGTTATTTCATTTCTAATTCTCTTCTTTGTTCACTTTTGGCAGTTCCCATCATGAGCATTAGGGTAAAGTCTAGCACCCCGCCAAAAATACGAACTTTGTGACTGATGTATGATTCAAAAAAGCTGTCAAAATGAATTCTCCAAAAGGAATGAGTCACATGGCCAGGCCAGGCATGTTAATATTTTTGTACCATGTTATAATCCTTTTCATCTGGATCTTCTTAAGAGTTGGCTTATTGCTTCCTTTCATGCAATTCTAAGCTGACTAAGGGATACAATAAATGGCACAAGAAGCCTTACAGAATTAGTTCATACCTTCATTACTAAAGTCCAAAAATTAAGGCTATTTCATATGGAAATAGGCCACCAAGAAAAGCATGCACACAGTTTCAGTCCAAGAGGTTTAAGTCCCACAATGGCCTGAGAACAGAAATCTATTTCACACATTCTGACGGTTCTAGCAAATCTTCTTTATCTCAGTAACTTTAAAAGAGAGAACATTACTACAAACTTCAGGGCAAAAATGACATTTACCAACTGAGGTAAAAATTTTCCTATTTGGAAAGTGATTAACAAAGAAGAGTGAATAAAAGCATGTTCAGAAAAGTCTCCAGACTCTCATTTCTGGATAGGTAGTCTACTGATTTGATTTGGAACTGGCCTTTGTTTCATAAGCTTAGCTCTATTGGATTCAGCAATATTTACTGTGTAGGCCATAAGCAAATAAGGCAGGTTCTGAGGAAAAATTACAGCAAGGGGTTACTTGAGGAAATGTAACCTATAATGACTTATTGTTGTCTCCTAGCTCAAGTTCTATGGTATTATATTCTTTATTTGATATAAAAGGCAGCTTTTACTGAGCAATATTCTCATCTCAAGACAAATCAAACAGAAGGTCACCTATACACAGGTTACACAAATCCTTTCATTAACCACTACAGGAATCCAGAATAAAGTCCAAATGACTCCATCCAACCCAGAAAAAAAAATTGGAGTCAAATAAAACTTTAAGAGCAGTTTCTCCAAAGTTCAGATGGTTACAACTTTGAATGTATTTTCTCATGTGAACTAACTGCTTTGTGGTCATCCCCTTTACTCTGCATGGTTTTCGCCTGTTCCAATTATGAAAGCACTAACACATCTACTAGGGTCAGAAGAGTTCATTTTTTCTAGGCAGCACAAAATGCAGGTGTCAGGAAAAAGCAAAAACTACAGAAAATAAAACAGGCCTTTGGAAATGACAGACAGTAAAGCATACATTTCACATAAGACTGCAACCACAGGCACCACCAATTCTGAGTGCACTTCACATTTTAGGCAGGTGACTTCATTAAAGTAACCTGTGAGATTCACTAGCATCCATTAGAGTCCAACTCAGGTCCAAATCCAAACAGCATTATTTTTTTGTAAAGATTTATTTATTTGTGCATACAGAACTGGGGTACAGGCCAGAGGTGTGGTGGGTGAGAAGATTCACTAGAGACAGAGCGGGAAGCAGAACAGGCAGACTGACAAAGTACACTGCTGACGGGAGCAGCAAGCAGGTCAGGAGAGGCCTGCCACGCCATGTGGGTCAGCTCCCTGGCCAGAGATCAAACTTGTGCTGCAGTGGCTTTGAAGAGTTTCACGATGTGCTGCTTTAACCCATTGCATCACCAGGGAGAGACCCCCCCAAACAGCATTATTTTTAAATGTAGGTCTGAAATTTTGGTTAAATGTCCAATGTCCTTCCTTGGTCCTACTGTCTAATGCCATCACTTCCTACAACAAAAGGCTCTGTAGGAAAGACAGCAAGTTATCTAGCAAGTTGAGTGTAACAGATGTTTGTTCAATTTTTAACGCAGTCTAAAGGAGAAAGTCTCAGAGTCTGTGAATCTTCTGAATATTATACAGCCCTACCCAAAAATACTACTTTTTACCAAATTTTTTCAAGTTGTTTGCACATGCACACTTACACACACACACACCTGAATTTAGGCATAGAGCTGAATTACTCCCATGTGTACTTTTCAAATTACAGTTTTCAGCCAAAGTAACAACTTGTCTAGATTTAAAATTTTACAAGACTTTAACATTCTCTTCTATAGATCATTGTACATATTATCATATATGTCTTCAAAAGTCACTTCCTTTTCAAGCTTACCTCTTCCGTTAGACAGTTAAATTCAGAGACAACACTTGATACACCTTTGTGTCCCAGAAACTTACCTGTGATTGGCTTGGGCAAACACCCAAAGCATTTGATGAATGAATGAATGAAGAAAAGGATTAAGTGGAATTTGTTTGTTATAATAAGCAGTCCTGACATAGGCCTTCTAGTACAAGATAATAAAGAGTTTTTCCCCTCAGGCCTGATCAAAAAGCTACAACAACACAACCATTTTCTGTGACATTTAAGAAAACAAAGGTTTAGAGATAGCTGCCTGAAAGAGGGCCTCTCTGTAGTCCTGACAGCATGACAGTCATCAGAAAAAAAACAATGTGATCACAATCTTTTGGTCTTTATTATTTCAACATTGGAAAATGCCTTATTCACCCTGTTCTAATTTTATCTAATTTTTTTTTCTGAAGGCTACCGTATTATTGTTTCAACAAAATAAGGCTGAATAGATATTGAAGACCTCACATAGCTTCAATTTACTTTGAACCAGTACAATTTTGCCATAATTATGTACTTGTAATTGATATTCCAGTATATTTACATTTTTTTAACTGATTGTTAAAATGGTATGTTAGGAACACAGCTTTAGAGTCAACAAAATTTGGTTTTCCACTTTAATGTCTATTAGAAACATGCATCCTCAGATAAGCTCGTGAATCCCTAAGTCCTGAGTTTCTGAAATAAAGTAAGGCAGACAACTACCCTGCACATGCCCTGAGCTACCTATGTTGCTTACTGAAGTGGTTACAGAAATGCACTGTAGAAATGGTTACAGAAATGCACCATAAGTAAGCTACATTGGTGTTCATTATCAAACTCACTTTATTTTTTTTTTAAAGATTTATTTACTTATACAAACAGAACTGGAGTACCAGCCAGGGGCAGTGAGAGGATTCACCAGAGAAAGAGTGGGGAGCAGAACAGGCAGATTAACGAAGTACCCTGCTAAGAGGAACAGAGGGCTGATCAGGAGAGGTCTGCCACGCCATGTGGATCACCTACGGGGCTGGGGATAGAACGCATGCTGAACACTTTAGCTTCTTAATGCTTTGTTTTAACCCGCTGTACCAGCAGGGAGGGCCCAAACGCACTTTTAACTAGAGAACCACCATGAAATCCTCACAAGAAACAAATCCACTAATGTGTATGAAAGATTTAATGTGATACTGAGTTAAATCAATCTATAGGCAAACAAGATGTGCCCATTCTCCACTCATTCTCCAGCTGCTGCTAGAGGTCTGAGAGATAAAGGCAGAAAGGTTTGAATGCCCAGACATCTGCAGTGTAGACTTTTCATCACTTCTCCTTTAGTCAAGCTCAGAGGTACTCAAACCAACAACCCTCAGAATTACTTTGTACAGTTGTAGATGCAGAATTGAGCAGACTGAGCCTCCATAAGCAGCTGAAAGGATTTTAGGAATAATTTCAATTCCACAGAATGCTTATTTTTTAAAGATTCATTTATTTGTGCATACAAGAGACAAAATGCTTATTTTTAACTTCAAAAACAAAGTTTTATGTCTTTTAAACAAAGGCCATTAAAATAAAAATGTTTTAAAAGGAAGAAAAATGGGGACAGCTCTCTGCCCATTTGTGTCTATGAAAGCATCATTTACTTCTTTCAGATTTTAATAAACCTGTTCTTAACAAAGAGAAAGAAAGAAAGAAAGAAAGAAAGAAAGAAAGAAAGAAAGAAAGAAAGAAAGAAAGAAAGAAAGAAAAAGAAAGAAAGAAAGAAAGAAAGAAAGAAAGAAAGAAAGA
>NW_004567103.1:59752842-59760367 GCF_000260355.1 Condylura cristata
AAAAAGGGAGGGGGTACATCTGAGCACCAAGCTAGTGGCAAGTTATACCAGAGAAATTTATTCTACCTTGCCAGGTCTACCTACTACTTCAGCAGATAAACGGGCCACTCGAGGGAATGGGATGCCTTCAGAGTGTGTTTACTTAGAAAGGGACTGCTCACACTAATCAACAGTCCATTCTCAATCTGTATGCTGCATAGGTCTAGAACAGTGGACAATACTATAATGATCACATGTCAGAACTCCTATGAATTTAACCAGTGGCAGAATGGTGATTACACAAAGCCACTTACAAGAAAAGGTTATGCAGAGATAGCGTAAGGACACTCACTCTTCTGGCCCTCCTCCCCACAGCTGAGGTCTGGGCCCAGGACCTCCCACAGGCTACACACTTCTTTTGTTCCAGGGTTCATGCAACCTATCATCACCCATCAGGGGAAAAAACAGTCCTCCAGCTCCAGTTCCTCCCAGTCTTCACACCTCATGTGGTTATCTGCTCCCAGCACTCAGATTTCTAAGCCAAAGGACACCACCTCACTTTACCTATTTTCTTCTCCTCAAATCCTTTGACCAGTTCAGAACAGTTCCATGTTTTATCTTTGTACCCCTTTAAGGTCTGGCTCCCCACACTACTCCCACCAATAGATTTGAATCTCCTTTGCAGCAGACATTTAGTCCATTTCATGTAGCACCCACACCCTCAGGAGTCTGCAATGCTGCCTGTTGCATCATTATCTGTGGGCTGTCTGTTCAAAGGTAAGTCCTTCTTAGGTAAAGCAATAATGCAAAACTGCACAATGTAAAATACAAAGTGTAGTCCAGAAGTGTTGGGGTCCAAGCTACCCACCCCACCTCACCCCCAGATGCCCTCTCTCTGATTTGAAGGAAACTTCCTGAACGCTCAAAATGAAACGACAGCACTCTCCTTCTGAAGCCTGAGAGCTTAGTATGTCTACAACTGAACCGATTAGGAAGTGATCTGGGACTGTTGCTTGTTTTCCCAACTCTATCTCAAGGCACATGAGATAAAGATGTGATTCCGTAGCATGGAAAATAGCTGGACTCATAAGACAGTGATTGTTTAGTCCAGAAAGAACTGGAAGCAAATAGTCAATGACATCCTTAGTTAACTCAAAATATACACAGCATAATATAGTAGAAAGGAGCAGCTTTTCTCAGAAAGGCCTGGATTCAAGTCCTACTTCCATCATTTGGTAGAGGCCACTTCTTCATGCTGAGCCTCATGGTCTCATTAGTTTTTTGTTTTTGCTTTTGGGTTTTTTTTTTTAAAGAGTAATAACCTTTTCCAAGGGTTACCAACAGCATCAAAGAAAATATACAATGAAGCACAGAACAGCACATGAGTGAGCACATAACTTCATCTTATTTTACAGTGGGATGCCCCTGGAATTAAATACAAAAGACCTAGGACTGAATCACAAACTATACCACCGTCTTGTCTTATGTAAGGTCAAGTGACACCCTCCTGACACTGTTGCTTCAATTAGTAGGAACTCTTGGAATCACAAAAGATCATTTGAAAGTACTTGTAAGCAGTTAATCACTAAAATGCCAAAGAATGCTGATCATTTAAACTTGTCTCACTCCAAAGAAAATAAGTTAAGAAAGTCTAATATGGCCCTCCCTGGTGGTGCAGCCAGTTAAAGCACAGCACTAAGAAGCTTAAGCCACTTCCACGTGAGTTCGATCCCCGCCTGGCACGGAGGTGATCCACAAGGCCCAGCAGATCTCTCCTGACCCGCCCGCTCCTCCCCTCAGCAGTGTACTTCGTTGATCTGCCTGTTCTCCCCTCTCTGTCTCTGGTGAATCCTCTCACCCTCCGCATCTCTGGCCTATACCCCAGTTCTATACAAATAAATAAATCTTTTTTAAAAAAAAAAACAAAGTCTAATACTACTAGCTGCTATTCATTGTTAACAGCACTACACAGCACACCAATATGGCTTAGTTACTGAAAAATCACTTTCTTCAGCCATTATAAGTGCTTGAGTCCTCTGCCCTAATTTACAAGTTTTCCAGTAAGGAGTCAAGTGCAACATGATGCCAATGTATAATCTCAGAACACTTAGTATTCTTGGGAACCTACTACAATCAAATGATAAGGGGAATACCAAGATGACTAAGAATCTGTGACAAAGTGTCATTTCAACACAAAGGCAAGTTATGTGCATTAATAGTCGGCCTAGTGTTTCAGTTAAGTTCTCAGAGCAGCTGAATTTCTGCCCTGTTTCACCAAGCACCAGGCTCTAGTCAAGATCCATTCCTGGGATCTATTCCTGGGAGCCACTCCTGGGCCAAGCATTGTGCTGGATAAGGAAAAGCTGCCAGGCCCTATGAGATGTGGTTCTTGTCTCCCAGGAGGCCACAATGTGAAGTGGCAAGTAAAATACAGAATAAAAGGGTAGAATAAGAGTATAAAGAGTTACTCTGCAGCTGCACATAAAAGTGTCCCTTTATTTTTACACTCACCTCACACAAAGTATGTGATATTTAATCATGAGCCTCATGAGTAAGAGATAATTCATGCTACTTGTACTATAAAGAGATCAGAAAAGGGGAGTTATTTTTTTCTACCTTCCCCACATTGAGGTGGGCCTGCAAGGACACCTAGAAAATGTAAAGGATTTCAGAAGACTCTAGAAGACTTGATAATAGTTTCAAAAAGCAGAGCAGCAAAGAGTAGAAAATATGCTGTAGACTCAGTTCGAGAAAAGACATAGTGGAGGAGAGCTCAGGCCTGTCTATGGACAGGGCATAAGCAAACTTCAAGTTTGGGTCATGTACAGGAACAGCAGAAAGGTCTGGCCAGACTCAAAGGCTGCAATGAGGCTGGGAGAGATACAGAAGTTACGGAGAAGAGTATGAAAGGCAAACGACTTACAAACAACAAAATGGAACAAAATGACCAAAGCACCTCTCAAATTGGGTCTATGTTTGAAATAACATAATATTACTTTTATGGGAAAACTAAGCCAAAGGATGAACTTGACAATCTTATGATATATCAAAAGAATCATCAAGAAAGAAGACAATAGGTAAAGGTCAGAGCATGGGCTTGAAAGTGAATACACAAAACATGTATTTAACAGTGCCTAACTCCGCAAGTATAGCAGTCTTCACTTAACACCACCTGATCAGTTCTTAGAAATTTCAACTCCAAAGGAAATGGCATTTAAACATAACTAATGTTACCTTAGGTTAATTAATATAAATGTGAGTTTAAATTTAGTAGTATAGTTCTGATCACAAGAATACCATCAAACTTAACAAGACTAAAAACACTGCCAGTATTAAACAATCAGTTATATTCACTGAAGCTGATTAGTTTAATTCATTCATTCATTCACTTTCCAACCCATTTATTCCAGTTCAAGGTGGTGAGTGCTGAGAGCCTATCCCAGCAGCTCAAGGCACAAGGCAGGAACCAACTCTGAAGAGGATGCCTTTCATCACAGGAAACACTTCTCTCTCACATGCACACAACACGCTCACACACACACACTCTCTCAAACTGGGGTAACTGAGACACACCAATTAAGTTAACATGCACATCTTTGACACATGGGAGGAAACTGGAGTATCTAGAGAATACCCACACAGAACTAAGGAAAAAGTGCTAATTCCACAAAGATAACGGCTTCAACAGGGAGTCAATATTTTTTTTTCCTTACCAGCATTATAATAACAAAATGATATTGAACTGGATTTGAACATCTGCTGTATTAAAATCCAGAGGCCAATGCTCATTGCACTATAGAAATCCTTCCCCATTTATGTTTTACTCTATGACGATAAGTCAAAATGGGCAGTCATAAGTATTATGAAAAACAGTACTATGTATACATACACACAGCACCATATATGGTTATCAATGATGATGTAACTACAAAAGCAACAGGGAGATGCTACAGTGCCAGTATTTCCTAATGGTTAGATCTATTCAGACTGAGGAAATCTCTCATGGGAAGTGGTAGAAATTTCATGGTCACCATCCTTTAGAATCAAACCACAAGGCACAATCCTGTGGCCTACTTTCTTCCACATAAATCTGACTACCCAGAAAGTAAATTCAGGTAAGTGACTGTCTGGGAGGGCAAGGAGCCAAGGTGAACCACCGTTGGAAAAAGCAGGTAAACAGATCCCCATTCCTGAGCTATGGGCTGGTTACAACTATGTGTTCAGTCTGTGAAAATCCATCAAACTGGATACCTATAATATGGGTCTATTTCATATTGCTTCAGTAGAAAGGTGGTGTTTTTTTTTAATGGAAGACTACAGGATATCATCTGAAAGAAAAACAATAAAAACTAGTTTTTTAATGCTAACATTGTCAACAGAAAAAGTAGAGGAATCTCTGATGATTATTGTTGAAATAACATATATACTGATATCTAAAGAAATACGCCATTAAATGATGATCAAGACCCGGTAAATTAAAAAATGACCTGGAGACAAAACCAAATAAATACTTTCCAACAAGCATACTCTGGGACACAAACTTCTACTGTAGAAGAACACTGGAGAGATTGAATACTGACTAACTGAATGGTTCCACAAAAACAGCAGGCACCATTCTAAATGATCTCTCTAGGTTCACAACTAAATGACCTGACCAGTTGGCAACTCTGAATAAGACTTGGAGACTCAGCGATCACAAGTTTAGGGCATCTGGATATCAAGATATTTGAACTAGCTGGCTTCCTGGGCTCATCAGGCAGAAGTTCTAGGGGGGAAAGAAACATGATTAATCAAGGAAATCTACTGTCGCCAAAAAAATAAAAAGGTAGGGGGACATTTTTTGACAGACCCACAAGACTGACCCCACTAAGGACTGAAAGGACCAGAGTTGAAACTAACCAATCAAGCTGATTAGTCGTCTTTGTAATTAGGTTCTCCCGCTTTCACAAATGAGAAATTTAGCAGTGCTGAACTCACAGGTCAATATTGCCCTCGTACAAATCTAATCATGTTCTATCAAACTTCTACTATTAGTCATCCTAATGCTTCCTTCTACCAAAAAAAAAAAGGGGGGGGGGAATTACTGATGGCAGATGAGATTATTTTAAACCTATTGTCACTGTCAAACACTCTACCTTCCCCACCAAAATATCACTCTTCAGTATTCCAACTATAGCTTCACCTTCTGTCTGTTCCCAAATACTAGGTTTTATCTAGTCCATAAACCAGCTACCTACATTTCCTTGAAAGATTTACTTACATTTGTAGATGAAAACGAAACAATTGCTTCTATTCTCCTAGTTAGAAAACCACATATGCTGTCCTCAAACCTTTCCAAAACACAAATTCTGAAGTCTATGAGTAAGGAGAATGTCTGTGTGCTTATAACTATTAAACAAATAACCAGAGTCTTGCATTGAGAACAATCAGCCATTCTTGACTTAGCACCCTATTTATCTTTCTATTCTCAAAGCTAATTGCTTATATAAGCATGCCAATTTGCCTTGATTATAGGATTCTTAATAAATGAATGTTGTTTACATTTCACAAGTGTATTTGAATTTCACTCCAGGAAGCCAAGCTCATCAAGTCTTTGTAAGTGGTAGAACCAGAGATCAAAGCAAAAGTCTTGCATTGAACCAACAATTAGGCTTGAGAATAGAGGCCTAAGCAAAAATATAATTGATTTATTGATTGTGTTACTCCAGAAGTACACCTCAGAGTCACTATTCACTCTTCAGCTATCATCTATAGAATTTCTCTGCAAATTTTCATTTTAATTATTTGATGGGCCATTCTTAAATAGTTAATTAAGCCTGACATTCAATAAGCCTTGATCCAATTCTTTAGTTCCTGGTGCTTTTGACTGAGTCAAACACATTTAGGAGTTTGTTTTTTTAACCCCTCTCAAATTTGTCTTACTTCTCTAAATTTTCATATACCTCGTAAACAATTCCTCTTGTACTACATTCATCTGCTTTTTTCACTGTAGTTGTAACTCTTGTGTTTGTCCTTTGAGGAAGTAAAAGCAGCAGCAGCTGTAGAAGAAGACATAAAAAACACTGACTCTCAACCAATGTTACAAATTAAAATCTCCTAAGAAGCTCCTGAGGATCCCAATGCTTAGCCCACATTTTCAGCAAATATTTCAGAACCTATCAGTGAGACCCAGGCTTCTTGTTTTTTAAGGTTCCTAAATAATGCCAAATTGCAGGCAAGTTTGAGAACCACAGCTTTAGCTTTTTAATTGCTTCATCGGCCTGCCTTAATATGTTCACCAAACTTCCCCAGAATGAAGAAAAACAAGGAAAAGATGTATAGTTCCTGAGCAAATCTCAACTCACAGCAGTACTTGAGACAGGTGAGCTAGGTTCCTTCAGTTTTGTCACACCTTGGTCATGCATGTGGTCAAGAAATGTGAACAATCTGACACTTGCTCCAAAGTCAACAAGATCATGGGCATCTGTAGGGTAAATGAAGTTATCAGTTCTTTTTGTGTGTGTGCACTTGGGTCCTAGTGTGGATGCCCAGGCCAAGAGGCTTGTTAGTTAATTGCATATGGTTTGTATATGGCACATGCACCTATGATGATGGACAGCTGCGCCCAGAAAGCCTGAGTGTGCACATGTGTAAATGCTCACACCTGTGCCAAGAGGTAAGGGGTAAAGGGGGGACCTCACTCTGAGACGGGACTGTGGTGAAAGGACCACTCTGAGGCAAAACCACAGGAGGCCGGATAGAGTACAAAGATTCATAGGAGGCTGAGATGTTCAGTTGCCTGCCTGCCAGTGCCCCTGCCTGGCCCATGCCTGCCTCCTTGCCTGGTGTGTCTGGGTACCTGGTTCCCTAAGAAAGGATTAAAGGCCTATAAAATCAATTAAGGGCTCCGGGACTCTTTCTATCAGCCCAAAATGAGAATGAACCTGTCCTGTGCGTGCTAATACTAGAACAGCCTATTCTACGGAAGTCATCAAGCAAAATTAACCCTGTAGAAATGAGGGTCTAAATACCTTAAAAGTCTTCAGTTTTTCTGGCAATGACTATGGAAGGATGAGTGTGGAAAAAAGTAAAACTTCTATCTGCCTACATCAAATACCATTAGACCTCCCAATAGGGACTGAGTAATTCCCAACTTAAGGATTCCCAGCCACCCTGGCCCATAGCTATGGATCTTAGTTGAATCATAGTCTCTAAGACAACGCCCACCCTACCACCTCTTTCCTTAGCATTGCTTTCAAATTACATCATATCTATTGAAAACTGCACAGTGCATAGTATAATATTAATAGAGAAGACTGGATAAAAGGATGGAGAATACCGTCTTCCACTATGAGCAGACACCACTGTAATACAAGCATGTACAAGATGGGCAGTTCACCGTCAGTTCAGACAGATGGATAAGGAGTGCAAATCCTTCAGTGTTTTTTTTTTAAGACTTATTTATTTATGCATACAGAACTGGGGTACAGGCCAGAGGCGCAGGGGAGGTGAGAGTATTCACCAGAGCAGTGGATTGCAGAACAGGCCGACTGACAAAGTATACTGG
>NW_004567103.1:59761427-59805416 GCF_000260355.1 Condylura cristata
AGTGGGGAGCAGAACAGGCAGATCAATGAAGTACACTGCTGAGGGGAGCAGCGGGTGGGTCAGGAGAGATCTGCCACACCATGTGGTTACCTCCGGGGCAGGTGGGAATCGAACTCATGCGGAAGTGGCTTTAGCTTTTCAGTGCCGTGCTTTAACCCACTGCGCCACCAGGGAGGGCCTCACTGCTGTTTTTAAGAGGATTCCAAGTACCAGTGCCCTCTCGCAATGAAGTGACAATCATCTTGGAATCAGTGTTTCTTTCTTTAGCCACTTTTAGGACATCTCTTACTTCCTTTAAATATGAGAATCAGACTAGATGGTTTCTCTCATAGCAGGGATATAATGGAACAGGAGAGAAAATAATGATAATGATGAACAGCAATATATCAGAGACATTTTGTGGGGGAGGAGTGGGGAATGGGATCAAACAGTGGGGGGGAGGGAAATGCACTGGACTATGATGATGGCACATGGTTGATCTGGTGATGGGAACCCAAGGGGATTGCAACTGAGATGGAAATATACACAAAAATATATTAAAATAAACTAATATAATAATTTAACAAATAAAAAAAAAAAGAGTCAGGAGCCTACTTCACATTGCCCTTACTTCCCAAGCCCTGAGTATGAACAGAAGACCGTACTTCATTAAGACAAGTCCTTTAGGCAACAGTTTTTGCAAGGTCAAATGTATTTCCAAACAAAAGTCTATTGTATTCTTGGAGGCCAGGATAAACCTACAAGGAGATCCTTCCTTCCCCACCCACAGGTGTTATAATTCTATATCTAGTACCTACAGAAGGCAGGCTCACCTCAAGGAGAATACCATTCAAGTCAATAATCCACTAGCAATATTTGGGGTTGGAAAGACCTTCTAATCACAAGCATTTTTTCACATAGCTTCTGCCTGAACAACTCTAACGGGAGCTGGCTTTCCCTTTTTTGACACCTCTAAATGTTACAATACTTTTCTTTAGGTAGATACAACTTCAGCCACTGATTCCAGGGAATTCACTCCAGGCTACAGGTAACACAGCTACACACATCACTACACAAAAGTTCTCCAACCTTCAAAGTTGATTAATGAATCACAATATATCATGTTCAGCAAATCACAGGTCCATCCTAACGGGTGTATAAATTTTATTCCTATTTAAAGGAGGAAAACTCAGGGATCAAATGAAAGTTTAACTTGCTCAAGCTAGTACAGCAGAGATGATTCTATAAATGAGATGTCCTACCTTCCAGGCCATTGCTGTTTGCTAAATGGGAGCCCATAAAGCAAAGAAATTCTCATTGTTTATGGATTTAAGGCATATATGCTTTTCACCCCCAAATTTTCTCAGTTTGCAATGCTGTCAGTCTCTCACAAGAGACAAGCAATTACATTCAAAGACCAAGCTTTGACTAACTTCTATCCTAGGTACCAACATATAGTCTCACAGTTCTTATTAGTATTATTAGAGGTGAAATGCACCCTGATAATGATAAGCACAGTCCAAACCATGTATTCCTACCTTGAAGAATAAGCCACTCAAGGACTAATGCCCAGGATGAAACTGTAATGGCGCAACATGTGTGATAACATGGAACCTCCGTTTCTCCACATTCTTTCCCCCCAATAGAGAAAGATCACACCTAACCATGCACCTGCACAGAAGACTTTATGGCAAAGACTCTCCTTGAAAAGTGGCTGAATGAAACAAACACCTTGTAAAAGGAAATAAATTCAAACTTGACCTCCTTGTCCCTTTCACAAGTAATTACATGTGAAGTGTGCACACTACACTCCCAAGTTATCTCTTCCCTGTTTTGGAAAACCTAAACTTCCCAATCAAAATAGTTCAAGCCTACTTGAAAGTTCCCTCAAGTTTCCTTGAAAGGAAAAACTGAAGAGTATTTTTTTGGATCAAATCAATATTTAACTACATGCCTGAAAAGAGAGTGGTGTAGTGAATATGCCAAAATACTTGACATCTAAAGAAAAACATCAAGTGAACCATACTTTGGTCACTTCTAAGAAACTTCTGCCAGTCTCATAACAGTTTGCAACTTGCATTTACCAGATTTAGAATTTCTTTTTTAATAGCTTCACTGATAGTACCAGGCCCCTTTTTTCCCTCCCCAGTTCTAGACCTAGGAAGGCAAAATATAATAGGGAAAGAATCAGAGGTCTAAATCTTAGTTAAAATCCTAGGTTAGTTATTCTACTGTATGACTGCAGACAATTTAGGTAATATGGTTATAAATATTCCTCATTTTTAACACTGCTAATGGCTCTTACTAAAATGGCTCTTACTAAAACCAGGACATATGCCTGGTAGGTACAGAGCAAATGTTCCCTCTTTTTCCTCAGAATGACTACATGTAACCTCAGAACAAGAAAGAACTGACTTAAATTTCAGACACCAAAGTGGTTCCCAGTGCCCAACCAGCCCCAGATCATTACTTGCCAATCTGCCTTTTTGAATCTGTTTACAGAACAGTCTATTATCTGATTCATTATGCTAGTAATAGAGGGTTTGAAAGTTCCTTCCCTCCAACTCAAAGAAAGACTCCTTAGGATAGCTCCTGGAAAAAAAGAGATTGGAGGGTAAGTGGCAAACAGTGCCAGCAAGTCAAAGATTCATGAAAATTGTGGAGTGAGGTAGAAAAAGGTGTATTTGGACAAAATCAACAACTCTTCACTATACATAGACTTACCCTCATTGCTTTATCTTTGGAAATAAAGGACATGAGCATATATGTATTTGTGTGTATGTGTGTGTGTGTGTGTGTGTATTCCCAACAATGAGACAATGTTTTATAAAGGCATTAGTCATATGCATAATTTTAAATGGGTGGAACTAAAAACAAGAATGCATAAAATATATATTATATATAGCATACATATACAATATATATAATATATATATACACCTAAAAAGAAAAAGATTTGAAGATGACTGAATCTTTATAAAAAACTTCCATCAAAGAGTAATAGAACATGACACACATAAAAGCACATCATCTTATAAGGTCTACCTGAAAGGTAGATCAATGATGTAAATAGTTAAATGTAAACAAGGAGTCAATAAACTTTTCCCTCAAATAAATTTTGCAACCATTATTATAAGAGTGCTAAAGATAAATTCAGGAATGGTAGACTCTTTAAGAGGACTAAGCTCTTAAGATTTGGTTTCAACTTTTACTAATCACTAATTACAGGAAGTTCAGTAACTCAATTCTCTTGTTAGCAATCTCATTTATTACCACTCAATTTTTTTTTTAAATTACACCTCTACTGATCTTAATTCAATAATCTGTTACACTCTCAGCCACCTTTCCATTTATTCCCAATAGGGTTTTTTTTGTTTTTTTTTTTTAGATTTATACAGTTTAACTCATAGATTTAGGGGGGAGGCAGTAAAGGGACAGTTTTATTCTATCAAGATTTTTCAGAAATAAGGACTTCAGTCATTTAGATTTTATTTACACTTTCCCAAGGCTTTGTATTCTAGAGTTTGGGGAGTGGGATAGTTTTCCTTGCCTAAAATGGCTCATTATTAATGGAATAATACTTACAATGAAGTGTTGTATACTTTTCTATACAGTATTACTATTTCATGTTTCTCCCAAAACACTTCTATAATAATCAACATATAGGAAAATATATAAAATATATAAATACTATCAATAATGCCAATATGATTCCCATTGTCTCAGGGTACAAAACTCACCCCCATATGTACTTTGAACCTGACGCCTAAAATGTGTCCTTCAAGCTTGAGCTCCATAGTTAAATGGTTTGGGTTTATCTCTTAAGCAATTCTTGAATAAAAAGTTGAGTGTATTGCATGCACAATTTCAGGAAAAAACTGACAAGAGAAACCACCATAACTCTGTACTTCCATCAGCCCAAAGATGATTCAGTTAACTCCTCTAGCAGGGCGCAAAAGCTGATTAAGGAGAGTTACAGTCAACAGCATGCCAATTGTCCACGTGCATCCCTAACAGGAGGGTCCCCACGCTGAGACTTTCCCAAGAGCTTTGACTTTTTTAAAAAGATTAGCCGGCATTTTTTGTTTGTTTGTTTCTCTTTTTTAAACAACTAAATGGATCTGCCATCTAGTATCTCCATGTGATGTACAATAGAGCAAAAATAGCCACAACAACCAACCAAGGCCCCCAAGGAACTTGTGAGAGTCATAAATGTCTACACATTAAATTTGTGACTGCTAGACTTAACAGTAACACAAATCCACCTTGTTAGTGACAGGGCATTATTTTCTAAAGATTAACTCATACCATATGTTATTAATCAGCAAGGTAACTGAAAGCTCAGGCAAAAAAAAAAAAAAGAAAAGAAAATGCTATCCCAGTTGAGCAGGACTTAATTGCATTATTGTTATTATTATGGCTGCTGCATGATTTCCCTGTCACTGGTCCTTCTACTTCAAGTACATACATGCAGACACACACACACAGAGACAAACACACACACATACCATGGATGGAAAGACAAAAAATCCAGAGCCAGGAGGTAAGAAACATGTCTAGAAGGAAGAGGATTTTGAATAAAAAAATAAGTCTCTGGAAAGATGGATCAAGTGAACACCCAGGTTGCCTTGAGAAATAATTAAGCCTATTCCTTTTGATTTCAGAGTCCCAGCTTGCATAAGGAGGGAGCAGCTGTGGGAGATCACAGAAGATGCAAAGCAAGACAGTCGATTTCATCTATCTCCCTACCACACCACAGTTTCCCCAGTGGTCTGATAAAGCATGTGGCCTCTTTTATCCCAAAGAGCACAAGACTAACCTGCCATCTAAAACATTATTCTCCATATCAAACCAGCCCCATATAAAAGCAAAAAGAAAGGTAATTTAAATATCCCAGTGTTTTGGCTTGAGTCCTCTACTAAAACTATGAGGTTATACAGTAAAAACCTGCCAGCAAACAAAATTTGGCTTCCTTGAACACAAGTTTCTCTTGCCATAGTCTTGTGAAGTTTGGAGTTAACTAGTTAGGAGGGATAGTGTACAAGTCTAACGAAGAGGATTCCGACCTTTCCTGTTTCCTTCCCAATACATCCCTTAAAAGAGACTGAGTTACTGACAATCTTAGACTGGAGAGCCAACTGCAGTACAGACTCTGGCAAGGGGCATGCTAGGGGTAGGCCGCCACACCCTCTCCAGCTCACAGCACACTGACAGACTGGTTGGGAGAGGCCCAAAAACTTACTCCCAGGGAGAAAGGGAGTCGTTAGTGTTTTGGATCTGAGGAGCTGGAAAGCTAGAAGGGAATTTTGGGAGGGAGTCGGGCGCTGAGCAGAGTGTGCTGGTAGGAGAGAGGGGTCGTGTCGCCCGGGAGTTAGGGCAGTTCGCAACACGTCCCCGCAAAACTGCACATTTTTGTGGTTTGAGATTTAAAGACCAAAAGGAACGCGCTGAAGTAAAGCTTCTTTCTCTCCCGGTTTCAGATGCATCCTTCTTACTTAGAGACTGGGGAGCCACACTGTCGCGGGTTTCCTTCTCTTCCCTTTTCGGGGAAGCTCCCCTAAGCCAAACCGCGACGTCTGCTCTCCAAGTTCGCCTTTGCGCAACGCCCGGCGCAGCGCCCGCCGCCAGCCACACGCGTCCATCTGCCCCGACCCCGCGGGATGGTCCTCAGGGACTTGGGTTTGTCGGGATTTCTTTTTTCTTTCAAACAAAAAGCCAACACGGCTCGCCGCCTCATCCCCGGCCGGCACCACCTTTCCCTTCACGCCCACGCCGCACCTTCCCGGCACACGCGCTGCGAGGTGCCTCTCCCGCCAGACAATGGGTCCGGGCTTGGCCGGGAGCCCGCTCCTACCCCCAAGTCCATCCCGTAACCCCCGAGAGCGCTGAACGCGGGGCTCTTGAAGGGGGACAGAGAAGAGTCGGGGAGACCACAATGGAGAAGGTGGGTGCCTCACCCCAGGAACAGGAGGCTCGCTCCCGGAGCGGAGAAAAGGGGAGGGGGCCAGGGTCAGCTGCGCCGCCGGGCCGGGAACTCGGGGGCCCAGAACCCAGCAGCCGCCGCGCACTCACCAGTACGATGGCAAATCGTTCTTCCAGTTCACCTGGCTCGGGCATCGGCAGCTTCAAAGGCACGTTGTGCGCTCTGAAATCGGTCTGCTGCGAATCCATGCTCCCTGCGTTGCCCATGTTGGCTGCACGCCGAGGCCGGGGACTGCTCCGTGCCCCTCTAGTCCGCTTCGGAAATCAGAACAGCTCCCGGTGGCCGGCGTTCCCGCCAGCAGGCGCGACCAGTCCGGCTCCCCGCCCTCCGTTGCGCCCCGGCGAGTGTGCAGCGCGCACCGCTCCCTAGCAGCGCTATGAGTCGAGCCAGCCCCCGGCCTCCCTCATGCTCTCCGCCGCCCCAGAGCGGCCCCGGCCTCTTTTCCTCGGGAGGGGTCGTCAGGGCGCTGGGCGCCTATCTGCATGTTGCTCTGTTGGCACGTCGCCCCCTGCCAGCGATCCCCGTCAGCAGGCGCGTGGTTCGTGTTACTCGGGCTCCCGCCAGGGCCTCGACCGCCGCTGACACTTGCAGTCCACAGCCGGCCACCACAGCGATCGCTCCGCGAGCACCTCGAGCAGACAAATGCAGCTCCGCGCTCCCGACACAATGCCCCCTCTCGTCCGGCCCCCGCCCCCAGCCCGGCTCCGCCCATTCGCCCCGCGGACTGCCGGGACCCGTAGTTTCCACCCAAAGTGTCCGCTTGCAGAACCACGCCATCTCTGGAGGGCTAGAGGGGCTGGGACAGCTTGCAGCAGAAGCAGTCTATAAAAGCTTATGTCATTTTTGACAACCCTTACTCCAGTAGTAGAAGTAAGTGCCCAATCTGCATCATTCTGACACTTAGTACCTACTAATGAATGAATGGTCCGATCAATAGTGAATGCTCACATTCTTACTTAAATATCAGAAAGATTGTTACTTTCCAAAGTTCAAGAGGGGGAAAACAGATAATGGCTCCATCCTATTGCATATAATGAGGTGTGGGCCGATCGGTGTTTGTTTCCTTACTTTTCTTTTTATGTATGTTACATATCTTTTGTGCGACTGAAATATTTTATGGCTATTTTATAAATGTAGATTCGACTCAAAAATCAAACACCTATCGAATGACTATTATACTGTGTTCCTCAGTGGGAGAAGAAAAAGACTGCTACTGCTCTGGATTACTTCACAATCTAGTAGAGGAGGAAATGTAGTGTTGGGACATGATTTTGACTATAACTCCATAATAATCTTCTGCTTTACAGAAAAATTTGGCCCTACCACTGTGCTCCGGGATGCATTTCACATTATAACTATCAGTTCTGAAGCTGTGGTAATAGGGAAGACAACCCTATAAAGATAGCCAACAGCTCATCTTTTAGGTTTCAAGTGCATCCACCTGGTGAACTCTGGGCTTACCTCTTGCAATTACTCCTTTCTTACCTTACAGTGGTGTCTCTTATTCCTAGCCTGTCTATCAAGTGTACCTGGAAAGTTGAGTTAAAACAGCACACACCTTGGATCCTTTTCTATTATCAGAATTCTTTGTTGAAATGACAAAAGCAAGAACTTAACCAAAGCCTGTGAAGCAAATAAACCACCTCTAGTCTTTTTAAACAAAGAACGAACTTCACTTAAAAGACTGAATAAATATAATCTATATTGTAAGATTGCATTATAGCAAACAAAGAAAAACAGGAATACACACACACATTTACACCCTAATTAGTGAAATGAGTGGGGGGGGAAGCAGTTTGTTCAGGCCAAATGAGACATTTCTGACCCACAAATTTTCTTTGCAATCTCTAGACATAAATTTTTAGTCTTCATTGACTCACAAAATCAAGTATATGTGATTTGTTATAGTTGGTGTCACAAAACATTGGTGAAAAATACTTTGTTAAAACTAACCATATTTCTTGGAAACTGAAATGTTAACACTATGTCTTCCATAGTGCCAGGCATTTGAAAGTTTTGTGAAGAATGATTTGGTCAGGGATTCTTTCATGACAGCGTATTTGCTTTCAAAGAAGTTTTCCCATCATTCACAATAAATACACATGTGAAATCATAGAGGAACTAAAACAGAACTTCCCTGTTTCACAGTTTTAAATGTCATAAAGTGAACTGTAGCTAATTTCACTTACCTTCTTTATTTTTTTTTGTTAAAAATTTATTTATTTATGCATATAAGAACTGGGGTACAGGTCAGAGATACAGGGGTTCAGATGACTTACCAGAGACAGAGTGGGGAGCAGGACAGGCAGATCTGCTGAAATATATTGCTCAGGTGAGCAGCTGGCAAGACAGGAGAGGTCTGTTACACCATGTGGGTCACCTCCCTGGCCAGGGACTGAACTCATGCTGCGGTGGCTGTGGATAGCCGGGCAGTGCTGTGCTTTAACCCACTGCACCACTGGGAGGGTCCCCGCTAAGCTTCATTAAAAGGTAATAGTATAACCCTAAGAAGATTCTCCTTGTGTATATAATTAAATAAAACTGAGGTAAGTGCCTGTAGAGTAAATGAAATGGAGCAGGGTAAATTGAAGTTAACAGGTTTCTTCTGTCCTCTGACAGTCAATGACCAACACCTGTGGTCTTACATTACACGTGGGCCTAATGTTGGCCACCTGGAGTGTGTGGTGTGGGCGTGTATGGGTGAAAACAGCTGAGCCTGGAGGCTGAGCATAGAAGGGTGGCCACCAGAGTACTATGAGAGCAAATATTCACCAGGGGGCTAAGAAGGCTCCAGCCTCCTGGCCCCAGGCCTCCCTGTCTTCTGTATACCTGATTATCTCACTACAAATAGTCTAGAAAGATGATTTAAAGCCTTAAAAGCCACAGAGGGCTTCAGAAATCTCCTTTACACATCTGCCTGGATCCATAGAGACCCTGCACTGTGCCTTGCTGGCACTATACCTTCATATATTTATTTTGTAACATTTTTCAACTAATTATGTGCTAGATGCTGCTATTGATTCTACACTTCATAAAAACTTTTAACATAATATTATGAAGATTGCGCAAGTGTGCACACCTGTATCTAGGAGGGAGGGGGAAAAGGAAGATATCACCCTGGGGATGGAGGCTCAAGTTGCTGTCTCCCTGCTGGCTGGTTTCCTCGGCATTAAAAACTGTGAAAATGATGCCAAGAGCTCCAAATGTCTCTTTCAAATTGCTAGAACCAACAGTGAACCTACCCAGACTGGGACGGATATAAAACAACCCCCTAAAAAAGTACTGAAACTTTCAAAATAGCTGATATGTTGAACAGGTATACCCTTGTCAGATTTGAAATATATAAAAATTTTAAGTCCGTCATAAAGGAGGAAGAAAAAACATGATGAAACACTGAGGTCTTTTGAATGGGCCTTCAAATATTTGTACCCCTTTGTCTATGCCTTGCTTCATCAATTGGTCAGTCTGAAAATAGTTTAACGGGGTGAAGCCTAATTGGTTGCCATCTAGAAGTTATTTGAGGCACTCTGGATGAAACACCTGTGCAAAAAAAAAAAAAAAAAAAATCGCCAAATGCAGAAGGCACTGCATGTAAAGTCAACTTCAGGCTATTTTTCACCATCCTCCCCTCCCAGTCACCTACTCTCTGCCTTGATCCTGCATTCCTGTCTGATGTTGCCTCCTCTAAAATCCTCTTTAACCACCTCCTTTAAAACTGATTGTCTGGGAGGGGCTTAGCCTGGGATATAAACAATGGCAACAACAAAGGAATGTGCTGCTGGCTTGTAATGCCTTCTTTTATTTCAGGGAGTCCTCTTAACTTCCCAACTTAATATTAGCTGTCATCCAGGAGGGCAATGGTGTCTGGACTGGGATGCGTGGGAAGCCCAGGATGCCACATCCACACCTGCCCTCCTCTTCTGATAAACAAGGAGCTCAGTCTACAAGGCTATCCATCTGGCACCTTTCAACAGCCTCCAAGTTTAGGAAAACAAACCTTTGCGGGTGGGGGAAAAGGAAGAGTTAAAAAAAAAAAACCCAAAGGGAGCATTTTTGTCTCTGGCTGCAATGTTTTCAACCATAATAAACTGCTTGGAGGGGGAAAGGGAAGAACAAATTGGAGTAAAATCCAGTTCTACAGATATATATTACACAAATTACATATGTAGATTTAAAATTTTACCCACTTTTCTCATTTATTTTTTGAGTGAGCTAATTTTTAGGGGAGTGCTATGTTTCTTTCTGAAATCTCCTGTCTGTTCTTCCCTCTGTGACTCAGCCCAAATACATAAAAAATTGCCCCTTTAGGCTTTCAGAGAAGTAATTTTCACAAACCCATGATTATTCTGTCTAGTGAATTTGAATTCCCTAACTTGCAATTTCAACTCTAAAGGCTAATATGTTGGTAAGATGTATATGTTTGTCAGACTTTACCCCATCTCACTTGCTTACTGACTATTGGGAATTTCATTAACCTCTTCAAGTCTCAGTTTTTACATCTAAAAGGAAAATAAAGACACATACCACCAGGCACTAGTGGTCAAGATTAAGGAAAATAACTTACATAAACCAACTATCAAGATCATGCCTAATGTATGATATTTACCTCATGTTCTTTCAAGAGGGTGATGAATTTAATCTTGGGCATATAATTTAGAGAACAAAATTTTCCACAGTAGCTGAATGAGTAAAGTAAAAATATGGAAATACATGGTACTTCTTTTAGATAACAGATATATCTACATAAAATTAAACATGTACTGGTTAAGAGTTTATGAATGCTTCCTAATGTCCCAGTTCTCCCAATGATAAAGTTCTGTTGTGGTTACTCAAAAAGATAATAATTGAAAAGAAAATCAGTATCACTGTTAAAGAAATCCAAATAGTATTTCCTAGTCCTGTCTGATAATAAAATCTGCATGGCAGGATTATCAAATAAACAGATTACCATATGTATTCCCCAGAAATTCTAATTCAATATACCCCAGAATCTGTATGTGTAACAAAAAAACCCAGGTGGTTCCTATTTTAGGCAAGTTTTGGAAACAGATGAATTGCTTGGGACTGGGGAAATGACTCATCAGCAATTAAGTAATAATGCCTCTACTTAAGGAACAATGCCAAGTTATCTAAAACCATTGAATAATTATAACATATACACTGCTCTAAAAATTGAATTAGCTATTATTTCAACCAGATGGATTATTCCTTTTTAAATACAATTATAGAAAATTTTAAAGATTTTGAAAATATCACTAGCTTTTCATGTTTGCATATGTTATGCTTTTTATGTTTTATGGAACAGAACAAAGCATCATTGGTTCTACTGTATAAATTATCCATGAATATTGTAGCAGGTTTGTCAGGTATCCAAATTTTGAGGTGGAATTTCGGTTATGCAGGTTTCTTCCTGCCCTCAAACTCCTATATGTATGCAAAAATAAACTGAATAAATGCCAAACATTACATTAGGTACAGAAATAAAATTGTCCAGAGCTACTGAATGCTACTTACACTGTTTTGATGTTATCATACTAATTTTACTAACAAATGTTTATTGTATTATATCATTCTAGTTAGAATCATTTTCCATACACAATGAAGATCAAAGAAAAGTTTTCTGGTAGAACTGTGGGGGGAGAGGGTTGGGCAGCTAATTAGTAGAACTAAAGAATCTCCCTCAAAGGATCAAGCCCTTTGCCTGCTCTGTAATCACTAGCTACAAACACCTGCAGCATTCAACAGCCCCCACCCCACCCCACCCTTGAAGAGAGCTGAATAGCACTAACCCTATCCAACTCTGCCAGAAAAATGCTTATAACAGGGGCCAAACAGGCCTGTCTCAGCTCCAATTCTTATCACCTCCTTGCTTTATTTTGTCAACTTTAAGGAGTGGGAAGTGTTTACTAAGATTCTTGAACAGATCAAAACAGATTCTTGAAATCTGTAAGAAAGAACCAAGCCCCAAAAGAAAAAATCTCTATGACACTAACAATTATTAAAAGTTGGACTTCAGGGCCCTCCCTGGTGGCACAAGGGGTTAGAAAGTAGCACTGCAGGCTGGGAGCATCTGCTTCAAGTTTGAGTTCAATCCTTACTGGGGAGGTGATCCACAGGATCCACAGGAGAAGCAGACCTCTCCTGTCTGGCCTACTGCTCCCCTCAGCAGTGTACTTCATCAGTTGGCCTGTCTGCACCCCACTCTGTCTCCGGTGAACCCTCTCACTGCCCCTGCACCTCTGGCCTATACCACAGTTCTGTATGCTTAAATAAATAAATCTTCAGAAAAAAAAGTTGGAGTTCAAAATATTAAAAAAGCAATAAAGATGTGATGAATGCATAGCCCAGACAGATGATGTGAACTGTATTTTTGTCTATTCCAACACCCCTTCTTGAAGAACACCTCCTTACTCTAGAAACTGTTCTTCCTTCCATTAATCTGTAATTAGTAAAGGGGAATACTTCCTCAGCTTTCTTAGCCAAACTAATCTGTTGAAGGGTGGAATTCAAATTTAGGCTTGGCAATTATCCTTCTGATTTTTGAACCTTGAATTAAAAGCTTTGGCTTACATTTTCTCAGGTGGCTGAAGCTGTGTGCTCTAAAGTTTAAATGTGGTTGATGACTGTGGTGACTGATAAGCAGAGAAAAAAGAAGGTATAAAATGAGATGAAGAGATAGTAGGTGGTGCAAAAGTTACATTTGGAAATAATATTTATGCAGAAACAAGGCAGTTGGTAAATTGGACTCAAGTTTAAAAAAAAAAACTCTCTAGGTCTTAGTTTACCTATAAAGTAAGGACAGTATTTATTTCAAGTGGGTTTTCTGAAGAATAACTGTGACACGTGCATAAATCACTGAACAGTGAACCTAACACATGAAAGAGTTCAATACATATCATCTATTAAGCACCTGTGGGCATGGGGCTAAGAAATGTAAGCTGCAAGAAAGGGAACACATTGAAAGGACATGATGTGACAAGATGTTTGGCACTGTTTTATTAGAAAAATATCCCAAAATTAAATTGACAGCTCACTAAAATTTAACAGTGTCAGTTAGCCCCCAACCATGAGAAATAGTGGCCTGTGGATTCTCAGGACCTAAAGCAAACAGCAGCAAACCAAGGCTGATGCTGATGATAATAATTATTACTATTACTACCCTGATCCAGGCAGGAAACTGTGGTTTAGCACTGAATGCCACTATATAAATTAGGTAATATTCTTATACCAATTCTGGAAATGAGAGAACTAGTGAAAAATAATGTTAAAATCTGCCCTTAGCAAGCCTCTTCACTGATAGCCCAGTGTCTCCAGTGCCTCGAGGTAACTACCCAATATATTTAAAAGTGACTTTCTCACATTTCACTGCCACCTCTATCCATCATCTTCCCTTGGTTACTGGTCAGTTGTTAAGAGGTGAAATGGCTATCCACACTGGAGAAGCTGAGACTGAGGCCAGAGACACATGGTTTACTCCCTCAGGCAGCTATTCTTCTTAATTTCCAAATGCTGGCAGGCTGCATGGTTCTATTTATTTTTCACTTTCCTATCTGTACCACTCCCTGCTTTTGCTTGCAAGCCACACCCTGGAACTGCTTTCTTTCCCAATGGGAAGTCTCTAAGAAACTTGAATAAGACTGAATCAACACCCAACTAGGGTCTCTATTCATTTTTTGAAAATCTGTAGTTTTTACCTGCCCTTGTTTACTAATGGACTTCTATTTAGTCTCAATCATTGCTTTGCACTGATTTGGGAAATATATATGAATTAATTGGGGCTGTATATATTTCTATGTCTAGTTACCCATGATTACATCTTCCAGGAAATGCCAGGTCAATTTGCTCCCTAAACCATCATATTTTGATTTCCTGCCCCTGCCTTGGCACCTTTCATTCTCACATGTCACTGTCTATCCTTGATCTCCTAAAATAACTTTTTGTTTTCCAGCTTGCTTATAGTTCTAGCTGTAGAACAGTGAGTATCACTGTGTGATTGTCAGTTGATGTACATTTGAATCACCTGAAGAGCTATGAAATGTAATTCTTAGAGTCATCCCCATGACACAGAAATTCTATGGTAAATCTGCTATGGTTAAAAGTTACTCAAGTGATTTCTATACATAGTGCTTCAGATCCAGTGTAAGGAAAGAACAGATACTATAATCTTAGCTTTCTTTTAATATTCTGTGTGATTCTAGTTTTGTGCTTTGCACCTGGAAGATTTTCACTAATTGTTTGTTGGATTAATAAGTGAATAAATTGAACTTTAGAAGGAAATCCAGCCATGGGAAATCTCCACTCTAAGGAAATATTTGTAATTTTTATTAAATGTGCCCATAATACCAACTTCAATTAGTATAATCCTTGTTCCCTCATGAGGTATATTGCCTAAGCCTTTTGGGTTTTGTTTCTTTCAGAAATAATTTAATTTTAATGTACTTAGAGTGTGATGAAATATCATATCAATTTGATTCAAAACACTCAAGGTGTCCTTTATTCAGTTTAGACCACCCTCTGGGTAGAAGTTATAAAAGTTTCCTACAATCATAACTGGAAGAAAACACCAAAATTATTTTATAAGCCAGGTAAATATTGTTATAAGTACTAGTAAGAAGATTTTAATGTTCTAACATATCATTAATTCAACAAATATTTAGTTAAATATTGTTATCACAAGAAGTTCATACAAGGAAGTCAATGGTTCCCTAGTGCTCCTTGGAAATATTAATATTTCACTTCTGTATTAAATTAGGTTTGGAAACTCTTTTTACTCCCTGTGACCCAAAGCTGGCTATGTCTATAGGTCAGCACTTAGGTTGCTGATATTAAGAGAACTCTTTTTCACTGAGTTTTTATCAGCATAATTCATTACCATATGAGCATCCCTCTATTTGTGTCTTTCTAACAGATGTTGCCATGATTTCTTTGCTAACCCTTATTTTGATTTTGAGCGCATAAAAAAGGAAATGGAGCAAAGGTGATTTTGAGCTCTAAAATATTGTTGCTTGAACTTTTTACAGGAGGTGGACAATTTTCCTACTATATCATATGAAAAGTGGTTGAATAACTGTATTAAGTCATATAGTTAAAAAGTGGCAGACTTAAGGTTTTTTTGGTCCCTGAGGCTTGTCTACTTTTCCCTGCATCATGTTGGTTCCTCACTTCATTTTGCCCCTGCTCAGTCATGTTTCTGCCCTCCCCCTGGATCATGAGTCTTGTGCTTGTGTTGCTCTCCTTAGTCATAATTACTATGATCCAGGAGCATTTGACAATCAAATGCTCTGTTGATTTCCTATCACTTAGCCATCCTCCTTTCAGCCTTCTGCCAGCTTTCTGGAAAGTTTTGCCCAAGCTTAGGCACAGGGCGTATTTGTAGAAACGCAACAATAATGTAGTTCTCTTTCAGGACTTCAATGTTTCTTGTTTTGTATTTCACTTGAGCATCAATTTAAAAGCCGGTTTGGCTGCATATAACACAAAACCCAACTACAATAGTCATAAAATCCAATTTACAATGGTCTAAACAAAAGGGATTTCTTTTTCTCATATAAGAAGTCCAGAAGGGGGCCCTCGCTGGTGGCGCAACGGGTTAGGACACAGCACTGTACGAGAGCCACAGACACTTACAGTGCCAGTTTGATCCTCCAGCCCTGTGAGGCGACCCACATGGCAAGGAGACCTCTCCTTACTCGCCGGCAACTCCCTTCAGCTGTGTATTTCCTTGATCTGCCTGTTCTGCCTTCCACTCTGTCTCTGGTGAATCCTCTCACTGCCCCTGCACCTCTGGCCTGTACTCCTGTTCTGTATGCATAAATAAATAAATCTTAAAAAAAAAAAAGCAAGACTAACTAGACATCTACTGCAAAAAAAGATAGAGACAGACTATACACCCTTCACAAAAATTAAATCAAAATGGATCATAGATTTAAATATAGAGTGCTACTCATAGGTAATAACTTAAAAGAAAATCTAGATCACTTTGTGCATGAATGGTGACTATTTTTACATACCAAGGAATAAAAGAATTAATCGGCAGGACTTCACTAAAATTAAAAACTCCTGCTCTGCAAGATATTGCTAAGAGTATAAAAATACAAGTCACATATTAAAGAGAAAATATTTGGTAAAAGGCAAAAGATGTATACAGGGCCGTCCCTGGTGGCACAGTGGGTTAAAGCACAGCACTGAGAAGCTAAAGCCACGTAAGCATGAGTTCCATCCTCGCCCTGGAGGTGACCACATGGCACAGCAGACCTCTCCTGACCCACCTGCTGCCCCCTGGGCAGTGTACTTCATCTATCTGCCTGTTCTGCTCCCCACTGTCTCTGGTGAATCCTCTCACCTCCTGTATCTCTGGCCTGTACCCCAGTTCTGTATGCATAAATAAATAAATCTTAAAAAAAAAAGATGTATACGATCTGAAGAGAAACAAGAGTATTAAGATAAAATATTTGGAAATGAGATATCTGATAAAGAATATGCAAAATATACAAAGAACTCTCAGAACTCAACAATAGAAAAACAAATTACCCAATTCATAAATAAGCCAAAGATCCTAAGAAGTTATATAGGTAATAAGTAAGCATATGAAAATCTGTTCAACATCATAAGTCATTAGGAAAAATGCAAAATCAAATGAAACACAACCACATACCAGTTAATATGGTCAAAATTTCAAACACCAGTAAGACCAAATGCTGACAAAAATGTGGAATAATATCGTTTTTCTTTTACTGATGGAAATACAAAATTATATAACCACTTTGAAAGATAATTTGACAGTTTCTCACAAAATTAAATAACTCTTTCCATATAATCCAGCCACTATACTCTTCAGTATTTAGCTAAATGAGCTGAATGTTTTTGGTATCTTAATTCACAATTGCCGAATTGGAAACACCGTTTTAGTAAATGAATGGATAAGCAAACTGTCGTACATTCATACAAGAAATAAGCTGTCAAGCCATAAAAAAACTAGGGGAAATTTAAATGCTCCTTATTAAGTGAAAGAAATCTGACTGACCCACAAGGCATGGCAGACCTCTCCTGACCCACCCGCTGTTCCCCTCAGCAGTGTATTTCAATTAATCTGCCTGTTCTGCTCCCCACTCTGTCTCTGGTGAAGTCTTTCACCACCCCTGAGCCTCTGGCCTGTACCCCAGCATAAATAAATAAATCTTTTTAAAAAGTATATAAAAGTTCAGTGATGGACAAGGGCAATTAGGACAGAACTAGTAAATACAGGGAGAACATGGAAGAATTTTAAAGCAGTGAAACTACTCCATATGATACTACAGTGGAGGATAAATGTCATTATCTATTTGTCAAAACCCACAGAATATACTACACCAAGAGTCAACTTTAATGGAATTATGGTGATTATGATATATCAATATAGGTTCACGTCTTATAACCAAGGTACCTACTACTGTAGTGAGGATTGTCCATTATTGAGGAAGCTGCAGGTGTAAAAGGGCTTGTGGCAAATCTCCGTACCTTCTGCTCAACCTTTCTGTGGACTTAAAACCGCCTTATAAATAAAGTCTATTTTTAAGGCAGAAGAAAGGGGAAGTAACATTATTATGATTGTTTTAAACCAAATATTGTGATTTTATTTTTGCCTGTGACTGGGAACACTGATGCCCTGAACTAAACTGAAATTTTGATAGCAGGGAAGAACAGGAATTTCCTCTTTAATAGTATTTGCTAATTAAGATTTTTTTCTAGCTATAAATATTCTTCTTTACAATGTTACTGTATTTCCTGTTGTATTTACTAGATGTATTTTTTGTGACTAACAATGTCTGCCATACAGGTGCTTCCCCGTGATTTCCAGTAACAGTCAAGGGACTCAGAACTGACTTCCCTGCCACCTGCTCTGACCCAGCCTCTGTCTACTTCATTCTCTTATTTGTCAAATGTTCTTGTTTACAAAATGGACAGTCAGAGTTCCAGGTGCAGTTGTGGGTGTGGACTGAAGCAACAGGAGAAAGTGGTGGGTCAGAGCATTCAGTTGAAGCCTTTGTCTTTCTAGCACTGGAGCATCTGTCTTTGAATGAAATCACATAAGGAAGTGCAAACAAATTAATTAGATACCATCAACATGTCTTATTTGAATCAAGGAGGAGGGATAGAACAGCTTCCCTAAACTCTTAAAGAACAGTTAAAGCCCCTGGGTAAAACCAAAATCAGCAGAACTGACTTTTAGTAAATTCTGCTCTCATACAATTTGAGGAAAGAATGTTATTTTTTTAAAAAGATTTATTTATTTATTCATACAAAACTGGGGGTACGGGGAGGTGAGAGGATTCACCAGAGACAGAGTGGGGAGCAGAACAGGCAGATGGAGGACATACACTGCTGAGGGGAGTAGCGGGTAGGTCGGGAGAGGTCTGCCACAACATGTGGGTCACCTCCGGGGCTGGGGATGGAACTCGCAATGAAATGGCTGCGGCTTGCTTGCAGTGCTGCGCTTTAACCCACTGTGCCACCAAGGAGGGCCTTGACGAAAGGGTCTTATATCCACTCTCTAGCAGCTAAGGAATTTCCAGCAATGTTATTGAAATACACACAAACATACACATATGTATATATACATACATATTTAACATACACAATACATGTCATACATAATATACTATATAATTTAATATTTTAGTGTTATATTCTAAAGTTTGTTTACATGAATTACGTTCAGCTGAAGTCAAAATTTAAGTCAATGTCAATGTCGGGCCCTCCCTGGTGGCGCAACAGCTTAAAGCACAGCACTATGAAGCTCTCTGCAGTTAAATCTTCAGCCAGGGAGGTGACCCACATGGCATGGCAGATCTCTCCTGTCTCGCTTGTTGCTCCCCTCAGCAATGTATTTCAGTAGATCTGCCTGTTCTGCTCCCCACTCTGTCTTTGGTGAACACTCCCTGCCCCTGCACCTCTGACCTATACCCTAGTTCTGAATGTATAAATAGGTAAATCTTTAAAAAAATTAAGTCAATGTCCTTTAATTTTTAAAAATTGATATATGTATATATACACACACACATATATTACATCATTGTTCATTTTTAAACAGTGCTTTCTTTTCTTTTCACAAGGTTTAGCGTTCTATCATAGAATTTCCATCACCAACTCACCTGTGCACCATCACCACAGCCCCCTGTGCTCTCCCCTCTCTCGTTCTGATCCTTCTCCGCTCCCCCACCCTCCGCAGAATGTCACTGGCTTACAGTTGTCTATTTGTTTTGTTTTGTTTGTGTTTTTCTTATTTTTTCTCCCCAATGCCTTATTTGGTTCACCTATATTCCTCCTACAAGTGAAACCATCTGATATTTTTCTTTTTCATTCTGCAATATCCTTTAAAAGGAATGAACTACAACAGAAAATTAACTCAAGTTTATGTTTAAACCCTGATTATAACAAAGCTTGCTTGTCTAAACTAAATCTTTTAAGTTTATTACAGCAATCAGAGTAATGTGTTGGAATTTCATGTGTGTACGTGTGCATGAATAATGAAAGTCTTAACATTCCTTAGCAGAGTCCTCTTCCTAGCTAGCACTTTTACAGAATGACAGTTTTCACACAAAAACATAGCACTTAAAAAAAAAAAGCACTTTCTCTCTTCAACAAAGATTTCCAAATAGAACTCTCAGTGATGGCAGACATAATATCCTTTCTTTCTTTGACATTAGCCTAAGTTCAGACCTCAATCTCTGAAATTTTAGTTATGTATAAAGCAATACATAAATGATATTGTTTCCTTCCTATCCGTGGTTGAAAATGGACCATCCCAACTGTAAACTTGAGTATTATGTTTTATGTCCTAGTTTCTTCATTTTTCTCATGTCTGTAAAAGCATTCAAATGGATGAATGAGGACTTCCTCTGGGAGAGGTGTGAGAGCAGCTAAAGGCTTGGTAACCTCCTTCAAGGCCTCATCAACACTAGCCCTGACCAGTCTGAGGCCTTGCAACCTCCTATGAGACTCAGCCAGCTGCTCAGCCTTACAGGTGGGACCCTTGATCAGTGAGGAGGTTGGAGCCATGCATGCCCAGAATAAGCCCTATAGCAGCTTGGATCCAAAGCTGATAAGGGGAAGAAGGAAATACCCAGCAACAAAACTCCAGTATCCAATTTCAAAGACATGGAAGCTATATTTTCTCTATCAGATATAGAATTTATGGTTTCAATAATAAAGAAATTTACAGAACTAGTACAAAACTCAGAAAAACAATGTCCTTGGAAATAAAATCAATGAATTGAAGACAGAAATGAAGCTCTAACTAAGATAAAAAATGGAGTTTTGAGGTGTAAAAGGAGAAATACAGGATACGAAAAGTTCAGGAGAAAGTCATGGAAGTAGACTAGAGCAAGAGAAAGAACGAATCAGTGTAACTGAAGATGCAAATGCATAAAACAACCAAGTAGAAAAAGGAAGACAAAAGTGAAGAAATGCTCTAATAATTATACAACTCCATGAGGAAAGGCAATGTAAGAATAATAGGAAGGCCCTCCCTGGAGGCACAACAGATTAAAGCACAGCAGTATGAAGCTATCTGCAGCCACTGCAGCATGATATGTCCCCAGTCAGGGAGGTGACACATATGGCATGGCCAACCTCTCCTGACCCGCCCACTGCTCTCCTCAGCAGTGTATTTCAGTATATCTGCCTTCGGCTTTTCACTCTATCTTCGGTGAATCCTCTCACCCCTTGCACCTCTCGCCTGTACCCCAGTTCTTGTATGCAGAAATAAATAAATCTTTAAAATAATAATAAGAAGAATGGGAATATTAGAGAAGAGAAAGGAACAGAAAGTGTATTTAAAGAAAAATGTAAGAAAACTTCCCAAACCTGGAGAAGGAAATAAATGTACAAACCCAGAAAGTTAAAAGAAACCCACTACACCTAAATAAAGTAAGACTAATACCAACGCATAGAGTAATGAAACTTCCAACAGTTTTCGGACAATTAAAGATCATTGAAGCTGGCAAGGGGGAAGAAGCAGATAACATATAAAGGTACCCCAATCAGGCTAAGTCAGACATCTCTGAAGAAACACTATGAGCAAAGAGTGAATGGAACAGTCTTCTAAATACTTAAAGATGAAAACTGGCCAAGAATGTTCTGTCCCATAAGAATCTCCTTCAGATACAAGGAAGGAATAAAGGCATTTTCAGATTTTTTTGAATTCTGATCATAAACACTAAACCACCTCTCCTTGAAAGGTGCTTACACATCTAAACTTAAGAGAGGAACACACATAGATAATTGAGTAAGGAAATAGGCTGACTTAAAAAATTAAGAATCAATGACTGGATAAAAAAGATGTGGTACATATATACAATGGAATATTACTCAGCAACCAAAAAAGAGAAACACATGTCTTTTGCAGCAACTTGGATGGAGCTGGAAAAGATCATGTTTAGTGAGATAAGCCAGAAAGAGAAAGAAAAATACCGGATGGTTTCACTCATAGCAGGAGTATAATGGATCAGGCGAGAAAATAACAAAAATAATGAACAACCATATACCAGAGATACTTTGTGGGGGTGGAGTGGGGAATGGGATCAAAAACGGGGGCGGGGAGAGAAATGCACGGGATTATGGTGATGGCACACGGGTGATTTGGTGATGGGAAACCCGCGGGGATTACAATCGAGATGAAAAAAAAAATGTACAAAATGATGTAAAAATAAACTTTTGTAATTAAAAAAAAATTAAGAAAGAAATGGCAGCAACAGACTACCACACATCAATAATTATAACTGTGAATGGACTGAACTTACCAAATTAAAAGACAGAGTTTCTAGTTGCATCAAGAAACAGAATCCAACCTTCTGTTGTCTTCAGGAGACACACCTCAACTCCAGATAAGAAACATAGGCTCAAAGTAAAGGTTTGGAAACAATCCTGTGAGCTAATGGGACTCAAAAACCAGCAGGGACAGCAATATTTATATCAGACAAAATAGATTTCAGTTAAAAAAATTAACAAGAGACTGATAGGGAACTATGTAATAACTAAGGGGACAACACATCAAGAAGACATAACACTCATCAATGTATATATTCCAAATGAATGAGCACCAAGATATATTGGACAACTACTGTCAACTCTGGAAATGAATATTGGAAAAACTCATCTGTGGTAGGAGATTTCACTGCCACATTCTCACCAATGCACAGATCAGTTGACAGAATGTTAAGCTATGAGATCTGATTCTGTACCCCTTAAAAACCTGGCTACAGCATAACATATATGGTATAACCTCAATTTTGTTATATATAAAAAGTAAGAGGAACTGTTTTACTGGTTAGCTTTTGCTACATAATAGATTACAGGACTCTGTGATTTAGATAACCATTTATTTAGCTTGAAATTCAATGGGTTTGCACACTCATCTGGATTTAGGTGATGGTTCTGCTGATAACAGAACAGTTAAATGTTCTGTTGCCATTTAACTGCACAAGTCCTATTTCTAGGAATCTGCATTTTTCACTCACATGGTGGGACAATGGGATTTTACTAATAATTTTATATTTTTCAATGTCAATTTTAAACATGAGAGCATTGAATCAGATATAGAATCACACAATTCTTATTTCAAAGAATATACATACAGATGCATTTCATTCTTAGCCAAACTGGGAAAGTTGCAAAAATAACCAAATACTTTTATTTCACTTCTTAATTTGGTCACATTTTACCAATACTTTACTTCTGGCTTACTGTTGAGTAAGGAAGAACTAAAAAGAAAAGAATATCTGGGTATCCAATCTTTCTCTTTTCTTCTGTGTCATTATTTTCATTGTAACTGTCTGGCAAATACAGTGATTGAGAAAAGATATAATAGTGTTCCTTGAGTTTCCTGTTTCTTAGAACACCATGACCTTCTTTCTGCGTTTGAATCAAATTTTGGTTCAAATGAAAAGTGTGGTCTGTAGGGGCTGTCAGCATCTTATTTTCTCAGTTTTGTATGTAACATCTATCTTCACCAGAATGCTGAGCTCAAGAGACATTGGAAACACCATGTGTAAATGGGGTGTTATGCATATCTTGGTTTCAAGCTTGTACTATTTTAAAAATAGTGTCGTTTAGAGATTTTAATCCTCATATAGCATTGAGAAGACAGTCAAAATTTTCTCAACCAGTGCCGTATGGGATTAATGGGTAAATAAATAAAAATTTCCAAGATGCATTATGTAAGATTCCCAGAAATTACTATGTGATCAAGAAACAACTGTAGTTGCCTGGAGAGGTGGTCAAGTCATGAATGCAACCTTGTGTTGGCTCACTTTTCTTTTCTTTCTCGCCCTTTATTCTTATACCTGCTATACTCTTAAAATACAAACTTGTCTCAAACTCTGCTTTTGGGGAAATGTAAACTAAATATGAAATGGGTCTTATTTGGATGGGGGGGCAAGTAAACAAAAATCTGAAAGATCAGTTATAGTAGTCAGGTGAAGCAAAGGAGGGGTTCAAGTCAAGTGAGTAGTTTGTGTGTAACCCTTAAAGTGGGAAAGAGCTTGAAACATTCCAGGCTGGGAAAGAAGACCAGTGAGTCAGGAATAGAGAGCATCTAGGGAGAACTCAGGAGATAAAGCTAGAATGTGAACAGGACATTGTATTTCCTTCTCTCTGGGAGCTTCTTTGACACTAGAAAAACCATTACCTTAGCTCAATAAGATACTTCATTTTTTTCCTCCTGTATTTCTATTTTCAATGTTTTCAAAATTAGGTTTATGATGAAAGCAAACAGTGAAATTAAAGAAATCCTGGCTCATGATTTCTTACTGCCTTTGACCTAATGTGTTACTTTGCATAAACTACAAAATCTCTTCTGTAAATAATAGGGAGACAATAAATAACATAAACATTCTATGTAAAATACACGCTGTGACTATTATTACTCACAAGTCTGGGAAGTCATGTCGTAGTCCATATTTTAAAAGTAAGTGAAGTAAAACCTAAAGTACATGCAAGAGCCAAAAAAAGGGAACAAAACAATTCCACAAAGTTGAACCTTTGCTCATAGCAAAATTAAAGAATCAACAATGGAATTTAGACAAAATCATTCATGATTAAACATCTTCACAGAGCTAAAAGAGTCTTGCCCGAAGTCATGTGAAGGGAAATTCTTTGACCTCTTCATATTGATAAAGTCAGAACATGTGACAGAACAAGAATTTCCTCCGAGGAGGTTAAACTGCCTGTTATCAATGATATGAAAAGTGGGATTTCAAAAAAAGAAATTCAGCATTTATAATGCCTCTTTACAGCAGTTACTTGCCACCTACACTGTAAACTTTAAGCCACTGGTAATTATGACCTCTAGCACATATGCTGTGACAGCATCACTTTACTTTTTAAAAGTCTCTATTTCAAATTCATATTACAATAATAAAAATCCATGTGATTTTGAAATATAACTGTTTCAGAATGTATTTTATATGAATTCAGTCATATAATGTGATAGCTTCAGTTCTGTTGCATCGTTTTTAATCCTTTCCCTGGTAAGCACATATGATGAGATGAGACTTTGGGAATTTGCTCCATTTAGACAGATGTCTGCTTCTAAGCAAGTACTTTCCTATGATGAACACTTCTGGTCAGTATTCATACGGATTCAGTATCTGTCACATGCCTAGAAACCACTACAGAAGTTTGAAAAAAGACTTGGAGAACTGTGTAAATTACCAAAGCATTATGCTTTCATAGTTTTCCTTCTAGGTTAGAAGAACATCAAAATTCCCTTGTCATTCTACACCTTACCAGATACCACAAGTTTCTGTTCTTGTTTTCTCATTAGTTGTCAAAAATTTCACTCTAGTCATTTTCTGTGTAGATGTCCTATGGTTTTCCTGCTTGAGATCCCCTCAGATTTTCAGACCTGTGGGTTCATGTATTTTGCTTATTTGTTTCTTTCCAGCTAGGATTTGGGCTTCCTCCATACCGAGACCATTTTCATGAATATATGTTCCACACTAGCACAGAGGCTGGTACTTAGTAAGTGGCCAATAAATGCTCATAGGGCCCATTCAAATTATCTACAAAGGAATTATTAGCCCCCCCCCAAGTTTCTGAGAAGCTTCAGCAAAATATTCAACACAGAAGTTCAGCACTCTGCATAAAGTATTTATTCAGCATTAAGCTGTGTTGTTGGCAGAATGACTAGACACTCTTATAAGAAGTAATTACTACCCTCCTGAACTGTGTTGTCCAACATGACAATCACTAGACACATGTGGCTATTAAAATTTAAATTAAAATATTTAAATTAAAATTTAGTTCTTTAGTCACAATAGCCATATATGAACTGCTTAATAGTAGCAACTGGCTATTGCACAGACAGCTCAGAATGAACAATGCCATCAATACATAAAGTTTTGGAGAGTACTAGCTTAGCCCATAAGTTCCTAAGGAAATAAAATCCATCATCTTTCAGTAATTGTTTAGGAAACAGTTCAAGGTTGTTTTGTAAACCTGATATCCAACACTGCTCTCCATAGGTATTTTTAGAAAATCAGTTTCTGACTTTATGAATAGCTCAGGGCTAAAGCCAGTTTTAGAAATTATAAAAACCTAAGGATAATGCTTATACTGAATCTGATGGTGGGACAAACTTAAATTGTCCCTAGGGCCTGGGGACTTGCACACTTAAGCATACTCTGCCAAACAAGTCTATTTGAAGGTGCTTCCACATGTTTGTTTCTAATGTCAAAAACTGAAACTGGCCCTCCCTGGTGGTGCAGCCGGCTGGAATACAGCACTACGAAGCCCCCGGTGGCGTGGCGGCTTCAGTGCGGAGTTCTATCCCCAGCCCCGAGATGATCCACATGGCACAGCAGACCTCTTCTGACTCGCCTGCTGCTCCCCTCAACAGTTTACTTCATTAATCGCCTGTTTTGCTCCCCACTCTGTCTCTGGTGAATCCTCTCACTGCCCCCTTCACCTGTGGCCTGTACCATAGTTCTGTATGCATAAATAAAATCTTAAAAAAACAAACAACTGAAACCTCGAATATTCTCTTAAGAAATGTTTTCTATAAATCAGAGACATTCTATCAGGGTAGAGAGGGGGACAGGATCAAAACTGGGGCAGGAAGAATGCATGGGCCTATGGTGATAGCACATGGGTGAATTAGTGGTGGGACATCCATGGGGTTTACAACCGAGATAAAAAATGCACAAAATGAAGAATGATGTAAAATATACATATATAGGTATATATTATATTTAAATTTAAAAAAAATGTTTTCCAAATATTGTGGATTCCTTAAAGTACCTGGAACATAGAAAAATGATGTCCTTGTCATGATAACAATCAAATACAAATATCCTTATGAAGACCTTTGTATTCAGGTTAAATTGGGACTATGAGAATTAAGACATATACTCTATTCTCAGAAAATACAAGAATTAACTGAAACAGAACATAGAATAATAAAAAGGTTTACTGGATTAAAGTTTTCTCATAGTGAATGCACCATAACTTTCTGAAAATCCTGTCTCAGAGTCTATTTTTTTCCTGATCTTTCTTGTTCTCACGTCCAATTGCTTTTCAAGTTCTATTTCTCTTTTTAAGTCTCTATCTGCAGTCAACCCCTCCTCTTCAAATTTCATGGCTCCAAATTAGTTCAACTTACATTCAATTCCATTTGAGACAGATTCCTGACTGCTTAACCTCTAGTACCTTTACTCACAGAACTCCCAACTACCATTTTTTTTTTAAAGATTTATTTATTTATTTATATAGAACTGGGCTACAGGCCAGAGATGTGGAGGGTGAGAGGATTCACCAGAGACAGAGAGGGGAGCAGAACAGGCAGATCGACGAAGTACACTGCTGAGGGAGCAGCGGGCAGGTCAGGAGAGGTCTGTCTGGCCATGTGGATCACCTCTTGGGCAGGTGGGAATCGAACTCATGCGGAAGTGGCTTAAGCTTCTTAGTGCTGTGCTTTAACCCACTGCACCACCAGGAAGGGCTGAAACTACCATTTTTTGATCATGCAAAAGTAATCTAAAAAATCTTTAGTGCTTTCCTATTTCCTGTTGAATAGAATGCACATACCTCAGTTTGGCTGCAAGGCCTTACAGAGCGGCGTTATAACCTAATATTTTAGGCTTTCTTCTCATTGGACTCTAGCTATCATGGAATATTTGCTGTAGCAATATTCCATGTACCATTTTTTTGTGCTTGCCATCCCTTCCCTACAGAAAAGCTCACCTCTTATTTCTCTCATCTTACCCTTATCTTTCCCAAACTAAAAACCTTCCATGTTTTCTTTCAGTCTGATACATTCTCTAACTCCATAGTATTTCACTTAAAATCTGTTTATGGCACTTCTCAATATTTTGCCATGTGCTCATTTTTCTTTGTTCCTGAAAGAGCTCATGTTTTTCATTTTTTGTAAAGATTCTTATAGAAAACACATATACAAAAATATACAAATCATAAATGAACAGCTTGATCATTCTTTTACAAATTAAACACACCTATATTATAACTGTGCATTGTTTTCTAACTTCTATACATTTTTTCAGATTTCTATCACCATAGATTAGTTTATTCATTTTTTTAAAGGTTTATTTATTTATGCATACATAACTGGGGTACAGGTCAGAGGTGTGAGGGGTATGATGATTCACCGGAGCCAGAATGGGGAGCAGAACAGGCAGACTGATGAAGTAAGCTGCTGAGGGGGGCAGCGAGAGGATGCATCACCAGGGAGGACCCACCATACTTAAGTTTAATTTGCCTTTATATTTAACATAAGGGAATATTATAGGGTGGATCCTTCATGTCTGAATTCACTCATTCAATATTACATTAGTGAAGTTCATTCATGTTTCCATGTATTGCAATAATTTGCTACTTTTCACTGTCACACCACTTAATGAAATGGATATATAAAAATTTACATTCTCCTTTCAATGAATATTTAGATAGCTTATAGTTTGGGAATGCTATGAATACTACTACTAAGAACATTCTTATACATATGTTTTGTGAATATATCATACATATTTTTTCGTAGTGTATGCCTACAGTGAAATTGATGAGCATTAGGATATGTGATTTTTCAGATGTAGTAGATATTGCCAAACAGTTTTCCAAAATGGCAGTACCAATTCTTACTCTGACCAGCTGCGGAAAAGAGCTTCAATAGCTCACTAGTCTCAGTAATGCTTGGAAAATAATCCCTTAAAATTATTTTATCCGTTTTGTTGGGTATAATTAATGTGAAGTACACTTTTATTGGTTGCATATTTCTCTTAAATTAAATCTTAATTTCTCTCAATGATTTGTAGGAATACTTTACATATTCTGAATATAAATCTTGTCAGATATATATGTAACAGAAACTTAACTCCAGGCTGAGGCTTTTTTTTTTTAATATACTTATGTCATAGTTTGACACACATTTTTAATTTTAACAAAATCTATTTGCAAGCATCTTTACATCACGCATTAAAATTGGAATTGTTAGTCTGTCTTATTCTTTATTATATCTTCTCAAGTTCTGATTACAGCCCTGCATATATTAAGAACTTAACATTTATTTAATGAATTGTTGAATATGTGTAACATATGGCAAGTTATTAAAAAGTAATTATTAATATGGAATAACACTGTCAAATGAAAATTAAGAGTCAAGAACCAGGAGGCAAGGATGGGCATTTCCGGTGAGAAAAATAGGTCTATTTAATTACAATAGTGAACAAAGGGCAGAAATTCACTAAATACTATTTATTGAGTTCCTTCTACAAGCATACATAAATGATTTCATTTGACTTCAACAGCAATCTTGAAAGTAGACATTACACCCCTCATTTTGAAAGTGAAGAAACTATGATTTAGTGAAGTTAATGTTCTTGGCATAACTGCAAAATTACGGACTGACTGAGTCTAGTTAACCTATTCTCTTGAATACTGAAACACGTTTTTTTTTCTTTTTTTTTCGTTTTTTCTTTTTTAAAGCAGGGGGTGAGAAGATTCACCAGAGACAGAGAGGGGAGCAAAACATACAGATGTACTGAAATACAACGCTGAGGGGAGCAGTAGGCAGGTCAGGGGAGGTCTGCCATGCCATGTGAATCAATCTCCTTGGCTGGGTTATCAAACTCATGCTGCAGTGGCATTGATAGCTTCATAGCGCTGTTCTTTAACACACTGCCCCACCAGGGAGAGCCCAAATGCGCAAACACTTCTATTCCTAGCAATTAAATTGCAATTCTTTTTTTTTTTTTAAGATTTATTTATTTGTGCAATCAGAACTGGGGTACAGGCCAGAGGCTCAGGGGCGGTGAGAGGCTTTCACCAGAAACAGAGTGGGGAGCAGAACAGGAAGATCAACAAAGCACACTGCTGAGGGGAGCAGAGGGCAGGTCAGGAGAGGTCTGCCTTGCCATATGGTCACCTCAGGGGCAGGAGGGAATCGAACTCATGCAGAAGTAGCTTTAGCTTCTCAGTGCAGTGCTTTTTTTTTAACCCGCTGCGCCACCAGGGAGGGCCTAAATTGCAATTCTTAATAAATTGTTGTTTATTCCCAAACCACCTTCTTATGCCTGTTCTACTTATGATAATCATTTAATTTAAAAGATGAAAATGTATGCAAACTTTTATAAGCCAATATAATGTTTTTGAAATTTTCAGAGTCTTTCAAAGGTAAGTATTAGAAGATTGTAAAAGATTGGGGAAATAATTTGAAAAGTTTAGAAGGTTTCTACATTTGAGATGCTTCCCAAGTATATCAAATTTACTGCTTCCCTAAAAAAGCTAAACATGAAAATTGTAGCACATTAGTAATGGGTGTTGTTTAAGAAAGGTAAAAAGCAAACAAATATTTAAAAATTGAAATATTAAAAAATAGAACTCTCTTCAGCAGACCTATACAAAAAGAAAAGATATTCAACAAACATCTAAAGGTTGACAGATTAAAAATATATTTATAGGGTTAATATTGACACAAATTGTTTTCAGATATATAGGTGTCAGTTCTTGATAGTTCTCCACTTTAATCAGCCTTCTTTTTTGTTTTTTATTTTTAATTTAATTTTTATTTTTTTATTGAGGAAACATTGGTTTACATTTTTTTTTAATTTTTTTTTAAAGATTTATTTATTTATTCATACAGAACTGGGGTACAGGCCAGAGGCTCAGGGGCGGTGAGAGGCTTCACCAGAGACAGAGTGGGGAGCAGAACAGGCAGATCGACGAAGTACACTGCTGAGGGGAGCAGCGGGCGGGTCAGGAGAGGTCTGGCTCGCCATGTGGTCTCCTCCGGGGCAGGCGGCAGGCGGGAATCGAACTCATACGGAAGTGGCTTCAGATTCTCAGTGCTGTGCTTTAACCCGCTGCGCCACCAGGGAGGGTCTGGTTTACATTTTTTTGTGATTTAAAGATATAGTGTTAGGGTCCGAGAACTCGATTACCGCGAAAGACAGAGCATCACACAAGAATGCAATTCGTGAAGTAGAGTTTATTGGGCTGGCTAGCCAGGGTCAAGCTGTTCCCTGCCGGACACGCAGGACTGAGGGTTTGGCAAGACCCCGACCAAAGGAATGTCAGGGAATATATAGGCCTTATTGGCCGTTAAATACGTCATAGCCCGCGCAAATTCAGAGTCCCCGCAAATTCAACTTAGCAAATGGATTCAAAGATTAACAGACATCACAGCCTGGGTCACAGTTCAACCACCCAATGACAGGTTTCCAGGAATTAATGTCTCATTTCCTGGTGCCTCAGGTCCAATCAGCCTGGGCCACACCATTCCCACTGTCCAATCAATTTAAATGTACATTGTCCCTCTTCAACCTATAGTTTTAAGGGTCAGCATTTGCGTGCGCATTTTGCAAGCCAGGATCTGGTCTTGTGGCTTTTCCCTTACCCACACCCCCCTCCCATACTTCCTTATCTTGTTTGTCCGGTTTTTACTCCTTCATGGGGGGGGGGGGGGGTGGCTTGGCTAGTTTTGCTCAGGCCTGCATTACTTCCTCCATTCCTTCAATAGGATCTCCCCCTTCAAGTGTTGTTATCATAACACACCCATCACCAAAATATCCACAGTTCATTGTGGTTCCTACCCACTTTGTTCTCCACCTTTTCCCTCTCAATGTTTCCCCTCTGAGATCCTCAGTTCTGCAGTCAGATTGTAGGGTTTTTTATTGGTTTTGTTTTAGTAACTCTTTTTGATCTGTTGATTTACAAACAGGCCTACCTCAGTTTTAATTGATAGATCCATTCACTTATATCAGCTGCAATACAAAGCAGAGTCCTATGCTCAGCAAGTGATTGGCTTATAGTAAGAGCTCAAAAACATTAGCTACCAATTATTATTATTATCTGCCTTTGATATAAGTTAAAACGAGTTATTGCTCGGTTTAACTTTGAAGATTAAGTGTCAAATGACAATTATTAGTTAATCCATGTAGGATACAGATCACAGATTCTTGCCAAATATGATGACACTGATTAAATCATTGCCTTTTCCCCTCATATAGTATTAAAATCTAGGAAAATTTCGATTAGACAGAGAAAGGTTTTTGGTTGTTGTTTTTAAAGAAATCTCATAATATGTTGTCTAGACTGTTACACACATCATACTCTGGCAGAGTTAACAGGCAAGGAAAAAAACTTCCTGAAATAATTACTTCAGTCAAAAGCCAAAGCCTGGGCATATTTTTGTAAGACTGCATTATAAGGACAATGTATCTCATTACTGCCTTCCCCATGGTTCACTTTTTTTTAATTAAAAAAACTTTTATTTTTTAGGCCCTCCCTGGTGGCGGGGTGGGTGAAAGCACAGCACTGAGAAGCTAAAGCCACTTCCGCATGAGTTCGATTCCTGCCTGCCCCGGAGGTGACCACATCCACATGGCGTGGCAGACCTCTCCTGACCCGCCCGCTGCTCCCCTCAGCAGTGTACTTCATCAATCTGCCTCTTCTGCTCCCCACTCTGTCTCTGGTGAAGCCTCTCGCTGCCCCTGAGCCTCTGGCCTGTACCCCAGTTCTGTATGCACAAATAAATAAATCTTGAAAAAAAAAAACTTTTATTTTTATTTTTTTAAATGTGGTTAATGCATGACCTAAAATTTACCATCTGAAGCATTTTAATTAAATTAATTAATTTATATCTATTTTACATCAGTGTTCATTTTTAAACAATGTTTGCTTCCCTCGCCCCCAACAGGTGTAGTTCCCCATATAATTTCCTCCCTCCGTTCACACCTGTGAACACCACAGTCCCCTGTGTTCCTTCTACCCTCCTTCTGATGCCTCTCCCTTCTCCCCTGCAGAATATCTCTAGCTTATAATTGTCTGTTTGTTTTGTTTGTGTGTGTGTTATTTTATATTATTTTTTTCCTCTGCTGTCTTATTTGGTCTTATTATATTCCTCCTGTAAGTGAAATCATCCAATATTTTTCTTTTTCTTTCTGACTTATTTCACTGAGCATAATTCCTTCTTGCTCCATCCATGTTGCTGTGAATGGCATTAGCTTATCTTTTTAAATTGCTGAATAGTATTCCATTGTGAACATATACCACATCTTCTTGATCCAATAATCTATTTTTGGGCATTTGGGTTGTTTCCAGGTTTTACCTGTTGTAAATAGTGCTGCAATAAACAGGAGTACAGGTACACTTTTGAATCAATTGTTTGGTGTCCTTTGGGCAGATTCACTAAAATTCCTTAGTGGTATTGCTGGATCATATGGTAACTTTTTTAGTAATCTGAAGAACCTCCAGACAGTTTTCCATCATACTTTTACCAGTTTGCATTCCCACCAGCAATGTAGGAAAGTTCCTTTTTCACTGCATCCTTCCCAACATTTGTTTTTGCTAGTTTTTTTTGATATGTGCCTTTCTCACTATGTATTGTGGTATCTCACTGTGGTTTTGATTTGCATTTCCCTTATTATAAGGAATATTGAGCATTTTTTCATATGCCTGTTGGCCAATTGCATTTCCTCTTTGGAGAAGTATCTTTTAAGTTCTTCTGCCCATTTTTTTAACTAAATTTTTTTACTTAGTTTTTGTTGAGTTAGTTCTTTGTATATCTTTGGGATTAGCCCTTGTCAGTTGTGTGGAGTGCAAAGACTTTTTCCCAGTCAATGGGATGTCTCTTTATTTTGGTTAATGCCTCTTTTGGTGTACAGAAACATTTTAGTTTGGTGTAGTCCCAGGTTTATCCTTTCCTTCACTTTCTTTGCTTTGGGTGATGAGTCTTTAAAGATGTTACTGAATGTATGTCTTGTAATGTTTTACCTATATTTTCTTCTGTGTTTTATGGTTTCAGGTCTTATTTTCAGATCTTTTATCCATTCTGAGTTGGATTTTTGTGCATGGTGTGAGGTAGTTGTCTAGATTCATTCTGTTGCTTATGTTAGCCCTGCAAAGATCAATTAGCTATTCCCAGGGTCACATGGGCTACTAATAATGGAGCTGGGATTCAAACCCAGGGAGTCCAAAGCCACTAAGGCTGGGAGAGTATGCCTAACACTTAGGGGTTTTGCCTCCTTATTGATTTACTACAGAGAATATAAAGGACTTCCAGTTTTTCTCTCCTGGCACCATCACCATTAATAATCTCTATAAGAAGCAATTGCAAATGTCTTTGGATATTCTACACTTTGCTGGTCATATCCTAGTTTCTCAGAATTCCTTGACGTATTCAAAGGGTAGGAAAGGGAAACTATTCAAGAACTTGACCTATTTACAAGACACTGTCATGTGTTTAGAATTATTAAAAAAAAAAAAAAAAGGAGATATTTGACAATGGGCCACTGTCCTCAAGTTCTATACAGCCTTGCAAAACCAAGGCTGCGCAAACAACTGGAGGGCAAGTCTATACAGAGTTTTGCTTGACAATACCATAGCATGTCCAGAATGTAAGTGTATGGAATAGGGTAGTATAAAAAATTGCTGGGCAGCATCAAGAACCCAAGTAAGATTAGTCATATATATTCAGAATGAGATCAGTTGGCACCACCACACTTCTCTCCACTGGTGCTCAGATTTATGAGGGCAGTTGCACCATAGGCAGAAATTTGAACTAGACCTAGACTGGAGTTTACTAAACAAGTAGGAGGTAAAATTTTATTCAAAGAAGTGATTATGAGTATTGACCATGAAGATTACTTAAACAGGGTAGAGAGGGAATACAGAAAGGATGTAGGTACAGTGAAAAGGTGTCAATGAATTATTAATTCCAATGGATATGAGAATGTTGACTCAAAGTGAAACAGAAGCTACAAGAACGCTGCAAATGTGAATGGTGTAGAAAATGAGAAAAGGTACAATTCAGACAGGCCAGAATGTTGGGGAAAATTTCTTTGAATGAAGTAGAATTTAATCTGAGAATAATAGAAAGATAAGAGCTTAAGTTGATTAGACAAAAGATAAAAGATAGAATATTCCAAACTGGAAGCATGTATTAGCAAAGGATGAACTACAGATAATGGGTTTAGAAAATAATGAAGAGATCCAGCCTTCCTAGTATATAAAGTTCAGGTTGGAGAATAGTAGAGCATAAATTTTGATGAATGTTGCTAGATGATGACTCAGGTATACAAGGATTATGTCCATCTTTTCAATGTTGCAAAATAAGTTTGCAACCTTTATTCTTTTGTTGGTGAATGTGAATTAAATCTCTGCAATTTAAATTGACAATATTGCCCCTGTTAGAAAATCTTGTCACATTTTATCAGTAGCCTCACCTTCCCCCCATTTTTAACACTTTTTATTGACTCCATATGGTGGAGAATTTATGTGTTTGCCTTACAGTGTTTCATGTTGAATTATTTAGAACAGTTACAGTTGACTGGAGCAAAGATTCAATATACATTTCAAAGCTTTTTAATACTTACCAAAAGTGTCCAGCTGAATAGATTTACACAGAAACCTAGAGACAGCCATTACCATCACCACGGCCAAGTAAAAACAACCAAGCAATGCTTAACGTTATACGACCAAAATCAATCCTCCACATTCCACAGCATTCATTCATTCAACATTTTAGTACAGCTATATTGTGACTTACAATAAAAATATATTGTGATCATTCAGATGACCACAGTTCATGACACAAAATCCTCCAAGCACTTGGGATTTCATAAGTTTTGGGAATAATAAGGGTATCTCCTTTGTGAATGAGGTGACTTCTGGAAGCATCTAGGGGTGGAACTAGTTGCTAGAAAAACCAACTATGTGATCAGATGGTTGGAAATTCTAGCCCTGCCCTCAGATCGCATAGGAGGGTAAAGGTGCTGGATTCGGTTTAATTGCCAATGGCAATAACTTAATCAATTGTGCCTATGTAATGAAACCGAGGGCTTCCAGTGGTGGACATGTGGAGATTTGGGAGAATGATATAACCAGAGAGGCCAAGGAAGCTTGACCTGTGCTTTTCTTCTATCTGGTTGTTCCTGAGTTATATCCTTTTATAATAAACCTGTGATCTGGTAAGTAAAATGTTTCACTGAATTCTGCGAGCTGTTCTAGGATATTAACTGAACCTGAAGACATGATTGTGGAAATCTCCATTTTATAATCTTTTCTGTCAGAAGCAAAGGCAATAGCCTAAGGGGTGAGATGGGAGGTATTTTGTAGGGCAGAAGTCTTAACCTGTGGTATCTGATGCCATTTCCAGGTAGGGAGTGTAAGAATTGAGCTTAATTAATTTGAATTCTCAAATATATTGTGGGTATCTGAGAACTGATTGTTGGTATGGGGAAGCCTCTATACTCACCATCATAACAACTGCATCCATGAATCCTTTCAAGTACCAAGTATAAGCCAAGAAATGTGGTACATAATGGGGATATAAAAATGAAGAAATCAACCCTTCTAGGCTAGTGCTCAAGACAAACAAGTAAAAAGGTACTACTAATCTAAGTGCCACAATGGAATTAAACATAGGAGGCAAATAGGAAAAGTTCCTATCTAGAAACATATAGGAAGCCAGAGGAGTTATCTGAGGGGCAGTGATATCTGAGCTAAGTTTTGAAATAACCTCAGCAGTTATTTGACCAGCTACGAGACAACATGGTAGATTCCCAACAGAGTAAGAGTAAGAGAGAACCCCAAAACACAATTCCACACATACTGGAATAGCAAGTGGGGATAGTGAAAGAGTTGAGGCAGGAGAGATAAGTAGAACTAGAAATAAAAGACTGTGTTCTGCAATGAGACAACTCTTGGTGTCATCGATAAATTTAAGCAAAGAATGAACACCACTGAATATAGCGAGATCATGCTTGCAGCAGGTTGGAAGACTGGGTAAAAGAAATTAGTGAAGAGATTTTGCAGTCATTTGGGTGAGAAATGATTGGGCCTTGAACAAATGGGAATATTGAGGAGCAAATCACTACCACAATCATTAGGAGGTTATAGCCACTGGGCTTGGTAAGTGATTAGTATAAAAACTTAAGGAGACAAGTAAGCATGTGATGATTTCCATTTTCCAAGATCTCACTGGGGTATAAAGTCAATTTATTCCATAGACAAGCCATTCTAGAAGTATGGGATTCAAGTAAAAATTTGCATCATGAAGTTTCTCTTCTAAATAAGGAAGAGTAAGTTCCCCTGGGTTCAGACTATTAGGTGTGCATTCTCTGGAAGAAAGTTTAGACAGATTGTCTTAGCATGATGTAGCCTTGTTAAAGTTATTCTATTTATAATAATTTAAAACAAATTTCTAGTGATCTCTGACAGTTATATACTGAAGCTTTATTTGCTTTCTTTTGTCAGATCTTTAAAATGTCATCTGGTCACAACACAATAGTGAAAGTAAGGATAAACAAATGGACTACATCAGGTTAAAGAGCTTCTGTACAGCAAAAGTGACATTACAAAAAACTGATTGGGAAAAAAAATTCTCACACAAAACTAGCAATAAAGATTGATCATAAGATATACAAAGAACTGATGAAACTTAACAAAAATAAACAACCCCATCAAAATAGGCAGAAGAGCTAAAAAGATACTTCTCCAAAGAGGAAATGCAGATGGCCAAGAAGCATATGAAAAAATATTCAACATCACTTGTAAATAGGAAGATGCAAATTAAAACCACAATGAGGTTCACCCCAGTGAGAATGGCATATCTTCAAACAACTAGCAACAACAAATGTTGGCGAGGATGCAGAGAAAAAGGAACTCTCCTGCACTGCTGGTGGGAATGCAAACTAGTACAACCACTATGGAAAACTGCTTGGAGGTTTTTTAAACTGCTAAACATGGAGCTTCCATATGACCTAGCAATCCCACTCCTAGGTATCTACCCAAAAGACACAAAAACACTGATTCAAAAAGACACCTGCACCCCTGTGTTTACTGCTGCTTTATTTACAACTGGAAAGACATGGAAACAACTCACATGCCCAAAAGTAGATGACTGGATTAAAAAGATATGGCACATATACATAATGGAATATTACTCAGCAATAAAAAACATGTCTTTTGCAGCAACATGGATGGAGCTGGAAGGGACCATGTTTAATGAAATATCGCAGAAAGAAAAGGAAAAATACCAGATGGTTTCACTCATAGCAGGAGTATAAAGGACCAGGGAGAAAATAACAACAATAACAACAACAATAATAACAATAATAATAATGAACAACTATATACCAGAGACATTTTACGGTGGTGGAGTGAGAAATGGGATCAAAAGAGGGGGTTGGGGTGGAAGTGCACTGTACTATGGTGATGGCACAAGGGATGAATTGGTGGTGGGAAGCCCATGGGGATGACAATTGAGATGGAAAAAGGCACAAAATGATGTAAAAATAAACCATTATATTATTTTTAAAAAATGTCATTTGGTCAGAACTACACCTATGTCCCACTTCCAGAATACCTTCATTATCTGATTAGCACGAGGCAAAGTAGTAACTCAGCAATATGTGTCACTTTTCAGCAGAATGAGGAGATAAGGGTGAGTGGGACTTAACCATCATGTGCTTGATATGATGAAATCACATATGTCCTCAAAATGAGGAATATAGTAGGCATTATATGGTTTAATTTTTTTAACTAAAAATCCATATGTACTCAAATTCCAAATGAATTTTGACTACTTCAAGTGAATTGCAGTCATTGTTTAAAGAAAAGATTATAGGCTTATAGCAATTAAGTCCTTTCTGCAGGAATTGAGTGGTAGTGCCTGTATGGCTCTGCCTTCTGGCTAGATCTCACCACCACTGCCCAGAGAAGAGAATGAAAAACAAAGGGAAAGAGCAGTGTGTCACTTTAAAGGAAAAAAGGGCTATAACTCCTAAAATTTCACCTTCTAGTTTTAAGGAGAAAATGTGAGATGCACAGTTGTGAGAAAATCTGCTTCATATCACACTTCTCTCATCACAATTGCCAGCTAAATCTGACTGACTCAGCTTCTCTTTGCTTTGCTTTACTTTTTGCTAACCCCAGACAAGAAGCTACAGGGCATGACTGGAAGAGTGACCTCTGTCTCAAAGACAAACAGATGACGAAAGTAAAGAAAGAAAATTAAATCATTGTCTTTGGACTAAACCACCCATTCTGTTCATTTGAGGCTTCTAACTTCCTTTGGAACCACTTTCTTGAGAGGCCCAGATGTGGCCTTCAAAGTCTCTATATTCTATGAGTTTGTTTGTTCAAAAGTGATATATACCATATGTTCAAATTTTAATAACAGTATTTTTTATTGGCTGCAACTAGAGAAGAATAGGAGTAGATATAAGTAAAGCTGTGTTTCTTGAAGGATTGAAGCTGTGTTAAAATCTGTGATAATTCCTTGCCTGAATTTTGGGAGGGGTGATTTGAAAGTTTTAATCTTATTGTCATTGTTCACATATAAAAGGAAACCAACTGACTGAGTAAGTCTGGCATGAAATTTTAAAATATATTAGGGTCCAATAATGTTTTTTGAAAACATTATTGACCCTGTGACTCTTTAGTGGACTTCTCACTTAAAGTTTAAAATTGTTACCTTTACTTCACTGCACTATATTAAGTTGAGAACTGTACAAAAGGCTTTTGAGAGAATATAAAGTCATCTAAGCTCTAACTGTATCAGAATTAATTTTTAAAAATTTATTTATTTACGCATACAAAAGCTGGGGTGTAGGGCAGAGGTGTGGAGGGTGAGTGGGCAAAACAGAAGAGGTATGTTCCACCATGGGGTTCAGCTCCCTGCCTGGGAACTTGTATTCTAGTGGCTGTACTATAGTGGCTGCCGAAAATTCATAGTGCTGAGACTTAAGCCCTTGCACCATGAGGGAGGCCCGTTATAATTTTTTTGGTAGAAACCCATCTAAAATTGGCTGAAGCAAAAGGAAGAATTTATTGATTCATCTAATTGATAAGCCCATGAATATACCTAACTTCAGATATGGTTGGATCAAGATGCTCAAATGCTCTCTCAGTTCTGTTTTCTTTTTGCTGACTTAATTTTCCCATGTTCTAACAAGATGACTATCAATAGTTTTAGACTTGACAGCAGTAGGAAGAAATTCTGTTTCTATATAATCCTTTCAGTGATTTCAGACAAGGCTATAATTGGCCATCCTTGAACCAACCACAGTGCAAAGAGCTTACTGTTCATCGTGCAGTCAAAGTTGAGTCTGGCCCCACTCAAGTCATAAGGACAGTTTAAAAAGATGCATGAGGGTCCTCCTCGGTGGCACAACAGGCTAAAGTGCAGCACTGTGAAGCTATCTACAGTCACTGCAGTACAAGTTCGATGCTGGTTTGGGAAGTGACCCACATGGCATGGCAGACCTCTCCCGACTGCCTGTTGCTCCCCTCAGCAGTGTACTTCATCAGTCTGCCTGTTCTGTTCTCCAATTTGTCTCTGGTGAATTTGTCTACAAATTGTCTCACTCCCCACACCTCTGGCCTATACCCCAGTTCTTGTACGCATAAAATAAATACATCTTTTTTTAAAAAGAAGCATGATTCCCCAAAGAAAAATTAGGTTACTAATAAAGTGGCAATAGGTGCTATACCAGAGAGTGTTGGATGCCTGTTCAAAATCCACTCCTCTTCTTTCCTGCTAACTGAACCCTGCTTATATATTTTTTTAAAGATTTATTTATTTATGCATACAGAACTGGGGTACAGACCAGAGGTGTGGGGAGTGAGAGGATTCACCAGAGACAGATTGGAGAACAGAACAGGCAGACTGACGAAGTACACTGCTGAGGGGAGCAGCAGGCAAGTCAGGAGAGGTCTGCAGCACCATGTGGGTCACCTACAGGTTGGGGATCGAACTCATGCTGAAGTGCCTTAGCTTCTTAGTGCTGTGCTTTAACCCTGGTGGCTGCACCACCAGGGAGAGCCTGAACCCTGATTATATTTAGGTATTTTCACCCCTCCATGTGACTGGAACTTCAGGTGTGTGACAAGGAATCAGGGAGGAGGGTGATGTCAGGACACAATGTCAGACGCTAAGCAGAATGTGAAAGCCATCCTGTTCATTTCACCCTGACATGATAGCATATAACAGTCCAAGTGCCCATGCAAGAAGGAGGTAGTGATGGCTTATAGCACATCAGTTAAATACAGGGGATTTGACCAAAGATCCTTATTCAGGAACTGAAGGAACAATTAAAATAAAAAAGCATCTTCTTTATATTACCAATCATCTCATATGTTATGTATATGTATACAAATTAATTAAAAGGCATCCACTGCAATGATTTTAATACAAAGTGGTACACGAATAAAACATATTTTAGGACAACCCCAATCCCAATACAGAGCTTAGTTTGCCTTTGTTTTTCTAAATTCAGCAGTGAGTCAATATGCCAGGGCATTCGGATTTATAAGCCCAGAGAAAACACTTTCTTGTGTTTCTCAATTGTTGTAGGGATGGAGGGAATCTTCATTGATTAAGAACTGATAAAGCAACACAATCATCAAACATGACTGCAAGCTATTGATACAAATGAAAAGGAGTCTAGTTTTAGAAAATGGAAATCTAGGTTTAGATTTTCAAGGTTGTCAATTCTTTCAGTGTTTCTGTCATTAGTTTAGTTCTAGTTTGGAGAATTCTTACTTTTATGATGGAAATGTTCATGAATGTTTATTAAGTGTATGGTTCTATTCAAGTTTTCCTCAACATCTAAGGGGTCTTTGAATGATGGTAGTTTATTGTAAGTGTTTGATGAGCTCGATTAAAAACAAGATGAAACAAAAGCAAGCAGTTAAGCACAAACTGGAGAGTTTCTGATTATCGATATGAGATGTATTTTGCATATTTTCTGTGTACTTGAACATTGTTTGAATGAATCATCCCATACTCAATTTGATCGACTGAGTAGGGTATTTGAGAAATGCTTTGGGCTGTATTAAAATATTGTGTCATCGGTTACATATTATCCACCTTGTTACACCTAGATCTCTTCTGGACAAAATTTGCAGTTTTTATTCAGAAATCAAATTATTCATACTTTGAGGCTAATATTGTAAAGCTTCAGTCTTGGAATCCACTAGGTATTTAGTTAACTTACACCTAAATCCATTTCATACATTTCTCTTGGCAAAAAACCTGATTAGAAATCCTTGGGGAAATTTCTCCCATTTTTTCACACCAATAAACACCTATCCATCTCATAATTTCATGGCCACAATAAAAGGAAAGTGTGTGTGATGTTTTTCTCATTGTGATCATTGTCAAGCAGAGTGTCTCCTCTCTTTATTCAAATCTGCTCCTACACTTTTCCCCTTTTTCCTTTGGCACTGAAGTATGGAGCACTCCTACTCCACGACTGCCACACCTCTTTAGGATCTTGGAGTGAGTGGCTGACCTGGTTCAGCAGAAATGGAAGCTCCAAGCAGAATAAAGTCACAGCATTCCTCAGGCAATGCAGGGGCAGTGTATAAATGCAATCTCATTTTGGCCCTAAGGGCATGGAATAGATTTGTGTGTGTGTGTGTGTGCCTGCCTATCAGATGGGTCTGTATAATCTGATAAAACTGAAAGAGAAAATTTTGCCTACCAGGATTTTTTTTTTCCTGGGGTTTCTTTTAAATTGTGTTTGCTAGGAGGTACACTAAACTAAACTTGTTCTTCCACAGTGGATTCAGTGCAGGCAGCGGCAAGCTGACCTTTCCCACCCTTTTCATTCACACAGTTCTAAGGAGAGAACCTACTTTTGTTTCTGGTGTTCATTCAACCTTCAGCCTCTCTGCCCAGCCTACCAATTAGTGTTAATAATTGTGGCCAGAGTTGATGGTCTGGACACGTGAAACAACTGAGAAGATGGATTCATTTCAGGAGCTAAACTACTAAGAAGGCATCTCATAGAACACGGAGGAAGCAATTCACAAAGCTAAATAGCATCCTCAGGGAATTAGAGCTTCAAGTTTGGAAACTTTTTCTACCAAAGCCTTTTCGTGATGCATCCATCAGCTCATTCACTTTGCCACCAATCCTATTTGCTACCATTGGAATAGTTTAACAGAGTCAGACATTTGTTTACAAATTTCCAATAATTGATGTTTACCATAAAAATACTAAAAAATATTCACAGATGTTTAAATTCTGTGCTGAGTCAGGGTAAAAATTTTGAGAAACTTATAATCCATTTCATGTTTTCCCTATGTCTAGGATCTATTTAGTAAAGTACAGCTATAAATCAACCCTTTTTAAAGAAGGTGACTTTAAGATGCAGCAAGATGAAGTAATTTGCTTTAGGTTGAGTGAGCAGTAGGATGGTTAGGATTAGACTGCTATTAGGCACCTGGTGCTCAGGCTGGAGGGAGCAAGGAGTGGTTAAATACATGGCTTTAGCACAAGCCTGGCCTCGTTTCAAGTCTCAGCTGGCTGACCTTAGGCAACCTACTTAACTTTTCCATGTCTCAAAATCCCCCCTCTATAACAAGGCTAACAGGAATTTCTCACAGCTTTGCTGTGAGGACTAGATGAGCTAATGCATGTCAAATGATAGAACACTACCTGATAAGCACGATATACATGTTTATTAAGCATAAATGTAATGGGATGGTTAAGACCTTCTGTTTTGCTCCTAATCTGCTCACATGATCTTAAAAAAATATTTCTTAGAAACTAATTTGCACAACATTCCTAAGAGGTTGGGTAATTATAGAAGACCCAGGGTAGGGTCTGGCTGATTGTCAGACAGTGCTGTGGTGTTGTGACTTGTAAAGCCCAGAGTTCCCCATGTCCACCACCAGAAGTTATTGCTCACTGTAATTACAAGAAGCTTTTCATCACCTGGTGTTAATGAATATGATTACCTCCTTTGATCAGTGTTTTTGTTCTAGAGATGGATTAGTATTCTGAAATATTAACTCAAAAGGAAAATAAGCTCTTTGTCTATTCAGAACATATATTATGTGAAGTGTCCATTACACTGCTATAAAGAAGCACATATACGTGTTTAATGCACAAATAACACATGAAAGGTAGCTTAATGGCAACACCCAGAGGTCTAAACTTCCAGTTTCAAAACTCATAACAGAAACCAATGAAATATTCATGCGAGGAAGGCATAGATGTCACATTTACATATGTATATTATATTAGAAAAAAGGTAGTTCATAGCACATTCGCACATACATTCAAATATCTATATATCGAACATATGACTGACCTGCTTTATTTTTACTTTATAATGACAAATAGTCCTTCCTCAAATGAAACACCACAGGAAAAAATTGTGGAATAACTAGATTGTAGTTTAGAGTATAATCAGGATCTGCATCATAAAACTAAGCTCCAAGTTGTATTTATCCTTATCTTCCTGCCTCATTTATGTAGTGCGGTTTCGCTTGGTAATTACAATGGTAATTTTAAAACAGTAGAGAAGATAGGGGTGGGGGCACAGGTAGGTGGGGGCATTTATAGATGCATAATTGAGGGACTCTGGCATGCTACTGCAGGCCACCAAAAGCCCTCTTGCAATGAGAGATGTAATGTTGGGAATTTTGGAGTATTCTGTGTTTCCTTCTCAGCAATCCTAAACTAGGTAAGAGAGAAGGGGTTAGGGTGTTGGCGGAGGGGTAAAAGTACTCAGTAAGGAAGA
>NW_004567103.1:59806251-59810213 GCF_000260355.1 Condylura cristata
GGTGAGGTGGTATCTCATTGTGGTTTTAATTTGCATCTCCCTTATTACGAGTGATGTTGAACATTTATTCATATGCCTGTTGGCCATCTGCATTTTAAAGAGGAATATTTTTAACCTCTCTCCACTTTCTCACTTACTTTTCTTTGTGTTAGAAATGGCTTGTCTGAATGGAGAGTTTTTTGTTTGTTTTTTAAATTTTATAATAGTTTATTTTTACATATTTTTGTGCATTTTTCCATCTCAGTTGCAATGCCCTTGGGTTTCCCATCACCAAATCACCCATGTGCCTTCACCATAGTCTAGTGCATTTCACTCCCCACACTGTGTTTGATCCCATTCCCCACTCCACCCCCATAAAATGTCTCTGGTATATAGCTGTTCATCATTATCATTATTTTCTTGCCTATTCCATTATATTCCTTCTATGAGAGAAACCATCCAGTATTTTTCCTTTTCTTTCTGGCTTATTTCATTAAGCATGATCTTTTCCAGCTCCATCCATGTTGATGCAAAAGACATGTGTTTCTTTTTTTTTTTTTTTGGTTGCTGAGTAATATTCCATTGTGTAATTGTGTATATGTACCACATCTTTTGGGCAATTGGGCTGTTTCCATGTCTTTCCAATTGTGAATAAAGCAGCAATAAACATGGGGTGCAGGTATCTTTTTGAATCAGTGTTTTTGTGTCTTTTGGGTATATACCTAAGAGTGGGATTACTGGGTTGTAGGGAAGCTCCATGTTTAGCAGTTTGAGGAAACTCCCTGACTAGAGAGTTTTAAAGGATATGTTGGCTAGATTTGACTAACATTTTTTGGGACTTCCTATGGAATCAGCTAATCATGTGACTCTTACACTCTGGTTTGTTCTACATCATGTATAACCTCAGTGGGTAGGTTTCTTTACAAGGAAATTCAACCTCAAGGAAGGTGGAGCATGAAATTTTTAACTATCTCTTTGACAACACTAAGCTGCAAATCAGCAATACAGCTGATGTTTTAATCATCATTGATTTATTTCTGTGCCTTCTCTCTTACCTAGTTTAAACTCAACAAGCTCAGGTAATTCCAACTTTGCAAAATGATGAGTTAGGATTATAAAAGTTGCTCCTTTACTCCCAAGAATCCTGTCACATAGCACCTCTGATCTTGGGTCAAGAGCCCTAGGGTTAAGAAGTAAGAGGACTATATTAACTATTGTGCCAGCAAGGTCCCAGGCAGATTCTCTATCAGTTCGGGAGAGGGTATAAGAGAGTCCTAGAGCTCAAAGTGGCTTTTTCAGACTTTTTATACCATTTGCAGTGAGGCAACCAGGTGCAGGCCAAGCATGGAGGCCAAAGGACCAGAAGGCTAGCAGGTCTCCTAATCGCCAGTGAATCTTCACTCTCTCTGGGCTTTGATGTTCTCTTGTACTCATTCTCTGAGGCACACCATCTTCTGTAAAAATGCTCTTATAGTCTCAATCTTTTTTTTTAAAGATTTATTTATTTATTCATATAGAACTGGGGTATAGGCCAGAGATGCGAAGGTTGAGAGGATTCATCAGAGACTGAGCAGGGAGCAGAACAGGCAGATCGACAAAGTACACTGCTGAGGGGAGCAGCGGGCGGGAGAGGTCTGCCGTGCCATGTGGATCTCCTCCAGGGCAGGCGGGGATCGAACTCATGCCGAAGTGGTTTAAGCTTCTTAGTGTAGTGCTTTAACCCGCTGCACCACAGGGGAGGGCCCTAGAGTCTCAATCTTTTGACTCAGTTATGCGCACGAATGCATGTCCACACCATACTCCATCTGCATCCCAAGCCCACACTCCCAAGCTTCTCCCGTATTCAAGGCTGCAGGTAATAGCCACAGAGGCCAACGATGCAAAAGCCTGGCCATAACTTACCCTACAAGAATGAATAATTGAAGAATCCCAAGAAACAGATGGTCCCTGATTCATGGTGAGAAATAGAAAAAGAATTTTGGATGTGTCTTGGGATGATGTCAAATTCTCTTTGGTTGGCAAGAATTTGAAAAAAATAGTGATAGAAGGATCCATAGGATTCTGATGGAGCCAAACTACCTTTCTGGGACCTAATCAAAAATATGTAGCATTGATGTTGATAGAAAGAGTTTTTCAAATAAATTTGAGGCACCTTAACAACTCAGGGAGAAACAATGAAACTCAGCAATAATAACAAGATTACATTATAGATATAGGCAGCAGAAGCAGTTGCTAATTAAAGGAAACAGATGGCAAAAACAAAAACCCAGCATTCATAGTTTAAGTAGGAAAACTGGAAGTTCTTCTGGGAACCAGCCAAAGGGTAGGAGAAAACTTAGAAAGCTCCTTCTGTTAACACTAGTATGTTTAGCCATATCATTGTCTTTTCCTTCAGCTGTTATAGAACAGTTACAGTTCTAACTCGAATAGTAGCTGTTTTCCAAAAGTGGTGTTCCACATGCTTCTCAGAGCTTTGTGACTATGAGCTCTCCTTCCTCTTAAATTATACAGTCATTGGGGCCTTCCCTGGTGGCTCAGCAGGTTAAAGTACAGCACGAAGAAGCTAAAAACCATTTCTGCATGAGTTCGATCCCCACCTGCCCCAGAGGTGACCACATGACATGGCAGACCTCTCCTGACCCTCCCGCTGCTCCCCTCAGCAGTGTACTTCATCGATCTGCCTCTTCTGCTCCCTACTCTGTCTCTGGTGAATCCTGTCACCACCCCGCACCTCTGGCCTGTACTCCAGTTCTGTATGTATAAGTAAATAAATCTTTAAAAAAATATATATGGTCCTCACAGAAGTGTTGGAATTCAGTGACAATGATGCTATATGGCTGTCAGAAGAAACCTGGCAGCTCCCACCAACAATCACTCTAGGGAAAGACAGCTCCGAATGAGAAATCTGATTGTCCCAATACTTTCATGCTGTAATGAAGCCCAAGTTAACCACATGGAAGAGTGTGCAGCTTAATATACCCTTCAGGATCCCAGTTCTTCTGGAATCTCAATTTCAACATCAGACATGAGTGAGAAAAAGGGTCTTGCACATCCACTTGAATCTCATTTAACTCCAGCCCCAGTCAATACCTACCTTCAACTGCATGAGAGATCCCAAATTAGAATTCTTCAGCTGGATCAAGTAAACCCACAGAATTGGGAGAGATAAAAATAAATTATTTTTAAAATATTGTTTAGGAAGTCATCTACAGCAGCCTACAGTTTTGAATAGGCTTTACAACATGGAGTATGGAAATTATAGTAATATCTGTGAGCTGTTAGAGCCAGGGATGTTCCAATGAATTTGTGGTAAAGTGGTATCCATGTTTCACCAAAGTGGAGGGGTATCCACTTTCACTCTAGATTCCCTTCAAAAGGAATAGACAAACAAATAAATAAAAACAAGACCCATTCTGTTGGGCAGAAGACAAAGGACCCACATTCTTGACTGGCAAATTCCTGGGAAAGTATGTGAATTGTAGAAGGTATTTGCAAAGAATCTTTGTATATATAAAAATACAAACATTGAAATACAATATATAAATGAATTTGACACAACTGAAGGTAGAAACTGAAATAGTCCCCCCCCCAAAATAAGACTAAGATATAAGAACATCATATCACTGAACACACAAGAATAGAAAGTAAACAAAAGAAAGATGCATAGCTTGGTGTTAAATTCAAGAGCTTTGGAATCACAGACTTGGGTTTTAATCTTGTCACTGCCACTTACTAGCAGTGTGAACTTGATATAGTAATTTAGCTCCCTGAGTTTATAATGGCTAATCTTATTCCCCAAACGTAGTATTGAATATTTACGAGTGTTTAATGAGATGATAAATGCAAAACAATTACTGACATACCTGGAAACTGGTCCTTATTCTAAAAAAGCAATTGTGGCCCTCCCTGGGGGTGCAGCAGGTTAAAGCACAGCACTGAGAATCTAAAGCCGCTTCCTCATGAGTTCGATTCCTGCCTGCCCC
>NW_004567103.1:59810933-59849847 GCF_000260355.1 Condylura cristata
GGGGAGCAGAACAGGCGGATCGACAAGGTACCCTGCTGAGGGGAGCAGCGGGAGGGTCAGGAGAGGTCCGCAGCGCCATGTGGATCTCCTCTGGGGCAGGCGGGGATCGAACTCATGCGGAATTGGCTTAAGCTTCTTAGTGCAGTGCTTAAACCCGCTGAGCCACCAGGGAGGGCCAGGACTTATAATTTCTAACCATATCCCATTATCCAGAAATTAGACACATGAACAAACAAACTGCAAGGAAGTTAGTGTTCAAGCTAAGAGTTCAGAAGATATGGTAATTAGACGTCAGTTTCTGCCTCATAAAGTATAGAAGCAAAATGACAATAATTGATATGACCAACCAAAAAAAGAAAATACATTCTTAGGCAAATATATATACTATCAGCCCTGTCCTGCCAACCCCACCCCCAACCCCCCATTGAAAGTTCAGCCACTACCTACAAATCCTAGTCTTTCATTTCCAATGTAAAAGACTTCTAGATCAAGAAGTAGTGTTTGTAGTGTTTGATTGACTACTACTATCAAGATTTAAGTGTCCATAGTGGTTGGTGGTATATGATGACTGTACATTTGGTGGTGATGCTGATGAGATATATACAGTTGCTGAGGTGAGAACTGTACAGCTAAAACCTATACAGAATTGTAAACTGTCACCATGCACCCCCCCCACCGCCAAAAAAAAGAAAACTTCAGGAAAATGACTGTGATAATCAATTGTTCTAGGCCAAAAATCAGAACATGTGGTCTGACAAAGAATTCTTAATTGATTTTTGAGTTTGTTCATTTTACATCTCATAAAAGTGAGACTTTGTTGTTTTACTGACTACACGATACAATCAGTTCTAGTTTAAAACTCAGTTTCTTTTGATTGGAAGAAACCTAGACAAATTTGAAACTATTTCATTCTATTTCTATCTCCTTGAAGATGATCTAAAAATCCAACATACATATGACATGTAATATCGTGGCACAGACAAAAGTGATATGTTTGTCTTTCTGAATTGTTGTTCTCATTAATCTGCTTATTGGCCTCACTTTTCTCTTGGCTTCTGGGTCTAAGCAAAGTCACCCTGCATCCTCCACCCAGCAGTGAGTCTCTCCAAGTCAGCTGGCTGTCTTCAGGCTTACAAGCTTTGTTATTCTACCATTTATTTGACACAGGGGGCTTTACTGAGATGTTTGCTAATGTTCAGATTTCCAGGATAGGAAGTCATGTAATTGTCCTTCTAGCTCTGATATTCAACTTTGCTCAATTTATTCAGAGCCTCTTTTTCAGCCAGCTGACCCACTCAACACTTTAGGACTGGCTCAAGAGACTGGGCCTTTTCTCAAGGACAATCTATGACAAGCTTGGTCATATTCAGTCCCTGATGTAATACTTTCAGGGAGAAAATGTACTAAGCTTCTTCTTGCTAAGTTTCTTTTAGCAAAAAGCTATTACTACCGTTATAGCACCTTCTTTGCCATTCTGATTTTTCATATAGACTGCTCTCTTTCTAAAATGTCACCCTTGATATTGAAAATAAAATTTTTAGAGCTAAAAAGTATTCACAAACATAATTCTGTATGATTCAGTAAGGCTTTCAGACTATTGCCTCTGTTCTGTATGTTTTTTTAAAGATTTATTTATTTGTTCATACAGAACTGGGGTACAGGCCAGAGGCTCAGGGGCGGCGAGAGGCTTCACCAGAGACAGAGTGGGGAGCAGAACAGGCAGATCGATGAAGTACACTGCTGAGGGGAGCAGCGGGCGGGTCAGGAGAGGTCTGGCTCGCCATGTGGTCACCTCCATAGCAGGCGGGAATCGAACTCATGTGGAAGTGGCTTTAGCTTCTCAGTGCTGTGCTTTAACCCGCTGCGCCACCAGGAAGGGCCTGTTCTGTATTTTTAAAGTCTTCTTAAAGTTGAAAAGTTAGGAATTTCACAAATTATTCTCTCTGTATTACCCCAATCTGGGGTAGAGTACATGTAGAATGTTCTTGGTGGAGCTTGAATAATGTGGAAGAGGCCTAGATTGGAAAGACACCTAGACAAACTTGAAACTATTCCATTCTATTTCTACCTCCTTGAAGATGATCTAAAAAATCCAACATACATATGACATGTAATATCTGGCATAGACAAAAGGGATATGTTTGTCTTTCTGGATTGTTGTTCTCACTAATCTGCTTATTGGCTTCATTATATAAGATTTTTTAAATACATTATTTAATATCAAAATATTTTTCTGCTGTAAAATTATATAAAGATTAATTAACTTATATAAACTACTTATATTGAAAATAAATGAAATAACTTGAAATTGGAAATGTCCTGGAAAATCTTAATTGTATGGTTGCCATAAGTTGCATTGTACTTCTGTAAATTGGGAGGGAATTCACAGTCTGGGAAAGACCACTAGGGGTCAGAGATAACTGGTGTGGTTGGCAACCACCCTTCCCCCCCTCTTTTTCCCCTCTCCCCCTCTCCCCCACCGGTGACTATTAGCATGTGGTTGTGCCAATGGACAGATGGGCCTTTGTGCTCTTTAAAGTCCATACGGCAATGTGTTTACATGTGTTAAGCATTATCCTACTAACATTGAATCAATTGTTCTGAAATTTAGTGCTCAGAAGAATCTCTAGAAAACTGGTTTAAAAATTCATTTTATTAAAAAAATTTAGACTGCTGACCTCTAGATTTAATTAAGTCAAGGATGGATCCTTCTAGCAGTCTTAATAAATACCAAAATGCTCCTGAGTCAGGTGGTCCTCAAACTGTTACACGGTAGCCCAGAGTGAAACTGGGCTGCCTGTCTGTGGGTCCTAACCCACGAGCTTAAAATTTAATTGTTCTGCAGGCACACACAAAAGGGTAATGGGTTTATTTACAAAAGAGGGGAAAGGATAAGGAACAACCCCGGGAAAGAGAGAGATACAAGGTAACTGGAATATCTTACCAGCCCAGCTAACTTGGAGCTCTCCTAACAAAATTAAACTGCTAGCCCCCAGCCCCACAGTCTGAGAGCTGTTGCTCCAGAGAGAGAGAGCCATTACCTCCCCAGAGCAACCTTTGAAAAACCACTCTCTATTTATCCTCCCAAAACCCAGAATGCCTGCTTAGCTCCACCCTTGGGTCCTCTCAGTTCTTTCCTTGGTACTGCTGGGAGTTGTAGTTTTCCAATCATTGGAGTAGGGGTTGGAATCCAGAAAGCTGGAGTGGGAGGTGGAGTCCACCAAACTCTGCAGAGTTCCTTTAGGACATCCTTTCCCTTAACAAAGCCACTCCTTAAGAAACATTAATCCGTCACCAAGGGAGTGAGTTGCCCTTTGATTCAACTGCTTTGTTGTATATCAAATACTCCCTTAACTTAGTATCATCAATCACAACCTGTACATGGATGGATGGCAATGATTCTATGGCTTGCTAGGGTTCACTTAGAGAGCCTATCTACTGGGGCAGGTGGGTGCCCACTCACAATATCCCATGCAGAATCAGCAACTCAACACCACCTGTGATTCAAGGATTTGCTTGGTATTTTAGCCATCTGGACACAAACACACACAGCAGGTAGTTATAGATTTGCCAACTAAATTACCTAGAGAGCAGCAAGCTTTTAGTTAACAATTGGTCAGTTTTGTGCCTTTACAATGAGTGACCATTTAAAGACATCTGACTTCCCTTATAGGAAGATATTCTCTTTTGACTATTTTTTAAATTCACTATTATATGTGAAATATTCTTCAAAAGCTATTCTACAAAAGCTATTCTGAATATTAAATTTTTCATTTAAATAGAAGATAGGAAATCTCATGAACAAAAGCAGGACATAAGCCACCGATAACTTATTGCTTGTAAAATTTATCATTGTTATTGTTTCTGTATTGCTGCTACTTCTTTTTTAAAGGATCAAATTTACCAGAATAATTTCATTTCTGAAAATATGTAAAAACATGAAATACAGCTGTTTCTCCTTATTAACAGCACCAACAATTCAAAAAATACTCAAAGGTTTTTTTTTTTTTAATTCAATTCTAAAGGTGCTACAAATACAAATATTCATCTAGGAAGAACAGAGAGTGAGCACTCAAGTGTATTGAGCTGACTCAAATAGGTTGTAGTAATTGGAACCAGGAGAGCTTATAGGGAAAATATTGGACTGGAACACAATAGAAGGGCTTACAGAGCTTTGTGAGAATACAATAGTGCTTATTCCAAAGTGCCATACTAGGAGAGGAATTATTTACTATCATGATTTACAAGTAATGAGGTGAAACAAAATGGGAAAATGTAGGAGGCTTATCTGACTTCCTAGTAATGAGGCTTATTTAATAGTGAGATATGTTTTGCCAAGAAAAAAAAAATCCATACCAAATGAAGCATTGAAAACTTGCTGAAAAATGCACTAGAATACATATAGTGGAGTCTTTTACAGAAAAAGAGGAAATGAATGGACTATCCAAACTTAATACACCCTCAGTGATCCATCGTATTCATCCAATTTCAGAATTCTAGGATCTAATGTTCCGAAAGAAATCATTTTTGCAGACCATAGATCTGAGACTCTCAGGAGAACAGGGGGAGAGGTGGAGACTGGAAAAGTGGAAGTAGGGGAAAGGAGAGCTCCCTGGAGTGTGGTGAAGACCTGTGGGCACTATGGTGGTGGGAAACAATGGCAACTGCACCTGAGGGGAGAAATCCTATACTATGAAAAAAACAGACAAGGGTGCTTAATTTCAAATTAGAACAAATTTTAAAAATGCAAATATAAAACAAAATTTCCAGTTACCATGTAACTAAGTAAAAAATATCATTGTAGGAAAATGAAATCCAGAGTTGTTTTAAAGAGGAAATCACATTACCAAAGTCACACTACCAAAAGCCACATTAGACCAAAGGAATTTTCCATACTATATCATGCTTACAAACATAAAGAAATTAAAGACATTAAAATTTTTTAAGAATCATTTCATCTCATACATAAGTCACCATAAGAATCTATTGGAATGGTAAAATAAAGCACATACAGGACTGACGAAGATGGGGAAAATTAATCCATTACCAAAAATTAATCCATGATTAACTCCATTAATCATGTATAATTAGTGAAAATGGAAAACAGCATTCATTTGAGGAAAAGTAATTTGGCAATACCTATTGAAAATTTTAAAGTTTACAGCTTTGACTCAGTGATCTCACTATAACAATTATTTATTATAGTGCCTCATTTGTATTAGGAACTAGGAAGATCATACTGAAAAAAAGAGATAGGTATCAACCTTAACCTAGTCTTTTTTTTAAGATGTATTTATTCAGGCGCTGCCTGGTGGCACAATGGGTTAGGAAGCAACACTGCAAGCTAGCGGCAGCCACTTCAGTGCAAGTTTGGTCTCCAGCCCCGGAGATGACCCACATGCCGCGGCAGATCTCTCCTGTCTCGCCCACTGCTCCCCTCAGCAGGGTACTTCTTAGATCTGCTGGTTCTGCTCCCCACTCTGTCTCTGGTGAATGCTCTCACCACCCCTGCACCTCTGGCCTGTACCCCATTTCTGTATGCATAAATAAATAAATCTTTCTTTAAAAAAGATGTATTTATGCATACAAAACATTTCTGTATGCATAAATAAATACTTTTTACAAAAAAGATGTATTTATTTGTACAGAACTGGGGTATAAGCCAGAGGTGCAGAGGCGGTGAGAGCATTCACCAGAGACAGAGTGGGGAGCAGAACAGGCAGATCTACGAAGAACACTGCTGAGTGGAACAGCCCGCAAGACTGAAGAGGTCTGCCACCATGTGGATCAACTCCCAGGTTGGGGATCGTCCTTGTGCTGAAGTGACAGCAGCTAGCTTTGTAGTGCTGTGCTTTAACCTTTTGTGCCACCAGGGAGGGCCCAATATTAACCTATTCTTATAAAGATGAAATTATCTCATCAATTTTAATTGGACTAAAAGCAACAGACAGCTAAAGAGGAAATAGGAATAGTGAATTCTCATATGTCAATAATCACTGTAAAGGAAATGGACTGAATTCACCAATCAAAATCCACAGATTGGCTGGTGGCATTGGAAAACAAAATCCAAATTTCTGCTGTGCCCAGAAGACCCATCTGAGCTTCAAAAATAAAGACTCAAAGTAAAGGTCAGAAAACAACCCTATGAGCAAATAGAATCTGAAAAGGCCAGGGGCAATCATATCAGATAAAATAAATTTTCAGCTGAAAAGGTACAAGAGACAGGAACAGATAGTATAAATTAACTGAGGGATAAATACATCACAAAGACTTAGTACTCTTCTATTGATACCCACCAAACAAAAGAACACCAAAATATAAAAGGTAAGTCTTTAATAAATCTAAAAGCAGACATTGGCAGCAACAGAATAGTAGCAGAAGCCATCAACATCCTGCTTACCACAATGGACAGATCTACCAGACAGAAAATCAATAAGGAAACAATAGCCTTAAATGTGGATTAGATCAGAAGGGCTTAATAGACACTTGTAGGGCATCTGACCCCCAAAACACTGAGTACGCATTCTTTTCAAGGGCACAATCTCAAGAATATACCACATGTTGGGTCATAAAACAAGTGCCAATAAATTCATTGCGATTAAAATTTTATCAAGGAATTTTTCTGATAACAATGGTATCAAACAAAAATGAGCCATAAAAAGGAAGTGGAAATAGGGCCCTCCCTCGTGGCAAAATCGGTTAAAATTCAGCATTGTAGGGATCCCTGGCCAGGAGGTGATCCACTTGGCTCAGCAGACCTCTCCAATCTCACCCTCTGCTCCTCTCAGCAGTGTATTTCAGTAGATCTTCCTATTCTGCGCTCCACTTTGTCTCTGGTGAATCCTCTCACTGCCTGAGCACCTCTGACCTGTACCAAGTTCTGTATGCATAAATAAATAAATCTTTAAAAAAAGAAGTGGAAATAACCTCTCATAGGTAGAGACAAAACAGCATACTATTACATGACTACTGAGGTAATGATGATATCAAAGCAGAACTTTAAAAATAACCAGAGATTAGGGCCCTCCCTGGTGGCGCAGCGGGTTAAAGCACAGCACTGAGAAGCTAAAGCCACTTCTGCATGAGTTCGGTTCCCGCCTGCCCCGGGGGTGACCACATGGTGTGGCAGACCTCTCCTGACCCACCTGCTGCTCCCCTCAGTAGTGTACTTCGTCTATCTGCCTGTTCTGTACCCCGCTCTGTCTCTGGTGAATCCTCTCACCCTCCACATCTCTAGCCTGTACCCCAGTTCTGTACGAATAAATAAATAAATCTTAAAAAAAATAAATAAATAACCAGAGATTAAAGAAAATGAACACATGAACAGTACCTATAGGAAGTAGCAAAAACAGTACTAAGAGCAATGCAGCCTATAGGAAAAAGCAAGAAAAATCTCAAGAAACAAGAAAGATGATCTAATCTTATACTTTAGGAACATGAGGGAGGAGGGAAAGAACAAACGAACCCAAAAGCCAGTAAAAGGAAGAAATTTTTTTAAGTATTAAGAAAAAAATAGAAATCTAAAAGATTCATGAAACCCAAAGGATTCTTTGAAAAAATAAACAAAATTAACAAACTTCTAGCTAGAAGTTACTAAGAAAAAATTTTAGAATTAGATATAAATGAGAAGTTACAAGAGACATCTAAAAGGTACAGATGATCGTAAAAGACTGCTATGAACATCTAATGAATAACCTAGAAGAAATGGACAAATTGTTAGAAGCATACAACCTTCCAAGAGTAAATCAGGAAGAAATAGAAAACCCAAAAGACCAATCAAAGTAATTAAAAGAAAGGATATTAAAATAATATTCAAGTCTCTCGAAAACAAGTCAGGGTCAGATGGTTTAGTGAGATACACCAACTTTCAAAGGCTAACTAAACCTATCCTTCTCAAATGCTTCCAAAAAAAAAAAAAATGAGGAAGAGGGAATGCTTCCAAACATATTTTATAAAGCCAGCATTGTTCTGATATCAAAAGCAGAGAAGGACATCACCAAAAATAAGTAATGACAGACCACTATCCAAAAATCCTCAACAAAATCTTAGCAAAGCAAATGCAACAATATATTAAAAGGATCATGCATCATCACTAAGTGGGATTTATTCTAGGGATATAAGGGTGAATATAATTCACCACATCAATGAAAAGAAAGATAAATAAAATGATCATAGTAACATATACAGAAAACATTTGACAAGATTCAGCATCCATTTATGATAAAATCTCAATAAAATGGGAGTAGAAGGACATAGTTCCACATATGATTATATATTCCAAATCAACAATTAAAATCATACTTAGTTGTGAATAACTGAAAGCTTTTCCTAGGAGACCTGTTTTAAGACAAGGGGGTCAGCAGCTCTCCTGCCCACCTGTGACTATGCAGGTGCCTCTTTTTCTTTCTCCTTTTCCTAATAAACCTGGCCTTTTAAAATGTAAAAAAAAAAAGACAACGGTGTCCATTTTCACCACTACTATTCAACATAGTATTGAAAGTCCTAGCTTGAACAATTAGAAAAGAGAAATTTATAAAAGTAATCCAAATTGAGAAAGAAGAAATAGAACTATAACAACATGATAATATACATAGAAGCTCTTAAAGAGTCCACTGAAAAACAATTAAAAATAAACCATTCAGAAGGTGGCAGTCAACAAAATCAACACACAAAAATCTGTTGCAGGGCCCTCCCTGGTGGCGCAGCAGGTTAAAGCGCAGCACTAAGAAGCTAAAGCCACTTCAGCATGAGTTCAATCCCCACCCTGGAGGTGACCCACATGACGTGGCAGACCTCTCCTGACCCACCTGCTGCTCCCCTCAGCAGTGTACCTCATCAATCAGCCTGTTCTGCTCCCCACTGTCTCTGGTAAATCCTCTCACTCCCCACACCTCTGGCCTGTACCCTAGTTATATATGTATAAATAAATAAATCTTTAAAAAAAATGAAAAGACACCCTACTGAGTGAGAGATTATACTTGCATTTCATACCTCTGACAGGGGTCAATATCCAAAATATATAGAGAACTCAGACAACTTAACAAAAAAATAAAATAATCGAGTTGAAAAAATGGACAGAGGGCCTCCCTAATGGTGCAAGGGATTAAAACTCAGCACTATGAAGCTATCAGAAACACTGCAGCACAAGTTTGATACCTGGCCAGGAAAGTGACTGATATGGCACATCAGACCTCCTGTCTTGCTCACTGCTCCCCTCCCCTCAGCAGTGTATTTCAGTACATCTGCCTGTTCCCCTCCACACTCTGTCTCTGATGAATCCTCTCACTGCCCCTGCACCTCTGGCCTGTACCCCAGTTGTGTATGCATAAATAAATCAATCTTTAAAAAAAGAAAAGGAAGAAAACAAAGCAACAGACAAGACCAAACCAAACCAAAACCTAGAAATTTGATTGTAAAATCAAAGTGACCAGAAGGGGAGGGAGAGAGCCCAATGTACTGTGATGCTTATTATTGGTACTTTGGTAGTGGGGGCAGTGTGGTAAAATACACCTGAAGGTGCTTTGGTAGTGGGGGCAGTGTGGTAAAATACACCCGTATTGTATTGTATACAGTATTGTAATCAATGTTACTTTGATAAAAATTATACAATTAAAAAGTAAACTCTTTTGAATAAGTTGCATTAAGTCTTTTAATGGATAAATTTGATAACATATAAAAACAGTTTTCATCAAGTGCTACTAAATTTATAGTCTGTAATTAAATATTACATTATTAATTTGAAGCACCCCTCCCCATAAATTAAAACATCTACAACTTGAAACAAACTGGAAGCAAGAAAGGACCCTAAAATCAGAGAAATTTAAACATACTTTTTCTCACTTCCGTATAAACTCACTGATTGCATCCTTTATTAATTATATAATATTTTTATTTTTGGATATAAATATAATCTGTAATCATAATATATGAAGTACCAAAGAAACACACGCAGAATAACTGAATTTAAAACCGACACACATCCTTTCACATTGGAATCGACAGAATGGCTCCCAAAAAGAAGGGAAGTTAGGGGAAGAGCCATTCTGCTATCGCTGAGGTAGCCAGTGGAGGATACACCATCGCATTCACAAGGGCATCTGCTGAAGGAGCGTCTGCCCCTTGAGCACTACAAGAGAGCCAGAAATTGCAATGAAGGAAATAAGCACACAGAGATGTACAGTGATATTGGGCTCAACAAAGCCGACTTTGTCAAAGGAAAAAGGAATGTTCTGTGCTGTATCTGTGTGCAGTTGTTCAGAAAACATAAAGGACGAAGGTTCACCAAACCAGCTATATACATTTGTTATCTATGTAACTGTTACAACTTTCAAATGTATTTGAGAACTAGCCAGTGCTTATCAATTAGTTATAAAACAAAATAAAGATACAAAAGCAAATATTGATTTCCGATAATACAAGATACCAAATAATTATCTTGAGTGTATGAATTATTTAGTTAGATATCCTTACACTGTGCCTCTTGCAGATACAATATTTCAAACATACTTCTGTGAAATTCTTAAATGTATGGGAACCCATCACTAGAGCTTAATTTTAAATATAAGCTTTGCATTTTTTGAGTTAAAATACTAGAACTATTTTTAATTAATCATTTTGCCTTTGGAAAATATCAATCTAATACTCTCAATGGCATGAGATGTTGTTTTATGTTTAACTATCTGTTATATGATTTTACATATACCCCATTCCAGTATTTACTTTTTTGCTCAGGAATCCCTTATCCAGAGCAAACTAGGAGGAAATTGTAAAAAAGATCTAAAAGAACTTTAAAATATTAATTTCTGCTTAAAAAATCATTTTTCTCTTGGGGAATTTCACTGTCCTAGGTTGACTAAGAAAGAGAACTCAAGTAGGAATATCAAAGTCTTATAGGATTGCTCTTCAGGGGTTGTGCTTTCCTCCGTGAATGCAAATTTGTGCTCAGTAGTATCGCTAAAGAGCCAGGCAGTCTCCCCAAGAGCTCTACTGAACAGAACCCCAAGGAAAGGTTGCTCCAAGTCTGTGGTATCTCCCTCTGTTAGGCTTCATCATCTACTTCTCTGGAGGTTTTTCCTGTCTCTTTTGGTCTCTCCTATTGCAGTATGCATGCAACGATCTTATTACCATAAGAAGATAACAAGGGAAAACATGCTGCAAGTGAAACATATTCTACAATTTTGTCTGTTTACCATCCTCAGGTAAGATCCTCAACCTTTCCATCTACCCTCTACTCTTTCCTCTCTGCATATTTCCTCTCGTTGCTATCCCATGTGCATTGATAAATCCCATGGAACTGGGGATCCAGAGAGTCTTCTTCTATAACAATTAGATAAACCCCAGTAAACGCAATGACTATTCATTATCATATTGATATGTCACCATTCATTTTAGCATTTTAAAAGGGACTTTCTTGAGTTAAAATTTTATCATAAAAGCACCCTGATAAGACAGAGGGAAAGATAAATTTTATTCAGAAAGGTGGGCCTCATTAATACTTCGTTCATAGCAAAATAATTAAGAAACTAAGGAAAGAAAGACTCTGTAAAAGTATTCATCTGTTTGTAGAAAATACTAGTGTGTTGTGTATGCTAAGGACAGTTGCATGGTAAAATTAATGTGTGTGTTATTCTTTTTAACTTCTGGTTTACTGTTTATTCCTGTTACTTTTATTTGTATGTTAAAGAAAACAAAGTTAATTATTTCATTCTCAGTGCTAATAAAATCGATGCTAAAAATCTGACAAAGAAAACAGATGGTCCTCCAAAGACCCATCAAATTTCTGTCTGTAGCCTGGCCATCTTTCCTGGATCCTACGTGTTTTATTGTTTGACATAATTGATGACTTTTATCATGGAAACAATAGAAATGCCAGATTGAGTTTTTCTGGAAGTGCACTTGTTCTCTCACCCTTATGTTCCTTGTTCACAGTTCATAGATGCTTAGATGACAGACTTCTGAGCTGCAGATCAGTAACATATTTATGTTTTAGTACCAGATTTATCATTACAAATCCAGGGCACAAATATTTCTTAACTCAGATTCAAATTCAGTAATCTAAGCTTGGACCCATAATTCAGCATTTCTAACAAATTTAATGGTCCTGGTTCTAGGATCACACTTAAAGTAACATCTCCTTGGGCTATCTAACTCTTGTATGTAATTTATAGCAGTTGTACTTATTACAGAATAAAACAGTAAAAGAACAGATGAAAGTAAAGGACTATATAGATAGGAAGTTTTATTACTCGAGATACTAGCTTCTGCTTTTTGAACAAACCCAGTATGAAAATCTATTTTGCAAAATCGATACATAATCACATAAGTTACTTTTTTGATGATACCTTGATTTATAAGAAATGTCAGGGTAGCATTTATTTAACTACTGAGGTCTCCTGACATATTTCTGATGATTCAACATTAAAAAATCACATATAATGTATGAGTTCATAGGCACAAGTATTACATAAAGCTGAATATCAATAATTTCCTATAAACAAATGATTTCTATAATCAAATGCCATTTAATACCTAGATAATCATTCAAATTCTATTTATCTTATCCATGGTCTTTATAGGACTCAATTCAGAAAAATAATTCGCTTTCCCCTGTAATGAGCTGGTAGCTGCAGCACTTTGTGTATGTAAAAAGAGCACACACTTATTACTGTACTGAAAGAATTAACAGTGGCCATGAAGATACCATACTAGAAAACACAATGTTGTTATTTTAGAAAAATAGAGAGATCTTAGTGACTTACAGAGTTAAGAATTCTTTGTTGGTTTGAAAATTTCTTTGTATTATTTTTAAAACTATTATCTGGTTCTAGCCTGCAGTTATGGTGCAATATTAAAAATAAGCAGTTCTAAGCTGGAAGGCCATATGAACCCAAACTCTTTAAGCAAATGAACAGAACAAGAAAGTATATGAACATGTGGGCTGTTTTTGCTAAGCACTATAGTTCTTAAAAATTTACCCTGAGCCAATGAATCAAATAACAGACACAGTACACGGATCATTAAGACTAGTAAGCAAAGAGATTGGAATAAATCACAGATGTCTTGGATATGCCAGGAGTTGGCGTAAGAGTTTATTAAGTTGTATCTAAAAATTTTTAACTTCAATTTGAATGATTTTGCAATTTGGCCTCTGGACAGAAAAACAAGAATAAATTAAAAATCTAATTCTTAGGAATTTACTATACAGTGGAGAAAAGAAATGGCTCCCACAAGTTGTAATTTAAAGGAATATATATATATATACACATACACACACACTCCTTTAAATTATATATATATATACATATATTCCTTTAAATTATACACACACACATGTATACACATATATGTGTTAAATATATATATAATATATATATATAATATATATAATATAATATATATTATATATAATATATATATTTTATTATATATATATCTTTGTGGCCCTAATTGACCTGAATAGCAATAGCTATTCAGTAAATAATTGATCAGTTGGAAACATTTGTAAAATGTGGTGCTTTATTTTCCTGATGTTAATGGAAAATAAACATGTACAGGGAGCAGTGGGCAAGACAGGAAAAGTCTGCCATGCCATGTGGGTCACCTCCCTGGCCAGGATTGAACTGGTACTAAAGCGTTGCAGGGAGCTTCACAGTGCTGCGCCCTAACCTGTTGCATCACCAGGGAGGGCCTTAAATTGTTCACTTTATTTAGTTTTGTTTGAGAATGAAACAGAAGTTTTGTTTGAGAATTAACAACCAATGCTGGTCAGTATCTGTACGTGCCTGGCTGACAGTATGTCTTCAATAAACATTAGTTGAGCAATGAGTGAATAATAAGGGTAGAGTTCTTGTATTATACACTCTCTTTTCAGAAAGTCATCTTTCTGAAATAGTGAGCCCAGAAAACAGAATTAAAGTCATAGTTTCTAGATGAGGAAGAAATATTAGAAGTGGTCCAACTTCATTATATTATAGGGCTCACAAAGGTAATTAGCCTTAATTAGATAACAGTCTTAGAAGTAAACTAGAAGCCAAGGCTCTGGATTTCCAGCACTCCCTCACTGCTTCAGCCATGACCCAAGATCCCTGAGAAGGGCGGTGCCTGGTAGAAGAGGAAAGAGTTGGCCAGACAACCTTGTAATGAAGTTAGTTTATTATTGTGGATCAGGACTCAGGCCATATTTGGGTGTGGAGGGAACACAGCTGTTCTAACAAGAGGAAAACAACGTGGGTGGTAAATAAATGATTGAAATCATAAAATGCAAATATCCTAAAGGTGGATGCAATTCTAATCATAGGAAGTAAATATTTAGAATTTAACTCCTTTTCATAAAGTTGGCTTCTTTACCTTAAACGGAAAGTGATAGAGGTGGATCCTAATTAAAGCCAAGGAAAATATGTATATACTTCATATAAACTTATTAAAAATGATTTGGGATACAAATTTGATATTTTAGATAAAATTTGGCTAACAGTTGTGTTTAGTTTTTTTTTTATTGCAATAATGAAAGATGCTAGAAGTTGAGTTCCTTTTTTGATACCTTACATTTAAAGATACGTTTAAGAATTTCCATTTTTAAAAAGCCACCATAGACCCTCCCTGGTGGTGCAATGGGTAAAAGACCAGAACTTAGTAGCTATTGCAGCCACTGCAGCATGAGTTTGATCTCTGGTCAGGGAGGGCACAGCAGACCTCTGCTGACCCTCCCACTGCTCTCTTCAGCAGTGTTTTTCAGTACATCTTGCCTGTTCTTCTCCCCACTCTGTCTCTGGTGATTCCTCTCACTCCCTGCACCTCTGGCCTGTACCCCAGCTCTGTATGCATAAATAAATAAATTTTTTTAAAAAAAGCCATCATAAGGAGATTTTTCCTATGAGATAGTTTAGTGATAAGATATTAGAGCTATCATTAAAAGGAATACTAGAAAATTTGTTCTATTTTTAATAATGCTTAAAAAATGTGAACCAAGTTTTCAAACTGCCTATGCTAAGGGTGTGTGTATGTGTGTGTTCTAAAGTTCTGATGGAAATATTCCAAGGTCTGTAATATTAATCACTGGCATCCAACCAAGTGCTTTTGGTTTTAGAACAGACAAACACAAGCCAGAAAATGCTCTTAGTATTGGTGGGAGGTTATTTGAAGTTGAGGGGGTCAGCCTATTTGATGCCCAGTAGTGGAAAGAAACAATCATTCTCTGATAATTAGGATAGTACTAACAGCAGGGGATCCTATCATCTTTGTTTCTGTCAAACACAAGTGTCTCTGAGTTATGGCTTAATCTTGTGAGGACTCTAACTTCGAGAAATTGTGATATCTTTGTTAGCATCCTTCAAGTCCACCCTGCTGCTTTCTTAGCAACTTTTTCCATAAACAGATGTGATAGTAGGTGAAATTCCACTATTTGATTATTAAAATCCATAGCAGTAATCACATTATAAATCACTAAGATAAATGTACATTTTTCATTAGTATACTTTATGTATAATTCCCCTTACTTGTCTTCATTTCTTTCTCTTTTGATATTTTTATTTCTTGTATTATTTATAATATCAATTGTTTCTGCTTTTTATTTCTGTAAAGTCTCCTTCCCATAAGTTGTATCAGTAAAATACTTTTCCAGGCCTGATCCTTACATTGTACATATAATATTTCTTAACCTGACACTTTCTAATATTAAACATAAAAATCAAAGCTGTAGCACCAGATTCAAGACTGATTTTCATGTGCTCTATCCATGCATAGAACACATATCAGAACTTCCCCTAAACTTAATGCCTATACTGTTTTTTTTGTATTTGTATTCTTTATAGTACCATTTCAGTGACTTTCTTTACTGATCTGACCCTACCCTTTGTCAGCCTCTCTTTTGCTGGGAGGGAAAAAAAAAATCTGTTTTTATTATTCTTTTGACCACAACTATAGAATGCATTTTCAAGATTTATATGAATCTTACAGGTATTATATGCATTGGTCTATTTTTAGCATTTACTTCACCTTCTACTTCTACGAGTTTATCTCTTAGACAGAGCTTGACTCCTTCATTGCTCAGGTAGCCGTCACCTACATCTTTGGGCACATAAATACAGCTATTAGCAGCTACTCATGTCTTGATTTTGTTACTTTCATAATTTCATATGTTCCTTGTTAATACGTCAGCTAGGCCTGAAACCCCTATTGGGATAAGCTATGTTTACTATTACAGAGGCTTTTCTGACTCACGACAAACAACAAAATATTAGATGGAAAATGAAATGATAGCAGAAACAAATGTTAGTGGAGGAACAATGGAAAATCAGCCTCATAGAAGCGACAAGTTCAGGAAACAATAACCAATAAGATGACAAACACCAAAGACTTAGAGAAGCTGCTGGGTTCCACACATGCTTTGAGTTTAGCCTGGACTCAGTGCAAAGTCCTTAATATGCTTAGGGAAACACTTGGGTTTCTTTCAGCCAAAACTTTAGATATGAGTATTCCAATGAAAAGTAATAAAAATACTTTGGATTTGCAGAGACTCTTTTCTACCAAGAGGTCAATTTACTCTAAAACACTTTACAGACAAGAACAAGTTACTAAGAGGAAAACTGAAAAGCTCAGAGAAGCAAATTGAGTTGAAAAGAAAGTCATGAGGGAACTGAAATTAAGGACTTTATTTATTTCAGGGTTGACAATTATTTGACAAATATAGGATACACAGAATAACAAATAAAATGTCCCCTTTCTCCTGACCATCTTAATCAGTAACTGGGTCTTTAAAGGATATACATATGGCCCTCCCTGGTGGTGCAGGGGTTAAAAGACTGCTGCTGTGGAGCTATCCCCAGCCACTTCAGCTCTAGCTCACAAGGCCTGGGAGCTACATGGCACAGCAGACCTCTCCTGTCTCACCCTCTGCTCCCCTCAGCAGTGTATTTCAATAGACATTCCTGTTCTGTTCCCCATGCTGTCTCTGGTGAATTCTCTCACCCCCCTGTACCTCTGACCTATACCACAGTTTTTGTATGCATAAATAAAAAATATTTAATAAAACAAAAAGATGCACATAAAATTGGTTAGAGGTTCAGAATAAGTACTTATAACCAGGTCACTGTTCAATCTGAAATGTAGGGGCAAAAAGAACAGACATTTCATAAATATTTTGCAGCTTTGACTTTTGTTTGAAACATTCACAAAGGCACAATTACAATTAAAAGAGAAGTTTTAAATCACTGGAACTTATTTATATTTAATAGGTAAATATAATGTTTGTCCTATCATTTTATGCAGAGTTTAACATAGTTGGGGAAGTTAAGAGAATCAAATGTGTTTTCAATACTTACTTAACTTTTATGTTGAATAAACACCAGCAAAACATATAATGAAAATGATGGCATTATATGGAATTACTCTAAGAGGCTAATAGCAGAAAAGAATTGAAATTTAAGACAATAACATTTACAGAAAAGAGAATGAGATATTTATGTTATTATATAAGGGTATAACATAAGATAATCTTTCTTTAATTAACATAAATTGCAGACTGCTTGAACAAATTACTAATTCAGTGTAAATGAGCTGGCTATAGAACTATTCCTTGACATTCAGTTATTTTGCACATGTTTAATTCCATTTTATTTTTGGTTAAGAAAAAAAATGTATTAAATTTAAATTTTTACACATATCATTTGGGGTACAATTGTCTCCTTGGAAATTGTAATGAAAAGGTAATACAGACATAAATGAAAGCTAGATTCCTAAAATAAGTGCCAGTTATTCAAATTGTGATTACCTAAATTGAGGTCATATTTTCTGAAGTATATATTTTATTAAAATTTCTCTTGCTTAGTTAAATTTCCAATTATAAGATGAGCTCACTCACCCTTTCCTTAACCCATGATTAGTTGGGAAGTTAGTTAGTATTTTATATTGGACTTCTGGTGGTCACCATAAGTATTGCAATATGTATTTGTGATTTATCAAAATCTTACTGGTGCTTTTACTGCCTTTCCAGAAAATATTAGAGTTTTAGAACACTTTAACAATAATTTCCCTCTCCTAATATATGATTTATTTTTGCTACATATTTTAAAAATAAAAGTAGTTGTTATTACTGCTTATACTTTAAATACTCATTTAGCTTTATCCAAATGTTTATATCGCATTGCTTTCATTCCTTTCTATTCCTCCAAATGAAAATTTTTTCTACCTAAAGAATACTCTTTAGAGTTTTCCCTTCAGTGTAGATATGCAAGTGATTAATTTCTTAGTTGTGTTTTTATTTTCTGTCTGAAAATGTCTTTATTTCTCCTTCATTATTGAATAGATTTACTGTGCATGGATCTTATGTTTGGTGGTGGTGTTCGTTTTTTTTTCCCACTGACTTGACATTATCATACCATTGTCTCCTAGCTTCTATTGTTGCTGCTGAAAAGTTACTTGTTGGCTCTTAGTTTAATTATTTTTCACCTGAAAGCAATCTCTTCCTTAACTCTGGCTACTTCTACCACACTCTTAGCTGGTTTTTAATTTTCCCCCTCTTTATCTCTCCTTTTTGTAAATTTTCCTATGATAGATCTAGATGTAAACTTTTAAAAAAAATTATTATGTTCAGATTGTATAAAAATCTTGAATTTTTAACTTATCACTCATCAGTTTTTGGACAACTCAGCTATTGTTTCTTCAGATATAAACCCCCACACAGATAATTGATTTTCTACAAGGACCAAAACAATTCAATGGGAAAAGAACAGTTTTTTCAACAAACAATATTGGGACAACCAATAGCCACATGAAAAAAATAACATCACCCCCACCCACCCACCTCAAACCATCTAAATAGGTTAGCTTAAAATGGTCTGAAGACCAAAATGTAGGAGCTAAAATAATAAAATATTGGAAGACCTAGAGTAAATCTCTAGGTCATTAATTTCAGTAATGTTGCCTTAAATATGATACCAAAAATACAAACAACAACAAAATAGTTAAGTTTAATTTCATCAATATTAAAAATATTAACACTATCAACAAGGTAAAAAAAACAACTCAGAAAATCACAGAATAGGAGAAAAATATTAGGAATTCATATGTTGGAATAAGGACTTTATAATACATAGAGTAATCCTACCCCTCAATAATAAAAAGGCAAATAACCCAATTTAAAGATGGGCAAAATATCTTAACAGACTTGTCTCCAAAGAATATATCATAAATTATCAATAAGCACCTGAGAAGATGTTCATTATTAGAAAAGCTGCTGAGCATGGAAATACAAATCTAAACCATATTGCAATAGCACTTCACATCCTATTTCACTAGGATGGCAATATTCAAAGACAATGGAAAGTGTTGGTAAGGATGTGAAGAAAATAAAATTCTCATACAACTCATATAACTTCAAGTTTACATTTTATGACAACCCTGGTCTAATTGTTCACATCTAGCTATGTTATGAGGCAGGCTTTACCTGTGTGTGTATTAGAATAATAGTATGTTTATTTATTTTTACATCATTTTGTGCATTTTCCCATTTCATTTGTTCATTTGTAATCCCCATGGGCTTCCCATCACCAAATCACCCATGTGCCATCACCATAGGAAGCAGGCTTTATATTTTAAAATTAAATTGTAAAATGGAAATCAATTCACCTATCATATCTAGAACATAAGTATATATGGAATAAAGTAACTCGCTCTAGAGGGAAGAACAGACAACCGGGTTGTATATGGATTTATGAATCTATAATGAGAGCTCCTTCATCTGTCATTTATAGTACATTTGAGGGTCTTAAATGAAGCTTCCTTGTCAAGGTCACAGTGTATCATGTGTACAAGTTACTATGACCGTTATCTAGTGGACAAAATTACTTACTACTTCACACTGAATGTTTCAAAATCAGGGAAAGTGTACTGCATAAAACAGGGAAAAAATGAATAATATTTTGGTAAAAGCCAGAATTGTTTTCACTGAGAACACCTGTATACTACATGATTAAACATAAAATAGTATCCAAAAGTTTGCAAACAGTACCTGGATATTTCTATATTTTAGTAATCCATCATTGTTTTTCCAAATAAACTCAACAGTTAAATGTCCTTTAATTTATTTCTTCTGCCAAATTTTTATGACAATTATTAGGAAAGAGAAAGCAGTACTGAAAATTGGATATGACATTAGAGGTTAAGCAAATAAATAGTGAAGTTTGTATTCTGCTGTCATTTCCACACTCGCTTCCTGATTCCCTTTCACTCCTTTAAGCGTCTACACCCCCTTTACTTCACATTTATTTTAGACTTCATGTTGCCCTTCCTTTCTCTTTTGGAGACCTTCTGATAAATGAATTCACATTAAGATCTCAATGGGCCTAGGACTGGCCTTTGATGATTATCTGTCTTCTTAACATTTCTTGAATTTTTTGACTGATAAGAAAATTTGGATTGTATCTTGGATTTTGTAAATATTATATGTAGATTCTGCACACTGGATTTTTTCATAGTTCTCCAAAGAATATTGAGACTTTATTCTAGCACTATGCTGATTGGCTAACCTTAAACTGTAAGTTCCTTCTTGCCTGTGCTGGGTAGAGCTCAAATTTCACTTTAGATGAACTTCTTGTAACCTCCCCTCTGTAAAAGTTGTTAGACAAATTTATACAAAGGTATTTAGGGTTCCTCTTCTTAAGCTGTCTCTTTTATTGGTTTTCTGTCACTCTCTGGAACCCCTGGAAACCCCAAGTTTTACTCCCTGACTTCTCTAGATAGAACGATAGCTCACTTTTTGCTGAGCTTTATCTGCAGGCTCCCTCTAGGGCTAGCAATGAATCGAAAGAAGCCAGGACATTCACCCCATGCTGATCATATCTTCCAAATTTTAATTTTTCTTTAAAATGTGCTGTCTTTTGTTCATTCTACACAGCTCTCAGGTAGCTTTCCTATTTTGTTACCTGTGGGAGTTTCAGTCTGTTAGGAGTTTATGGCTATATCAAGAGCGAAACATCACCGTATCTTAAGTTACAGTTATGTTTTAGGAAGAAAATGTTAACTAAGCAGACACTTAAAATTTAGTGATAACTAACAGAAATAGAGTATTTCATCATCATGCATTTACGGATAAGAAAGTAAAACTGCTTTTTCCCCTGGTAGCAATGTGATGGCTAGCAACCTTCTCAGTCTTTTTAGGGTTGCTCCTGAAGGCAAAGAAGCTTGTGAATAAGCTGAGGAAGATTCTGTCATAGCCTTTCAGATGTCTCTCACAGCATAGTTTACTGTAAATCACTGATTCTTAGTATGGAGAACTAATCTCTCTGAGACATCTCAGAACTTCTGGCTTTTTTATGGTCATCATGGTCACAGACAGATTTATAATGCTGCAGCAACAATTTCCCAGAGCAGACATCACTTTAATAGTGCTTTCTAGGTGGCAGGGGTCATTTACCTCAGAGACACTTCAAAAGCATTCATGACTGTCTTTTTGTTTTGAAGGATAAAAGGGTGAGTTGCCTGCAGGCTGTACAAATCACTGTGGTTAGTGGGTGGTGGGATAACCAAAGTCCCTAAGAGTACTAATAATACGTTAGAAAGCATCTAATGATAGACTGTTTAGGATGTTGGAAATATATTTAATACCAAACTTGTCAAAAATACCATTTTTCATTGTTCTTATGTTTTTTAACAAAATAATCTCAGTGAAACTCTGCAAGTCTGAAAATGTTCCCAGATCCCTAAAATGACACTTACTTCTTGTAATGATAGTCATGGATAAGATAATGTTCATGATTATGAGAGGAGGCTATGCCCTTTAGGTCTCAAATCTGGTTTGTTTAATAGGCAGTTTCATGTCATGTTTAAGTATTTTAAAGCAGTGTTTCTAAAAATGTGGTCCAATGACCTCATGCATTAAAATCTCAAGTAGTAGTGCTAACAATTCGTAACCTTATATTCCTAGGTTAGCTCTACAGAATCAAAATCACAACGGGAAAGGTAGAAGAAAGGGAACCCCTGAATTGCACTTTTATCAAAGTACTGCAAACAGATACAGGTTTAATGGACTCTATCCCCACTCAGGACACTGGAACTACTAATCCCATCAATACCATGGAGAAGCACGCTGGGACATGAGGGTGGAGCTGAGCAGACAGGTTAGGATAAAACTGGACATGTGGGTTCTGGGGCTCTCTTAGCCTGGTGGTTCACGGCTGGTCATTTGGCTCTTGATCGGTTCTCACTGTGCTATTGGAGTCCAAGTCAGCAGAACTGGTAGGATATTCTAGTTAACTTGTATTTCCCTCCCTCTTTCCCTGGGTTGTTCCTTTACATTTCTCCTTGTAAATAAATCCATTATTGAACCTTTTTGTGTGTGTCCATAATACGATTGAATCTTAAGTGCACGGGTGAGGACCCACAGACAGGCAACCCAATTCACTTTGGGGTGCCCTGTAACAATAACTGTATCAAGTCTCAGGGGGTACAATCTTCAGCATAAAGACAGTTAAATAATTTAGTAAACTCTCAGTTTTTTTTCCTTTTTAAAAATACATTTACTGGTTTATCTCCTACGTACAATATATCATACTTGGTACTTAGTGCTAGGGGCAATATAAAAATAAAGCATGGAGGTTCCTGTCCTCCAGGTGATTTTGTTCTGCTAATGGATAAACATTGCACCAAAAATGTTTCAATCAGAAAAATATTGAGCATGCTAATTGGAGTTGTGTTTTGGAATGAGTACATCTGATGTCTTATTTGAGTTCTTGACATACAGGGGTATCAAAAAAAGCTAACAGGCACATATTATAGTGCCATCTCAGAAACATTTACAATCTCTGAGGCTCACAAAATCAATGGAATTACAGAAGGTATTTTTTTAAGATTTATTTATTTATGCATATAAGAACTGGGGTGTAGGGTCAAAGGCAGGGTGGTGAAGGGAGTGAGAAGACTCACCAGAGACAGAATGGGGAGCAGAACAGGTAGATAAACTGAAATAAGCTGGAGAGGTCTACTGCGCCATATGGGTCAGTTCCCTGCCTGGGGATTGAATTCATTCTTCAGTGGCTGGCAACAGCTTGATAATGCCATGTGCCAACAGGGAGTCCCCTCCAGAAAGTATTTTTAAACAAATTTCCTTAGTACCTCAAGTTCCTAGAACTTGAGATAAGGATTCACATGCAATTGCTTTATTGAAAGAATGCTTCCCAAAACGTGATAAGAGGACAAAGGTAGTAGGAAAGGGAGGGGAAAAGCCAAGTAAAAGTGTAATTTCAGGCCCCCGCTGGTGGCACAGCGGGTTAAAGCACAGCACTAAGAAGCTTAAGCCACTTCTGCATGAGTTCGATTCCCACCTGCCCCAGAAGTGACCACATGGCGTGGCAGACCTCTCCTGACCCTCCCACTGCTCCCCTCAGCAGTGTACTTTGTCCATCTGCCTGTTCTGCTCCCCACTCTGCTTCTGGCCTGTATGTTGTAAATAAATAAATCTTTAAAAAAAAAAGTGTAATTTCAAGTAGTTAGCCAAACTGTCCCCTGTAGAGTGCCCTGGAGTGTCATGGAAGTGAGGAACATTTGAGGAAGGAGGGTAAGGGCTAGAGCTATTATAAACCAGCAGAACTTACTGGTCAAGGGTCACTGTCAGCAACTTCCCAGGTCTCATAGTCATCTCTTCTCAGACAAGGGCAATCCTCCCCCCAAAGAGTATATTTGGAGCCAATAATGGTCAGTACTTGAAGTGGTTGGAGATGGGTACATTGCCCTCTAAGGGGATGAGGAGTATACTACAAGCATCTGTCACACTTACTCCAATGCCTGAAATGACTCATATTGCACTGACTCTTCCATTCAAGCTCTGCAGTCAAATTGCCTGGGTTCAAACCTCTTCAGCAATCTCATATTTAAAAGGTAATTTATAGGCAGCAGCTCTCCCATCTGCCAGTGACTATACAGGTGCTTCTCTTTTTCACCTTTTCCTTTAAAATGTGAAAAAAAGTAATTTATAAAATGAATAGTTTGAAGACTGTTGAGAAGATATTAAGATAATCTATACTGAGTGCTTTGCACATGCTTGATGTATAATAAACACTCAATACATTTTAGCAAATACTATTGTTTTCATTTCTATTTGACCTTCATTATCTTGTATTTAGGAATTTCCATGAGTTTCCTACCTCCTTTAACCTCTTCAGACACACTGCCTCCCATCTGCCAAAAGGATCTTTTTCAAACTGTCTCAAACACAGAAGTACATATTCAAGAGATATCTTCTAAAGAGTTCTTTTGTTCAAAACTCCATTACCTCCACAACTTCCAAAAAAAAATTACTATTTTAGTCTGCAAGTCTAGTTACTTCACAGCTTGGCTCTTCAGAGCTCTTCATTGCTTTTCCAGTTTCATTTATTGATATTCTCTATCAGTGGTTCTCAAAATTTTGGTGTCATTTGTTTGCTATTAAGAGTTATTGATATTTATTTCCTGATCCACTTAAAAGTAACAATAAGCACATTAATGTTATCATGAATAACAATTTTATGAAAAATAGATTCCATATAAGTTTAGTGAAAGAGTATCGCTATTTCATTTTTTGTAAGTCTCTTTAATATCTGGTTTAATAGAAGATAGCTATATTCTGATAGTTATTTCTGTATTAAATGTATGTTGTTTTGGTTCAAGAAAATCTGGTCTCATGCTGACATGTAGTTAGAAAGGGAGAAGCATTACAGATAAAGGTAGATTTACAGATAAAGGTAGACTTTCTTCTTAGATATAATACCTCTTTAGAGCTAGTGCTCAAAGGTTAGCTACAATGAGGAATCTAAATCACATCAGTGGTCTTTTATATTGTTACATTAAAATCCATAAGACTATTTCTTACTCCAGAGGATCTTCTATTTGTGCTTGATTTTGACCTCTCAGGCACATGAAATTAAATAAATTGCTCTAGTCTTCTAAATAACCTGTATGGGAGTCTTAACACACAAAGTAAAGAATAAAGATGCAACCATAAAATACCTGGAAGCAAAAATGGGCAAAACACTACACAACATACACTTCAGTGATATCTTTGAAGATACAGCACCCGATGCAATGATAGTGAAGCAAAGGATAAATAGATGGGTCTACATCAAGTTAAAGAGCTTCTGTACAGCAAAAGAGACATTACAAAAAACAGACATTCCACTGATTGGGAAAAAATTTTCTCACACAAAACTAGCAATAAAGGATTGATCACGAAATATACAAAGAACTGATGAAACTCAACAAAAACAAACAACCCCATCAAGAAAAGGGCAAAAGAGCTAAAAAGATACTTCTCCAAAGAAGAAAAGCAGATGGTCAACAAGCATATGAAAAAATGTTCAATATCACTTGTAATAAGGGAGATGCAAATTAAAACCACAATAAGATACCACCTCACCCCAGTGAGAATGGCACATCTTCAAACAATTAGCAACAAGAAATGTTGGTGAGGATGTGAAGAAAAAGGAACTCCCCTGCACTGCTGGTGGGAATGCAAAATAGTATAACCACTATAGAAAGCTGTTTGGAGGTTTCTCAAACTGCTAAAAATGGAGCTTCCATATGACCCAGCAATCCCACTCTTAGGTATCTACCCAAGACACAAAAACACTGATTCAAAAAGACACCTGTACCCCCATGTTTATTGCTGCATTATTTATAGTTGAGAAGACCTGTAAACAACCCAAATGCCCAAAAGTAGATGACTGGATTAAAAAGATGTAGTACATATACACAATGGAATATTACTCGGCAACCAAAAAAAATAAACACCACGTCTTTTGCAGCAACATTGGATGGAGCTGAAAAAGATCTTGCTTAGTGAAATAAGCCAGAAAGAAAAGGAAAAATATCAGATGGTATCACTCATAACAGAAATATAAAGGGCCATTAATAATAATAATGAACAGCTATATACCAGAGACATTTTACAGGGATGGAATGGGGAATGGGATCAAAAACGGTGGAGGGAGGGAAGTGCACTATGGTGATGGCACACAGATGATTTGATGATGGAAAGTCCATGAGGATTACAACTGAGATGGAAAAAAGCACATAATGTTGTAAAAATAAACTATTATATTATTATTTAAAAAAAATAAGGATGCTGGAGACTATTCCTTAGTAATGGCTGCATGTTTAAATACATGAAGATAGACACTGTGGAAGACATAACAATATTAGGCAGTATTACATGGGGTTGCCTACTGGAAGAAATTGACAATCTAATGGGAGAGACTTAGTTTAGATCCATGGAAGGGCAAATCCAGTAACAACATAGGATAGTCATTCAAGTGGTGTTGCACCCCAAGGTTCCTCAGACTGCACTGTGGGAAACCAATTTCTATACAAGTCACCTGTTCCTTGTTTTTAAAATGTCCCAACATTTTTTTTTTTATTCATGTATGGCGAAGTGAAGAGAGCAGGAGTGTAACAGTGTGGTCCCTAGGAAAAGGGGAAGTTCCAGGTTCCCTGCCCCACCCAGAAGTAGGGTGAAGCTGAGGAGAAAAAAAAAAGAAGAAGAAGAAGAGAGAAGAAATCTGAAGAGAAGAAGGAAACAGGATGGAGAGCCAGAAGGAAACCTGAGGAAGCCACATGGAGCAGCAAGCATGTGATGAAGAAATCGTGCTTGTTTCTTGACCCTGGACTGGTTGAAACAAATGTGGGTGAGATACCTGTAGGGAGGTGATTATATTGATGACAGTGTTTATATTGATTTTGATTTTGCTCTTTTCCTCCCAGACTTTTCTGGCCATTTCTGACCCTTTTCTATGGGTCCTCGCCAGAGGTGCTTTAGTCTTATGGTGGGCTTTTGGGCCTTGTTTTGAACCAGTCCCTTTTGGGTAGACTTTTGCCCACAAGGGGATGGGTAACTTCAGGTGCTTGATTTAGAAGTTATATTCTTTGTGTTCCATATTGTATATTCACTGTATTAAAGTCCCTTTTCATTAAAGTCTTACATGTCTTGGCAGAACCTATTTAGAGCAGGCAGGTTTGGGGGTTGGTGTCCCCTCTCCCTGGCCTGTAACAGGAGATCACTACTGAAAAAATAGTTTATATAGTGCAAGCAAGCACTGGGCAGTTTTTTTTTTATCAATTCGGCATTGTCACAATTTCTAAGAGGGGACACACTATGCCGTTCAGGGCCACAGGAGGGCCTGACAAGCAAGGGGAAAGTATAGGCAAAAGCCTTTGTTGTGAAGGATTAATGAGGCAGGGTGAGCAGCTCGGCAGGTTTAGTATTGGATAGTTCGAATAGTTGCTACATGGATAGTCTCTCTTTGTTGGGTATACCTGGTCCTGCATGATTTAGGACAGGAGGACAACACCAGGAGGAAATCCAGTGAAAGGAGGCAGAGATAGGTGTGGCTTTAGGTTTGAATGATTATCAAAGGTGTGCTCCTGAGCCAGTTGATTGCTGTCTCTAGGAATTTGTTATTCCCCAGGAGGGGCAGTACCTCCCTGGATCTGCAGGGTTTCCAGATAACAAAATATCGTAACAAAATGATTAATATAGGTAGAACAAGTTGTTTTACTTTTACATTCTTATAATAAAGCAGATTTATTTCTGACCCCATACTTTTTTTTATAAGTTTATTTTTACATCATTTTGTACATTTTTTTTCCCATTTCAATTGTAATCCCCGTGGGTTTCCCATCACCAAGTCACCGTGTGCCATCACCATAATCCCATGCACTTCCCTCCCCCCCACCCCCCGTTTTTGATCCCCACTCCACCCCTGCAAAATGTCTCTGGTATATGGTTGTTCATTATTTTTATTATTTTCTCGCCTGGTCCATTATACTCCTGCTATGAGTGAAACCATCCAGTTTTTTTCTTTCTCTTTTGGTTTATCTTACTAAGCATGATCTTTTCCAGCTCCATCCAAGTTGCTGCAAAAGACATGTGTTTCTCTTTTTTGGTTGCTGAATAATATTCCATTGTATGTATGTACCACATCTTTTTAATCCAGTCATCTACTTTTGGGACTTTGGGCTGCTTCCATGTTTTTCCAATTGTAAATAAAACAGCAATAAATATGGGGGTGCAGGTATCTTTTACAATCAGTGTTTTTGTGTCTTTTGGGTAGATACCTAGGAGTGGGATTGCTGGGCCATAGGGAAGCTCCATGTTTAGCAGTTTGAGGAACCTCCATACAGTTTTCCATACTGGTTGTACTAGTTCGCATTCCCACCAGCAGTGCAGGAGAGTTCCTTTTTCTCCACATCCTCGCCAACATTTGCTGTTGCTAGTTGTTTGAAGATGTGCCATTCTCACTGGGGTAAGGTGGTATCTCATTGTGGTTTTAATTTGCATCTCCCTTATTATGAGTGATGTTGAACATTTTTTCATATGCTTGTTGACCATCTGCATTTCCTCTTTGGAGAAGTATCTTTTTAGCTCTTCTGCCCATTTTTAAAAGATAATTTATAGGCATTTTTGTTGAGTTTCATCAGTTCTCCGTATATTTTTGTGATCAGTCCTTTATCGCTACTTTTGTGTGAGAAAATGTTTTCCAAATTAGTGGGCTGTATGTTTGTTTTTTGTAATGTCTCTTTTGCTGTACAGAAGCTCTTTAACTTGATGTAGTCCCATCTATTTATCTTTGCCTTCAATATTGTGGTGTTGGGTGCTCTGTCTTTAAAGATGTCTGACCCCATACTTTTTACTTATTTTGTCTGTCCCCATATTTGTTCTATCCGTTTTTACTCATTCATCACTATTGGGCTCAAAGTTCCTCTCTACTTTGATATTGGTATTTGGTATTTTTTTTAAAGATTAATTTATTTATGCATATAGAACTGGGGTACAGGTCAGAGGTGCAGGGGCAGTGAGAGACTGCACCAGAGACAGAGTGGGGAGCAGAGCAGTAGAATGGACGAAGTGCACTGCTGAGGGGAGCAGAAGACTAGGCAGGAGGGGTCTGCTGCGCCATGTGGGTCACTTCCCTGCCTGGGGATCCAACATCTGCTGAAGCCGCTGCGGCTAGCTTCGTGGTGCTGCACTTTAACTCATTGTGCCACCAGGAAGACCCTAAATTGGCATTTAATCAACTGTACATTCCTGGCAACAGCACCTTAATTATTGTATTTACCTGTCCATGGGCCTAAGCTAAATCTCTCCCATTGGATTGCCAATTTCTCCCAATCAGCAACCCCATGTTACACTGTTTAATGTTAAACTTTCCAGATCTGTCTACCTGTCTGTATATAAACCTGAAGCCATCACTCAGGAATAGCCTCTAGCATCCTTACTTTTTCTTAATGTGGAGTAAAACTTTTAAAATGCAGGTCATTTAGGAGAATAGAGCAATTTATTTAATTTCATGTGATACATGCTACTTCATGTGAAATTTGACTACATAAATAACCAGTGGTTACAAGTCATTTATTAATTAAGGCAAGAAGGGAATCTTAAAATTTTGAAGCTGGTTTCTTAAAACTATTATGTCAGTATCCTCAGGAAATTATTGGAAAACCAAAAGAGGAAATATAATCCCACCTGGCATAAAACTATGCCATATCTCTACTTGGGATTCTTCAAGTAAGACTACAGTGATTATGGAAAATGGAAACCCAAGTTGGACAGGAGACAAAGATTTTTTTAAATAAGTCTTTCTTTTAGGAAAAGAAAGATTTAGAAAGACAGGTTCTTAGGAGATTATAGCTGACTACAAATAGTGAGTAAATTCTGAAAACTAAAATCAAGCTATACCCTTTAGAGCGAAAAGAGGTAAATCTTAGGATAAATATCACTATAGCATGTATAAATGTGACTGCAGATGGCCTTATAGCAATGTGTTTAATCTTAAAGGTGGGTTGAGATTTAACCTGTCTTTGGTGCCCTTGCAAATGACTGCTTCTATGTTTGTACCTCGGTAGAGATTCACATGACCTAGTAATAGTAAGCATAATAACATTGCTGAATGACCAGTACATAGGATAAAAATAAATACCATACTTACATTAAAACTACAGAGGAGGCTGGCCTGTACCCCAGTTCTCTATGTACAAATAAATAAATCTTTAAAAAAAAAAACAAAAAAAAAACTACAGAGGAGGGCCCTCCCTGGTGGCGCAGCGGGTTAAAGCACAGCACTGAGAAGCTAAAGCCACTTCCGTATGAGTTCGATTCCCGCCTGCCCCAGAGGTGACCACATGGCGCGGCAGACCTCTCCTGACCCGCCCACTGCTCCCCTCAGCAGTGTACTTTATCGATCTGCCTGTTCTGTACCCCACTCTGTCTCTGGTGAAGCCTCTCACCCTCCGCATCTCTGGCCTGTACCCCAGTTCTGTATGCACAAATAAATAAATCTTAAAAAAAAAAAAAAAACTAAAGAGGAGAGTAGGGAAAGGGATCAAAAACAGTGGGGGGAGGGAAATGCACTGGACTATGGTGATGGCACATAGGTGATTTGGTGATGGGAAGCTCCAAGCGATTACAACTGAGATGGGAAAAGGCACAAAAATACATAAAAATAAACTACTGTAAAAAACAAATTAAAGAGGAGATATTTCATTACATCCTCATGATTAGCAAATATTAATTTTTAAAATAGCACAACCTGGTTCATCAACATTCATTCACAAAATAAATTAGTAAAAAATACTTTCATTAAATGTTTGTGTAGACTATGTTAACATTTTGCATATTTTAATTATTTTCATCACAGCATTTTGTAAGTGAAAAGGAAAATGTTTCCATTTTGACCAAGTTGGGGCCCTGAAATGAGTTTTATGTTTGCCTCTCTACCTTTCATAGTTAAAGCTAGTCCAGTTGATTTTGGGAGTGAAGCAATTTCGCCACCTACTGTACAAAGCATGATAAAGATGATGATAAAGAAATGAATAATACTTCAGTTTTAAATCACTTGTGAAGGAAAAATTGACTAAAATTTGATGTAATTATACTATTCTTGAACTGCATTCCCAGTAAACAGAATAATGAGTATACTCAAGCAGTTCAGGAAGGTCCTGCTAAGTCAGGTCTTTGTAACCATGAATTTCTTTTTTTTTTAATTTTATGAATACTTTTTAAAAAAAGATTTATTGAGATATGCATACAGAACTGGGGTACAGGACAGAGGTGCAGGGGCAGAGATAGGCTTCACCAGAGACAGAGCAGGGAGCAGAACAGGCAGATCGACGAAGTACACTGCTGAGGGGAGCAGCGGTCGGTTGAGACAGAAGAGGTCTACCGCGCCAGGTGGGTAACCTGGGGGTGAAAGGATGGCGGATTGAACTCTCATTGAAAAGTCTGCGACCAGGTTTCAGTGCTGCATCCTAACCTGCTGCACCACCAGGGAGGGCCTAATATGAATACTTTTAAGAAATATTATCAGTATCACACTTGCTGAATTTATATGTCAGGTAGCTCCAAAAGGTCTGAATGACTAAAAACAATTGTTATACAAAACAGAGCAGATTATCTAGACTATTGTTTTAACAAAACAGGAATGTCCTATCGTTAAATTATGACAATGGCCACAGAACTCTGAAAATCTGTTTAAAATCACTGGATTGTGGCCGTAATGCAGGTGAATGGTACAAAATTATACTTCAAGAAAATCTGTGAAACATACACACTCTCTCAGACACAGGGAATAGTAACAAAGCTTCAAGTTTTATTTAATGTGAAGAATCAGTACTATAAAAATGAGTAATAGTAGTTGAGACTAGTCCAGAGAATTCTGTTTAAGCACAAGTCACTGAGAAACACATGGTATATAACAGACACCCCATATGTCTATTATTGGGTGAACTTTTAAGATAATCTTTCTCTCAGCTTTCTTAAAAACACAGGTATGAGTTAACGAAATTTCCTGAAGTTATATGCCTATACCTCCATCGTTTTAACAAGACCTATTAGTGTTATTATTTCTCTTTATCCTCTGCTTTTCCATGTTTTCTTTTTTATAAGCTGATTTCCAAAGTAACTTTTAAAAGACTGTTTACATACAGTTTCTCTTTTTAGTTTGCTAACGATTCAATCTATTTGATTTGTGAGAGTTTAGTTCAAGAAAAGACTTGCAATTAAAATCAATTTGAATTAAGTAACTAAAAAATCATTTTAAATGGGTACATACCAAAATTCTATTGGACTGTACCCAGACAAGTGATATTTCTTTCTTTTCCGCATGTATTCATTTCCATTTCTAAATTTTTCCACAAGTCACTCTCCCAACCTGAACAGGATTTTTTTGAGGGCAGTGACTATTTTATTTTCAGTCCTCTCCCTGCCCACCCCTATTGTCAACCTTTGCTTTTCTCCTCATATTTTGCAAAAAGTGGGCAACCAATACTTACTAAATAAGCTGTAAAAAGTGTAAGGCACCTAAAAATGCTTTTATTCTTTGCTCAAGGTGTAGGGAAGATAAAGTAAAACAAAGGTAGAAAAGAAAGGAAAAAAAATAACAAGTATATTATTGGATATTTAATTGGGCATTTCTTTGTTCTTGTCAGCCAACTTTTTTTTTGGAATGGGGATTGAAGGCAAGATAAAGAAGATAATTAATCAAACATAGGGTTACTCCTTGTCTTTTCATCAGTTGAGGTTACTAATAACAAAGTACCATAGACTGGATGACTTACAAATCACCATAGACTGTACCAGAGACTGGTTGAAGGGCTGAAATAATCAGGATACCAGCAAGGTTGGGGCTGGTGAGGACTCTCTTCAGGGTTGCAATCTCAACAGCAGAGACATGTTTCCTGGCCTCTCCTTATAGGGCCCTATCTCCTTTCATGAAAGGCTCTACCCTCATTACCTAATCACCTCCCAAAGACCCCACCTCCTAATACCATCACACTTGATTTGAGATCTTGACACATTAATTTGGAGGCAGGGGTGGGGGGACACAATCCATAAGGCAGTGTTAAGAGTATACTAAGTAGGGATAGTAGTTGTTTGGAGTAGGACACAAAATAACCACCCACACGGATAGTGACTTTGTGTTCTCTGAGAGTTACAATGTCCACACAAGTTAGGTTAGAGGAATAATAAAGGATAAGTAGTGCAGCACAGTTTCACAGTATAGAGGTTATGTTGATTGGGACCAACTAAGGGATGCTTCTGGAGAAGATGGGTGAATGGGATCTTAAGCTTCCAGATGTGAAAAACGAAGAGGTTAAAGATGAAGATAGTTCAAAAAACAAAGCGTGTATTTTTGGAAAACGAGATAACACCAGTAAAACCAAAGACACTTCTATTTCTCTTTCAGGTGCTATTTACAATGTTGTCCAGGCTGCTCTGCCTAATGTGTGATACACCAGCTAAAAAGAACTAAGATAAACAGGCCTGTTGTGTAAGGTTTTATGTTTATTCAGCCAGAAGTTAGGTTGTGCCCTAACTTCTCTGGGGTGGGCCAACAACCTGTGATTTTAACAAACTCACCAGTTGTTTCTGATGGAGCAGATTTTCAAAACTAATTTTGTAGTGTCTCAATTTGGGGCTAGGTACAAATAGAAGGACAGGAAATGGTTCAACAATAGCTCTAACATTTATGAAATATGAAGACAATGATAAGGACTGTAGAGTTGTTTGGTTGTTGTTAATTATGAATAATATGCTGAAGGAAGGAAATGACAAGCTCAGTTAGCCCAGCTATCTACTTAAAGTATATAATGAAAGCTTGAAATCTAGGGCAGCCTTGAAAGAGGATTTCAGATCCAGGGTTGATTCTTAGACTAGGGCAGAGGAAATACAAGATGAACCTGGAGCATCCTGTGTTACCAGAAAACCAAGACATGCTCCAAATATATATATATATATATATATATATATATATATATATATATATACACATTTACCATTTACATATGGGACCATCAAAGGGACATAGAAGTCAACTAAAAGAATCCCAAAATCTCAATGGTCAAAGCTGGAGCAATCTTAGCAAAACAAATAACCAAATCTGTTACTGGATTACAAGCCAAAGTAAAAAATAAATATACATGAGCTTATACTTAAATGAATCATTTAGAAAATAGCAGAGACAAATTCACCTTACAAAAATATTCCAAATAATATATTCAGATGGTCCCCTCTACAAAAATGGAAGCTTATTTCCCTGTCCTTCCCTTAAGAATGGGTTAAACTCAGTGGCCTTCTTCCTAAGAATAGAGCAGCAAAAGGGGGAAATTTTAAATTTACCTAGTGTTGAAAGTTACAGTCACCAGGTATCATGTTGATAAATGCAGCCCTCTTATGATGTGATGAGAGACAGTTTCTCTCTGTGGTATTCTTTCACCAAACACTTAACACTCCTCTAAGCATGAGAAAAATATCAAACAAACCTAGATTCATTAAGAGTCTATAGGATATCTGACTAGCACTCCTAAAGTCTGTAAGGTAATGACAAACAAGGAAAGACTGAGAAACTGTCAAAAAGCAGAGGATACTTAGGAAAGACAGTAACTGAATGAAAATGATATCTCCATATGCAGAAAAGAGTTTAAGTAACAGGCCTGAGAGGCTACCCCTAGGAAAATCAGACTGGAAAGGGTGCCCTTGACTGGCATTTTGTACTTAGATTTTGGGAGGGTTTCTATCATTCCTTAAGAAGAGTGACTTACAGACCCAAAACTGTTCATATAAGCAATAGTTACATTATACATCTGCTTTCCTCCTAAGAATCTGGAAAATTGGAGACATATTAGGTAGAGGGTGCCTGGGTTATTAATCCCAAACGACAAAATACCCTGGGCAGTGAGTCTTTAATGAGGTTACCTGATAGACACTTCACAGGTGATGTCATGACACCTTGATGAATACATTAAGCATGTCCTGTGTGATTCCACTGGGGAAGAACTTTTGGAAGCTTGTGCCTCCAGTCTATGCTCCATGTGCTATTTCACTTTGCCACATGTGTTTTGTATCCTTTCATTGTAATAAAGTCATGAGGACAACTATATGTCGAGTCCAAGTTAATCACTAAAGCTGCAGGTGGTTTGGGTGGTTATATTCCAGGAAGAAAAGGACATTAATATAATTACTTGTAAAGTCCAACTAAGAAGATGCATAATGTACATAATTGTTGTATGAACAATTTTGGCTCCAAAAGTCACTCTTCTCATGGAATGGTAGAAACTTTCCCAAAATCTAAGTACTCAATGCCAGTCAAGGGCACCCCATATAGTTTGGTCTTCCTAGGGATAGCCTCTCAGAACTGTTACTTTAATTCTTTCCTGGGTGAGGAGTAAATGAGAACTCTCCACAGTATCTTTATACATTTTTTATGGATCTAAAATTATTAAGAAATTTAAAGCTTATGAAAAAATAATGCTCAAAGAAATGGAAATCCATGAAAAATAGCAGGCCATTCATCAGAGAGGAGTGTGCTCAAGCGTAAGGAGAATCTCTATTTACTGTAATCTGTGGGACAGATTGTGATCTCAAACAAAACAAAACAAAAACAGAAACTAAGACTCAGGGCCTTATTGTGAGAATGGTCTAACCAAAAGGTTGAATACATGTCCCCCTGCATGTGCTACAGTGAAGTCAGGGCCCTGAAAGGGAAATGATGACATTCTGGGGCCTAAGATAAATATATATTTCAATGTTTTTGAAAACCAGTTTCTTCACAAGGGACCAGTGTTTCTTTCTAATTTCTGTCCTTATACTATAAAATACAACCATCTGTCTGACCTAGTCCATGGACAAGGATTCTCTCTCCTATGCATCAAATCTTTACACCAAATGTTACAAAAATGATTTTACTTGACCCATTGTTAAAGCAGTGATGTAATTCTAAACGTTTAGAAAAAAAAATGAAAAAAAAACTTAAAAATTATTGGAAAGTTGGAAACTTTACTAAGGCCCACACTTTAACAAATAGCTATAGTTTATTAGTAGCTACTTTCTTTAGATACAAGCTGTTGGGTTATATAGTCATTGCTACATTTTAAAATTATTTTATTAAAGATTTATTTTAGTTGTGTGTACAATAACTGGGGTACAGTCCAGAGGTGGGGGTGCATCAGATTCAGCAGAGACAGACAGAGTGGGGAACAGAACAGGCCCACTGACTGAAATTCACTGCTGAGGGGAACAGCAGGTGGGTCAGGAGAGGTCTGCTGTGCCATGTGGGTCACTTCCCTGGCTGGGGATCCAAAGGTGCTGCAGTGGCTGCATATAGCTTCATAGTGCTGCACTTTAATCCCTTGAGCCACCAGGGACGCCCTAAAATTGTTCTTTGACAGCATATTATTGCAGACAGTTTCAGATACTGGTTCTACATCACTGAGCAAAACTGGTCATGAACTCTATTCTAAAGGACGACAGTAAACATAGTAATTACTCTATGTGATAAATGCTGTGGAAATATAGAATAGGAAAGCATAGGGTGTGTGTGGATGGGAAGTGTTTGTTTGCACTTTTACATTCATTTAAATACCTGGCTGACTGCTTGGGCAATTTGAGTTCACGGCCTCTATAACCTATATACTATCATGTATGTTAGCCACTACACCTATAAAGTTGTTAGCAACTGGAAGACAAAGGAGTGTGTCTCATTCGTGTTTGCATTCGCTGAGCCAAGCAGTGTTTACTGGGACAGAACAGGATGGAAAGGGATTCCCCACAGTCACCGAGAACTGCGACCACCGCTTTCCAGGATTATTCTGGTCACGTACGGGGGTGGGGGGGGGTGGGGGGCCGAGGACTGCACCATATTAAGCGCCAAAAACGGAATCAAGTCTCTGGCAGACTCAAAACCACTTCTGCGTCTAAGTTTCATCCATTTCTAGGGCAGCTGTACTGTGACAAACTCAACCGCCGGTCCACACCGCTAGACAGCAACCGGCTGATCAGCAAGGCACTAAATTGCTCAGAACTTGACTCTTGGAACTGGTAACCCCCGAGCGGAGAATCGCAGGTAGTCGCGCCCCCTGTTGTGCCACCGGCAGCACTGCAGCTTCCGGGCTTCTGGCGTCGCCCAGTTCTAGGCGCGACAACTTCCGGCTCCGAAGGTCCCCCGGCTCCTTGGCTCGCCGGGGTCCTAAAGATGGAAAGGTGGCCGCGGCAGCCGCCTGACGCCTACGAGGTCCTAGGGCAAGGGTTCCCGCCTCCACTCGGCAGGGTAAGGCGTCAGGGGTGCCGACAGAATGCTCTCGGCTGTTGGGACTTCGCCCCCGAAGGGAGGTGGGGGCGGAGCGGGGGGGCGTGGCGCGGGCCCAAACTTGGCCCGTCTGGCGGCAGCCGGGCAAAAGCTGTGGCGGAAGTGCGAGGACGCGATCGGAGCGGAGCTGTCTAGGAAGCGGCCGCGGTGGGTCAGCCATCCAGGATCAGCTGCCGAGCCACGGCCAGCGCGCAGCTACTAGGGTTCGGGAGCCGACGAGATGCCTCTGTTCACCGCCAACCCCTTCGAGCAGGACGTGGGTAAGTGCTGGGTCCGGGCCTCTGGCTGAGGTTTATCAAGCTAGAAAGTGGGTGGTGGCGACTCCCGGGACTAGGAAGCCAAACTGGGAGAACAGGGGGCGGCGCCGCTCTTTTACCACTGGGATTTTTCTGGGGGCAGCTTCGACGTGTCGCCTAGAGTCTGCCCCCTGCCAGCCTGAGGTTTGGGGACTTCCGAGAAGACCATTCCCTTCGCCAGGCGAAGAAATAGGGAAAAGCCTCGGATTCGCTGGAGATTGCAAAAATAAAGCTATTCGAGTTGGTGATACAAACTTCCTGCTACCTCTAGAACTGGTTTAAGCACCCTCTGCCCCACGCTTAGGAAATAATTCTGCCTTGGAACCCAGTTGTCCAAAGCAGCCCGACACTATAAAGACCTCGATTGGCTTTCATACAATAGGAAGAATCAGCTTCACCTCATTTATACACAAACGTTTCCAAATCCCAGTAACACAACTCCAGCATTTATTTATAATTGTTGGACATATTACTCCTGGGTGGCTAAAGTGCTACGAGATGTTCTCTATTAGAGCATGAAAAGAAAAATCAGGATCTCAAAACAGTCTATAGGAACTGTTTTATTTGTTGGGGTCCGTAAAGAGCTAAATAAGTAAGTACAGTTATATCATAACCCGTAGTCATCAAATATATACTTCTAATTTTATTCACCTTTTTCCTCGGTAGTTTAACGCTAGTGACTGGGCTAAATCTAAGAACCTTAAATCAGTCTGACAAACTCAGCTTTCGGAGCATCTAAGGATTTCATTCTTAGTTGCAGTGATACTTATACTTTCTATTGCTGTTGTGAAATGTTCTGTTGAAAGGGGAAAAAATAGAGTAGGATAAAATGATATTTCAGTCTTAAAAATTGTGGAGCTCTTTCTTCAAGGGGAAATCTTTCCTCGAATCCCATTGTATTCTAATTGAAAAATTTCTAGGTAAAACTAGGCAGAGTTCCTCTGCCTTTTTTCTCCTCCAAGGTTCCTGTGTGGTTAGTGGTCACAGTTTAGTATCACTACAATAAAAGGCACTGCTGTTCATACAAAAAGCACTGGTCTTTATAGATTATTTCATGGCCAGTCCGGTCGCCAGTCCCGTCATCCAAAGCTTCAAGTACTTGTTTGCTCATGTTTGACTGAAATTGTTCAAAGGGCAGTTTAAAAGTGAGCTTAATTGAAGTTCACCAGTAACTTTTAGGCAAGTAAATAGAATTAGTAACATTTTAGACCAGTAAATGGGAATAGTATAAATACTAAGGAGCTCAAATTGCTCTCTAAGCTAATCATAGAAGAAAAATTACTACATACTGAATTTTTGAGTTCTTAAGTATTTTCTTTTTAAAGATTTATTTATTTGTGCATACAGAACTGGGGTACAGTCCAGAGGCTTGGGGCGGCCAGAGGCTTGGGGCGGCGAGAGGCTTCACCAGAGACAGAGTGGGAGCAGAACAGGCAGATCGACAAAGTACACTGCTGAGGGGAGCAGCGGGCAGGTCAGGAGAGGTCTGCCGCGCCATGTGGTCACCTCCGGGGCAGG
>NW_004567103.1:59850847-59867129 GCF_000260355.1 Condylura cristata
ATTGAGTTAGTCTTAAAAGGGCAGATGTTACTTCCTTATTTTCTATAACGATTTTTCCAGTCTCACTAAGTTGGTTCCCAAGTCATGACTTGTCTGTTCCCCTCTCTAATTCCACTTCTTATTTATATCTTTTTCCTCATTCAGTTCATACAATCTTGCCAGTTTCTGCCCCTGCCATTTACTGTTCACTGATAGACTTGCTATTGTCAGCATCTGTTGTATCTCTTTTCTAAAAAATATGGAAAGAGATACTGTTGTATACCACAAAAAGCTGAGATCAGCTCTAACTCTGAAACTTCTGACATAGAGATGTACACTTTTATTTATTATAATAGTTTATTTTTACATCATTTCATGCCTTTTTCCAGCTCAGCTGTAATCCTGGTGGACTTCCCATCACCGAGTCACCTGTATGCCATCACCGTAGTCCCTGCACTTCCCCGCTCTCAGTTTTTATCCCATTCCCCACTCCACTCCTGTAAAATATCTCTGGTATATAGTTGTTCATTATTATTTTTACCCCCCTGGTCCTTTATGTTCCTGCTATGAGTGAAACCAGCCAGTATTTTTCTCTCTCTTTCTGGCTTATTTCATTAAACATGATCCCTTCCAGTTTTATCCATGTTGCTGCAAAAGGCAGGAGTTTATCTTTTTGATCACTGAGTAATATTCCATTGCATATATGTACCACATCTTTTTTACTTTTGGGCATTTGGGTTGAGTCCATATCTTTCCTATTGTAAGTAAAGCAGCAATAAACATGGGGGTGCAGGTGTCTTTTTTTGACTCAGTGTTTTTGTGTCTTTTGGGTAGATACCTAGGAATGGGATTGCTGGGTCATATGGAAGCTCCATTTTTAGCAGTTTGAGGAATTTCCAGTTTTCCATAGTGATTGTACTAGTTTGCATTCCCACCACATCCTCGCCAACATTTGTTGTTGCTAGTTGTTTTAAGATGTACCATTGTACTGGTGTGAGGTGGTAGAGATATACACTTTTATTTTAAGATTTAAAAAAAAATTATATTTATTTTAAAGATTTATTTATGCACACAGAACTGGGGTACAGGCCAGAGGTTGCAGGGGTGGTGAGAGGATTCACTAGAGACAGAGTGGGGAGCAGAACAGGCAGACTGACGAAGTACAGTGTTGAGGGGGAGCAGCTGGCAGGTCAGGAGAGGTCTGCTGCACCATGTGGATCACCTCCAGGGCAGGGATCGAACTCATGTTGTATTGGCTTTTAGCTTCTTAGTGCTGTGCTTTAACCTGCTGTGCCACCAGTGAGGGCCAGATTTATTTTTTATTTATTATACAAGAGCAGGGGTGTAGGCCAGAGGTGCAAGGGGTGGAACAGTCACCAGAGACAGAGTGGGGAATAGAACACGTGGATTGACTAAAATGCACTCCTGAGAGGAGCAACTGGTGAAACAGGAGAGGTCTGCTGTGCCTTGTGGGTTGGCGATTTGGTGGGGGATCGAATTGGTGATCCAGTGGTTGCAGAAAGCTGCATAGTGCTGAGACTTAACCCCTTGCACCACCAGTGAGGCCCCTATACTTTTATTTTAAAAGGATACTTTTCCAAGTGAAATTTGAATGGGTGTATTGCTCTCTGTCTTTGGCTGTGTGGAAAAACTTGACAGGTAAATTGGGGGTTTTGGTCATGGCTTCCTTTGCTCTAGGGAAGTTTTATAAGAAACTAATATAAAGACAGTACTTTTAGTAATGTAAATTTACTTTGTAAATTCAAACTTACAGCATGTACATATGTATTAAGTCAACTGGAATACCTTGAGTTTATTATATTCCATATAACACTGAAAATCAAAAGATTTTTTTTGGTTATGGATAAGAGTATCTTGAACAGTTTTTTCCTGTAACTTATTTTGCTTCATGGTGCCAAAAATCCTCATACCTTTAGAGAGATACAAATTTTAATAACATAACATAAACTCTGATTCTTACCTTTTAACTATGTCAAGAGCTAATATTTTGCCACACTTTTAATCTGTTTTCAAAGAAAACATTCAAATACAATTGAAATTCTCTGCTATATATAGGAACAACCTGAGTGTGTTCTTTCCCAAATGACATAGACAGTATAGTCTACAGTATTCTCTCCAAAATGACATAGACAGTATTTACATTATATATACTATATATACTACATGCAGAAATATACTCTATGTATTTTCTTAAAGATTTATTTATGCATAAAAGAACTGGGGTACATGCCAGAGGTGTGGTGGTGAGAGGATTCATCAGAGATAAAGTGATAAGCAGAACAGGTAGACAGACTGAAATACACTGCTGACGGGAGCAGCAGGCAGGTCAGGAGAGATCTACCATGCCATGTGTGTTACCTCCTTGGCTGGGGAGCAAACTATGGCTGCAGTTGCTTCAGCTAGTTTCATAGTGCTGTACTTTAACCCATTTCACCAGCAGGGAAGGGCCACAAATATGCTCTTTGTATATTTGTGTGTTTTTTAAACTTAATAAAAATAGGTCATATGTAACTTACTATTCAGCATTTTTTGTTAATGTAATTTATAATTTATGGTGTTATTTGTAGCTCTGGCTCATTTTTAACAGCTATATAATACTCCATTTTATGAAAATACCACATGAATTCTTCTATTAATGAAAAGGAAGTTTTCCTGTTTTTTGCTATTTCCAACAACCAGTACTGCAGAGAAAGTTCTTTTCTTTGTTTTTCTTATTCACTAGTGATCATATTTTGAAGGGACTTCCTTATTACATGTGTATATAGTGCAGAGTTGCAAAGTATTAGATGGTGCAAAATTGTACTTCCAGCTGTTTGTGGGTGATCTTACTTCCATTAACAGGAGAAGTAAAATGCCCTTTGTTACACATCCTCACTAACACTAGGTATTGCCTGACTTTAACTTTATGTAGCATGATGGGTGTGAAATAGTATTGTTTTCACTACCACTTCATTGCCAATGATATTGAACATCTTTAATATATTTCTTCTTCATCCTGTTTTCTTTTTCTATAAATTGCCTGCTTATTACTTTGACTTATTATTCTACTGGGTTATTTTTCCATACTGATTTTTGTAGTTCTATATATATTTTCTATTCTTACTTTCATTATGTGAGTTGCAGACATGTATACCAGTTTGTTGCTTGTGTTCTGAACCTTTTTTGCTAAGAAAGTTAAATTTCAATTTAGTGATATTATCTCTTTCCCTTGATTTTATTCTTGTTTCAGAAAAACTTTATTCTGACATAAGGATCTTCTTGTATTTTCTTCTGAAAGTTTTATTCAATTTTTTAATTTTACAGCTTGGTCTTTAATCCAGCTAGACTTGATTTTTTTGTATACGGTCTGCAGAGGGATTTGATGGAATAATTACTTGACATTAGCATATCAGGATCTAATCATACTGATTGAATGGTGTGTCCTTTCCCCACTGTGTTGGAATGCTTGTTCCCACACAGTACATTTCCTTAGTGTACTAGGGCTGTTTCTGTGCTTTCTGTTCCCTACTGTTTTCCTTATTCTGTACCAATATCACATTCACTGTTTTTTATGTAGGTACTAGGAAAAGTTCCCTGTCTCGTTTTTATTCATTCTGATAGTTCTTAGCTGTTTTTGACCGTGTTTTTGTATTTCGGTTTATGATCAGATTGATTAAAACCCAAGAGGGGATTTCATTTCAGGCACTTTTAGAATTTAAGTGAAAGGACATTATAATTTATATTTTGTTTTATATCATATGTTGATAATTAAAAATACACATTTTAGTCCTTGATAGTAACATTTTACTCTAAGTTTACTTAGATCATATTTTGAAAGTAAAATAAAAGGTGATTTTTACACAAGTGACTATATAACATACTGTAGCAGTAGACTAAGGTAGATACTCTCTAGCACTGCTTTGTTTGTTTAAATGAAAGGACCTCAGAAATGTTCCAGGTATTGAGTGGAGAAACCTTGTTTACAGGTATGTTGTATCAAACTCATGTAGTTTCTGTCACCCAGATACTAAAATGAAACATAGACAATTCATTTCTTTATCAACTTATTTCCCCCCCTGCTTGGTTGCCCTGGACACCCAAATCTCACTGACCAACTCTCTCCTCATAGAGTTCACTTTGTCTGCATTAAAGTTTTTAAGTGTCTCTGCTCACAGTCTTTTTGTATCAAATGTCAACCAATCAGCAAGATTTCCAGATCTCCTTCATGAGACTACTGTTTCTAGAAACCTGAGACATTTTGGTATTTCCCATTCTTTTCACTTGTACTTTCCCTTTTTTAGGACTGAGTTTCACATTGGCTTATTGACATTTCTTTTGAAAAAATATTGCTTCCAAATGTGGAATGAACCCAACTGCCCAAAAATAGATGAATGGATCAAGATGTGGTACATACACACAATGGTATGTAATCAGAAAAGATAAACTCTTGCCATTTGTGGCAACATGATGGAGATGAAAGGGATCATGCTTAGTGAAATAAGCCAGAAAGAAAAAGAAAAAATATTGGATGGTTTCACGCATAGCAGGAGTGTAAGGGATCAGGAAAAAAAGAGTAATTGTAATAAAGTAAAGATTAACATCAGGGCCCTCCCCGGTGGTGTAGCAGGTAAACACAGCACTGCAAGCTAGCTGCAGTCACTTCAGTGCAAGTTCGATCCCTGGCCCCAGGTGACCTACGTGGCAGTGTACTTCGTCATTCTACCTGTTCTGCTCCCCACTCTGTCTCTGGTGAATCCTCTCACCGCTCCTGCACCTCTGGCTTGTACCCCAGTTCTGTAAGCATAAATAAATAAATCTTAAAAAAAAATTAGAAAACATCAACTAACAACTATAAACTAGAGACATTCTTTGGGAGAGGAGAGGGGAACAGAATCAAAACTGGAGTGGCAAGAGCACATGGCACTGGTGATGGCACATAGGTGAAGTGGTGGGAAATCCACAGCATTACAACTGAGATGAAAAAATATACAAAGTGAAGAAAGATGTAAAATATATATTTATAATATATATCTATATATGTAACATATATAGAATAATATATACAGAGAGAATAAAAAAGAAATCAAGAAGGTAACAACAAATGTATAAGCAATATTCTTATGAATGCAGTATTTCTCCTTATGTCTAACAAAGCCAAAAACATAAAAAGCTAAAAAAATACTGCTTCCATCTTTTACACTACTCTTGACATTATTGTTTTAATGGACTTAAAACTGCATATGCTAAAAATATATTTACTTTTCTGTTAGTAGGATACCCTAAGGAACATTTATATTTCTTTACCTCTGAGACCTGTTTGCTACAGCTATAACTATTCCATATAAGGAGGACTTTTCTTTTGTCCTTCATTTAAGGATTGTTGAGAATTAAAGATCCTGGGTAGTAGTTACAGTTCTGACTGACTTTTCATGCAGCCTCAGATGTTGTATGTAATAGGTTTCCAGTACAAAAAAAGCATTGAAATGATGAATTTAAAGTATTGTGTACAATGTTCCTATTAGTATAATTTCTAAATGATAGTAACATAGGATAAAAAATTTGTTCACTTGTGAAAGTTATTGTAACTGTAAACTGTTGCATTGGACAACACAAAACTGATAAAAAGATAGGAGTTATGGAGCAACTACATAATGTAGGATGTTGCCCACGAGGAAGAGCCTGGCCTTTTTATTGGTAAACTAATTATACAGCATTAATCGTATGAGGAAATAGAAAAGGAAAGAGAGAATTAGAAGAAGCCGGTGGAAAGGTAGAAATCTACTTCTCATCTGCTGATAGCTTGCTATATAGAACAAGCCCTGACTCCCCAATCAGGATTTTAATCTTATCAGTAAGGCAGTCCACTGAGTAACTTCTGGGGTCCTTTGTTATACATCAGTTAATGGCTCCCCAGGCGTTTCTGGTCAGACCTCCTGATAAGTTTAAGTCAGATGTAAGTTTATGCATCCATCTTCAGCCCCCTGGGTGTTCCTGGTCATACCTCATGATGCATGCCCTTCCCAGGGTGATCCAGCTTTAAGTTCTTGATTTGAAAATTACCTTGAGGGTTTAGCTCTTATGAGCGGACAGTTCTGACCTTACTTTAGGAATACAGAACTGTAGGTAACAAAATGGAGGCTGCATAGGCCTCTTAGAATAAGCAGACCCACCTATCTCCCCTTTTTACTTATCCCCCCTTTTTAATTACAGAGAAGAAAGGTGGGAGGAAGGAGAAAAAAGGGGAGGTCTAAGTAGGTGATAGGCTAGGTGAAGAGTTGTCAATAAACCTCACATTTTACATGTTTCCATTTGCAGCCTGAGAATTGTGACTCAGAATTTCAGTTCACTTGAACTAAAAATGACTATTATTATCTAGAGCATTGTCATTGTTTTCAGATGTGTGATAAATTATTTTAATATTTACTTCTAACAGCTCTACTTAAAGAAAACTATCTATGTATTTTTGGCTTTCCTAGTAGTAGTAAGCACTTGAGATGGAAGGCTGAAGGGTAAGAACTTCCTAATTTCCTTATTAAACTGCACTTAATACTGAATAGTATTTTATGTATTAGTATTATGTAGTATAGGGATTGACACTAAGTATCCTGCTCTTGGAAACTATTGACATTCTGAGTGGATGCATACTTACTTTAACTCCTGTTCAATTTCATGTCAAATTTGTCTATGCATGGTCATGAAGATTTAAGAATCTTAGGCATTCTAATGTTACTTCATAGTGATTTCAGTTAAGCATTCTCTGAATACTATTCACATTGGACACTTTTAAATATATTCACATTTTTGTAACTCCTCTTTTACTCACAGCTGCCATTTTGCAGATGAGAACATTGATTCAGATTTGAGTCAGAACTAAAGTAAACTACCTAACCTGATATAAGGTAGTCACTTTCAGAACTGGATGTAGAGAAGGCGGTTCTTCACGTTTAATGGGTGGATGTGTACTTAAAATATGCATACAGAATATGCGTCATGGTGGCCTCAGTCTGTAGAATCATGATCAATCCTCTGATCAGCCTAACTGCTTTTTAAGCATCCCCTCTGTGGCTTTTGGGCATGTTAATGGCAACTTTGGAGACTCATTTTTAATTTTTCCCAGCCCTCAATACCTTATACATGAAACTTCCTGATAGATTTGTTACAGTAGCAATTGTACTTACTGAATTTATTTCTCTGCTCTGTTTCCTGATGTATTTGTAGAAATGAGCATGTCCATTTTGTGAAGTTCGGAAGGGGGGGTATTGCTCTTCCATAGCAGGATTACATATGGCACCTGGGAAGTATCAGCTAAGAAGAAAGTAAACTTGCAGGAATATAAAGACTGACTCCAGACATTTTTATCTTTTTTAATAAATCGTTTGTCATATTAAAAGGCAATAAGGTAATTTTGATGTTTTTTTTTTAAAGATTTATTTATTTATTCATACAGAACTGGGGGTACAGGCCAGAGATGCGGAGGGTGAGCAGATTCACCAGGGACAGAGTGGGGAGCAGAACAGGCAGATCGACGAAGTACACTGCTGAGGGGAGCAGCGGGCGGGTCAGGAGAGGTCTGCCACACCATGTGGTCACCTCCAGGGCAGGTGGGAATCGAACTCATACGGAAGTGGCTTAAGCTTCTTAGTGCTGTGCTTTAACCCGCTGCGCCACCCGGGAGGGCCAGTTTTGATGTTTTTTCCCTCTTCTTTCTGTCTCCCCCTTGTCCAAAATTCGTTGATGGTGACAGAAATAAAGAGTGGCAATCATTGTTCAGTATTCCAACAGACAAGATGCTCTTAATAGTATATTGTTATTATTAGGTAATTGGAGTTAATCAAGGCATTCTTCCTGGCCTTTTCCTTCTAAACAAGAGTTGAGCTTGTCCTGTTTAGTATGTTTAAATGTTCATAATTGAAAAACTACAAATTAACTTGTACAAAATAATCTTTTGTCTCTGTTCTTCATATTTGGTAAGTTGACTTTTCTTCATTTAGTTTCTTCACTCTTCAGTACACTGTTAAGCCCATTCAGTGAATTTTTCACATGTGATAACACTTTTCAGTTCTAGAAATCCCATTTTTACAGTATCCATTTCTCCACTGCTTTAAATTCTTAAAAAATATTTAATACCTGTTTTAAGGTACCTTTTTGCTAATTATAACATGTGATGTATTTTTTTTTAATTGACCCTTTTTAAAAATTTATTTACACATACAGAACTGGGGCACAGGCCAGAGGTGCAGGGGCAGTGAGAAGATTCACCGAAGTCAGAGTGGGGAGCAGAACAGGCTGATTGATGAAATATACTGCTGAGGGGAGCAGCGGGTAAGACAGGAGAGGTCTGCAGTGCCATGTGGATCACCTCCAGGGCCGGGGATCGAGCTCACACTGAAGTAGCCACCGCCAGCTTCACAGTTCTGTGCTTTAATCTTTTGGGTCACCAGGGAGAGCCCCATGTTACTTGTTTTTATTGATTACTTTTATCTTGATTGTAGAGCACTTTCTGTACATCTAGCAATTTTCTATTATTTGTATTATATATTTATAGATAGTGCTATGGTTATTTGTAAGGAGGCTAGATTATATTGCAGTGTTGAGTTTTCTGTTTCCCATATTGTGCCCAGTATTATTGGAATACCTTTTACTGTTTTGTCAGACTTGGTTTTTTTTTTTAATGAGGTAGGCCTATTTTGATATTGAACTAATAGGGATTGTTTACTTCTAAGGTGTGGTCTTTTAGGGCCTTCAACTGAATATATGAAATGTTTTCTCCTGCTGGTTCGTTAGTCTACTCATGCTTCCATAGCAAAATACCATGCGCTAGTTAGATTAAGCAGTAGAACTTTTATTTCTTTGGTTCTGGAGATTGGAACTCTTTAAGTTCAAGGTAACAGCAGGGTTGCTGTCTGGTGAGAGCTTTCTGCAGATGACTGTCTTCACTGTGTGCTCACATGACCTTTTCCTTGTGTTTGTGGGGAGGCAGGGAATACTCTGTTGGAACAGCGCCCCATCCTTATGACCTCATTTAACCTGATTTAATCTTTAGAGTCCCAGTCTCCACATATGACTACACTGGAGTGGGGGCATAAGACGTCAAATGTGAATTTTGTGAGGACACACATTCAGCCCACAAAAAAAGGTAGAAACTCCAAAGACTCCCAGCACTGAACAACCTTTCTGGTCCACAGTGGGTAATCTCTTCCAGAACTCAGAGAGTTTCTCATGTATATATAACTTAGCTTTTGCCCAGCAAAGGTTCACGGAAAGTCTCTCCTCCAAAATTTTGTCTCCCAGCTACTCTGTTTATTCTTCTGTGAGTTGGGAAAGGAAAATGTTCCCAGGCAGAAAACTGGGGCCATTCTAAAAGTTCATTTCACAGTAAGTCCTCCTGTTAAAAGATCTCAGGCCTGCACTGTGGGTTTTCTGAACACAGTTACCTCATGTTTTGGCCTGTTTTTTTACTTGGTCTTAGTAGGTGAGTATATGGTATCAAATATCTATCATGGTTGAAAGCTGATCAGTCATTAGTTTTTATTTCCAAATATAGTAGGGGATTTAAAGATCCCTGTGAGTGTTCTTTTACAGTTTTTTTTTTTATTACTTATAAGGTGTATTTTATTCAAAGTTTTATGGATAGATCTGAGTTCTTTTTAAAAGCTGTATATTGAACATAATGGATTGTGTAGCAGGGGAACTTTTTTGTTCCTTGTAGGTATTGATGGACTGATTCTTTATGATATTGTTAAATCTTCCTGAAATATTTCACTGTTATTTGAGTCTCTCTGTATACAGTAATCAAAGCCTGGTGATGAAATGTTATGACTTACATCCACCAAAACCTTGGAAATTTAGCACTTAGGCCCTAGGAGGGCTCTCTGGATTTTCTCCCCTCATGCATTTGACACAGAATAATGTGCGATATGGCCACAATACTCAGCAAAGTGACATGCTATAGAAAGTGGGTCCTTAATTATAACATTTAAAATTTTTCCAGGAGTTTAAAATACTCCTAAGTATATGATTAAATAGTTACTTAGTTCACTTGAAAAATGAAATCCTTTTTGGCAGCCTATTATAAAGTCTTCAGGTTTTATATTTTTTAAATGAGTACTATGAGTCCTATATTTGTAGAATGTAAACTGCGTGAGTATTTAAATTGGTATTTTTCTGTTTTCTATAAAAATTAAATCAAATAAAAAATTCTATTTAGATATTCTTGAAGTTGTTGGGGGCCCCTGGGAGTATTGAAATCCCATTCAATTTCATACCACATGAGTAAAATAATAGTGAAAAATAATTAAAATTTGAATTTTAACAGAAATAAGTTATTAGAGGTTCAGAATCAGACTCAGCTATGTGTATGTTTGTATTTATGCACTTGCATATGGACAATGCCAATTTTTCAGCTCAAAGAAGAAAAGATAGGTTCATAAATGATGGAAATATTGATAATTTATAAAAATATTTTTCTAGTCCTGGCTCATACTATATTCCAAATGATATTTCAGAAGAGAGTAATAGTTTAGTTGTAAAAGAGAAATGATGTATATGAATCTTCAGGTATTTCTAAACTGTTCTAAATGGTACTATTTTTTTTTAAAGATTTATTTATTTGTGCATACAGAGCTGGGGTACAGGCCAGAGGGTCAGGGATGGTGAGAGGCTTCACCAGAGACAGAATGGGGAGCAGAACAGGCAGATCGACGAAGTACACTGCTGAGGGGAGCAGCGGGCGGGTCAGGAGAGGTCTGCCGTGCCATGTGGTCACCTCCGAGGCAGGCGGGAATCGAATTGATGTGGAAGTGGTTTTAGCTTCTCAGTGCTGTGCTTTAACCTGCTGTGCCACCAGGGAGGGCCCTAAATGATACTATTTTTAAGAAATCATTGATAACTCTGTATAGCAAAAACCAAACTCATTAGTAAACAAAGAGAAAAGCTAAGTATGAAGCTAGCAAGTTGTAACATAACGTGACTTGCTTTTAGAATCAAGATAAAAAGTTCTTCACCTATCTATAGCTATTCAAGAAGTCTTGTGCCTACCTCTTGAGGCATCCCCTTTCCTACTCACCCTGTTTCCTGGTGAAGACTCCCAAAGGTATTGCTGGTCTAGAAACAATAGCATTGTGGTCTCAGGGAAGTTTGTGAAAAGTTCTAGACCAGCAAGTCTCACTTCTGATCAAATATTCACGGGGCTGCAAAAGATCAAGCCTCACCAGTAATGCTATGTGGCAACAAAACAGCAGCAATAGTGGGATTAAGAGGTTTCAGTTCTCTGGTTATTTATGAAAAAGGAACAGCAATACCTTTGGGAGTCTTCACCAGGAAACAGAATCAGTACACACAGTGGGTGTTTCAGGGTATTAAGATATGGAGGAGCAACCAACATCATTCATTCATGCAGTGAACAAATATTTACAGAACACCCACTGTGTGTCCCAGATATTATTCTCTGTAGTAATAGTATCTGGCAAGAATAAAAAGTTCCTGCCATAATGGAACTTACATTTATTCTGTAGGTTAAGGGGAGGGAAAAGGGTGGTGTCAGAGACTGATGAATAGACATGAGAAACTATTTATTCTATGAAGCATCTGTAGAAGGGCCTGTGTATAAAATCCTTATCTCTTAAAATGACTTTATAATTATTCTGTGGGGGGGGTCCTCAATATGAATGATACCATATGTGTATAATAGGAGAGGTTGAGTATTTGATGTATACTTGTCTCTCTAGCTTGCATAGGCACTTGTAGTGGTTCTGTATATAATAATACATCATACAGCAATTTTAAAAAATGGCACAGATGTGTGCTTATGACCACAGATGATAACAATAAGTGGAAATGCAGGTTAGGGAGTGATTCATATAGTATGATCACATTATTGTTGGAACTTCTTTACCTCTAAGGTTTCTTTGCTGTGACTGGAGTTTAATTAAATGTCATCTGAGTCTGCATATGGTTCTTTATTCATTCAGTCCCTTTGTAATACGGCGTTTGATTGGTAAACTTGAAAGTACTTGACCCAGCTAATAGACATCAACCATGTAGAAACAAACTCGTCTTTTCACAGCTACTGACTGATTTATCACCATCTTCTCCATGGAATAAGTTGTAAGGAGCTTATTTCTGCAGTTAGACTAGTGCTAAGGCAGTCCACCTCTGGAATTCACTGTTAGTGAGTTCATTTTTCAGTATACCTAGAGCCTTAATTAATAATAACCCATGTTTTGTTTTATTCCTCAACTTGTTTATAACTTCTGGAGGGGAAGAGTTACCAGTTTCGAGGTGTTTTTGGATAGCTTCTACCTTTTTTTTTTTTTAAATTCATATATACACATATTTTTTACAGTATATCTTTTTATTTTCCTTGTACATATATAGGGAAAAGTCGAGAAATATACATCATAGTTTAATAGGTTGTCAGATGTAGTTTTTTTTCATTTGTACTTTTTAGTTCACTGAATTTACTAGAAATGTTATTAAGAAGTAGTTAAGCATTTTAGACCTCTAAAAGCAATGTAGCTTAGTTTCACTTTCTTTTTAGAGAATTAACCATCTTTGTACAAGGAAAAAAGCTAGGCTTGATGTTTCTATTTATGTGGTTCTTAAATCTAGAATGTTGAATAGGAAATTTAAAATCTCTGGTTTGTTATTTTACCATGTCAAAATAATTGTTTTCTACCCATAAATAGTATTGGGTATAGGTAATTCCTATTATTCTTCCTGCTTATCAGCGATAAACTTATTTGTATAAGCACTCAGATTTGACTGAAATTATAGAATTTACTTATTAAAAGGGGGAAATGATAAAAGAAAATTGTAAAGTGGTAATTTTTGTATCCATACCTCTCTGTCATAGCAGTGTCTCTAGACATTGAAATTTTGTAAAACTAATAGAACCTCATAATTTGTTCATACTCTGATCATGATTTTTTTTTAAGTTTTTTTTTTTTTAATGGCTGGGGTGGGGGGTGCACTAGACTTTGATGGGAACCCTATGGGGATTACAACTGAGATGGAAAAAGGTACAAAATGATGTAAAAATAAACTATCATTTTAAAAAAGTTTGTTTTTTTTTTTTAATTTTTTTATTGGTCATGAAGTCAGAGCCCTAAAAGATACTAAAAATAAAGAAAAAAAATTCTGGATAACCAGCATACAATTTAATGACCAAAATTGTTTGATGTTTGTTACTCTCATGTATAGGTTATATTTTTACTACATATATTGATGTTTGTTACTCTCATGTATAGGTTATATTTTTACTACATATATATGTATTCCTAAAGAGTAGAATGTACTTTTGAATGTTTTAAAGCTCTATTTAAAACATTCGTATGTTGCATGACCTAAGAATGCACTATCCTACTTTTGAAAATTGTTTGCTAGTTCCTAAAAATATTAAACGTGGAGTTACAATACCACTCTGCAGTTCTAGTAACTGTATAACCAAGGAGATATGTAAACATATCTCCATGCAACTCATATACACAACTGTTGATAGCACCATTGCATATTTTCAAGCTAAACATTTCAAACAAATTATCCCAAATGTTCATCAAGTAATAAAGTACATGTTTGTCTACAATAAAAATAAATGAAGCCTTTATAAATGCTACAATTTGAATGAATCCTGAAAACATAATAAAAAAAGACAGTCACAAAAGACATACACTATATGATTCTATTAATATAAAAAGTCCAGAACAGGCAAATTTATGGAGGTAAAAAATAGAGGTAATGGTTGGCCAAGACTGGAAGTAAGTGGAGAGAATTGGCAGTGATGCTAATGAGTATGGATATCTTTTGGGGGGGGGGTGATGAAGACATTCCAGAATTAGATAGTGATAGCTGCACAATTATGTAACTAGCTAAAAATATTTAATTGCACTTTAAATGGGTGAATCTTACTGGTATGTGAATTATATCTCAATAAAACTGTTTAGAAAGCACACATGAATTGAATATTGTATATTTTGTTATTAGCTTTTTAAATTCAGCATAAACCAAAAAATTTTAAGATTATATATTTTCTGTACAGTTCTGTATAATTTTCACATCCCATCTTTTGTTTTCTTAATTTTTTTTTTTTTGGCTCTTAAAATCAGTGATTCAGTGAATAGTTTAACCATACTTTGTGATGCATTTTAAAGATTTCCACTGCAGATTTGGATAAGGTTATTGATAATTTGTAAATTTATTTGGTACTCATTTTTGAAGGTATGTTGTTGTACCTCAGAACATTTCCTTAATTCTGTAATTTAAAACTGAAGGAATAAAAGTATTCTCCGAGACATTTTACAGGCATGGAGTGGGGAATGGGATCAAAAATTGGGGAGGGGAGAGTACACTGGACTGTGGTGATGGCACATGGGTGATTTGGTGATGGGAACCCCATGGGGATTATAACTGAGATGGAAAAAGGCACAAAATGATGTAAAAATAAACTATTATGTTATTTTTTAAAATATATCTCTGAATTTTATTGCAGTTATTTATTTTTGGCAGGTGAAAGGTAGGAGTTCTCTGTTGTACCTTCTTGGTATTTTAATGTTAAGACTTGTCTTCATTTTTGTGTTTGTCAATATCTTGCAGAAAAAGCCACAAATGAGTACAACACGACAGAAGATTGGAGCCTAATTATGGATATATGTGACAAAGTTGGAAGCACTCCTAATGGGTAAGATGCCTTATCATGAATTGTGACTATCTGGGAGTTTAAGTACCTGTCTCTTTTTTTCCTGATGTGACTTTGAAGGAAGTGCAATTTTAATATTTACTTTCAAAGGATCAAAGTAAAGGAATCCTGATAACTGGGTTTATGGGATTAACCTTGTCCTTCAAAGAACAATTGGAAAAGAGTTAAGTTGAAAACTTGAGATGTATTAAAATGCATAATTAAAGCATTGACATAACAGGGGCATATGTTAACAGTGGATAGAGAGTGAATTTCCCTGTGACTTAGACATGTACAAGAGTCTTTTAAAATGAAGTATATAATCTACTGGAAAGCCCTTTAATCCTGAATAAGTAACATCATGATAAAAAAAAGTGAATATGAAAGTTACACAGAAGTAATTATAGTTTAGAAATTAGAGTGATGAAATGTTTTAACATTACATCTTTTGGAAGTGCATTCACATACTGAAGATTTCACATACTGAAACCTTGTAAGATAATATCTTACTAAGTTTTATTTTGTGTAGATAAGAACTTACTATCTGAAAGTTAAGCCTGTCTTGAAGAAATTAAAATATTATTTATAGAAGAAAAAAAGAAGGAAAAATGCTATTTATATATTTAGTTTTGTGTTAACTGACTTCAGGACTTGACTTTTAATTTTGGAACATGTAAACTTTTGCAACATGCTGTTTAATTTTATTGTTTAAGTTCTTTGAGTCTGAGCAAAAGATTGTATGGAAGAATTTTATACAATTTACTTCTTAAACCAAGTGCAGTTTTCAAGTTTTACTTTTAAATTTAAAGTCACTTGGTAGTGGGGTACCTTATTTTTGTAATGATTATTAATCAGGTTTACTCTGGACAATTATTTAACTGTCTTCATTTTCTCCTTAGAGCTAAAGATTGCCTAAAAGCCATAATGAAAAGGGTAAATCATAAGGTTCCTCACGTTGCCCTGCAGGCATTAACTGTAAGTAAAAGTCATGTTAGTATTTGACCCCAATTTTTTTTCTTTTTTTGGTAGCAATAGGTGTTTCTAATGACTAACGACTAAATTAACAGATACAAAAGCAAGGTGCTGTCTCACTAGTTGATACAACAAAGATGTATCTTACCAAGGTACCCAAGTCCTACTTGTATACAGATAACTTGTGTGGATGTAGTTTATTTACTTACTGTTCACTGAGTATTGAAATACAATTTTGTATCAGTGAAAAAATTGATGCAAAACATCACCCCAGTTTTTATCTAAATTTTACTAATTTAACATTGGTAAAAATGGCACATACACAATCTGTACTAATGTTGATACTGTCTTCTCACTTTCCCTGTAACTTTTGTTTTAAACTTTTGATGTTAAAGTGTAACCCTTACTGTGTTGAAAGTGTACAACCTAACAGAGAATCTCATAGTTTTGACCCCAATTTAAAATGTGTATTACAGTAAATTAATGCCTCAACACATATATTAATTTTTATTTTAATTCGTAGCTTCTTGGAGCTTGTGTGGCAAACTGTGGAAAGATATTTCATTTAGAAGTGTGCTCCCGTGACTTTGCAACAGAAGTACGTGCTGTGATAAAAAATAAGGTAAATTTTGGCCCTCCCTGGTGGCGCAGCGGGTTAAA
>NW_004567103.1:59868626-59899657 GCF_000260355.1 Condylura cristata
TTTGTTTGTTTTTGTCTTCCCTTTAAAAGGCTCATCCTAAAGTATGTGAAAAACTAAAATCTTTAATGGTTGAGTGGTCAGAAGAATTTCAGAAGGATCCACAATTTAGTCTGATATCTGCAACTATTAAATCAATGAAAGAAGAAGGTATTACTTTTCCTCCAGCAAGTTCTCAGGTGAGAAATTCGGTCAGACTCATGGTTGACCCTTTATTATTTTAAAGGTTATGTTTCTTATGTAAAAGTTAAGCAAGATATGTCTTCATTTCCCATTTCTGCTCTCCAGGCACCTACGTGGCATCATGTCTTATATTTAATGGACATTCTAATTTTTTAGTGAATTTCTTGTATAAGAACTTTGGAAAGTGACATCAGCCATAAATATTTTGCTAAATGCTACTCTTAAGTCTAAAATCACACAGAAGGCAGATATGAAAAAGGCCTATGTTCAATTAATTTATAGCACTTTGAAGGGTAATTAAATTATAAGTGACAAATATGGATGAAGATGCAAAGACAAATGTTAGGAGAGAGGTAAAGAAAAGATAGAATTTTGTACATGTATTTCATAGGTAGAGAGGAATAAGAGCTCATATTGATGGAGGAATGACATGAACAAATTCATGGAATTAGGAAATCTCAGTACCTTTTTACTGAAGAATGTGAATGTGCCTGCAATTAATGGCTTATATATATGGTAGATAGAAATGTAAGACTAGAAATTTATTTGGGGAGGTAAGGGGATAGCTTTAGTAGAACTAGAATGGAGGTAGGGACAAGAGTCATAAGGTGTGTTGATTATTTAAGTCTGTAGGAGGAGAAAACTATCTTGGGTTTTGTTATCAGTGCTTCTTATATCTTCCAATTAATACTAAGATATGTGTTAGGAAAAAAGATAAAAAGGAATAGTGCATTTAAAAAAAATAATTTAAACTGTAGACTAAAGAGACTAAAATAATAGAGCTGACCAGTTTTAAACATTTAAGGTAGAATTTTGGCGTGAAAGTTTTATAAATAGTGAACAGCACTTTTTATCATATCATATCATATCATATTTTTTCCATCTCAGTTGCAATCCCCTTGGGCTTCCCATCACCAAATCACCCATGTGCCATCACCATAGTCCAGTGCATTTCCCTCCTCCTACTGTTTTGATCGCATTCCTCACTCCATCCCAACAAAATGTCTCTGGTATATAGCTGTGAACAGCACTTTTCCTCTCTTTCCTTTGGCATTATTTATCAAAACACTGGTTGATTATTCAGAGTCCTGATCATGTCTGTCTTCCATATATAAGCATGGTCTTTTTATGGCTGAGAACCAGTAACATCTAACTATAATTAATAGTAAAAGAGGACAACATCTGCACCTGTTGTCCTTCCCTATTTGGTAATTATCAGTGCATCTTGCTGACATTTCATATGTACCTCTGCACCTACAGAGCCTAGTGCCTTTTATTGAGTAAGAGCTCTTGAACAGTTGACAGCAGAAGGTACAGTCAGAAAAGATTCATATTTTTAACTTTCTACATGCCAGGTACTATGTCGGATACTATTTTATGCATAATATAAACCAGTTCATGCCTTTTGTGAATTTTTATTTTCTTGAAAATTCTGATGTTTAAGTATTTGAAAATAACTACTTAACGTCATCATAAAGAACTTCATTTTTAAACAAAACTCATTAATTATATCAAAAATTTTTTTAAATTGAAAGTCATTATGGAGCTTGTGTTTTCTTTGAAAGAGTAGTTATGTTCATTTTAATCATACATTTACAGACTACTGTCTCAGCTGCAGCCAAGAATGGTACATCATTGAACAAAAACAAAGAAGATGAAGACATAGCTAAAGGTAAATGATCAAAGGTGTAATTTAGCGTTAAGGCATTTATACTGGTTCATTGAAATAAAATTTATATGAAAACTGGGTATACTTTTAAATATTTTTCCTCAAATATGAAAACTAGTAGAATGTGAAAAGTAAATAATTGATGTGATAAAAGATGTAACTTAATTCATACTCCATGTTAATAGTATGCATTTAATCCCCTACCTTTATAGAAATTACATTTCACCTTTTCTTTAATGCCAGAGTTGTGAGTCAAGCACAGAAATATGCTCACGCCTTGTCCTATATGGAAAGCTACCCATATTATAATGTCACAATCTGTTTGCTACAAAAATAATAGCTGCTGTATATGACAGACTGTGATAATAATGAGTGAGCACAAACTTTATTTTAAAAAAATGTCGTGATATTCTCTGCTCCACTTATTTCTCTCCCCAAGACAGTCAGCTGGTTAGCTTTTAACAGAGCAAATAAAGTACTTGCTTGATTAATTCTTATTAGATGTTACCTAAACTTTTTAAAAATCAATTTTTTTATTTTAATTTTTCAAACTAGCTATTGAATTGTCTTTGCAAGAACAGAAGCAGCAACACACAGAAACAAAGCCCTTATATCCATCTGCAGAAATTCAGCTAAATAATAAGGTTACAAGGAAAGTAAGAGCTTTATATGATTTTGAAGCTGCTGAGGACAATGAACTCACCTTTAAGCATGGTGAAATTATTATTGTTTTGGATGACAGGTATGTTTTAAATCTTTCTGTAATATTTTGAAATTATTAAAATCAATCACTTTAACTTAGAATACTGGATATTCAGTTTTTGGTATATTTGAATTATAGTAGAACCTTTTCATACCTTAATTTTATTTAAAGTAAAAGCCTAGCTATTATGAGTTTCTTATTCTTTGTTAAATTTGATATGAAAGTATTTTCTGTATTTTTGATGGAAGATAAATTAATACTTTGATTAGAAAATTTGGGAAACACAGGTAAATATTCAGTAATCTGAAGAAATTGACCTTGGGAGTTGTGTATACTAAAATTACAGGAGAAAAACTTTAGGAATAAATATAGCTAAATTACATTCGTTCCGGGCACCTGAAAGCTATTCTTGGCTCATCCCCAATTCTGTACTTTTCCTCACTATTTTTCTATTATTTAAAGTTTTAATTAAATATAGGTCTTTTTAGACCTAATTCTGTGCTTTGCTTTTAAACAAAGTTGATGAAATTTAGCATGAGTGAGACCTAACCTCTGGTTGCTATGAACAGAGATTGCAAACATACCGATACCCATTACAAATAACTAATTAAGCATATATAATAGTCTAGCAATTTTTTTAAATAAGTAGATATACAAAATGCTTTTAATTTGCTACAGTGAATGTTCAGTGAGAAAGTATTATGTGATGATTTCTGTATAACAAAAAATGAATGAGGAGAGAATTCATTAAAACCTACAATAAAGTAGGGAATTCAAATAGCCATTAGAGGACCCTCCCCGGTGGCGCAGCAGGTTAAAGCATGGCACTAAGAAGCTAACGCTACTTCAGCATGAGTTCGATCACCTGCCCTGGAGGTGATCCATATTGCTCGCAGCCCTCTCCTGACCAGCCTGCTGCTCCCCTCAGCAGTGTACTTCGTCAGTTGGCCTCTTCTGCTCCCCACTCTGTCTCTGGTGAATCCTCTCACTACCCCTGCACCTCTGGCCTGTACCCCAGTTTTGTATGCATAAATAAATAAATCTTTTTTAAAAAATTTTTTAAAAAGCGCCATTAGATAAAGCGCCAATCTGTATGGAATGCAGATTGTGAATACCATAAAATTGGTAATGTTGGAGTTCAGGAGAGAATTTATGCATATAGAACTGGGGTACAGGCCAGAGGGGTGAGTGGGGGGTTGACTCCAGGTGGACTGTGATTTTGACAGAACAGGAAAAATTTTGCAAGAAATCAAGACTAGGAAAAATAAGGCTCTTACACAGTAAAAATTACACTGTATTCACTTAGAAAATAATCACCTTTTTCCACTAAAGCTTTGTTTTGTTTTTAAATCATCATTTGGAGTAGAGCACCTAATCCCTGAAGAGAGTAAATAAAAATCAAGGTGAAGAGGAAGTGTGGCTCTGAACACTGACAATCTAAAACAACAACCTTTTGAGTGTTTAGTGGAATACTTACAGAAGAACTTAGGTTACACTTCTGATATTCTTATGCAGCTATAACATTAAAGACATTGTAAAGCAAATAGAAACATTTCAAACTGATTAGTTTTTGTTTTAAAATTCAAATTTTGAAATTTTTTTGTAATTAAAAATTGCCCAAAATGCTGCTCATCAATGGCAAGGGACTTCTTCACTCATCTTCAGCAGGTGTGCACCACTTTGTGCTGTGATAACTCAGTTCTTCACTGACTTTTTTTTCTTTTTTTTTAAGATTTTTATTTATTCATATAGAACTGGGGTACAGGCCAGAGATGCGAAGGGTGAGAGGATTCACCAGAGACAGAGTGGGGAGCAGAACAGGCAGATCGACGAAGTACACTGCTGAGGGGAGCAGTGGGCGGGTCAGGAGAGGTCTGCCTCGCCATGTGGATCTCCTCCTGGGCAGGCAGGAATCGAACTCATGCAGAAGTGGCTTAAGCTTCTTAGTGCTGTGCTTTAACCCGCTGCGCCACCAGGGAGGGCCCTCCACTGACTTTTTTTGTTTTTGTAACTGGTGAATCCTAATTCAGTATCCCTTGACGTCATTTGATGTTTTCATGGCATTATGTACTTATTATAGGCTACTGAATTGCAGCAAATAAAAGGATTATGTTAATGTACTTACACCTGTCTCTTTCACTGATGTCTAATTAAAGCACATTCATTAAATTACTTAAATTCATATAAAACTATTTGCATAATAAAACCTTTTCTCTGTAATTAATGGATGTCTACATGAATATGATGATATATGTAGATTGATAGCTTTCATTTTGATAGTAGGATATACCTGTCTTAAAGTCACCATATACATACATAAAGTATGTATAATAGGTTAAATATTATCATTGGCAGGATTTTAAACACAATTACAAACTTGGCTACTAAAGTTAAATGACAATGTTAGGTTAAAAGATGATCATCTAGATGATCCATGATAAGACTCTTTTCATGTTGCTGTGGAAATGTCAACATGAAAAATTTTCACATTTAGAACTTTAAATCCTATGAAAATACATCATTCTTGCATTCAATTTCAGAAACACTGAGCTGATAGAAAAGGTACACGTGTCTTATTAACAGAATATATCTAAAAAGCTTTTTACTCTCTACATTTTTAATGTTATTTCACCATTCTTGTTTTATTTTGTATGTTCCATTTCAAGTAATTAAGTGGAATTCTTGCCGTTCCAAAAATGTCATGTTGTGATTAGACCTCTGTGGCTTTTGTACATTTGGTTCTCTCTGCCTAGAAAGCCCTGTCACAGGAGGAAAACACATTTAGAAAAGAAAAGGAACATTACTTGCAAGGAAAATTTGCAAGGGAGTCTAGGTTTAGAATAGAAGGCTCCCCCAAATGAAAACTAAAATGAGCTTTTTAAGGAAAAGAGCCTCATAAGATTACCAGGATTTTCAGATTTGCTATCTCAGCAAAGGTTTTTATATTTGTTTCTTTGTAATTTTAATTTTCTCATCCATAATGACAACAGGGCAAATGTCATTCTAATTTACTTCTCCCTTTTACATTTTTGAGAAAGTCCTTAACCTTTAATCCTTTTGTCAGATTTTAGGTCTTCTGAGAAGCTTAAAAACCCTATCTTTTGGGAGACTTTAAGAGTTTCTTCTCTGTGCTTCTATAGTTCTCTGAACATATGTTAAAGTATTTCTCATACTCTATTATAATTCTTTACATATGTCTCTCCAACTATATGAGTTAATTGTGAAGAGGGTCAGTACTTCCGTAGGTGGGAGGAAGGGGAGGAGAAAACAAAACCCATAAGGTAAAACAAGGTAACATATTCTTAGTTTTGTAGGTCAGGGTTGAACAATGCTGCATTAGATTTTTAAATTTCTTGAGGACCAGAAACTGACTTAATTATCTTTGTAACTTCAGTATTTGGCCTGATGTCACTATCTTCTCTCTGGTAGGTTTTCATAAATATTAGTTGGTCAGTTTGATGAAGGTAAAGTTTATGTCACTTGCCTTACATCATTTTTTTACTCAATCATTTTATATACTTAATATAAAAAATTCTAAATAAAAATATTTGATTTAAAATTTCCTTTAGTTCTCAAATGGCTTGTGTAAAATGATAGTGCTGAATTACCTTAATTTAGCAATTTAAAATTGAACAATATTTTTACTGTTAAAATTCTATGGAATCAACTGCCAGCGAACAGAATATAGAGCTGGGTTAGGGCTGCAAAGGAGTCTGCATGCTTTGGACTTGTAATTGATTGTTTTGCCTACTATCTGCTTTATCAAGGAGTTTGTAATAGTCATTAGGTAAATTATCTTACATTAATAAAACCATTAAGGAAGCCTACACATAAAATTGCTGATAGGTTCAAATGAAATCAGTGTGTGTATTTTATAGGTGTGGGTTCTCTGATTTTAAGTAAAACTTCTTCTAAATTTCAGCTTTACTTTTTTAAAATGGGCAGTTCAACTTAGACTATGTGTAAGAGAGAATTTCTTGATTTGTATAGGTAGCAAATATGATACCTTAGAACTGTTAGTACATTAGTTGTTTCCCGGCTTTTGTGTCTTTGTGGTACTTTTAAAATCAAATGATGTTTCAGAATCTCGGAAGTTTAATTTATCATTAAGATTTACCTTTGAATATGCCTGCTTAGAAAATCAAAAGTTTGAAAAGATATATATAAAATCACCATTTCCAGATTCTGTGATTGTCTTGATAGAAAATCCAAGAGACTAAAGAACAAACTACTAAAACTGACAAGAGTTCATTAAGGTTGCTAGATAGAGGATCAGTATACAAAAATCACGGCTTTAATCATAGCTATTTGAGAAATGTAATAGAAATGTAATAGAAATGTAAGTGACATTCTCAGTAGTAACAAAAATGGAAAATGATCTAGAAATAAATACCTTACAAAATTTATAAGGCTTTTATGAAGAAAATGATAAAATCCTTAGGAGGTCAAGGATATAGATTTCAGCCTTAAAAACCGTAAGTCATAAAAGAAAATACTGCTAATTTTGATTACAAGGAGCAAAAACCACCATGGAAGAAGAGAAACTAAATACACAAACACACACAAAGTGACAGTCTGAGAGAAGGTTTTTGTGTAATTCTGAAAACAATTGCTGTCTAGAATGTGTAAAGTACAATAGATTCATGCAAAAGGACAGATGATCCAATGGAAGAAGAAAATTGGACAAAAGATCAGTGCACCGAAGAGACAATCTGAATGACATGCAAACCCACTCAGAAGTACATATGAGCTCAACCATGAGTTCCTGTCTGATATCAGTTGTTGTTGGCCAGTTAACCAACTATTCTCACATGCTGCTGAGAGGAGGAGGATGGGAATTGCCACAACCACTTTTGGGAAACTGGCACTTTCTAGCAAGATAAAAAGTGCTTGTATCCTGTGGCCTCCCAAATCAATAAATGTACCTAAAGACACCTCCATAATTCAGAATTAATGTGTGCCCTAGCGATAACCACCTTTTTGTTTATAAATTGTGATAGAGGTAGTAACCTAAATGTTCATATGGATGGGAATGGTTAAATCAAAAATGCTTTACTCATGTGATGAAGCTTTCATTTAAAAAGGTTAAGCAAGATTTGATAATATTAACATAAAAGTGTTAACGTATCTGTAAGGATTAACATATATCCCTACAGAGTTGGCTATAGATGTTTATAAGTAAGGACACAGGTAGGAGGGTTGCATACTGGATTTATGGTGGTTGTGGTTTGGTAGGATGCTTTGTGGGATTATGGGTAATGGGAACTTAATTATTTATAAGATTTTATTATTTTAAAAGCCTAGGACAAATATGACTTAATTGCTAATTGGTTCTAAATTTAAATTTAAGTATGGAAATACGGATATCTGTTTGTGTTTTTTATGTCTTTTATTTAAGAACTTCTTTTAATATAAGTTGAGTGTGAGCTATTAGTTTCTAGGCTGAATTTAATTTTCATTTTAACACCTATAGACATTAATTCAGATAAAGAAAATTCTGGAATTCAGATAAAGAAATGACATTTTTGTATTATGTTTCTAGTGATGCTAATTGGTGGAAAGGAGAAAATCATAGAGGAATAGGACTCTTTCCATCTAATTTTGTAACAACTAATTTAAACACAGAATCTGATGCAGGTAAGTTAATCTTAGGGAAAATTTATACACTTGAAATTTGTTGCACAGTTTTGAATATAAAATAGTTGGCATTTAACTTTTGTCCTAAACAATTTATTTATAGGGAATACAATTTAACCTGTTTAATAAAGTAAGGGATTAATTTATTGCAGGCCAATTCCAAAAATTATTTCTTTGTTATATTTTAAATCTTTTGCAAGTTAACAAACACAGTTATATGTATGGCATAGTTATATGTAAGACATAAAATATTCTCTGACTAAAAATATTTACATCAAACTAGTCATACTATAGGAGAGGCAGTTTGTGTCTCTTTAGTTCAGAGAATATTGGTTTTATTTTGGGAGAAGGCAGTGTGGGGAGGCCTCACTGATGGCTTGATTGTGATTCTTAAGGTTAGGAGTACTCTTAAGTTCTACACCTTTGTTCACTTTGATTTGATCCTAGTGAACTTGGGACTATGATAAAATAATAATCAGTAGTCAGGACACTAAGTCCCTGGCTTAGTTGAGAACTGCACTTAGTTTTGCCTAGTTTCCCTCAGTTGCTGTTAATGTAGGTAGGGATGTGAAAGGACAGAGGGAGCTGATGATACTACTAATGTTGGTGATGATCCAAAATAAAATAGCTAGCAATGTTTGAACATTTCATTTAATCTTCATGACTCTGTGAGATAGGTATTTTTATTGCCTTGCTTTACAGACAAATTAAGACTCAGGATTGTGACTAGTAGGTGATAAAACCCAAATTCTAAGTTAGCCAGTGTACTTATATTGACTCACTAGGGGACTTACCAGTTCTAGAGTAAGAACTTAAACTGCAACATATGTAACTTCATCTTTGTGTCAGTAGAGTGACAGATTCAGTTACAATGACGAGAGATGGATACTCACTTAAATAATTTTGCCATGATTTGTATTTTTTACTCTCTGGCCTAACTCTTAACTAGATAAACACATTGGATAAATCATTTTTAATAACATGATAGACTATGCTCAGGGGAACCTATATAGCTATTAATTTCCTCTTGTATAGGCTAGAGAGATTGATGTATAGTTTTAAAAGTAAAAAATACTCTGTTTTCAATATATCCTCATATTATAATGAGCTCTGCTTCTTAAGTCATATTTGGAAGTTAGACAATTATTTGATATAAGCAGCTGTTAGGACTTGAAAATTATTTTGTGTACATAGATTTTTATTATTTTATTTATTTAATTTTTTTTTTAAAGATTTATTTGTACATACAGAACTGGGATACAGGCCAGAGACTCAGGGGCAGTGAGAGACTTCACCAGAGACAGAGCGGGGAGCAGAACAGGCAGATCAACGAAGTACACTGCTGAGGGGAGCAGTGGGCGGGTCAGGAGAGGTCTGCCTCGCCATGTGGATCTCCTCTGGGGCAGGCGGGAATCGAATTCATGCAAAAGTGGCTTAAGCTTCTTACTGCTGTGCTTTAACCCGCTGCGCCATCAGGGAGGGCCTATAATTTTATTTTTACCAAAATTTTCTTTAAAAAAGTATAGTATATTATAACTGTTCCAGTAGACATTTAAATAGTTTTCTGGGTATGCATATTAGTAAATTATTTTTTAGTCTCTTCATGAAAGGTTTATTTTTGTTTTGTGTCATTTTAACTATAATCATAAAACCTGTCAAAGCAGGAATTCTTGTTTATATTATGCCAGTGCATAGTTCCAATGCATTTCCAATGTGTACAACTCCTGTCACATAATATATGCTAAATAAGTATTTGTGGAATAATTGAATGTATGTGTAATAACATGTATTGATTTTGATGTGTGATGACTATTGAAAGGGTTTCTACTTTTTCCTTATGGATAATAATGGGCTGCTTGTAAACGAGTGACTGTATACCAGGGTAAATGCTGAGGAACTTAAAGTTTACTTTGTTTCCATAGCAGCTGTGGACAAATTGAATGTTATTGATGATGATGTGGAGGAAGTTAAGAAATCAGAGCCTGAACCTGTTTATATAGATGAGGTAGAGTTCTTCTTTTGTTTAATAGTTAAGATTTTTTAAATGTATTATATTTGAGAATGCTTGGAAAGAGTAAGTTTTATATTCATTGAAATTTAAACTCTTTGTTATTAAAGTTTCCTATTACATTTTTAGGGTAAGATGGATAGAACCCTGCAGGTGCTCCAAAGTATAGATCCAACAGATTTAAAACCAGACTCCCAAGACCTCTTGGATTTAGAAGGTACTTAGTAAATATTATGGATTACTTTAATGTCATTTAATATTTATAGTTCTTAAATTTCTCCTGCCCATGTTTGTTTCTTGAGATTAGAAATTTTTGGTGGGAAACAGAGTAGTAAACATAATGCTTGTAAACATGCCTGTTCTTTTCAAAATGGCGTTCTTTGTATTTCTGTAAGTGTTCTAGTGATATTGAAAATACTTGTAATACAAAGGCAACAGAATTAGAAATAACAGCATATTAAATTGACTCAAAATGTTAGAAATTTTTATTCATAATTGTACATGATCTGTCTTGACCTTGTCATGTAGTCATATGATACAAGAAATTTGAAACAAACCAATTATTTTTATGCCTTTTTAAAAAATCTTTTGAACTGACAATTAAAACAAAAGAAACCCTAGAAATATGATTGTAGAGTTGAGATTACTAGTGGAGAGGTTGAGTTGGTAGCAAAGGATGAAAGGGCCCCAGTGGTCTGTGGTAAAGGACTGTGATAGTTCTTTTGATGGTAGTGGGTGTCATGCTAACACTCATCTGAGGAGGTTTTAGCTTAGTCCCTTAAATAATATATATTGTTGTAAACCAGTGTTACCCTAATAAAAATACTTTGGGAGAAAAATCTATTTATTAAAAAGATGTCCTTTTTTTTAAAGATTCATTTTTATCTTTATGCATATAAGAACTGGGGTGTAGGTAAGAGGTGTAGAGGTGGGGGGGGAAGGGAGGGTAAAAGAATTCACCAGTGAAAGTGTGGGAAACAGAACAGGCAAATCTATTGATATACATTGCTGAGGGGAGCAGTGGGCAAGGCAAGAGACAGGAGAGGTCTGTTGTGCCAAGTGGGTTAGCTTCCTTTCTTTGGGGATCAACCTCCTGCTGCAGTGGCTGGCAACAGCTTGGTAACACTGAGACTTTAACCCCTGCACCAACAGGAAGGTCCTAAATTAGTAAGTCTTGAATCTTTTTATAGAAGAAAGTGTGGCTATGAAATAGTATATTATTCTATCAGTGCTTATATTTGGAAATAACAAAAAGTTTGAAATGGCTTAAATTAATGAAAAATGTCTGTATCTACTCTATATATACTTATATATTTATATACTAACTCAGTTTATGTAACTTAATGATAATTTTCTAAGTATTCAATAACTCCAGATTATCCCAAAATACTCCAGGTATTTTGGAGTAACTCAAGATTTCAGTTTTTAAACTTACTTTTTCGAGGGAATATGGTGGGATTTCTGTTTTTATTTGATTTGCCTTTGAAATTGGTCTTTTCTAGCATACATTTAATTTCCCGCGTACTATTCATTGTATTGCATATTGGTGGTCTATTAAAAATGTTTGCTATTAATTTAAACTGGTTTATTGTTTTGATTTTTAAAAATCTTTTTTTTTCTTTCTGTATTTACAGATGTCTGCCAACAAATGGGTCCAATGATAGATGAAAAACTTGAAGAGATTGATAGGTGAGCTATTTCTTGTAGGGAATAGCAAGTATAGTTTTTTAATGTGTACTTGTTTTGACAGAACTTTAAATTAGGGAGATTTTGCAGAATGGGTCATTTTGTTAAAATTGTTTCTTCTAAAACTGTTAAAAATTAGCATCAATTGGTGTAGCTTTTTTTTTTTTTTTTTTAATGAGTATACTATACATAGACTTATGAACCCTTGCTCTAACAGTGCCAGTCTTTGTTTTCTTAACTTGGGCTAAGAGGAAATTATGAGTGATAAAGAGTGAAATTGAGTAGAGTATATAGCACAAAATGAAAACAGGAATCTTTGTTAAGATCTTTGTTTTGTTATGTGAGAAGAAAGTAGTAGTATTTGTAAAACTTTCTTTTTTTAATGTTTGTAAAACTTTAAAAAGACATTTCTGGCCCTCCCTGGTGTTGCAGTGGGTTAAAGCATAGTATTAAGAAGCTAAAACTACTTTAGCATGGATTCCATCCCAGGGGGTGCAGAATAGGCAGATGGATGAAGTACACTGCTGAGGGGAGCAGCAGGTGGGTTAGGAGAAGTCTGCCTTGCCATGTGGGTCATCTCCCTGGCTGGGGATTGAACTCATGAAGTGGCTGCTTCTAGCCCCATACTGCTGTGCTTTAACTCGTTGCTCCACCAGGGAGGTCCGGTGAGATTGTTTTTTAAAAGAAGTATAACAGATAAATATCTGTGGGCCTGGTAAGATACCATAGTGAAGAAAAAAGCAGAACATTTGGTTAATAAAAAGATTATCTTCAAAAGTAAAGGTCTAGAACAGTTACAAATTCGAGTGACTTTCTGATATGAGTTAAACTTTTGAGCAGGAATTCACTTGTTAACCAGTTCTCTTTCAGAATTTACTGTTTTATAGACTAACTGGCTTTTCTGGTCCATGACCATTGACTGAAGATGCAGCTCCTATTCTAGAGATGCTTACTGTTCTTCAGCAAATTTTTATTGACTATTTATACTTGAGTATTGAGAGACCAATAAAAATATCATTACTTAATGATATTAAATGGATCATCATCAGTTTGTTTTTTCTAATAAGAAAAACAGCTTTACTGTTTTTTACAAAATTATCACAAAATTATAATTTACATTTTATTTGTGTCATTCTACAGATGTAGTTTTGTAGCTTTTATTACACTAAGAAATTATATTAGATAAATATGTAAATTGACTCCCCCAAAATATAAATAGATGTGTTGATGAGAAATCCAACTCTGAACTTAACTGTGTTCCAGGCTGTTCTAATTTTTATTAGCTATTATTCTCTAAAAAATCACTTTCTAGTACTTCAGTCAAGTTGCTCTTTTCTTTCTCAGTGCCCCTTGCTTGTTGCTTTTGCCTGTCTGAATTCACACTGTCCCACTGACCTTATTCTTCCTTTTTTGGTCTTCATCCTTCCTTAGGTACCCGCATAAGTTCTCCAAAAGTTAGCTACTTGCCAGATTAATCTTTAAACTCTTCTATTCCTCACCTATTTAATATAATTTTGGTTTCAATTATATATCACATCACTTGCTATTTTTTCATGTTCTATGCTTTCTCTCACAGGTTATAGTGTCTTTGAAGAAGAGATCCACACCTTAATTTTTTCTCTCATTGTAGAGTTGGACACAATTCAGTAAAAATATTTTATTGTTACAGAATTATGTCTCAGCTCTTTAAAGGTGGTTTCAGACTCGGTTATCATGCCTTTCTACTGAGTACTGATATTCATCAGTATATTGGGTTATGTGGACCAGATTGTTATTGTTATTTCTTAAGTCACACATTTGTTAGCACAGACACAAATTCCTGAAGCCTCCTGTGTGGTGTACAGCTGATACTTCTGAAAATAGTTTGACATGCTTTATACAGTCTCAAATTGAGAGGAAATGGATGTTGTTTCATGATAGCAGATTCAAGTAGTGGAAAGGTGACAAGTTTTGCTTAGATTCAGTTCCCATTATTTATTTGGTATTCCTGTGCCTCTTTTTCCTTTCTCTAAGTGAAAAACTACATACAATAAGCAGGGGCCGGGTGCTTTAAGCCAGATAAAATGACCATTTGACTTATATTACTTGGGTTGTCAGAAAAGTCTTGATACATTTTTGCAAAAAAAAAAAATAATAAATAATGTCAAGACTTTTCTGACAACCCAATTGTTTGTCAGTTGCAGAGCAAGTTCTTTATTACTCCCAGGCAACAGTTAAATTGTATCAAGTCATAGACTTCCTTGGGTAAATTTGAAAATGTTTATATTTGGATTTGTTGTTGCACAATAAAGTAGCTTCACTCATTTTCTCAAAAGAAACTTAAGCAAGAGCAGTGTAGACTACTTTTACATATGTGCTGCTTTATTTACATTTTCAAGGATAATTTATTTTTAGTTGATCCTTTTATGACTATAAGCAAATGAAGAAACTCGTGTGTGTGTTTGTATTTTTAATTCAGCTATCATATTCTAGCTGGTTCTAGCTCTTGCTTGAGTACTTTCTTCTGGGATACTTAAAGGTGGGACTCCTCTAAATTCAGAAATTATTTTTCTTTTAAATTGAATTTTCAACAGAAATCTCTAAAATGAAGCAAAATTCTTATAGATAGAATTGTAAATTGATTGTATTTTAAGGGATGTGAAAGTTCTTCCCTAATATTATGAAGTCTTGTTAGCCTAGTCATTACAAGAATTCAGTAATTCTTCCTTCCATTTTCCCTTTGTGAATATTCATTCAGTATATATAAAGAACTTTTAAAAACAGGAATAGAAAATGGGCTAGTTAAAAAATTTATATTGTTGTGATGGCACACGGGTACTTGGTGATGGAAAACCCGCGGGGATTACAATTGAGATGGAAAAAAATATATACAAAATGATGTAAAAAAATTATATTGCTTAATATATGCATAAAACCTTTACAGAGCATTAAAGTGTTTTTCTTCTGTATCAGAAAGCATTCAGAATTGTCTGAATTGAATGTAAAAGTCTTAGAAGCTCTTGAACTATACAACAAATTGGTAAATGAAGCACCACTATATTCGGCCTATTCAAAACTTCACCCTCCAACACATTACCCTCATCCATCACATGGGATTCCAATGCAGGTGAGCATGTCTTTGAGAACTTTTTTTCAAACAAACAAAAAAAGACATTGTATTCAATGCAGTACATTAAAGTGTTTATATAACAAGTAAAGAAAATTATAAAATTTATTTGATAGTCAAAGAATCATTGATGTTCACTAGAACTAAATAGATATATATACACAGTTTAATTTTTCCAGTTCTTCCTATAATTTTTTAGGTCAAAAGCATAATTTTTCTATGTCCTTTGATTTAGGACAATATCTTATATGTCAGAACCCCTGAAGATGAGGCTCCTCCTGCTCAACAAGCAGAAGTTAACATTTCTTTCTTTTTTTTTTAAGATTTATTTATTTATGCATACAAGAACTGGGATGCGGGGAATGAGAGTATTGACTAGAGACAGAGCTGGAAGCAGAACAGGCAGGTCAACTGAGGCACGCTGCTGAGGGGGAAAGCAGCAGGCAAGACAGGAGAGGTCTGTTTCACAGAGCTGTGTTTTAACCCCTTGCACCTGGGAGTTGACATATCTTTCAAATTTTCTGTCTTTGACTTATATGACTACTAAAAGACTTATATAATGAACTTCTTTCATTCTCAGATCATGCTTTATATTTTCTTTTCTTAGTAGCATGACTTAAAAGTTCATGCATGGCAAGGATATGATACAGGCCTACAGGATATGTTCTGTTAGTCTTCTATGAACAGGATCTTTTCCAGGATTTGACACCTTTTCTGTGCTTCACAGTTGAGGTGAATACTTAATGTTTATCAGTACTCAGTATTCTGAAAGTCTTTTTTAAAATCTCACTTAGCAATCAAATTCAGAATGAGTTTGGATGAACAAAATTCATGTTAATTTATGAAAACTGGTATGTAAAGGAGTGTGTGAAGGAGACACCAAGGGGAAAAGATAGAATGTGGGTGCATAATCTAGATGATTTGACACAACATAATTGTTAAGTTAAAAAAGAATAGTTTCTATGGTAACTGTCACATCAAACAAGATGCATTTATCAAATATGCCATGACCTGAACTTTTGGAAATGATGAAAGTCATTACATGTGAAGGTAAAAAGGATTTCTGGGTGCAAAAGACAGCTGGAGTTTATTTAGTATTGCTTCTTTTTATAAGGAATTACTTGCTGCGACTGTGTAGTTGGAGCAAAATTAAAATGCACCATTGTGTGATAGAACTGTGTATTTGCTGCTCTGTTTGTTAAGGGCTATTTGTCATTCCTATTTCAGGTTTTTGTGTTTAGTTGCATCCTACTTAAAATTTGTGTTTGCTTAAACATACAACTCATTTCTTCAAAAAGTTCTCTAACTTGGTTTAATTCTCCACATAACTTCTAAACTATTAACATATAATACCATTTGAAATACTTGGAAGTTCCTACTCTACTGGAAAAGTTGAAGTCATACGCAGGAATCCTAACGTTCAAGAGGTTCACATACACAGTCTGAAGTGAATGTCATTCCCAGGGTGGTTACGTGTCTGCCAAGGATATCATAAGATTGTACTTCACATAGTTAATTTAGCATTTCTAGGATTCCAAATTTTTATGTACGTTGTCTTGCTTTAAAAACAGTTTAGGGCCTCCCTGTTGGTGCAGGGGGTAAAGACCTAGAACTATGAAGCTATCTGCAGCCACTGCCACACGAGTTTGATCCCTAGCCAGGGAGGTGACCCATGTAGCCCAACAGACCTCTCCTGTCTGACCTGCTGCTCCCTTCAGCAGTGTATTTCAGTACATCTGCCTATTCTGCCTCCCCAGTTTGTCTCTGGTGAATCCTCTCACCCCCCTCATCTTGGGCATACACCCAGCTCTTGTATGCATAAATAAATTAAAAAAAAAAAAGTAATCCAATGTAGGGCCTCCTTGGTGGCACATGGGATAAAGTCTCAGTGCTATTAAACTATCACCAACTACCAACTCAGGCAAGATTTGATCCCAGGCCAGGGAGCTGACTGACGGTGCAGCAGACCATTACTGTCTCACTCTCTGCTCCACTGGGCAGTGTATTCATTAGCTCCCCTTGTTCTGCTCCCCACTTTTTCTCTGGTGAATTCTCTTACCCCTTGTACCTCTGGTCTACATCCCAGTTCTTGTATGCACAAATAAATGAAAGTAAATCATTTTTAAAAAAAAAGCAGTGTAATACTAGAATGATTATACTTACTACATGATATTTATTAACCATACAGCAGGTCCTCAGATAGAATCATTCTGTTATTGATAAGAAAAAATCCTCACCAATATTAAACAAAATGATATTATTCAAGGACCTGCTTTAATTATACAAATTTGCTAAAAGTTGCTGTTTCCAAGAAACTATGAATGATGTTAAGTGAGGACTTACCATATGTTACTGTGAATGCTCTCTTTAAAGAGGGGTTACCTTGAACTTTCGATAGGTTAATTCCTAAAAATATATTTTTCTTTACCCACAGTTATTTCCTTTAGTCCTAATGACAAGAAATAAGTGATATTGTCATTGAAGGCCTGTACCTTGTCCTAAAGACATTCATTTTTCAACTTACTCTCATAAGTTAATTCTTAGGAAGCAATTGAGTGAGTCATCCTGTTATGGTGGAGGTCACAGTTCTAATGGTCACTTGAATTAATGGACTGGGCTATCCTTCTAGAAAGTGTATAGACTTCTGTGGCTCCACAGTTAGATATGTGAAATAATAGGAAACCTGGATGGATTCTAACCAGTTAGTTAAAAGCACACCTCTTCCTCCCAGACCCTGGTGAAATGAAAGAACAGTCAAGTAAATCGTTAATTTCCATAGATTTGGCAGTTCTCCACTTTAAATCCTAGGATGGATGGATTGATAGAATCAAATTGCTCCCCAAAGAAATGTGTGATGTTTTGTCTCCTTTAAGTCTTTTTAAGTTTTTAAATATATTATTAAGCAGATGTTTGGGAGATGAGTGAGTAAACTTTTTCTCCTGGGTTAACAGACATACCCAGTTCAACCACATGGTGGAAATTATATGGATCAAAGCATTCACCAAGTCAGTGTTGCCCAAAGCTACAGTCTAGGACCAGATCACATAGGTCCACTGAGATCTTTGCCTCCAAATATGAATTCCTCATTGCCAACACAGCCTGTTCAAACTCCATATTTAAGGTAAGTTTTTGGGCACTATTAATTTTATGCTTATATACATTTGCATAGAATGAGAATATATAAACCCATCTCTTTGTGATAATAATGCCATCATTTACTACTGAGATGAGATCTAGAATTGTGCCCATTCATAATCTCAGAAAGGTGTTAACTTTTAGCTTTGCCAGCATTACTGAGATGGTTACCCAGATTGAGGCTTAAATATGGATTCCTAGAACAAAGTAAAGCCACCTCTTCTTCAGTGTGTGCTTAGAATTGTTTTGAAATCAGCCTAGCAAAATTCCCAGCCATACTTACATGCCCCCCCAAATTAAGAAAACCTTGTTATTTGGACTCCGAAAGATAAGTATGTTTAAGTTGTGGAATATGTGGCCTGATAACATACGGACACTTGTGTTCTGAAAAATTATATTTAGATCTTGCCTTCTTTTTAACTTTGTTTTACCACATGAAATGCTCATTCACTATAGGTAGTTAATATGTAGGTTATCTCTGTAGTCTTTTCCTACACTTAAATTCTTCAAGTATATTTTAGATACCTGAAAATTAATCTATTCATATTGGTATTTAGTTCAACTAAAATGTAAAATCTTGTTATCAGGTGACACTAGAATTATGGCATTAATTCTCACATAAGCAGGTTATTTGATATAATTTAAAGCTGCATACACATTAAAAGAAATATATGTTGTAATTATGGGAACAAACAGAACTTGAAATTTGGTGTGATTTTTTTTAACTTCGTTTTGTTTAGTTTAATGTTAAAGAAAATATAAGTCAGACTATCTTGAAGGTAGATTCAGAGTTCTGTGTACATTACACCATTTCCCTGCCCTTAGTATTTTATGTAGGGGTTAAGATTATACTATGTGGCATGTTTAAAAGTTCTCCGCTAAAGGGAGAGATAAGGAGGGTCTGAGGCAGGTGGTAGTCTACTCTGTGTGCTGTAATAAAAGATGTGGGAGGGAAAATGTGAACTGAAGGTATACATCAGCTGGAGGTCCATTCTTGTAGTTGGCTAAGGATACTGCTATCAGACATTTTGTAGAAAACAAATTAAATAAGCTGTGTAGTCTTAACATTTTCTTTCCTTTTGAGTATTTGCTTCTTACCAGATATAAAAATTGTATGACCAGTGGTAAATAGATTGATGATTAAAACATAGGCAGAAGGATGGGACTATTGAAGATTGAAGAGATAAAAGATGCAATTTATTTTCTCATGTTTGCTCTCTGACCAAATCTAAATATTGCAAAGTAAATATATTTTTCTTCCTAAATTTTGTTTGTAGCACTGGACAAGACACTGTTTCCAATCCTACTTACATTAATCAGAACTCTAACCTTCAATCAGCTACTGGAGGAGCTGCTTATGCACAGCAGATGGGGATGTCTGTGGATATGTCATCTTACCAGAACACTACTTCCAGTTTGCCACAGCTGGCAGGCTTTCCGGTGGCAGTTTCAGCTCATTCAGTTGCACAGCAACAAACAACTTACCATCAGCAGCCTCTCCTTTAGAAATAAACCAAGCATTTTCCTGAAAGCCTTCTCATAAGTGTATCACACAAACCTTGTGATTCTAATCTGAAAATACTAAAAGAAAAAAATTTTCTCAACTCAAAAGGACTGTTAATAAAGCACATAACTTATCTTACTCTATTTGGACGTAAAAGGTTCTTTTTTTTCCAGTCCAATTTGTGAAGTCAAACTTTTGATAATAAGCAGCTATAAGTTGCTTCCACTTTTGTCTTACTTTCATTATCTCTACACAATCTTGACACCCAGTAAGTAAAATATGACACTAAACAGCATGAAATAGAAGTATTCAAATTTTACTTTAAAGAAACCACCGTTTACCATGAAAATGAATTAATTGGAAGAGCCCTGACATGTTTAAATATTTTTTGCCTGTTTTTTTTTTTTTTTCAGAATTCCACATTTTTACTTTAAAAGGCGAACATCTTTTTGTGTTAACATTTAGCTTGCCAACATATTTCCTTTTGGCTCCTTAAATTGCAGTTGTGTTTGCAGTACTGTCAGCTTTGCTCTCAGTGTTATGTTGAGTAGTAATTAACGTATATTTGTCTACAGCCGCAAGAACAATTTGCAAAGAACAAAATTGTTTTCTGTTATTAACAGCAAAGACCATGTTTTTGCAGATGTATGAGAAAACCCTTAGCTTGTCCCCAGTCATGCAAACAGTGGAATAAAAGATGCCCCACAAAATATTTTCTTTCCCCGGAGAAAAACAATTCTTTTCCTACAAGGGCCCCTGGTATTTAGAAATACCACTAATGACCTTTTCAAGTAACTTTGGTCATCTAATATAGATATGTTCCATTCATTGGTGTGCAGAAAAAAATCTTTTGTTCAGATTACATGTAAATGTGAACCATGTGACATTCTTAATAATTTAATGTGATGCATACCAAGTGTTGATGAGAAGCATTTTTACTGATGTGTTGTTATTTAATGAGGTGATTAGGATACTATTGCTTAGCCACACTATTGACATATTTGGACATTGCTTGCAGAAGTAGTTCTGAATCTGTGGAGTAATAGCAGGCAGTGGATCAGTAGAAGGCAATGAATTATAGGAAGTCATCTAGATAGTATTTTCTGAAACAAGCCTACATTTTAAATTAGTATATAGTACTAATAGATTCCCACATACTTTAGGAGTTAGGTAGTAAACCAGTGATTGTTTCCTAAAAATTTGCACACTGACTCATCTACCAACTTTTATAGCACCAAGTAGAAATACAAAAACATAAATTCACACATACATATTTAGACTTGGAAAAAGTAGATACAGATTTCTTGCATGAAGGTTCTATATTGTTTTTTTAAAAGAAATCCCTAATCTTTCTACTCAGAATTTTTGAAGAACGTGCTCTGGAAATTTTTGTCAGATCAATTTATAGAAATTTGATTCTAAGTATAATCCTTTTTCAAAGAAACTATATCCTAATACAAAAGTCTATATACATTTAATCTACATTTAAAAGAAAAGCAGGCAGCACTTCAAAGCCTTATTTATATCATTATCTTACGTCAGATGCAAATAACTGGAAAGGAAGATTCAACCTTGAATGTCTTACGTTGTTTTTCATTAAGTATTTTCCTTCTATGTGAATTCAGTTATATACTTAAAAAATTCTAACACGGCACCTTACTTTTGGGGGAACTCTTCTTCAAAGAAAACAAAATGGAACATTTACAAAGCTGCTCTTATAATAGTTAATATGGAAAAATCTTACATCTTTTTCTCACAGCAACATATAATACAGTTATGTTAATGTTTGTATAGATATTTTACATATAATTATCATCTGAATTGTAGGAGCTTAATTCTGCATAAGACTTTGAACCAGTATAAATACTGCATACCCACTAAATTGGAATCAGCCAATTATGTTTGTCTAATGTAATCTTGGACTAATACAAGATTTGCCATGTATATAAACAGTATATATTGGCATTAATCTGTACAATTTTATACATCCAGAAGTTTCTTCCTCTTAAAAATTATTTTTGTCATACTGTAATAAATTTGTGTTTCAATTTGCTAGTAGTATAAAAACTGTAATTAAATCTACTGGGACATTTTAGTGTCATGAAATGCCAGAGTTGTTATCCTTTCTTTGCCATGAGTATGGATTATATTTATTTTAAAACCTGTTTATAATTAAATGTTTTCTGCCAAAGGAATTGTCTGACTTCAGATTTCTACACTTGAATCTACTTCCTGTTTTAGATGAAAAATAAAAATAGCAGTTTTCTTCCATGTGCAATCTTGGTACATCAGAAAATTTCTGACCATGTACAATAAATTTCTTTCATGTAGAAAAAATTTCCCCTGGGTTATAAATTATATGAAGTGAGTTATGTTCTTCTAGCTTAGAAAATGGGTACTCTACTGTCATCATCTTGTAACTTGATAATATAAAATTTCCTGGACATTTATTATATGTATCATTTAGGATTTGAATTATTTGCAGGTATACTGTCATGGGATATTATTTCAAGTGGTTGATAATTGACCACAAAAATCTCACTGTACATTTTGAGGGTGATTATAAAGTTCACCTAAATTTTTCTTTTTTAAGACTTTTTAAAAAAAAATTTATTTTTGGGTACAAAACAGGTACAGGCCAGAGGTGCAGGGGCAGTGAGAGGATTCACCAGAGAGAGTGGGGAGCAGAACAGGCCGACTGATGGAAATATACTGCTGAGGGGCGCAGCCGGAGGGTTAGGAGAGGTCTGCCGTGCCATGCGGATCATCTCCAGGGTGGGGGATCAAACTCATGCTGAAGTGGCTTTAGCTTCTTAGTGCTGTTACCCGCTGTGCCACCAGGGAGGGCCCAAGACTTATTTTTTATTGATGCATAAAGGAAGTGGGATACAGGCCAGAGGTGGGGAGAGGGTGTGAGAGAGGATTTGCCAGAGACAGAGTGGGGAGCAGAACAGGCAGATGTGCTGAAATACACTGCTGAGGGGAGCAGCGGTCAAGACAGGAAAGGTCTGCGCCATGTGGGTCACTGCCCTGGCAGAGGATCAAACTCATACTGCAGTAGCTGTGGAGAGCTTCACAATGTAGAGCTTTTAACCCCTTGGGCCACCAGGGAGGGCCCCACCTAAATTTTTAAATATGATCATAAGTGCTTAAAATATTTTTGATTTAGGGGTAAAAAAAGACTTCCTTAGTAAAAATTATAAGTCAAGGTTTCTGCCTTCTAGATTTATTGAATTGTCATGATGAGAAAGCTGAAGTTATTTTTATAAGTAATAAATTATAAATAACAGCACCAATCTATCATTACTGTTTCTGTCAAATGTTATTTTCCTACTTAGTTTTAGATAATAAAGGGGGGACTCAATTCTAGGAATTGTTTTTTTCTTACTTAGATTTACTTTTGAAGATTAAACAATTTTAAAGTTTTTCCCAGAATTACTCTAATTTTAACAAGCTATATTTGAATTAGTTTTAAAGAAATCATTGTGTCAGAAATTATATTGTTTATAATATAAATTATATTGTTTATAATATAGTGAAATGAATCGTTCCCCCAACACCACCACCAAATTCATATTTACCCAAAATGTGGGAATGTGACCTTATTTGCAGGTGCAATTAGTTAAGGATCTGGAGGTAACATCCTGGATGTAGGGTGGAACCTAAATCCAATCACTGACGTTCTCTTGAAAAGACTACAGACTGAGAAAGAAAAAAAAAAGTGAAAATGCTGATAAGAGATAAGCGCTTCTACTTGTTAAGGATTGCCTGTGGCCATAGGGAGCAGGAGAGAGGGAGGGAGCAGGAGGGAGGGAGCAGGAGGGAACTGGAGAGGAGTCCTTTCTTAGAGTCTTCTAAGGAATTTGTTAGCCTCCAGACTGAGAAGAAATTTATGTTGATTTAAGTCAGTTTGACATAGTTTGTGACAGCAGCCCCAGGAAACTAATTCACACAGATATAAGTGTACAGAGAAATCTGTGTACCATAGTCTAAATTATTATTTTTTTTAATTGTAAAGAGTCCTGAAGCAGGGCCCTACCTGGCCTTTAACCCAGCAGGTTAAAGCACAGCACTAAGAAGCTAAAGCCATTTCAATATAAGTTCCATCCCTGTCCTGGAGGTGATTCACATGGCACTGCAGACCTCTCCTGACCCACTCCCCTCAGCAGTGTACTTCTGTCAATTGGCCTGTTCTGCTCCCCATTCTGTCTCTGGTGAATCCTTTCATCGCCGGCCTATACCTCAGTTCTGTGTGCATAAATAAATCTTAAAAAAAAAAAAAAGCGTCCTGAAGCAAATACCTAGTCCAGTAGCAGCCTTTTATTTATCTTTGCCCAACTGTAATGAATTTCAGTGGATAAATGAAACTAAATTTTGTTAATCCTGTAATCCCATGTTAACTGACTATAGACAGCACAGATCTATACTTCAGTAACTCAAGTTTTTGGCAGAGATGTTAATAAAATCATAACTATCCACACTCTGCCCATCTTGTGTCTTGGGTATTGAACTAAATAAAGGGAAAATGTTCAAATGCAAGCAGAGGAACAGAACATGAAAACTGACTGGATATTCCCAGGTACTTTATACCATTTAAGGTCCTAATGAGGAAAAAAAAAATTCTTTCTAGTACCTTTTAGAGAAAATTAGCGTCTCTGTTGATGACATTTTCCTCTAGGCAACCAGCAACCTTTTTCTGTTACATGTTGCTGAATTAGAGTCAGTAGAGTAGGGTCTTCATGACCTCTTGCTAGCTCTCTCACATACATGCTAGATTCCAACCTCTAACCCCCAGGTTTCTCTGCTGCTAATTTTGTTTCTTCATACCTGGCTGTTAACTTGCTGTTACATGAAAGGCCGTTCATACTTGGCTGTTACTTACCCCCCTTGTACCTGGAATGTTTTTGTCCATCTAATAAATCATTGATTGTTAGATGAAATTTCAGTGATTCTGGTTCCCAAACTAAGCTATACTTCTATGTATAACTATGTAATAGATGGCCATTTTGCTTTGAAATGATCTGTTTCTGTCAGATACAAAATATAGTTTGGCTCATTCACCATGCATTTCCAACCATAGTTTAATCCTTTTAATATGGAAATTAGTAAATAAGATAATATGGTTTAGCTTTCCAGACCTCTTTGCAGCCAAATGTGGCCACATGACACAGTTTTGGCTAATGAGATATAGGTCAAAGCTCCTGGGGGGGGGGGGGGGAGAGAACAAATGCACTGGTTCTTTCCACTTAGGAATTAGAGGGAAGATGCAATGTTGATATAAATCCAGTTGTCTTATGATCACAAGGAAGAATAATGATGGCTCAGAAGACTGACAGTGCCTGGCTCTATGATGAAATGGGTGGTTCTAGACTTATTTCCTCTGGACTTTACAAGGGAAAATACACTCCTTACCTGTTAGCCCTATTTGTCTAGACTATTATTATTGGGTTTTGCTTTTGTATCTGAAATCAATCCAAATCCCACTAGGTCTGTAAAATCTTTCAAAAGAGTTTACAGTTGTGTTTATTGGTGCATTCTCAGGACATACCCTAGGCATGTACAACTTTTTGTGAAGAATAAAATGAATTTACCAGAGAGTTGCATATCACTTCATAGTGTCTCACATTCAATTAATGATTTTTTATCTTTTCTTAATCTTTGTGTTTGTTGATCATCATCCTCCCATTTTATTCTTTTTCATTTCATGTGTGATACCAAGATAACAGATAAGCCATATTATATGATTTCATTTTATTCCCTAAAGTTATTCAATCAGTGATGCATCTTAAAAATAATTTTAGAAGCCAGGGAACATGGCATTTAAACTACCAAGAGACCAGAAGCTTGGGTCCTATGTGTCTAGAAAGCCAATGGCTTTAAAAAAATAAATCTTAGTGTGTCTGGTGCTCATCAAATAGTACTCTTGGGTGGTTTCCAGATCAGCATGCTCATTTCTCCCATTTTGAGCCCAGGGATTATAATAGAGGCAGAAGCACAGAGAATATTTCTTTGTGATTTGTGGCAGGAAACACATCATAGACCCTTTCTATGGACTAGAGGGAGGATAAGTAATTATGAAAAAAAAACCAAAAACTTACCTAGAAGGGTGATAGGTCACAGATACTTAAGCAAGTGATTTTTGCAAAAGAACATGGGGATAAAGCAAATTCTGTATAATGGTCTTAAGCAAAACTGCCATCTCAACTTGCATGTCTCCTACCACATGTTTATACAGGTTATGAACCACCAGTATAATTTCATTCAAGTTCTCTTCCAACTTTGAGTTTTTATGGGGCTATCTTCACTGGAGACAGAAAAGTAGGAAAGCCAAAATTTGTGTACAATTTGGAAACTAACAGCATCTTAATTTGCACTTTTATAAGAAAATTCCTTTGTACAGAGGATTGGCATAATTTATCACAAGCATGGTTGAATGAAGATGATCAGATTTTATAATTGTCTAGTGGTATTAAGTGTATTAGGAGAGAAAGCAGAGCATAATTGTGGTCACTTGTTCTTTTGCAGTTCATTGTCTTGAGCTCCAAATTCCTAATTTTCTAAATGTGAGGTTTGATTGTAAAACTTTTTTTTAAAGATTTATTTATTTACGCATACAAGAACTGGGATAGAGGTCAGAGGTGCAGGGTGTGAGAGGATTCATCTGAAGCAGAGTAGGGAGCAGAACAAACAGACTGAAACGCACTGCTGAGGGGAGCAGTGGGTGAGACAGGAGAGGTCTGCTGTACCATGTGGGTCACCTTTGTGGCTAGGGATCAAACTCCTGGTGCAGTGGATGCAGATAATTTCATAGTGCTGTGCTGGTAACACCTTGTACCACCAGGGAGGGCCCTATAAAACATTTTTTAAAGTACTTTATTGGGGGGAAATTTTAGATTTACAGAAATATGAAGATAGTACAGAAGAACTTTATACATAATTTCCCTTATTATTAACATCTTCCCTGTGGTACCTTTGTGACAATTAATGAACCAGTATTGAAATCTTCTTATTAAAGTCCATTCTTTATAATATTTTCTTAGTTTTTATCCAGTGTCCTTTTTGTGTTCTAGAATTCTATCCAGATGTCATATTATGTCTAATCATCTTGTCCCCTTCAGTTCATTTTGGCTATGACAGTTTCTCAGACTTTGTTTCAATGACTTTTGACAGGTTTGAGGAGAACAATCATATATTTTATAGTCTGTCCTTCAATTGGGATTTATATTACATTTTCTTCATGATAGATTGGGGTTATAGGATTGAGAGAAGTTCATAGAATTATAATGCTCTTCTTACACTGTATCAACCTGACATCACTGTTGACATGAATCACCATCTCCTGTCTGAGACAGTGTTTTTCAAGTTTCTCCACTTCCTCCTTCTATTTGTACTCTTAGGAAGTCATGCACATTGAAACAGGGGAAGTTGTGTTTTTCTTACTTGAACGTGGAGGATTAACATATATTTTTTGGAATTATTTCCCATGCAAGTTTGTCTCTTCTCTCCCATTTATTATTTTGAATACTTTTTTTTTTTATCATTATGGACTCATGGATAATTTGCCAAACACTTTAGGTAATAGTTCTGTACCTTATTGCTCGAATTGTCCCAACTTTGGCCACTGGGAACTCTTTCAGTTTGTGTTATACCTACAATCTTCTAAAAGCACACTTACGTTATGACACTATAAGATGCTCCTGGCTCATCTTGTATATTTCCACTTGTTTCTTTAAGGTACCCTAGTTTCTTTTATTTCAGGATAATATTAGAAACTAAGACCTGGGTATTAGGTTGCTACTAAGGTGTCATTATTTCTAAGCCCTCAACTGAAAGCAAAACATTCTGTGTACAGTAACCCAGATAAATACACATATCTATATTTCTCTAGATAGCTATTTGTATCTACACTAATATATTACATGATATTTCTGACTAATCCATTACCCATGATTCATTTTAATCTTCTCCCCTTCTCTGTAATTACCACTCCACAGTGGAAAACTTGGCTTCTTTTACTTAATGGTTCAATTCTAGTACTTATGCATCATGATTTCAGAATTGTTAACCCATATCCCTTGGGAAACAATTTCATCAACAGCACAGTTCCTCTTACTTAAGTTTTACAAATGCCAATTATTTTCAAAACTACTTAGTACTCTTCCCCAAAATTGTTTCATAGAATTATGTTATATTCTTTTGCTACACTCTGCATTCCATTCTGGAATCTCTCCCAAAAGTAATTTTAAGAGGTGTGCACACCAAGGTTTATAAATTCAAAAGGACTTGACAGATGCAGTCATGTAATTACCACTGCAGTATCATACAACATAAGTTAACCGTCCCTAAAAACACAATGCTTTTATCTGTTCAACTCTGCTCTTCATGAACCACTGAGCTGTTTACTATTGTTATAGCTTTGCTTTTTCTAGAACTTCATATCAATGTATTTATGTGGTTTCAGACTTTTTCACTTAGTTATATACATTAAGGGTTACTCATGTCTTTTTATGGCTCCCTAACTTCCCTTTTTTTTCACTCGTGTTCCGTTGTATGATTATGTCAAGGTTAACCCATTTACTTACTGAAACTCATTTTGGTTGCTTCTAGTTTGTAGTAATTATGAAGAAAGTTGATATAAACATTTCTGTGCTGGTTATTGCACAGAATTGTGTAATATCAGGAACAAGTTCCCTTGATTGTATGCTAAGACTAATGTTTAGTTTATTAAGAAACCGCCAAATCATCCTTCAAAGTGGCCGTACCACTTAGCATTCCCATCAGCAGTGAATGAGAACTGTGCTGTTCTTTATCCTCACTAACAAAAGTATTGTCAGTTAAAAAATTTTTTTTTGTCATTTTAATAGCTGTACAGTGGTATTGTATTTTTTAATTTGCATTTCTCTGTGACAGATGATCTTGATCTTCTTTTCATATGTTTGTTAGCTATATATATTCCTTGGTGTCCATTTTTTAATGGGGTTGTTTGTTTTCTTATTAAATGTTGAGAATTATTTGTATATTTTTTATAAATCCTTTATCAGATTTGTGTCTTGCAAATATTTTCTCCCAATCTGTGACTTGTGTTTTCATTTTCTTAACACAGTCTGTCACAGAGCAGAAGATTTTAATTTTAATAAAGCCTAACATGTGAAGTTATACTTTGTTGGACCATGTTTTCTTTTCTTTTTTTTTTTTTTTGGTGGTGTTATATCTAAAACCTCATTATGAAATCAGAGTCATGCAGATTTTCTCCTATTTTTTTCATAGAAATTTTACAGTTTTTTAATATACACATAGATCTATCATCCATTTTGAGTTATTTATAATATCTGAAGATTTAAGGAAATACTGGCTTTATTGGGATAATTCACATGCCATCTAATTCACTCATTTAAAGTATGCAACCCAATGATTTTAGTATATTTACAGATTTGTGCAGCCTCTACTTTAATTTTAGAAACTTTTCTTTATCTCTAAAAGAAGCCCTGTATCTGTAGTTGTCACCTCAATATTCCCTCCGAGCCTTCCTAGTCTAAGCAACCACTTATCTATTTTTATTCTCTATAGTTTTCTCTATTTCATGTAACTGGGATCATACAGGATGTAATCTTTTGAAATTTACTTCTTTCTTTTAGGATAGATTCATCTATGTTGTAACTTTCCTTTTTTATAGAGAGACTATATTTTGTTTATCCCATCTTCAGTGAGTAGTTGTGCTGGTTTCACTTTTTTGGGTAATATAAATAATGTCACCTGAGTGGTGCTGTGCAAGATTCTATGTAGACATTTGCTTTCATTTACCTTGGATATTAACCTAGTAGTAAAATTGCTAGATCATATGGTAACTCTATGTTTATCCATTTGGGTAACTGCCAATCTGTTTTTCAAAGTGGTTGCACCATTTTATATCCGAATCAGCAATGCATTATGGTTCCAATTTCTCCACATCCTTGCCAAAACTTACTCTTATTAGACTTTGATTATATCTGTCCCAGTGAGTGTAAAGTGCTGTCTCACTGTGGCTTTGATTTATATTTTCCTTTGATCAAGAATGTCAAACATCTTTTCATGTGGTTATTAGCCATCTTTATATCTTTGGAGAAATGTCTATTCAGATTCTTTGTCCATTAAAAAAAATGGGGGGTTACTTATCTTTTTTTCTTTTTCTTTTTTTTTTTTAAAGATTTATTTATTTATTCATACAGAACTGGGGTACAGGCCAGAAATACGGAGGGTGAGAGGATTCACCAGAGACAGAGAGGGGAGCAGAACAGGCAGATGGATGAAGTACACTGATGAGGGGAGCAGCGGGCGGGGCAGGAGAGGTCTGCCTCGCCATGTGGTCACCTCCGGGGCAGGCAGCCGGAATCGAACTCATGCGAAGTGGCTTTAGCTTCTCAGTGCTGTGCTTTAACCTGCTGCGCCACCAGGGAGGGCCTTTTTTTCTTTTTTTAAAATGAATTATAACTGTGAATTCCTTAACAGACATATAGTTTGCAAATGTTTTCTCTCATACTGTGACATACAAGAACTGGGGTCTAAGCCAGAGGTGTGTTGGGAGGTGGGGAGAGGATTCAGCAGAGATAGAGCAGGGAGCAGAACAGGGAGATATACTGATATACACTGCTGAGGGTAGCAGCAGGAGAAACAGGAGCGCTCTGATAGGAGAGTCTGCTGTACCATGTGGGTTAAGCTCCCTGGCTAGGGATCAAACATATGTTGCAGTGGTTGGCAATAGCTTGATAGAGCTGAGACTTTAACTCCTGCAGGGGTTTAACACCACCAGGGAGGTCCTCTTTTCACTTTCTTGATAGTACTCTTTGAAGTATAAGTTTTTAATTTTGATGAAGTCCAATTTATTTTTTTCTTTTTGTTGCTTGTACTTTTGGTTTAATATCTAAAATTCCATTGTCAAATCGAATGCCATGTGATTTAATCTTAAGCTTTTTTCTAAACTTTATGTTTTTCTCTCATTTTTGTCTTTGGTTCATTTCGGGATAATTTTTGTATTTGGTGTCAGGAAAGTGTCCAAATTCTGTCTTGTGAGTATTGGTGCTGGGGCAGAGATAATAGTGCCACTCTCTCTTAATGACACTCCTCAGTTTAGGAAGTGAGTACTTGGTAGGTACAGCATCAGTCCACGGTTTCCTAGTTTGCTATTCCAGGAGTAGTCAGGGCTCCAGTATCCTTTCTGCCCAATGAGCCTCTATCTAGTAAGTGGCCTCTAGGCTAAAGAAGGTAGCCCTACCAAAAAAGAAGGCAGGGACTGCTATACTTATATCAGATCAAACAGACTTCAAACTAAAAAAGGTTAAAAGAGATACAGAAGGCCACTACATTATGATTAAGGGGACAATACAACAAGAAGAAATAACAATCATCAACATATATGCACCAAATGAA
>NW_004567103.1:59900972-59903012 GCF_000260355.1 Condylura cristata
TGCACTGGCAGATAAGCCATTAGCCACAAACTTTATAAAATATTTATTATATGTAAGATATAAGAATAGAAGCTAAAGAGCTAAAAATCTATTTTGGAAATTGGGAGATTTTCACAAAAGAGTGAACTAATAAACTAAGGCAGCCTATACTAAGGGCAAGATAAATTTTCCAGTACTGGAGCGGTCAGGGAGGATTTGTATGGAGGAAGAAGTGAGCTGAGCTAGCATTCAGCAGTATGTGTGGGCTGGGGGATGTGTGTATTCCAGGGCTAAAGTGCTGAAGTGGGATTGTATTGGTATGGTTGAACAAGAATGAGTAAATCTGCCTATTTGCTGGAAGATCTGTATAGAGAAATCAAGGTGGAAAAATGAGATGGTTAAAAACAGGGGAAAGGAGGAGGAATTGGTTGCTGGGCCATGGAATTTGGACTGTATTTTGTGGGTTGTTGAGATTAATGAATACTTTATAGAGAAGAGTGACTTGGGCAAAAATATTTCATCAAAATAGCTTTGCTTGTAGTGTGTAGAGGGATGACGTGTGTACGTGCATGTGTGAGTGAACACGGTAAGGAAGCTGGAAGCAAAGAAACTAGTTATGAGACTGTCAAAGAAATGAAGGTCTGCATTAAGTGAAAGGTGTAGGAATGGAAGTGAAGTGTCTAGTGGACAGTAGAACATAATCAGAAGTTGAATAAGGGCAATCAATTGTTTAAACCAAACAGGGAAGTTTTCATCAAAAATCCTAGATCCAAAGTTATAGGATCTGATTTACTATTTAAGATATAGATGCATATTTTAATGATGGATTTCTCATAAGTAGTCAAATCAGGGTCTCTGTTTTTAATTGCAAATATTTTCCTTCTCTTTTCTAATTACTTCAACATCCTTCTCTCCACAATTCATTGCTTTTACTTTGATAGCAATTTAATCATTTGTATATGTTTGCAGGAGAAAATCAAGGGTTGTGACAAGGCAAAGATTGTGAATGTGTGCTTTCAAAAATGAGTTTTCTCCTTTGGCAACTGCTATCCGGGTAGAAATGGGAGGTACGCGGCCAACTCTTGCTTTTTAGCAGGTCTAACATGACCTTCAAAACTCCTTAGTACATGCTGGTCTCTTGCGGGGCTGCATCTCCCTTAAGACTCAGATTGGCAGGGTTTCCCGCTGCTGCCTGGATGTGTATGTTTCGTTTCTGAGACTAGAGTTGACAAAACAATACAAAAATACGAACAGAAAACAAAGCACAAAACCCACGCCCCTCCACAGTAGGCTGGTAAGTGAAGTCTCAGAATGAAGGTTCGGTTCTAGCCCTTTTAAATTTTAATGCAACGCGCGCGCGCGCGCGCACACACACACACACACACACACGCACACACACACACACACACACGCACACACACACACACACACACACACACAACCTGGACTGCTGAGCGAAGTCTCGGAAGGAAGGTGCAGCTCTGGCCCAAAAAAAGAAGGTAGCCCTAACATTTCTATGGTATTTTATGGAAATTTAACCTCAATAACAGGCATGGGGGAGCAGGATGATAAATAGTGATATCCTTTCTTTCTCAGGATGATAGCCCTCCAGTTGAGAGCTGAGGGTAGAGAGAACATTGAGTTCTTGGCTGTACTAATATGAAGTGGAGTTTCCTCCTTGCAGAGCTGGGTATCAGCAGGGAGTCTGTTACTTACTTATAGACTTTCCTTACCGAGTTTTAGTAAATTTTCTTTAATAAGATTTTTTTATTTGCTGAGCCTCAGAACCGATTCCAAAGAATTAAGTAGCTTTATTAATTGATTTTTTTAATTGTCAAAGATTTTGCTATGGGATGGGTGCACAGAGTTCCTTGCTATCAAGATACTGTAGTTTCTTTCTTGAAAACTCAAAGTCAGTGAGACAATGGGCAGTAAAAATCAGAAATCTCAAGTTCTGTGCCCACACAATAATTCATTTTCTGTATATTGATTAAATATGAATTATGAAAGTGACTCAGAACTAAAAATGGATTGAGTTGATGGTAACTAAAGCAGGGAGTT
>NW_004567103.1:59903112-59916265 GCF_000260355.1 Condylura cristata
CACACACACACACACACACACACACACAACCTGGACTGCTGAGCGAAGTCTCGGAAGGAAGGTGCAGCTCTGGCCCTTTTAAATTCCAGTGCAACGCACACACACACATTCACACCCTGGCCGACTCTTCCCACTCCCTGCCACATTGCACCAGATTCCCTCCTCAAGTCCTGATTCATGAACCGTGCCACCTTTGTCTCATTTTAAATTTGCAGACTATTTTAATCCTCCCACCCCCACCCCAGCTTTACCCCTCCCTTCATCCTCTGGAAAGCTCTGATGTAAGGCGCTGGATAGGTGGGAGAGCTCTTCTCTCAGTCGGCTCTGGTAGGCGAGATCCGGAGAAGCCCCCTCCGAGGAACCTCCGCCTGCGGGGGCCGCTGCCTGGGATCCCTCTGAGGGCGCGGGGGCCGCGCCTCGGTCCCTTTAAGGTGTCGCGCTCTCAGAAGTGCCGGCAGGGAGCCCGAGAGCCGGAGCGGGTCCGGGAGCCGGGTGGGGAAGTCCTGCCGCCTTCCCCTCCTCCCGCTTCCGAGTCTCGGGGGCCTCCCGCCCTCCACCCATAGCGCTCGGGTGGGCCATGCGGCTGTGAACCATGTCGTCCTCCTACACCAAGAACGGGACGGCTGACGGGCAGCTCTCCCCCACCTCGCAGGTACCGCCCCTCCCCCACCCCTCCCTCAGCGGCCGGGTGTGCCCCGCCTCCGTGCCCGGCTTGCGGGGCCCCCCAGTACCGAGAGTCGGCGGCCCAGCTCCCCCACCCCTCCTCCGCGTCCCTTTTTCCTCCGCTCCTCCTCTTTCTCCTCCTTCTTTTCCTCCTCCTCCTCCTCACCTCGTCGGGTCTCGGCGCTTCCTCTCCGGAGTCCGCAGCCTCCCCCAGCCGATGCCGGGGGCTCGGACCCCGCACCCAGAGAGTCTTTGTTAATGGATGTGGTGGGTGCTTGCCGGCTTTTTTCGGGCATGTTTCCAGCCGTCGAGGCTTGGAGTAGGTGGATGGGAGTCGGAGGTGTATCTAGGAACCGCAGAGGAGACTTGGGTGCTGGCTCTCGGGGACCTCGGGGAGCTGGACTGAGGGCGGACTCCAGCCGGGGGGCGTTTGCCAGGGTCCATACTGCCATCCTCACCCGCTTCTCTCTGATCCCGTGTGTTGAGTCCAGGTGGCCCGAGGCACCACGACCCGGAGGAGCAGGTTGAAAAGATCCGATGGCAGCACCACTTCGACCAGCTTCATCCTCAGACAGGTAGGAGGAGGGCGCCGGGAAGAGGCGGGGGAACGGATCCGGGAGGAGGCCGAGCGCTGTGCTGGGTCCGGCTGCCGAGCGCAGCCCCCACGTGCGGGAGCGGCCAGTCGGGTTCCGGCGCGCGACTTTTCCCGGCCTGGGGCGGGTACTTCTCTATCTTTCTCCCACTGTCCTCAATTCCTGAAGTCTAACACTGTAGGGGTCTCTGCTCAGTCCTGGGAGTTAGTGTTTGTGCACGCGAGTCGGCGGGGACCTGGTTTAGATCAGAGACATTGAATTTAAGTGCTGGAAATATTTCTGGTAGCACCTTTGGTGCGTGGGAAAACGTCTTTAAGGTGCAGCATTACTTTAAGTACCCAGAACCCCGGGATTCCGGCACCTGGACTGTGTTAGTGAGCCCTTCTGTTTTGTCCTAGTTCGAATATTTTTCGTTTGAGTCTCGGGAGAGATCTCCGAGATAAGACACTTTGAGCAGAAAGTTTGGTGTCGTTTGGGACTTCTTTGCTTTACTTAATTAGGCAAAGACTGCGAGACCTGGTTAAATCCAAATAAGCAAAGTCTGGCCCTCAATTCCCGTTGTCTGGGAGGGACTACACTTAATGTTTTCTTAGTAGTTGTCTCCTTCTGCGTGGTTCCAGTGCTTGTTGTGTGTCCTTAAAATCGTTACACTGAATGCTTAGGCGCTTTTCGCCTTGACACAGGAAATTGATCCTTAATTTTCTGCTATCAGTGTGCTGTAAATGAAATCACCTCCACCTAGCTGCTAGGTGCTGGCGAGATCATGCAAAAGTGAGTCACCTTGATCTCTCTTTGGAATACAAACTGTCCAGGAGTGTGTTTGGTGTGACTTGGGAGGCCTTTGGTCATCGCACCAAGCAGAGGATTTATCCCATTCTCCTCTGTGAACTGCTGGAGCGACCTTGGGAAGTTCTTTCCCTATAGGTCACTCAGAGCATTGTGTAATGTGTTTTTAATCTATGGTAGCAGTTGCGGTGCATTTCTTTAGTGATTACCAATGGTAAATGGGCATTAGACTGAAAATTGGACTCAGACCTCTCCTTAGAGGTCCCTACAGTATATTTAGATTATTATGTAGAATTTAATTATCTACAGAAACCGAAATTATTAGTACTTTTTAATTCAGGGAGCACTAAACGTGTATTAAAATTAGTGTATCTTTGATTCATTCTAAAGGTGCAGTCAATCCCCTGTGCAGTGCTTAGATTCTTTATGTACTTGATAGACCTCGACATTAATCTTTTAAAAAGGTTGAGTTACACAACTGTTTATTTGTAGGTATCTATTTTTGATTGTATGTTATTGTTAGAAATACTAATTATGCAACTTAAAAATACTTAGAAATACTAATTGTGCAACTATGAGCTGTTTGACTAAAACTGTGGAGTTCATGTACACGACTACTTCCTTAATACTTAATTTTTCCAAACACAAACAAAACAATAAATTCTGATGATCATATTCTTATTCTTTTCTCCATTTATGCCAATAATGAGATAATACATATATACATTCTTGTTAAGTGTGCTGCTGTGTATTAGTTTAAAACTGCCAAAAGCATTACATATTAATTTTGAAGTAATTTAAACTAATACACATTTTTTAGAACATGTATTTTATAAGTTTTTCTGAAGCTGAGATTTGTTGGTTTAACAAAATGGTGTGATTTAAATCCAGAAGTTACTGTAATCATATATGTACACGATCTTTCTATTTTTCTGCACCAAAATAATATAAAAAATTTGAGAATACTTTTCAGTGCCCATCCTTCATATTATCTCATTTCTATGATGTAGACTTTTACAAGAGGTACAATAAAAATAACTGAGGAAATTTTCTTTCTTTGACAAGAGCTGAAAAAGATCATTGCATAGAATTAATCAATATCTTAAGGTAAAATTAAAGTGTTTTCATACAAATGGAGAAAAAAATCAAAAAATTAAGAAACACAATAGCTGTTTATGTTAAGAAAGTCTCATTATTTATGAAATGATCAATGAGTTATGTTTTTGTATTCTTGATACATTGGATTGATGGAATTTCTTGGTGATCTTTTAGTCTGTGTGATGCCTTCTCACATGGAGAGAGGGGATAACTAAAAATAATGCAACGGTGTAAGCCAACATTAACTCAATAAAAAATTTTTTAAAGATTTATTTATTTATACATATAGAACTGGGGTACAAGTCAGAGGTGCAGGGTGCAGTGAGAGAATTCACCAGGGGCAGAGTGGGGAGCAGAACAGGCAGATTGTAGAAGTACACTGCTGAGGGGAGGAGCCGGTGAGTCAGGAGATGTCTGCTGCGCCATGTGGTCACCTCCCGGACAGGCCGGGATCGAACTCACATCGAAGTAGTTTTTAGCTTTTTAGTGCTGTACTTTAACCTGCTGTGCCACCAGGCAGGGCCTCAATAAAATTTTTAATTAAAAAATAGTGCTTTTCACTTCTCTGTGATATTATTTACAAATATATGGAGGAAAGCCTTCAGTGAAGGAAATTTAGCATGTAAAATCAGATCGGTAATAAAGGACTAGTAGTGAAGGCAGAGGATGGTTGGTAATCTGACCTAATAATGATCTTCATTCTTTGAACTGATAACATAGTTTCAGTCTCTGTGTGTGTGCATGCACACACTCATGTGAATTAACCTGAAATCACGCAAATTCAGAAGAACGCCTGCCTCTATCCTGAGGACTATTAACAGAGTCCCTTAGGTATATTTGACCTTGTTTCCTGGTCTACTAGATGGCTGGCTTTCACAATTCAGGAGGGGTGGAGGTTTTGGAACGAATCCAGGGAGTAACTAAATCCTTTCTTTGAAGAAAGGTGTAAAGATTTAAGTATTTTTGCAACTGCGAGGAGAAAAAGCTAGGGGTGACCCAGTAATGATCTTCAAAGTACACACAAAGATAACCTCTGCAAATATGTGGGCTATTCTTGTTCTTCATTGAGGTTGAAGAATTAGTTAAAATTAGAAAAGAATGACTTTTTACAGCAAGACTTTCCTAAGAGTGTTCCCATCTTTCAAATGATTTTCTAAGTAAAGCTATAGAATGTTCTACCAGAAGATGACTTCAGATAGACTACTTATGAATGGATTATTTATTTATGGTTTAATTTTCTTTGAATATTATTAAGCATTTGCTATGTATCCAACACTGTGCTACTTACTGTGGAAAAGAAGGAATGAAATAATGAATGAAACATAGTCCTGTACCAAAAGATTTGATAATCTTGTTATTGAGAGAGGCACATACAAATAAGACAGGGAAATGTAGCAAGTGTGTGGACCAATTGCCTACATATGTTGAGTATTGAAATACCTATACTGTCACTGCACATTCAGTTTGTGTGATGAAGTACTTCAGATTACTCTCAACTGGGATTTTCTTTCCCTGGAGTTCAAAGAGAAAATTTGATCAGCATGGGATTAGTTTGTTAACCTCTTCCTGTTAAGATTGCCCTGACAAGGACTACAAAGTCTCTCAAGGAATAGCCCCTACCAGCTTAAATTAGATTCATTTCATCTTGGACTGTCATCTCTTAGCTCTGGACATAGATTGAACATATAACCCTCCTTTCTGCCCACTGTGTAGAGAACTCTTGCTTTTCCCTCTGCCTACCTAACTTTTAATCTTTCTTGAATAGTATTGTTACTATTATTTCTGTGTAAAAGAACTGGGGTATAGTCCAGAGGTGCAAGGGGAGGATGGTGAGAGGATTCACTGGAGACAGAGTGGGGAGCAGAACAGGCACATTTACTAAAATACACTGCTGAGGGGAGCAGCGGGTGAAACAGGAGAGCTTTTCTGCACCATATGTGAGTTAGCTCCTTGGCCAGGATTGAATTCAGACCATAGTGGTGACAGCACTGAAACTTAAACCCCAGACCACAAGGGAAGTTCCCTGAGTCTTAAATTTAGTTTTCACTTTCCTTTCTTACCAACCTGATGAAGTTAGTTCTTCAAACAGGGGTCCCCAGAATGCCTTGTATTAGTTCTCAACAGTGCCATCACTCTTAATTTTATTTCCCTGTTAATGTGTCTCCCCATCCAGATAATAACTTCCATCAGAGGGCAGGGACATGATTACATTTGGTTTCTTTTGTATCATCAGCATTTGGAAGAGTAGATATTTAATAAATATTCACAAAAATGAATGAGGAGCAGGTAGAAGGAGATTTATCTTGACATATTTGGATATGAAGTTCTGCTCCAACATTAAACTCTTTGCTTAATGGATAGAAATTTGCCTCCTAACAAAATCTCTCAAAATGTTATTGCTTCAAGCAACAAAGATTTTTATTTTTTGGAATTTCTGTGTTATCAGAGCACTGAGATGGCTGAGAAATCTAAAAATATCCTCATATGTGGAGTTGGCAGTTGGCATTGGCTGCTGGCTGAGAATTCAGCTAGAGCTTTTGGCAGGGGGCTTGGTTTTCCTCCACCTGGCCTTCTTAGCATGGTTGCTTGAGCTTCCTCACAATGTGGTGGCTGGGTTCCAAGCAGGGCCATCTCAAGAAGTAAAGATGGAAGCTGCAGGTTTCTTAAGGTTCAAAAACTACACAACACCATTTCTGTAAGTCAAAATAGATCACAGGGCCAGCTCTGGTAAAGTGAGGGAAAATAGAGTCTGTCTTTTAATGGAGTGTGTCAAGATCACCTTAGGAAAGAACATGTTGTGCCTTGTTTGAAACCATCTACCTTAGAGCAAGAAACCTTGTGTTCTTCTGGGTATGCTAATCAGGTCATCATCGTAATAAGTCAATGAACCCACACTGTATTTAGAGCTCTAAGACATGTTCATGTACTGAGTTCATACTAATGTAAAACAAGCTGGCAAAAAAATTCTTTGGCTTATAATTTGGGTATAGGTTGTAGACATGTTTCTGATGAGATACAAATTCACCAGAAGTTTGTACTTTGTGCCTGGCTCTAAGAATAATCATGTGCCTAGAGGCATGCATATATGCAAAATTCATTTATAAACTTAGAATCACAAAATTTTAGAACAGGGAAAGATTGCCAAGGAAAAGTACTTCAATCTCTTACTTTCAGATGAATAAAATAGAGACCCTGAAAACCTTAGCAAGGTTACAACAATAGTTAGTGGTGGGATTAAGACAGGGGGCCCTGACTCACACTGTGCAGGTTTCCACTACAACACATTTCATCTGAATAATTAAGACAGACACACAAACACACATAGATGTGAATGAGTGAAAGGATCCTAGAAGTATTCTTAATCTGTATGTGTACTGTGAAGAATAAAGAAGCAACTGGAGAATCTAAAGACTGTAGTTTCTTTCCAAGTCTGTTATGGGATTGCATTTGTGTTTGTATGATTCATGGAAGTTTGTGGCTTGTTTTCTTATTTACTTACTTATTGTATTAGCCAAAATCTAACCAGGAAAGAAATTTAACTTGAGTTTTTACTGTTGAGTGACTTAAATATAGACACATAGTCATGGTTGTTGGGATAGTTTAGAAGATAAACCCAGAGGTTAGCAATGGCAGAAAGCCACTATCACCTCTAGAAAAACAATGAGAAGAAAATTTTTATTGGAACTTAGTGTCTGTAATCGGGTAGGTGCTGGAACCACTGAGGCACATTTTGTAAGAGCAAGAGACAGGAAATTCAGTCTCTACAAAGAAGTCACTTGAGGTGGACAGAATATCTTCTTTTTTCCTTTCCAGAATATGTTTTCCTTCCCAGAAATCACTTCTTTCCTTTCACCACCTGGAGTGCCTCCCACTGGCCAAGCCCTGCTGGCTCCCAGCTGAGTGGGAAGCATGGGAAGTAACCTGCTCAAGTTTGCCCCAGTGAGTTCGAAAGCCCAGCCCAGGCAGGAAAGGAATGAATCTGAGGGAAACAAGTTGGGATTGGCATAACCATTCTATTTTAGTTGCATAGAAGACAATAGCGAATCATTTTTGTCAACCCAACTGGGAGTTGCTCTGTAAGTAGAACTTCCTTGCTATATAGTAAAATCCATGAACTTCAAGGAAAAGTCCACATCTATTTTTTTTTTAAATTTTCTGTAGAGTGCATCTTCTCAAATTGAGATCTGACAGTAAGAAAGAACTCTGCAAACTGTTTTGTCCAGGCACTTAAATAAAGGAAACTGAATCTATGAAGCTCCTGATCGAGAAATACAATTATGGGGCAGCAGAATAGTTAACCTGTCATTTTTGCTTATTTCTGAAGTTTCTGTTCTTGGTATATAGACTTCCCCAAATCCTATTTTTGTAGAATAAAGAAATTTTTATACTGAAGTTCAAGATATTAAGATTTTATTGAAATGTTGACAAATTCTGACTCAAATTTTAATCTTTCTAGAACATTATAGGACTCTGTGTGGAAACTTAAGCTGGAAGTGACCTTTTGACTTTGCTGTGGTCCTCTCCCCTTCATCATTCCACATGCTGCCCCAGTCAGTGTCATTCCCGGATGTCAAGGAGCAGAAATTGCTTTTTCTTCAAGGGAAAAATCACAGGCAGAGCTGAAGAAAAGTAATTCGGTCAAATCATATACTGAAGCTAGTTGTGGAAAATAGTCTGTCTACTTCTCAGCAGTCAGCTGATCCAGTGGAATCTAGTTCTGACCTATCTTCTCTAGTTGTGTCTAAGCTCATCTTCCTCTGAGTTTGACCCTTTATTACTCTTTTTACTGTGACCTATACATAGAAGAAGCTTAACCTCTGACCAGGGCACAGGGGTTTGCAACTCACTCAGGTTCTCTGAGGATTCTAGGAAATGTCCAGGGATGTGGGGAGAGGGGTCTGCAAACCCCATTCTGCTGTATGGCTCTTTGCTTAGTCTCTGCCTGCTTTTTAAAAAAATCAACATTTTGGAATGGGGTGCTTCCTGGAACAGTGCCACCCTTGGCTGGAGCATCCCTGCCAGCAGGTGAATGTCTCCAGCCTGGAGACATCCATCTTCAGACCATCATTAAGCAGGTTTGTGTGGCATAGGCAGCACCCGCCCACTGCCAACCCCTCAAAAGCCCCCTCCCCCCAGGTAGTTTTCATTTCTGTTGAGCCCAGGGTTGTGCACAAACATTTCCTCTGTATACAGTTAGAGCACTTAATCTTTTCCCAATCACACTTTCTTTGTAATGCCTCTATAGAATGCATCAAGTTGGTAAGTAAGAGTAAGGCTGTTATCCCCAACAAATTCCCATAAAAACCACATTCTGATGTTAGCAGTAGATACGGTGCCTTCCTCACAGTTACATCACTTTATACTTATGAATCCAGAAAACACTGAGATAGAATATATTGCTCTTCAGTTCTAGAAGAATGTGAGTTACACACTTGACTGCATAAAAGAAACACACATTAGTAATTGTACATGGATTTAACGATGTGATTTGGGGCTGGGTGGTAAGAGTAGGACTAGAAGTAGAAACTGAAGTAATGAAAATGCTAAATTATACATTTAATTTTAAGGGAATGATTTTATTGTTTTTAAGTAACAGCAATGACATGCTGTGCTCAATGGCAAGCTGGGTTCAGCTGTAGTGAAGGCTGATGTATTGTTAGCACCTGGCCTTAATCTAGACAACAGCTTGACATTCCTTGAAGTTAGTTCTCATTTTTAGCTAGAGTAAGCATACCCCTCTGTAAACTTTCCTATTTTCTTTAATATGCTTTCTTATTGTATACTTAAACAGATCAGAAATCATCACTTCAATCTGAAAGGATGACATTCAGCATTTGTATTTTGTGTGCTGAAAGCATTGATTAGATAGGGCTTAAGCTTATGTGACATCTGAATCTTTCTCATCCTTGCACTGTAATCATTGGGATGATAAACCATGCCTATTTTATTTCTCATTTTATGTTGTTCTCTATAGTGGAGGTATCTTTCTCTAGGATTGCAGTGGAGTTGTAGCATTTTTGTTTATTTTGAAAGAAAATATTTTGTAAACATAAACTTGAAAAGATTCTCTGTTTTTTCTGGGTTTTCATAATCACTAAAATGGTAAACAGTTGTACTGTTCACAATATATTATAATTTTAAGCTCCTTGGATTTTTTTTTTTTTTTTTTTGGTAACATAGGCAAGTCCAGCGGTAATGGGAATGCATAGCAATTTATGTAGATGAGTTTATTGTATTCTTCTATTTTCTTCTCCAGTAGCTCAATGCTAGTCTTAACTCAAATGCTGATTATGCTTGCAAATCAAACAGGTGGGTAAAATGATCACTGTTAAGGTTAGAGCACTTCTTTTTAAATTTGGCTTCATTGTGTATCAAAAGAGGGGAGGAATTCAGAGGTTAAATTCTGTTATCACCATTATCTAATTTAGGACATTTCCATCACCCCCAAAAGAAATCTTCTGTCCATTAGCAGTTACTCCTTTTCTTTCTCCCTACCCCTATTCCTAGGCAACCACTAACTACTCTGTCTATATATCTGCCTATTCTATATTGACGTTTTCATATAACTTAGAAACATACAATGATATGTGATTTTATGTGACTGACTCCAGATTTTTTCATTACCATGTTTTCTGTAAAAGCCTGAGGTTATGTTCCCTGGTCTGATGTACAGATGTTGTTATGTGCTTGTGTTGGAGTTTAAAATATTGCCGCGTTCAATAACGACCAAGGCCCGTGGCCGATGCAAAAGCAAATGAGACTTTATTAGGCTAGCTCGAGCTAGAATCCTTCCCGTACAGTCCTGACACAGCAGGTGCACCCCTCAAGGAAGGACCCGGAAGATCTACAGTGTGGGGTTTATAAAGGCAGTTAGTAGGGCTGGGGATTTTTCACTGGGTACGTCCGTTGCTGGTGGGTACCTGCAAATTCCTTTTTGTCCAGATGTTAGGGATTCAGCAGGCCTGGAAACTTACCTTGCTCAAGCAGGAATCGAGGCTTATCTCTGGAAACCCACCCAGTGAGCACCTAACAGGAACAATGGCTCCGAAGGGGGTGAGCTGTCTAGTGAGAAATTACTTTTCACAACACTCCCAACATTTGGAAGGGGACTTACCTTTCTTTTAGCTCATGTCCAACACAGTCGTGTTGTTGATTGGGGTGAATGCTGTATGTATTTGATTGTAGCTGCAGTGTCAGGCCCTGAAGTCAAGCCTTGGGGTGTGGGTGGGGGTGGTGTGCAAACCTACTCTACAATGAAATCAAACCCCTGACCTTGCCCTGTCCTCTGGATTGAATAAAACCAAGTGACTGTTATCTATAGAAGAGGATTTATATAATAGAATATGACTGACACCATTAAAAAAAGGTCTGAGAAATGTAAGTGGTTATTTCCATCACTTTCAATAATTTTTAGTATTTAAACATCTTGTATACTTGCAATTCAAAACACTTTTATTTTATTTTATCTAGATGTTTATAATAATTCAACTTTGGTAATTATAATATTTCTTTTTGAGTGATACAATTAGGGAGAATGCAGAGTGCTTGAGTCCCAAGCTAAGTACAGTATTTATGGGAATTACTGAGTATATAAAACTGTACTTTTTATGTGGCAGGTGCTGCTCAATTATATTTGAACACTTCCCTGGGGGACAAAAGTCAATTATCAACACAGTCATGTGGGAAAGAAATAGGTCAGCTGCAAACATTCTCTGCTAATTTCAGAAAGCTTGAGGGGCGATTTAGTTTGGGGGATATGTTTTATTTCTGTGGTCTCTATATTGTAGAGAGACTTGATAGAAACGACTGAGGTTTTATTTGGTATTGACTGTCATAGTTGTTTAATTTAACATGGTAGTTAATTCTTTTTAAAGATTTATTTATTTATGCATACAAGAACTGGGGTACAGGCCAGACATTGGGGGGGGGAGAGGATTCACCAGAGACAGAGTGGGGAGCAGGACAGGCAGACTGACTGAAATAAACTGCTGAGGGGAGCAGCAGGCAAGACAGGAGAGGTCTACAGTGGGCTGCACCATGTGGGTTAGCTGAGACTTAATCTGTAGGCCACCAGGAAGCATGTGTCATTTTTTAAATGAGTGTGCAATGTTATTTGAAAAGACAGTTCTGCCTGGCAAAACTTAAATATATCTAACTTACAAGTTCACTAAAAATTTCCACCATTGCCCAGGTCTCCCACCACAATTAGTGGCTTTGTTGAAAGCATCAATACCAACACAAAAACTGACCTTGGAGTTCTTCACAGCTTTGGGTCGCAAAGTTAATCAGAATTGGACTGGTGGGCTGGGGTGGAAATTAGGTGTGATCTGTTAAAAAGTATGAACATTCACATGAGTCTTAAGAAGCCTCAGTTATTCACACATTATTTTAATTTGACTTCCTCTTCCCATTTTACAAAAGCCCACTGCAACAAAGTAGAAATGCCCCCTGTCAAAGGTCCCTATCCCTCTGGATCTGCTTGTCTCCACACCTGTATCCTTCCTATCCTGTCCCATGAAAAGGTTTGCCCCTGCTCCCACTGACACAAACACACATGTCCACACTTGGACTCTGACCCTGCTTTCCCTGAAGCTGTGTGATCATGCTATTCCTTGTCCTCAATGAAGGGCTCAACATTTCCACTTGATGGTGATCTTTCCATTTGTCAAAATCCTTCTAGAATCTTCCTTCTGAGAAGTTCTATAATATGGCGTTGATGTCCTTAGAATCCACAAGCCTGTTGGTCTACATGGACATTGTCACTAATGGATAAGGTGGGGCAAGGAGGAGAGCAGTGGAAGAAATTGTAATATAACAATATTTACATTTACATTCAGTTTTCCCATTGTGAACAGGATCTCAGCACCTGGCCTCCTCAGCCTGTGAGTCCTGGAGGTGCTTGCAACTCTCGTTCTTTATGTCTGCTGCCACAAGTCTTAGAAGTGGGCTTCTCCCACTGCAGTTCTCTGCGTCTGGCTGTGAGAACATGGCTTCCTTCAAACTAAGATGCTGTTTCTATGGCAAAACACAGATGGTGACAAATAGCACCATCTTACTTCGTCTTTATGGACAATCTGTCGTTGAGACTCTCAAGTGGCATGCATCTCTTGTAAAGGCAGCTTCTATGCTTCTAGCCTGTATCTTTCTCTCTGGAGGATTACCCTGGAGAACAAAGGTGATTGGGCTTCTGCCTCAGTGCTCCACAAAACTAGCTACTAGCAGCACCTCTGTACATACATGTCAGCTTACACAAATTAATGTATACACCTTGAATCCTCTTTTAGGCTCAGGGGAAACATAATAATTTATCTATTTTTATTTATTTTTATTTTAGAAATCTGTATGGACAGGTAGGTACAGTAGATGTAAGAGGAAAGGGGAAGTTAATGCTGGGACCAGAGATGCTATAGGGTTTATTGTAGACCAGATAGGTGTGAAACCAGAGATCTTAGTGCAGAACTGCACTAACTGCACTAACTGTCTGGGGAAAATGACAGTGACTGGTGGGAGATGATTTCAGAAAGGTAAGTAAATGAGGATCACACCTGATCTAGTTGAGATTTTCTTCTTGGAACTATATATGTAAGGAGTCTTTCAATTGCAAATATGGAGAAACCCAACAGAACTGGACTAATGCTAAATATAGAATTATTGGTTTATGCAAACAATAAGCAGACCTGCCTATAGATAGGGCTTGTTCTAGAAGTTCATAACTTCACTAGGGCTTCTGCTCCTCCCTTTTTTTTCTGCAATTCTTTCTGCACCGCCTGCTCTTCTGTGCTCATGGTGTGCTTAACACACAGATTTCAGCTAGTTCAAATGAAGGCAGCAGTGGCTGCAGTGGCTTGGAATCTCCATTTTTCTACTACCCTACTCAGAGGAGGAGATAGCCTCTCTTATGGTAACTCCAGCAGAATGAAAAAGGAAGATTTTTTTTGTTTCATTTTGTTCTTTTATATATACTATATATTTATGCACGTATTTTTGCATATGTGTATTTATGCACATATATT
>NW_004567103.1:59916775-59918478 GCF_000260355.1 Condylura cristata
TATTAATTACATTTACATATTTGTTCAACCACCATCATCATCCAACTTCTTGATATATAGGACTTTGTAGGCTAATTTAGGAACCTAACACCTGGATTCTAATTCCTAACATCCAATCTATTATATAGGACTTTGTGGGCTAATCTAGGAGCCTAACTTTATATGTAACATTATTTCTTAATGAGAAATCTGTGCCAAATTTCAAATAACTGACTAACAAATGAATTTCTGGAACCACCCACTTATTAATACAGGGGTGGCTATTTGAATATTTCTCAAGGCCTCTGTTTTCCTGCCTACACAATGGAGATTTGAGTTGAATAGGTTAGGTGCCTAACCTCTGAGGTTTCTTCAAGTTTAGGAGTGTAGGACTTTCTGTCAGTGTCCATAGCCAACTATCTCATTTTGGTAGAAAACACTGGAGTCTGTAGTTTTATTGAAATCCGGTGTTACTTATTTGCAGAGATGAGCACATAAGAAAGGGTTATCGTATATAAAATATTATTAAACATATTAGATGATATTCTTCATAGAGTGTAGCACAGAGATGATGTGGAGATGTTTTCATGAGGGAAGATAATTTGTGATAGAGCTGGAATTTATAATTCTTTTAAGCATATGCATGCTGCATGAAAGGATATGCACAGATAGAGTGGGTTGTCAAGAGTGAAGTATTTGTGAAATGTGGTGAGATGGGGCTCGGATGTGCATCTTGGAAGCTATTAAGAGTAAGTTGGCTGAGGAGTAGTATAGCTCCTGCCATTATGATTGTTTTAGCCACTGGGAAGAGCAAGTAGTTAATGGGGCTTTAAGTCCATAATAAAGACTAACAAAAGTTCCCATATTGAAAGTTTGCTGAAGGTGAGTAGAACCACAAGATTGATTCTCATCATTTGAAAACACTGCATTAGGAGTTGCAATACCTTCTTTTCAGCCTATACCTCATTTTCCAAGGGCATGCATTTTGCATAGATAATTCAGCATATTTACCCATATTCTAAAAAATGAGGCAGAACTGTTTTTAAATGACATGAGCAATATAAAAAGTAGACTTTGGTGGATATTTTTATAATAACAAACCTCATGGGTACACTACCTGGGAAGGTGCACTTTACTATTTTCTCATCTTCCACTGAGGTTATAGGCTTCTTATTTATTATTTAAAAATATATATTTATAGCCTGCCTTTTCTAGAAATGACTTACGTTAGCTTGTGTGATATCATAGTGAAGAAAATGAGCTAAGAAATAAACAAGGGTAAGATGGAGTATTGAGTGCACAAAATGTGTGCTGGTGAAATCCTAATCATTTGCTAATTGAAGCCTCAAATTTCACTCCGAACTTTCTAGCATGTATTCAGAACAGAAAACAGGATCATTTACAGATTGTATAGTGTTCAAGGGCAAAGGTAAACTTGTTGTTTGGAAAACCATGATTGAAACTGAAACTGGAGAGAGATTTCTACCATGTTCTCATAGAGTTGGCACCATATAAGACAGTAAATTCAACCCTGAAATGACACTTTATAAATTGGAGCTATTTCTTTATAATATCCTCTGTATATAAGTGATGTCCTTCATCATGTTTTAGTACAGCTTGGTAAAAGGACCTACAGGTGCCCTCCCTGGTGGCACAGCGGGTTAAAGCACAGCACTAAGAAGCTGAAAGCCACTTCTGCATGAGTTCGATCCCCGCCTTCTCCC
>NW_004567103.1:59918653-59926663 GCF_000260355.1 Condylura cristata
AAAAAAAAAAAAAAGGACACACAGGAGCCACTGCTCTATGATTTTCAAATATGGCTGCATAATAGAATGACCAGAAAAGTATAGAAAACCTTCTGTGACCAATCTAATTAAATCAAAATATCTGGGGGTGGGAATCAAGCATCAACATTTTTGAAAATTGTTTAGTGATGGATGTGGTTTTTTGTGTCATGTAATTTAGGGGAAGATTTCAGAACAGTAGCTTTCAGTAAGGATGTATTAAGCAGGATAGAATAGGTAATGTTGCAGTAATAAAAAAAAACTTCCCCTCAGCAAAAGCAACAGAGATTTATTTTGCTTCCATACTCCATGCATCTCCTGAGTTGGCAGTAGGCTTTCTTGCTGTTGTTCTTTCTCCAACAGACTAGTCATACTCTGAAACATTTCTGTTTGGTGCAAAAGACAGAATGGGAGACATGATGGATTATGTATTGGCTGTTGAAGCTTTGCATGGTTATAGATTGTAATGCTGAAGCTGAAAGCTACAATGTAGGTCTTTGTCAAGTAACACTCTAAAAGTAGGTGGACTGTTAGGAGTGGGTAATGACCCTATTTTAAGAGATCAGCAATCCAAAGACCCAGGCTGCTGGGTGGGTTCTGCCATTCTCATAATTTAGACGACATTTTTGGATCCATTATGACCACTATAGTCATCACCATTTTCCTAGGCAGTTCAGAGGGAAAAAAGGAGAATAAGTAGCTTCAATTTTAAGGCAGTGACCCAGAAGTTAAACCTGTTTCTTCTGCTCACAACCCATTTACCTGTACTTTGTCGTGAGGCAAAATCTTGCTTCAAAGGAGGCTGAGAAATGTGCTCTCTAACTGAGTAACCATGTGAAAGCTAAAAATTGCAGTGACTCTATTTCTGGAAGGAAGGAGAGAATGGATATTGGGGCCAGTTAGCCAGACTGCCTATCACAATAGTGGTTTTCAGTTTGGTTTTAGCATAGAAACCCTTTCTTCAAATGAAATTGCAGTTCTCATCTTTGGTAACTGCAATTACGGATCTAAGTACCTTTTCCTGTCAGTTTGACATCAAAAAGCTATCTCAAATCCACCCATTTCTCTTCATCTCTTCTAGAGCCACTGTCCCCTCTCTTTCGCTTTTCTGTCTTCTTCTTTCCATTTACCATCAGATCATTCTCCTCACAACTTCCAAAGATGTCTTTTAAAAAAAGGAAATCAGATGATATCATTCCCTTACTTAAAGACCTCCAGTGGATTTCAATTATGTTTAAAATATAATTTAAACATCTTTTTGGGATGTCCAAGACTAATGATCCAACTTCTTTCCTCAACTCTATAATATTCTTTCCACCTCATATCTCCTTCTTAGAGTCTTTTGTTTGTGGCCAGTCTAAGATAAGAACACTCCTTTCTCATGCTTACTTGCTATCACATTCCATTCCATTCCCAAATCATCTTACATCTGTAGTTTTCTTTTTACTTAAACATTCCTATCAACCTTACTGGAATGTAAACTTCCAAAGGGCAGAGACCTAGGACTTTCCTGTCCTTCCACATAAAAAGTGAGCAGAAAGGCATCTGGCACATCAGAAATGTTTAATACATTTTAATTGGTAAGTAAATAAAATGACAGTGATTTTGAAATTCAGTAGGTGGATAAGAATCTGTGTAGGACCTACTATTTGTTGTCATTTAATGAGAAATCATGCTAAGGATACTGTTGATGTTTCCTTTTATGAATTGAGTTATTTAAGAAGACCATGTTACTGAAAAGAAAGTTTAATCCAAGCATTGAAGATCTTCTCAGAAATATTGGAATTTACTCAAAAACATACAAATGGCTGTTGATGAAGCCTTAGTTTTGAGCCCAAAGACATAGTTGCAGTATTGTTGGCTGACACACATATTTAAGCAGTTGTTGTCACCTGATTGCTACTTTAGCCTGTACCAAGCAGGCTAGTTCCGAGGAATTCCCTTTTCTAATTATTTTCCAATCAGACCTCATGACAAACTGTAGCCTCCAAATACTGTATTGCATGACTGAATGTCAGGGCTTTTAGTTGCCATGTGGTGACATGCAGGTAAGCAATTACTTCCTTCTCTCAGTGGTTTCATTTGGGTGTTCCATCCTGGATTTGCTTCAGAATAGTTTCTGCCTGAACAGAAGGGATCTACAAAGGCTCTTGCTAGGCACTGACTGATCAGCACTTGGCCTCAGCTCTTCATGCCTTGCGGTCTCTGCTTTGGTCTTGTGCCCAGTGTTAGATGCCTACATTCATGCAAACTAGATCCTTTCATCCCAAACTTCCGTGGGAGGCACAGGGACCCATTGCATTGCACTGTGGAACTTAAGGCAGCATTAGGAAAGGCTAAGGCAGGTGTCTGTACGTATAGCTTAGTGGGTGTGGAGACCAACTGGCAGTTTGACCAGACCAAATAGTGCTCTCAGTCAGGCCAAGGTCAACCTTAGAAAAGCAGCAAAGCCAGCAGGAGTAGTAAGTCCGCACTGCTGATGTCTTTGCATCTGCTAGCGCTCCACCTGGAAAGCTCTCCGCTGCATTTTCTGGTGAACTCCCACTCTTTTCCCTCATGATTGCATAAATGTCACATCCTCTGTAAAGTCTTCTCCAACACCCCCAGGGCAAAATTAGTTTCATCCTCCCTTAGCATATTGGGAACACTTCTCACATGGTTTTGAAATGATGTTTGTAGGCCTCCCCATTGACTCTGAAATCCTCAAGGTCTTGGCTGTATCTTATTTTCATCAGAGGCAGCACTGCAGAGCTGTTAATAGAATCAGCTGTGGAATCAGGTGGTGGAGTGTTGAGTCCCCACTTTCTATCTGTGTGACCTTGGGTAAATAATAAGGTCCCCAAGACTCATTTTCCTCAGCTGAAAATTGGGGGGGAAATATCTCCCTCACAGGGTATTTAAAGAAATTTGAAAAATGAAATCGTATATATATATATATATGTCCTATTTATCCTGGAAGAAAATTATTTAGACCACAACCTACCAAGATATGGAAACTATATACACAATGGAATAATACTTTGCTATAAAAAGATGAGATTCTGGGCTCTCTCTGGTGGTACAAAGTGTTAAAGCACCGCATTATGAAGCTCTCCAAAGCCACTGCAGCACGAGTTTGATCCCTAGCCAGGGAGCTGACCCACATGACGTAGCAGACCTCCCCTGACCCACCCACTGCTCCCTTCGGCAGTGTACTTTGTCAGTCTGCCTGTTCTGTTCCCCACTCTGTCTCTGATGAATCCTCTCACCCACCACACCTCTGGCCTGTACCCCAGATCTGTAAGCATAAATAAATAAATTGTAAACAAATAACAGCCATAAAAAAGAAGATGAGATTCTGTTATTTGCAACAACATGGATGGAATTGGAGGGTATTACGCTAAGTGAAATAAGTCAGAAGGAGAAAGACAAATACGGGATGATTCCACTCATATATGGAATATAAAGAAGCAAAGTAAAGGAACAAACAAAACAATGTTAAAAGTGCTTAGATAGAGACACAGAATGGTCATTGCCGGGGGATAGTGAGTGGTCATGGTGAATAGGTAGGAGGGGTTGATTGGGTGTCCATGGTGGTGAGTGTGGTGTAGTATATACAGCTGTTGTGGTGTGTAACTATATTCCTACTACTTCTATTTTTAAGCCATAATTTGAGTCAGTATTGATGCTTTCCATTTTCAGCCACTGGCAGGGAAGGCTTAAATTTCAGAGCCTCTGCCACTTCCTCTGTGCTTGTTAATGGAACATCTTAGTGAAGAGGATGATCGTATTGGTGATGAAATTGCTGGATGTGGTTATGGTGGAGGTGGTGACAGTGGAGATGTTGGTGGGGGGTGGGATGGGGTGGTTCTGATGAAGGTGACGGAGTGCTGATGGTGCTCATAGGGTGGGGTGGAGATGATGGTGAAGGTGGTGGTGGTATCATTATGGTGGTAATGGAAGTGGTGGTGAAGGTGATAAGAGGTGATGAGAATGTGGTGGAGCTGATGCTATTGTGTTGGTAACTCTGAAGATTTTGGGAACAAGTCAGATTCTGTCACTTACTCTGAGTTTCTTACCTGTGTTTCTCAGCCTGCTAGTTGGGATTCATGGCCCCCTGCTGCTGGAGAGATGACCACACAGCATTGATTCCTCTCCTGCCTGATTGCCTGCCCACTTTATTGTGAACTCAGTTTCTTCCACGTGGACATACATAGTATTTTTCCTCTAGCTCCCAGACCTTGATTTTATCTTGGGGGAAGTTAACTGGGTCTAGGATAGAGTTTAACCCACTCATCCCATCACTTGCTCTTCCGGTTTTAGATCCTGGCTCTTCACCGTAGAGCCATCAACACATCTCCAACAGACTAGATTTGTTTTGTTGTAAGTTGCTTATAAGTGGGAGGTTTTATTGCTAGAGGACCACATTTCTGACTGGCAGGAATGCCCCAAATTCTGACAGCCTCCACTCCTGCCCTAGCGCCACTAAAGTACAGAACTGGCAGTGGAGAATGGAGTTTCTTTTAAGCAATGACAGTAAGCTAACAAATATGCCCATAGTTACATCTTATTCCATTTTTAAGTGTATCTTTGATTCTTTTCTTTCTTTTTTTTTTTTAAAGATTTATTTATTTGTGCATACAGAACTGGGGTACAGGCCAGAGACTCAGGGCGACGAAAGACTTCACCAGAGACAGAGTGGGGAGCAGAACAGGCAGATCGACGAAGTACACTGCTGAGGGTAGCAGCGGGTGGGTCAGGAGAGGTCTGCCACACCATGTGGTCACCTCTGGGGAAGGCGGGAATCGAACTCATGCAGAAGTGGTTTCAGCTTCTTAGTGCAGTGCTTTAACCTGCTGCACCACCAGGGAGGGCCATCTTTGATTATTTTCACAGGGAGTTTTTATTATACAGTATTGCATCCCAATCTCTTAACACCATTTAACCTGTTTTCTTATTGGTATATTTAGCAATTCATTTGTTTACATTTCTGTCTCAGCTTGCTCAAAATTCATTAATAATTCCATTCTTCTGCTAACTTAAGCCAGACATGGTGATAACACTGAAATCTGGGGGTGGTGGCTAAATTCTCATGTAAATAGAGAGAAAGCATGATTGTCTACAAACTTCACAGGGGAAACAGTATTGAGCTAAAGCAGCCACATCATAGGGAGGGCACTTCAGGTAGGTTGGATTTGGTACAGAGGTAGGTGGTAGAGGGTAATGGGAGACTTTTTGGGACCTTTGATGACAAAGAAGAAAATCACTTTCTCAAGGAAATCATTATGCTGATTGTGACATTTGCCTTTGTTGATGGCTAACTACTCACATCTCTACTGAACCTTACTATTTCTCTGCCAAATGCACAAAGTAGAAGTATACACATTTCTTCCAAGACCAATAGCATTTGTGATAACTATTTTTGTGAGAATGTTTCCCTATTATGTTTTATAAATCCTTAAGTGGACACTAAATTCTGATCCAGTAGATAGAGCACAATATTTGCAGCAGAAGATCAAGTTTAAAATCATACTTTGCTATTCACTTAACCTGGAGTAAGTTGCTTCTTTGTGCTTCATTTTCCACCTCTATGAAACAGAGATAATGACTGCTATGCCTCATTGCAGGATTTTTGTATCTCCTGACTGAAATATCTATCTGTGAAAAATGTTTATACTAGGAAAAGGTTACAATTGCTATTTTTATATTTGACTTATGATACTTATCTTGAGGCACGAATGTTCTTTAACTAGGAATTTTTTAGTCTAGGAAAATTAATATAAATATCACAGAACTTTATGAAAATAGTTGTTCTTTTTAAATCATTTTGCATATAAGAATTTCCACAAATTTTAATATTCATTAAGCCACTCTAGCCACAGAATTTCTCAAGTTATTTTGAAGCTGTGAAATTAAAGCCAACTCAGTGGCAGACATTCTGTAAATTTCTGCCCCCACAGTGTGCTCTCTTGGCCTGAAATGTTTGTTTTACTCTCTTTTAAAAAAGATTCACTTATTTATGCATATAGAACTGGGGTACAGGCCAGAGGTGCAGGGGTGGTGAGAGGCTTCACCAGAGACAGAGTGGGGAGCAGAACAGACAGATTGACGAAGTACACTGCTGAGGGAGCAGTGGATGAGACTGGAGAGGTCTGCTGGGCTATGTGGGTCACCTCCCTCATCTGGGATTGAACTCTGGCTCAAGCAGTTGTGGCTAGCTTTGTATTGCTGCACTTACCTGTTGCGCCACTAGGGAGGGCCCATGGTTATTTTACTCTTGCCTGATATGCTCCTGCTCATCATCTCTTCATCCCCAGCTCCAAAGTTCTCTCTTTTGACATCTTTAACTACTCCAGCCAGAGGAGTCATTTCTGTCATCTTGCAGCATCCGAGTAGCTCTGACTTGCCCTTCTCAACTGTTGTCATCTAAATGCAAATTATATCTAAATAAAAGTTCAGTGTGTGTTGGAGGGAGGGTGGGGAGTGGGTGGAGGGCATGGATTTTTGTTTCTTTTGATCATTGTACCAGACCCAGTACCTAGAAATGTGACTGGTTCATAGCAAAGGCTCATTGAGTCTTACTGAATGAACAAATGGTTGGATGAGTGAAAATAGATCACATCCTTCCATTCCTTAAGAGGAGGAACTGATTTACTAGGAATTTTCTTGCTTTCTTCTTCTCAGGTCCTAAAGACCAAAGAGAAAAGCTAAATATTATAAGGTACAAAAGATGACATTTTCATACTATAATTATTTAAAATGCATGCTCTTTATTTGATTTTTAGGTTACGAAGGCCCTGTTGCTAATTTTATAAGAATCTGTGAAGATATCTACAGCAGTTTTTAAAACCAAACAAATGAAATCTTAGGTTTCTCTGGACTAGATTTTTAATATAAATTCTTAAATATTGTTTTTTCTATAAAAATGGTATAAATGTCATCAGTATAGAACAGGTACAAAGTATGTTTTTAATCTTTGTTATCCTAATATAAGATATGAATTTTTTCCTCTTACAAAGAATTATGGTTAAAAAGAATTATCACAAATCATTGTTACTATCAAAATAATGATAGCACAAGTTTTTGTAAATGGATGTTTGCCAGATTTTCTGTAGCTTCCTCTCCCTATACTGTGTTTAAGGAAGTCTTTCTCATAGTAAGCTTTTTAAAATTCTACTTGCAAAATTTTATATCCCTTTCAGCAGATGGGCTGACCGTCTTACAATCTCCATGGTGACAAGGTTTCTGTATCCCCCCACCCCTTTTTAAAATAGCCTAAAGTCACAGAAGAGAACTTCGATATTAATAGCATGAGAAATTTCAGTGTGAACAACAATTATTAATTATGCAGCTTTTGATTGCTTGTTTCTTAATCCAGGATTATTTATGTTATAGAGCAACTGTGATTAAGCATATATGAATATAATTTAATACTCATGTAGATTAAAATATGACAGTTGGTTTGCTGAAATGATTAGCTGTTGGACAACCTATTTAAAGAAGCCTCTACTTCCCAACTTGCTTTTTTCTAACCAAGTCATATTACTAGCCTCCACTTAGGAATCAACAGAATAGTAATCATAAGCTATTTTAATATCCAAGTGGAAGACAAAACTAAGGCTTTTTTATTACTGTGCAGTTTCTATGGACACCCATTTCTGTGTTATGCATAAGCTTGGTGTTTGTGCTAAATAGAGAAGAAAAATGATGATTTTTTTGGGACTGCTGCCATGTTGACTTGATCAATCCTAATATATATGATTGACACAGATAAAAGATAAAGAATTTCAACTCCAGATTTTCCAGATTTAACTTGTGCATAAATGCTTCTCTAAGACTAGCCAAAGCCTGAAAAGATATACATACATATATATATATATATGTATACACATACACATACACTATTATAATAGTTTATTTTTACATCATTTTGTGCCTGTTTCCAGCTCAGTTGTAATCCCCGTGGGCTTCCCATCACCAATTCACCTATGTGCCATCACCATAGTCCCATGC
>NW_004567103.1:59927121-59954013 GCF_000260355.1 Condylura cristata
TGTACTAGTTTGCATTCCCACCAGCAGTGCAGGAGAGTTCCTTTTTCTCCACATCCTCGCCAACATTTGTTGTTGTTAGTTGTTTGAAGATGTGCCATTCTCACTGGGGTGGGATGGTATCTCATAGTGGTTTTAATTTGCATTTCTCTTATTACGAGTGATGTTGAACATTTTTTCATATGCTGTTGGCAATCTGCATTTCCTCTTTGGAGAAGTATCTTTTTAGCTCTTCTGCCCATTTTTTTGATGGGGTTGTTTATTTTTGTTGAGTTTCATCAGTTCTTAGTATATCTTTGTGATCAATAATTTATCTTTAGTATTGTGTGAGAATTTTTTCCCAATCAGTGGGATGTCTTGTTTGTTTTTTTGTAATGTCCCTTTTGCTGTACAGAAACTCTTTAAGTTGATGTAATCCCATCTGTTTATCCCTGAAAAGATATTTTTTTAAAGAGGGGTGAATTTGGCCTTCTAAAATTGTGGCCTTTCCCCAACAAATGCCTTATTTTTGATACAGCACAGTTGGGCCTTGTACAGAAAAAAATATTCTTATTTTTGCATCAGCTTCTAAATGTCTTATTTTGCATCAGCTTCTAAAAATCATGTAGTCATGACTTAGCCTTGCTTGTTTAGCTGTTAATATTGACAGACTTATTCTATGAAAAGATGTAGAACAAAAGATAAATTGTTCTCTAAAATAATAGAAATTTATTAAGCATATCTGGAATTCCTGGAACTGTGATGGGCTCCTTGTAACATGTTATTGGGGCTAAAATCTTATCACAAATTCATCTGAAAATTTCATTTAAATGTCTGCTAAAACCTTTTCCTGGTTTTCTACTGTATGTCTCTATATTGACTTTCTTTGCTCTCAGCTGATCAGGTTCAGTGTGGAGGGTATGTGTAAAAGCAGCATTTTATTCTGTTGGGGGGAAAAAGTGCTGATTATGGGCCCTCCCTGGTAGTGCAATGGGTTAGGATGCAGCACTGCAAACTAGCCACAGCTGCTTCAGTCCCCGCCCTGGAGGTGACCCACATGGCATGGCAGATCTCTTTTGACCCGCCTGCTGCTCCCATCAGCAGTGTACTTTGTCAGACTGCCTGTTCTGCTTCCCACTCTGTCTCTAGTGAATCCTTTTGCCACCCCCACACCTCTGGCCTGTACCCCAGTTCTGTATGCAAAAATACATTAATCTTTTTTTTAAAAAAGTGCTGATTATGTGCTTATCATAGAGATTTAGTGGGAGGTTGGTCAAGGTGAGTATCAGTTAATGAGACTCTTGCCATCACTGTGACTTCTGCTGTGGGACCAATTTCTTAGGAGGCTAAAGTCTTGATTTATATTAAAGAATCTCTTCTCCCATGTTTGCCCAAACTACTGGGCTTTGTTTTATTTTAGGTTCCTCTCAAAGCTTTTGTGCAGATGGTTTCTTTGGGAAGTGATTCCAGGGAACAGGAGTGTAAAGAGGGAAAAGTGAACACCAGAATACGTTAACACAGTGGCCAGTCCTGGGGGCAACTAGTGATTATTGATACCATGGCTCCCTAAACAGTCTTTTCTTTTAATACCTAAAGGGCAAGTTTATTATAAAAAGGGAAAAGAAGTAAAAGACGCTTGCATAAATACAGTGGCCAGAGAGAGCAGCCTCTGAAAGGGACAGGTAGGCTTGGGAGGAAAGCTGCCTCTATTCCTTCGCAAAGGGAGAAGGGTGGTGAAAAGAAATACCTGCATGAAAGTCACAGGTGGTTAGGAGAGCTGCCACTTGAAGAGTCTTATAAAATGCATGTCAGAACTATGTGCCCTGGACAATGAAAGATGCATTTCTCCACTGGTATCTGTCCCACTTTATCAAAAGTGGCCCCACTGTGGTTTTCTCCCTTGAGCCACCAGCTTGCACACATATGACTGCCAAGCATTCTGCACCTCACTTCAGGAAAACCTGGGATCACAGCCAAAGGTACCCAGAAGGAGCAAGGCCAAGCTGGCTGAAGCCTGGGTGGATCTATTGCTGCAGCAGTGATGGGAGGTCATTGCTTACAGCCTTGGTGAAGGGAGACTTTTCATTTTTCCAGAAAACTTAGGTGGTCAGTTTTTCTTTCTCAAAAAATGAATCTATACTAACAATCTTATCTGACTGATCTTTCTGATCGCTCAGTTCCAGCATCTCCACCTGTTTAACAGGAAGTTATCATCTTCTCCAAGCTTCATGGAGCCATTCCCACTGAGGGTTAGGACAAGTTTCAAGTGTTCTTCCCAGAACATCAAAACCAGAGTCAACACAGAGTGTTCCTTTGTTGATAAATTTCTCTTCATCCAGCTTAATGTTTTGTACTCCTTGGTCTAAAGTCCTTAGGATGTTCACCACATAATCTTCCTGTGGTTCCTGCTGATATCTATTCCTTTGATGATTAAGCAATTTACTTATACATCAGTATACATACAACAGCAGCAGGATTTGTAATTCCTTGCTTGGGTTGTGCTGGGACTTGTGTCTTGTTAATGGCTTAGAGGCATTGAGATGAAGTGGCCGCGGCAGCAGCAGATTTTTAGAAAGAACAACTATTACCTCATTAGGCACCTAGTTTGTGTGAGGATCTTGCATTGTCTCTAGAAAAGGCAGACTGCTTTCCTCTAGCAAGAAGGAGTGAGCTGCTGTTAATGGCCTAGAGGATTCAGGTATTTGAGATCTTAGTCTCATTCACCCTAAGGAGCAGATTCCAGGTATAAAGACACCCATTTTCCTATCAGTGCCCTGACTTTGACACAGGATCCATATTTAGACTGTGTGCCATCTCCTCTGGTGGTCTTCCAGCCTTCAAATTAGTTCTTGAGCCTTTCAGCCCTGTCTTGTGGCTGTAGAAGGTGAAGTTCAACCCAAATACAGACAGAAGCCTTTTTCACAGTGTGCAGTGTGTTAATAGTTGACTAACTTTTATGTGTAATTTTAATTTTACTCTTCAAGTCTTCGAAAGCAATTAACAAAAGCCAGATAACTCTGCTATTCTTATAATTACCACTGGCTGCATATCATTTAAGTACCACAGCAACGTCTAAATTCCATCATTACCTCATCAGACTATGAAGGTAAAAGAATTAGTAATGCGAAAAATGGGGGAAATAAGGGGGGGATGGAAGTGCACGGGGCTATGGTGATGGCACATGGGTGACTCGGCGATGGGAAACCCATCAATTGTGATGAAAAAAAAAAAACAGTACAAAATGATGTTAAAAATAAACTATTATATTATAAAAAAAATTAGTAATGTGAGATGCTTCTGCATGCCAGGGATTTTCACTCTGGTGCTTGTCACCAGTAATGGGCTGAGCCAAGCTCCATAATCCAAATGGTCTGCTTTTGAAGTCCACTTTCTTATCAACGTTCTTAGCTTGGGGTTCTGAGAAAATGGAATCTGACAAATGCTTGCATGCAGGTAGTATATTTGGGTTGTGATTCCAATTGGAGAGGAGGACCAAGGAAGGGATAAGGAAAGGAGGAAAAGCCAAGCAAGCATGTTATCAAATTGACCACTGTTGAGGATAGTGAGTACTTGATGGCCAACATTTTTGAGGTTTATAAAATGCATCTCAGAATGGTATACCTGAAGGCTGAAGTGAAGGTGTATGCATCCACTGGCTTTGCTCTTGTTGGTCAAGAGGAGACCATTGGAGTTGATAGTCCTTCAACTCTGGGTTGCAAATGCATGAGTCTCAGTGGATCTATATAGGTCCCTAAACTTAGAAACAACCTTTAAAGCAAGAGTTGGAGGATACATGGAAGGGGGAAAAGGAGGCAGAGATGAGCAACTGTCAGGTTACATCTACTTGAATCTGGTTGAAGACCGCAGGGTTCTGGTTACCTTAGCATGGATTGGAGTAAGATGGGACAGAGATGTTGGAGGTGGTGAAGGAGGGATATTTGATTCAGGCTTCATCCCACTCAATTTGCTGATTAAATTTGTAACACTCATTCACTATATCCACATATTTAACTTTTGTAATTAGGAGTAATGTTATTTTAAAAAAGGTTATCCTCTTCTTAATAAATCTTATAGTCTTGAAGTGAAGATATGTAGTACTGCCTGGTGAAAAGATGAGTGTGGAGGAAAGGGAATGGATTATGTAATGAAATTGTTACTTGAGGTTACTTTCCAAGTGGCTTGTGGGGAGGTTAAACAGTGTAGCAAAGAGCCTGAATTGTGCTCAGTGAAGTCCTGGAACACCTGATTGGAACAGCTGGTTGCTGAGAATTCCTCTTCCTGGTATCTGCCTTCCTTCCTCCCTAGGAGGATTACTGTATGTTTTTAACAGATCAAATCAAGCCTTCAAAACAGCTGTTGCATCAACCAAGGAACTTGCCAGAAGTGAAAATCCTTGGGAAAAAAAAAGGATATAATACTTCTTAAATTGGTACTATCTTGGGGATCAGGAGAGGATAGCTAAGCAAGTAAATAAAATTTACTATTTTACAATGTAAAAGTAAGTAAGTGCCTACTCTGTGCAAGACCCTTGGCATAGGATAAGTAAGACTCAGTCCTTGCCTCAGATACAGGTCTTTCTGCTAGTCCTGAAGTTTTGTGGCAATATTGTTCGGTAGCTGCTGATAGGGGACTGTAGAGGCTAGCTTTTTGCTTTAATATTGAACTTGTAGTGAATTCACTATGATTTATATGGCTAGGATTTATTGTATCCTTGAATATGTGGACAGTTTCTTGGATTTCATAGTCTTAATTTATTTTTCTAACTATATTTTTATGCCATTGATAGTATAATGATCATAGCCAATTATTACAAATAAGTCTGTTTTCTTTTTTATGTACATATATCATTTGAAGAATATACTATGCTTTAAAGTATATTGTGAGTATTATGATGTATATTTGAAAATGAAATTTTAAAAGAATACAAGTAGAATATTTTCTTTTTGCACCCCAGTGAATGCAATTGTATACCTGAAATCCACTTTGGAGACCCCTGATTTAGATATTCATGGGTACATTCACATACTACAAGAGGGGTGAACCTTGAGCAATGTTTCAATCTATGCACTTGCCATTACACATAACAAGATGTCAATCAAACTGTGTATGGCTATATGTTGTAATATTTTATCATTTCCCCAAACCTCAAGGCCACTGTGATTCAGAAGCCCGCTCTTGTCTGTATAGTATTGAATCTGGCATTGAAGTGGCAGCCTATATTTGCAGATAGGTGTTATTTGGCTCATCATTCAGAGAAAAAGAATTTTGAAGGTGTTCTGAGATTTGAAAATTGGAGGGGAATCTGAATTTTCAATCTTTAAAAAAATATGAGAACTAGAAAAACTGGTTCTGCATTCTTCTAGGAAAATAATTGTCTGGAGATGACTGATGCTGCCTCTTTTCTAAAAGTATTGCTGTCTTGGTCTTCCCTAACCCCCATTCTGTCACCTCCTATTGTCTTAGTTCCAGCATGTTTCACTCAGTTATGTCACCTGTATGTCCTCAGTGGAATTTAAGTTGTTTCTTTTGTCTAAGTTTTGTGAAGGGTTAATTTTAACAAAAGTTTCCTGTAGTTAGATAAAGTGAAAAAAAACCTATTCAGACTTCTTTCTGTGAGAAGTGTTGTTTAACCTGGCTTATTCATGGAGAACCTCAGTGGAGTTACACCACACCAACTCCAACAAACATTTCTGGTTTATTGACATCTAGTGGTTACAGCCTCTGGTGCAAGATTGTCTGGGTTCAGCTTTTGGTTCTGCCATTTCCTAACTAGGATCTTGGGTGCATTACTTAACCAATTCCTGCTTCATTTTCTCCTCTGTAAAATGGATAGATGTAAAATAACTGGTTAACATGGGGTTTTGGTTGTTTTAATTTGCCAACTCCTTTAGCTTGGTATTTGATACTGATCACAAAAGAGTTTATAGTTGTCGAGAAGACCTAAATTCACAATGTGGAATGATCCATATATAATTTACTAGCCAGTTAGCCACCCATGCGTGCGCGCGCACACACACACACACACACACACAGAATAGAGTCCCAATAGCTTTCTGGTCTGTATGAGTTAAATTCAGTTTCTTCTTACTAAGGTATTAGTGAATTCCTTAGCGTGGAGTGGCACTGGGCATTGTTTTGCTTCTGGTCCATCTGGATTTTTCTCTACTCATCTGCTGATCTGCTCCTGCTGGCCATTGGCCCACGCCGTAATGCTGATCTGTCCAAAGGGGCACTTCCTTGTCCCAAAGCTGATATGCTAATTTCAGAGAAGTGCCAGCCTTTCTGTCTAAAATTTCTCACAGTTCACACTTCACATCCTGCCTTCTGCTCTATTTCCTTCCTAATTTGTCATTGCACAGGTCTGAGAGAAGCCAGACTTTAAGGAAGTTCCCTTTCTTCCCCGCTGTGCTCTGCCTCATGCCTGGTGTCTGTCTTGCCATTCTGCTCCCAGGTCAGGCTCCCTGATGAGGCTTCTTCACTGCTCAGAGCTGAGGAGAGAATTAATTCTACCTCTTGTCCAGTTTACTTACATACAGGGGGTACTGTTTAAATTTCATGCCCAGTCTGGGTGGATTCCACCTTTGCCTACTTTAGAAATGCATGCATCTGTCAGAAATACTGTTTTTCTGATTATTTCTTTGCTGTGACAGTTTAAAACAAACTTTCCTGTATAACTGACTCAGCACATAAAGGGACTGGATCAAAAGTAAAATAAAATGACTTAAAAGAATGGTCAATAAAGTGTTGTCACAGTGTTATTAAGGCTTTTGGCTGGGAGGACTTTGTGTACTGTATCTTGGCTTCCTGAGTAACTGTTCTTAAATTTATGCCCATGTTTTTCTTTCTATCTGTCTGGATGCATTAAGAATTCCATATATTGGTCTGTGCTTATTTGTTGCACCAATGAAAAGAATAGTTAGCTGATGTGTTTACAAACTTTTCCAAATAAGACATCATAGAAAATTAATTTATCTAGTAGTTTCCAGTATTTGTTGAAAAAACATTGCTCAGGTTATCAGAATATCCTCAAACCATTCTTTATCACTATTTTTTGTCATCATTCTTTATTTTGCTATCGAAGGGACCAGCTGCATTTGGAACCATTCATGACATCTCTCCTCTGCTTTGGGAGTCACATCACAGGCTTAATAGCTCTAATATTTAATGTCTATAAAATGTACTTAATTGGCTTTTTCATTTTTTCACAAAGCTTGGGAAGTGCAAATAAATTGCTTATTTAAAATTGCTTTTAAAAGCAAAATGTCTTACATTATGTGAGATACTTTTACATTACAGAGATTAATTTTGTAAATATCCAGTTAGCAGTTATACTAATTATATATTTTCCTTTGTATTTAAACAGTTTGAAGTGTTTCTGATGAGAAAGAAATACATACTCATTGCAAAGCATCTGAAAAATATATAAAGGTATAAAGGTCACAGATAATGTGGTAGTATAAAGGTCTACTAATATTTTGATGTATATTTGTTTTTCTAAGCATATCCAGGTATACAAGCAAATATATTAAAAAAATACATTTATATATCATTTTGTTACTTGTTCTTTTCATATAAAACTATACTGAAGACATCTTTCTTGGTATAAATAAGATCTAGCCCCTCACTTCTTATCCATTGTGTGGCTTTGCCATGATTTTCCTCACTTGCCCCTGTAGTTGGAAATTTGATTTTCTAGTTTTTCACTTTTAAAAGAAATGTTTTATCCTGTTATGATAAATTCCTAGAATTAGAATTTCTGAGCATTTGTATTCTAAGCCAAAAATCAAATACATTCCCATGTGAGCTATAGAATATCTTATAAAGTGGAATGTATGCTTTTAAAAAAAAATTTAATTAACATATTTTGAGGCTCACAGCATGTTATAGTATTAGCTTTATCGGAGCAATACTTTCTCTGAACGTATTTGAAGGGGTTGTATTTATTTGAAGTATCTGAGCACCTTATTATAATACAGTTTTACTTGTAGCCCACACAATGTTTCTCCTATGCACTAATAATTAATTTTAAATGTAGATCTTTTAGTATAGTAGTATGTAATGAATCCACATCTGGCAAACATTTACTGAGTTCTGACTGTTTAATCAACTTTGTGCTACTCATTAGGGCTATAAAGATGTATAAAATTCACTCATTTAAAAAAAAAATCTAGTGGGAGCAGGTAAACAAGTAATTATGAAGCATCATATTAAGCACTATTATTATTTTTATTATATTAGACTGTGTTCTCGGAAAAATGAAAGTTCATTTCCCTAATTCCTGCAATCAGTATGACTCATTGGGACCTGTCATGGGTTAGATAACTTTGGAATCAGTCTTTCTCTCTCTTACCTGAAATGGATGACGCCAACAAGCTGAGGGAGAGGCTGAAGAGCATGAGGGACTGGACAAAAATTCTGACAAGTTAGAAAGTTTGATATTCAACTTATGTTTTTTGGATTTCTGTAATGGAAAGTCTCTCTCTCTCCTAAGACATGATTAGAGTTTTTTGTATACACAGAAGTCCAGAGTCAGCGGGGCCACTTATTTGTTAGATCTTTGTATCAGTTATCCATTGTTGCATAAGCAGTCATATTTGTTACCTTATAGTTTCTGTGGTTTAGGAATTTGAGCGTGGCTTAGATGGGATTTCTGCTTCACCTGCAAACACAAAGTTGCAACAAAGGTGTCAGCAGAACTGGCCTGATCTGAAGACATGTGTGAAGAAGGATTGGCTTTCAAGCTTGCTTATATGGATGGTGGCAGGAATCAACTCCTTAATTTCTTTTGGACTGAGAGTCTCACTGCTTTGATGGCTGTTGACTGGAGGTCACCCTCCATTCCTTTCCACATGGGCCTCTCCAGCCAGTGAGAGTCTGCTAGCAAGACAAAATCATAATCTTTTGTTATCTGACTGATTATGAAAGTGACATCCCTCAATATTGCCATATTTTGTTGTTAGAAGCCAGTTACTGATGGAAAAAGAATCATACAAGACCAGGAATCTAGAAGGTGAAAATCATTGGGTGCCCTCAGAGCACTTTTCAGTGGAAATCAACATAAGGAAGTCCATGTTTGTGGAAGCAAGGAATAACCACAGAGAGTAGAGCATAGATTCCATGGAAGTAGAGAGAGACAACAATATCCACAGGGATGGAATACCACTTTCCCCTCATCCTTTGGGAATTTCAGCTATATAAGAGGGCCATTGAACTTCCCACAGGATGTGGAATTACGGTGCAAGCCAGTGGTAAATAGAGCATAAGGGTGATTCTAGTTGCCGCCTAGGTTAGCATAGAATAGAGCTATGAAGAAAATACTGAGGGCATCACAAACATTACAATCAAATTGGGATGATTTGACCTGGGAGGTTTTTACCTATGATCTGCGTATGATTGGCCTGTGTATGGAGGAAGATGCATCCCAGAGCAGAGGAACTTTCAAGGGTCAAATGTTTTAGGTAAACCGAGAGAAAATTCATGATGCTTGAGTAGGGAAAACATGGGGGATGGTTGCAGCGAATGTGTTGGAGAAGCATTTGGGGGAAGGAAATTTCTGATTTCTGAAAAATGTTGCATGCATTCATGAGCAAATTGATTATAGTTAGATTTTTGAGTAAGACCCCTGTAGTTGCAGTCTGGACTGTCAAAGGTGTGGTGGTGAAGGTGAGTGATGATATAAGAACATTTAGCTTCCGTAGCCTCAACTTGCCATGTGCCTTCACCCCTCTCTGTCATACTGTCTCATTTCTGCTTCCTTCTCCTTCTTCAAAAATCAGAGAATTTCCGAATTCCCTGAAGAAAGTTGTTTTTAGCAATTCTTAAATTGTTTTCTTAACTCAGATTTGGGAAGGGAAGGAATCATCTTCTACCTTACACGTCACAACTATTTTAAGTATTAATTAATAATTTTCAAAGCCTCCAGAAGCTTAAAAGCCTCATAGAGCTGTGTAAGTGTTCAATAATAATCACAGTCATAATCAGAGAGCAGCAGGACTCAGCAGGTATGAGAAATCATTCATATCTAGTATTACCTGGGCTGTGTGGTCTGCTGCGCCTGCATATGTGAGTCAGTCAGCCTGGGAGAGGTCCTGCTGTGAAAATGGAAAAGAATCGATGCCTAAAACTGAGAAACATAAGATGAAAAAAAATTGTTTTAAAAAGTTGATCTGAAGATACAACACCAAAGTAAAAGTAATCAAAGGGGAAAAATCAGATAATTAGACAAAAAACAGAAAAGCTTTTGTGCTTCAAACCACACTGAGAGGACATGTCACAGAATGGAGAAACTATTTGCAAATTACATATCTGATAAGCACTTCTTGTTTAGAATATATAAAGAACTTTTACAACTCATGAAAAGGTCAATGAATATGAAAAGATCAATAATACAATCAAAAAGTAACCAACGGGTCTGTATAGACATTTCTTCAGATAGACCAGTAATCCATTGCTGCACAAAAAAAGTTAACTCAAAAAAAGTTGCTCAAAATCATTAGCTACCAGGGAAATGCAAATCAAAACTGCAATGAGATACTGCTTTATACACATTAGAATGGCAGCAATTAAAAAAAAAAACACCATAATTTTTGTCAAGAATGTGAAACATAATGGAATATGTAGAATGCTGGCTGGAATGTGAATGGTCCTGACACCTTGGGAAACACTTCGGAGTTGCTAAAAAAAGGTTAAATATAAATATGAAAGTCTACCTTACAACCTAGCATTTCTATTTATAGGTATATACCCAAGAAAAGTGAAAGCCTATGTCCCTACAAAAGTCAACATAAGAATGTTTTTTGATAATAATAAGAATTATTATTCATAGTAGTACCCAAGTGAAAAGAACTAAAGTGTCCTTCAGCTGACAGGTAAGTAAAATATGATAGATCCATACAATGGAATATTATTTGATGGTAATAATGAAATAGTACTGATATATGCTGCAATATGAGTGAACATTGGAAAAATGCTAAGTGAAAGAAGCCAGGCCAGAATTTCCATGTGCTTTATGATTCTATTTATATGAAAAGTCTAGAAGAGGCAAATCTACAGAGATAAGAAGTAGATTTGTGGTTGCCCAGGGTTAGGAGGAGTGGGGAGCTTTGAGAGTAGCTGCTAATGGGTATGGGTGTTCTTTTGGGGGTGACAGGAATATTCTAAAATTGTGGTAATGGATGCACAACAATTCGACTTGATTAAAACCGTTGAATCATATGCTTTAAATGGGTGACTTGAATGGTATATGATTTTATCTTAATAAGTGGTTGTCAAAATTAAAAAAAAAAGTTTGGCAGCAGGAAGTCAGAGGGAAACAGGGCTGCTACATAGAGCTGAGGGTGGGCAAGGAAAGGACTTTATTAGGAGAACAGGTACCTCACTTCATATTATGTCATTCCATCTGAGTGTATGTTTTTAGAAAAAGTGGAGGTACCTACATTTTTCCTTCCTCACTCTATGGGACCTGGCCCCATTTTCTTGTTAAAAAGGCAGTGAACATTGGTGGAATGTTAATGGTCTGAACTATATTAACTTCCCATCTGGCTGTTACTCTCCAGGAAGTCTCTTTATTTGATTGTGACTGATTAGAGGTTTTCTTCATGTTCCATTAGTGCTGATTTGGCTCAGTTAGAATAAATCTAGTTTGTGATTTGCCCTCCTCTTATCCTCCAGCTTTCCCTTAGAGCGGTGTTCTTGTCATAAATAGCAAGGGATGATATTTCTGATTAGCTTGTATAGATAAGGATTGAGGGTGAAGTGAAGGTTGGAACTGAGTGTGAAAGAGCCCTGAAGCTTTCCTTCCCGGTCTCTAAGGCAGGCAGCAAGCGTAGCACAGTGCGTTACTTTGGAAAGTAATTTTCTGACTATTATAAACTGTGCTTCACCGAGACCCTCATCCAACTTGTCCTAGCTAGAGCAGTGCCAGCCTAATGGGGATAATTCCAAACAACCACGATAAGCTTCCATGAGGGCTCTGCAGGCCAAAGAAGGATATTTGGGCACCCCATATCTATATTGTGGTCTGGTTATTTTACACACAATTGCCTTACAAACAAGTTGATACATTTAGCCTTCACCAGGAATTTGGCCTCCTCACCTGACATTAATAGTAGTATTTGCAAAGCCAATGTGGTTGTAACTCAAGTCCTGTAAAAAAGGAGTAGAATGGTCCCAGTTTGTCATTCACATGGTGGAGCAGGAGCTTAGCATGTTACCTGAGTGTCTATATAACCCCTTGCTGTTATGTGTGGGAGCTTCATCCTTTAGGACACAGCTGGACTTTTCCTGCAGATTTGAATCTTTTGAAGAGATGGAATCTAGGACTGTGGCTGGCAACCTATTTCCTTCTTACGATGAAGGTCAGGGAGGGAGGAGGGTTATGGAGGGAGGGAGCAAGCGAGGGAGGGGAAGAAGGAGGGAGAAAGAGAGCAAGCAAGAGAGCTACAGAGAAAATCATCATAAAGAATGAAAGAATGGGTGGGATCTTAGTAAAGTACAATGAGAAATCAGCTTGTGAAATAAGAGGGAAAGAGAACGCAAACAGAGGGGAGAATAATATCAAGATATGAATAGAAGAACTAGTTAGGATGGTGAAGCTGAAGGGAGTGCTGCAAAGTATAAAATCTCCCTTCTTAGGAATTCGTTCTGTTCTAGAAATTTCCTTTGATTGTTGCTGGCCTTAAGCATCTGTGCCTTTTCTTAAAACTAGCTCATGCCCTCCTTTGTGCTCTTCATAAGGCCACTGAGAGTATTTCCTTGTTTTCTTGTTCCACTGCCCTATCATGCCCCTATGCCTTTCCTGACTCTCCCCAAGCACTTGGCCCCAACATAGTAAGTAGCACTTTCGACCTAGAAGAAATCTCAGAGGTCTAAAGATGTAGCTCTTTCTTTTTACCTACCACTAAAGAAAAAGAAATCCAGAAAAATTAAACAATTTGTTCAAGGTCATTGGTCCAGCAGGTAGCAAAACTGGGGACTCAGATGCAGAGCTGTTATCCCATGAATACCTGCCACACCCCAAGGACCCACCTCTGCCTGCAGTGTCTCTGACCTCTTGACTAGATCTTCTTACTGGCAGTGGAGAGACTGGGAGAGAAGGCCAGCCGTTGAAGTGTTGGCTTTAATAGCTTCTTTCATGGAGCAGAGGTGGGGGATTGGTATCTTTTTCTTTCTCAGCTTGGAAATTAAAGTGGAATCCAATTAGTTTCCCCTTGAACAAACTCTCATCCTTCGTCACATGGGTCTTCTGGGTTGCCGTTGAGGGCCCCTCTGGAATGGTGTGGGCGGGGATGGACGTGAGTGGGCTAGGAAAGAAGAGGAACTTTCAGATATAAGCCCACTTGACCTCATCTTTTACAAACAGGAACTCAGTACCACCAGGCCAGGACAGAGATCCCTTTTCCTAACTGGGTGGAAGCATCTAGGGACACTTTAGTCTTGATACCTGGGGCTTGGGCAAGCTGCCTGAGATGATAAGCTGACTAGAATTTCTGGGTTAATTAACTTAATTAAAAAAGTCTAGGTTTAATGAAAGGCAGGCGGAATTCTCATCTCCTTTTGAGATGCCTCTTGCCCAGCAGTGTATCTTAATTGCTGCCATCAGTGCCTCTGCCCAGGGTGACATCTTAAAAAAGGCCAGAAGTAAGGGTCTCTTAGATATGGGCCTCTGGTGGTCTAGAGGTGCACTGAATTGATATAACTAGAGAATTAAACGACAAAGAAAGTGACACTGAAGGGTGAGAGACAGACTTTTAAAAGGACAAAATAGATTGTCCTGTTTGCCACAGTCAAGTTGAAACTAGCCACAGCTGTAGGGAAGAATTTATGGGTGGGAGATAATCATCTTAGTGATTGTCCTATAAAATTGCTTTTGGCCAAAATGTTTGCCTCGATTTTTTCAAGTAATTCAATCTCTCTTTTCACATAGTTGAGCCACAAAGTGTGCTTGTGTTCCTAACATGCCTTCTTTCTCCAGGAAGGATTTGTCATTGTTACTGCCTGTGGTCATGTCTGAGTGCATGGTGTTCCGTGTTCTGGGATGTTCTAATCTCCTTTGAATGGACAGTCTGGGGGTATAAAAATACACTGTTATGTAATCAGAGTTCCAAGTAAAAAGTTGACGTTTCCTTCGTGATAATTCATTTCTCTTTCTATTCCACTAAAAAGCTAACTGAAATTGATCTTATTTCCCATCCTTTCATCAATTCTCAGTTATCCTGAAAATTAAGACATTAATTTCTAATCTGCTACATTCTAATTCATTTATCAGAACTTCTATTCTATATTCCAATCTCTGTTCCAAAAAATAAATGTCAACTGTTCATTACTTGTGTTTTTTTTTCCTTGCCTTTCAAGGAACTGCAAATGAATCTCTGAAGTCATTTTATTTAGTGAGGGCCACAGTTATGGGGAAGACGCTATCTTAATACCCCTGGAAGCAGGAGTGGAAATTCACAGGTCTGGGTGTGCACCCAATTGGATGAGTGAAGGAAAGGGATGTTACTTGCCAGTGTGAGACTATATATCACATCCTCTTTCCTGTCCTTATTGTTTAAAAAATATTGTGATAAAATACACAACATAAAATACATCATTTTAACTATATTTAAGTGTTCATAAAATGGCAGCGAGTATATTCACATTGTTGTGGAACCCTCACCCGAACTCTTTCACCATCCCTCACTAAAACTCTGTGCCCACTAATAGCTCCTCTTAACCTCCTCCCTCCAGCCCTTGGTCTGCTGTCTCTGTGAACTGGACTGTTCTAGGCACCTTATGTATGTGGGATTATACAGTATTTGTCGCTTTGTATTTGGCTTCTTTCATTTTGCATAGTGTTTTCAAGGTCCACCCCTGTGGCAGCATGTATCAGAATTTCACTCCTTTTTTAAGGGTGAACAATATTCCACTATAAGTTTATACCACATGTTTATCCATTCATTTGCCCATAGATACTTGTTTCCACTATTTGATGACTGTGAATAAAACTGCTGCTATGAAATTGGTGTACTTCCAATCCTTTTTTGGTAAAGCTTAATAAAAACCTTAATTGTTTACTGAAAATTAATTGTTACTGAAAATTAAGTTGGCAAATTATACCTCTTTATATTCACACACACATACACACACACATATCAATAGATGTTATATGCTCTGGGAATAATTACATGGTGAAAAATGATTTTTTCATACTGGAAATCCTCAGCTACAACAGGAGTGGTCTGCTGTGCCATGTGATTATCTACCTGGCCAGGGATAGAACTCATGCCACAGTGGCTGGCAATAGCTTGATATTACTGAGACTTTAACCCCTGTGCCACCAGGGAGGCCCGTGTTTGAAGTCATCTTAACAGATATTGTCCATGTTCAGAGAGATGATAAAATTTTGATTTTTTTTCCCATAAAATTGTATTGATTTTTTTTTTAAGAAAATACCTCTGACTGAATCAAATGTTTGTGGAGTTCAGAAAAGAAGCTATCTGAAGTTTAATATTTGAAAATGGGTGTTGGTTAATTAAACATATTTTTGAAGAATGAAGAAATTTCTAATTAATTAGCAAAATAGACAAGTGAATTCTAGATATTTTGCCATAAATGTAAAAAAATCCAAGTGTGTGTATATATTTTTAATGAATGAGTGAATGTTTGTATATATGTATACAACTAATGAAACACTTTTAATTCTAAATGTGAAGGTTAAAAATATTAATAATACTTTCAACTACAAGGGACAAGCTAAGATGTGAAGTACCATTTTTCTTCCTCTTGCTCATTTTCTAATGATCAACTGCTATCAGCAGATGGTCACACAATATGAGCAGTAAATAATGTAGTAAATTTAGCTGGTGTTTCTGGTCAATGGTACTGCCAGTCTAGCTCCTTGGACTTCAGCCTAACTTCAAAGAGTAAGTCTCCTGATTGGTGGGATTCACTCAGGAAATCTCAGAAGCTGAGAGGTTCAGTTTTTTCCTAAGCAGGAGACTCAGAGATCCCATCCAAAATCCTGGGAAACTACAATATGAGAAGAGGGCGTTCAGAGGGAGTAAATGCAAGACAAGAGATGGAAGTGAGTTGCATTTTAAGGGTTAGGAGTGAGCTGGATGCTGATAGTGACTTTGCTGGTAACACCAAGTTAGGTAGTATGGAAATCCCAAAAGAAAGCTTTCTTACCTTCCCTGTAGCAGGTAGAAGACAGAATATTGTTTCTGAAACAGAAGTTGACCCTTTCCAGTCCTGCATTTGGATTGAGGTTTGGCTATAGGAGTGATAGAAGGGCCATATTTTATAGTTTATTCCCTCACTAGGTATTCAACTAATATTTATTGAGCTTCAGCTTTGTCACAGGCATTATTCCAAGTGCTGGCAACGATGGGGTGAGCAAGACAAAAACCCCTCATGTAGTTTATATTCTGATGGAAATTTTTAGATATACATAAATATCATGTAGTTATTACCTCAGTGAGGTTAACAGACCAATTACTTCACATAATTTTATATATATATATATATATATACATATATATATATATACTTATTATGAGAATATTTTAAAATTTACTCTTTCAGCAACTTTCAAGTATATAATCCTAAAACCCATCCTGTCTTTCTCATGCAATTAATAGGATAATTAATGCTTATATTTGGTCTTTTAACTTCCAAGTGAATATTTTTCCATTAATGCTGGACAGAACACTTAGTTGCCTGCAAAATATTTTCCTTTTTCACAGCTTTGAAGGGAAACAAAGAGAAATCATATCTAGTGCTATTTCTTGTTTTAGTCTTTTGCAGAATCTCTGAGAACTACTGAAGGGAAGCGTTTTCAGCAACATAAATTGAAGTCTTTTGACCATGGACCAATTCACCCAGATTCTCCTTTCTTCATGCAAAATCTCCATGCCCCTCATTTCTTAGAGAAACTCAGACCTTGCATGTGGGAATTTGAGTAAACCTCTCATAAACAACAGTAATGTTCCTCCAGCCCTGCCTCCAATGACTTACTTCTGACAATTCCTTCCCACTGTCATATTAACTTTGTTTTTTTTCTACTGGATATAATGACTCAAGGCAAATTTAAACAGATTTATAGTCCCCATTATAGGATGACCTTTACTACTTATTCCAGAAATTTTCCCCATGAGTATTCAGCTTATGCAATTAAAAATCATTGATGCCTTATAAACTCAAGATTTTTTTTTTTTTTATAAATGGTTGGCCCCATTCCAAATGATTTTTTTTTTTAAGATTTATTTATTCATATAGAACTGGGGTACAGGCCAGAGATGTGGAGGGTGAGAGGATTCACCAGAGACAGAGCGGAGAGCAGAACAGGCAGATCGATGAAGTACACTGCTGAGGGGAGCAGTGGGCGGGTCAGGAGAGATCTGCCACGCCATGTGGTCACCTCCGGGGCAGCGGGAATCGAACTCATGTGGAAGCGGCTTTAGCTTCTCAGTGCTGTGCTTTAACCTGTTGCGCCACCCAGGGAGGGCCCTAAACTCAAGATTTTATTAAACAAATTCTTGAGCCTCAGAACACAGAGCCTTATATACAGCAAGGATTCTACAGTGAAAATTTCCAAAGGGCATAAAGTAATATGTTGGACTAACCAATGGGGAAGAGAAAAGTCATCTGTCTTAGTGTTTCAGAATCATTACACTTAATGCCAAGAGTTTGTTGAGAGAAGAGCTTTACCTGAAGTTGAATCCCTGGCCTGTCAGGGAAGAATCACTGCTGTGCTACCATAGGCATTTAGGACTGTGCAGTGATGATCAGTGTAGGGATTGATCATAATGCAATTGTGTTTATGTTGACATTTTCTCACTAGGAAATTGTCCTGAAAATACCAATTTGTTTCAGAGAAAATGTTAAGTTGGGGTTAATGACTATCATTTGGCACTGGCGGCATGCATATTTGAGTGTGAACAGAAAGGCCAGATTTTTTAGGTAAGGTCTAAACATTTCTCTAATTTTGAAAAATTCCTTCTGAATTTAATTAATTAATTTAAAAAGATTAATTTTATTTATGCATATAAGAACTGGGGTACAGGCCGAAGGTGCAGTGGGTGAGAATATTCCCCAGAGACAGAGTGGGCAGCAGAACATACAGATTTGACTGAAATACACTGCTGAGGGGAGCAGTGGGTCAGACAGGAGAGATCTGCTGTGCCATGTGGGTCACCTCCCTGGTGGGGAATTGAATTAGTGTTGCACTGGCTTCCCATAGCTTCACAGTGCTGTACTTTAACCCATTGCTGCACCAGGGGGGGGCCCTGATTTTAAGTGAAGGACATGTTAGTGAATTATGAGACCTTAAATAGACATTCATCATTTATTTTGGTTCAGTTCTTATCTGAGCCAAATTTGATAATAGGGATTTATAAATCTGAAGTTTCTAAATGTTACTGAATTCTTTTAAAATGTAAGAGTTAGGGGCTCTCCCTGGTGGCGCAATGGGTTTAAAGCACTGCATTATGAAGCTCTCCGAAGCCACTGCAACCTGACTTCCATCCCTGGTAGCCTGGGAGCTGACCCACATGGTGAGGCAGACCCACCCACTGCTCCCCTCAGCAGTGTTCTTTGTCAATCTGCCTATTCTGCTTCCCACTCTGTCTGGTGAATCCTCTCATCCACCTCTCATCCACACCTCTGGCCTGTACCCCAGTTCTGCAAACATAAATAAATCTTTAAAAAAATATATAAGCGTTAAATACCATGATATAGGAGAGCCATACACTTTCTGATGCACCAGATGTATAAAATTCTACTTTTTAACTAGAAAATGGGTTAGACTTCTTGGCATTTTTTTTTAAAATAAAAAAAAATTGACCAATTTACTTGTTCAGAATAACCCATAAATGAGGCATTCTCATCTGGCTGCAATGATAACAGGGGACCATTACTTGCCAGTCAGTATAATTTCTATAGAAATAGAATGTGCAATTAAAGTTTATATTCTCTTCTGTTGTAAAGCATGCTCATTTTCCTAACATCATTATGGCAGTTTAGTCTGTCAATAAATTATACCCAAAGTGTGCACCACATATATAACTATATATCTTTTCATTGTGTTCTCTATTCTTATTGTAATTTTTTTTGAAAAATACATGTTATTTGATACATTTTCCAGTTAAGTGCTTACTCCATGTCTATAGTTATGTTTCTGAGGACTTATTTTTCTCAGAGTGTCACTGCTTGTCTAGTATCATAAAGACATTCTTGCATTTCTTTGAGCAATACTGGCTTCACCCTGTTTCCTTGCCGGGCATGCCTGCCATGGGCAGAATGATCAGAAGTGTTTTCATTAGGAGATGAAAAGAAACATAAGACTTTTCTCAAAGAGCAGACAATGTAATTGTAAAGGTAGGACAGACCCTTTGTAAAAACAACTAAGGGCTTCATATGCTATTTAGCAAGTAAATAGAATAGGAAAAGTATAGGCTTTCTGTAAAAGGCTGGTCAAAGAAATACTTGGGTTCAATATTGACAATAAGATTTTTCAATAGGTAGATCAGAAAACTTTATTTCTTAAATTAATTTTTTTTTGCATTATGACATCAATAAGTTTCAGGCATCTATCATTAAAAATCAACATTTGTATACATTCAGTTCACCACTGAAAGTCCAGTTCTATTCTTTACCGTATAATTGATCCCTTTTACCCTATTTCTCTATCCTTTCCCCCCTTCCCTTCTGATAACCACTCATTTGGTCTTAGTCTAAAAGTTTATTTTTGTTTTATTTCACCGTTTTTCTATATGCCACATATAAGTGAAATCATGTAGTGTTTGTTTTTCTCCACCTGACTTACTTTACAAAGTGTAACATCTTTCAAGTCTATTCATTTGTTGCAAATGGCAGGATTTCATCTCTTTTTATATATCACATCTTTTCTATTTAACTATCTGTGGGTGGGCAGTGAGCTTGACTATTGTGAATAGTGCTGCAGTAATATGGAGATGCATGTATCTCTTCAGACTTTTTTTTAGTAGAAGGAAATGTTAGCTTATAGATTTAAACCTTTTAAAATTAATGTTTGGTTACATCAGACACAAGGGACCTTAGTTCTAGAGTAGTTTCTCATCTTCTTTACCAGTTAAAAACTTAGACTAGGGGCTGGCAGGAAGTCATTTTTGGAGAAGTATCATCATGCTCTCCTGGCATGGGATCTTACTCTCTGAAGAGTGTGGTTGCTGCTTTCCTGCCCAGAGTGTGCTGGGCCATGAGGCAGGAGTCTTTCTTTTGTCCCTGTCTTACACTAACTTGCTGCGTGATCTCAGCCATGTCACGGCTGTTCTTGGATCTTTGTGTCCAGCTGTATGGCAGAACCTTGCACCTTTCTCCTCATCGCACATCCTGTGAGTCTTTGCACCAGTTTACAGCTAGTCCTTCCATTTAAGAAGATTTAAGGGAGGGAGATTTAAGAAGGAGAGATTTAAGAAGAAAGGGACGCCTCCATCTTTGCTGCTAATGAGCTGGATTGCCCAAATAGCCGGGCTAAGGCAAGGACAACCTTTCCTCCTTGTGCCTCCAGCTGCTCCCTGAAACCTGACTTCCTAGGTGTCTTAGTCAGATTCAGGGCCTAAGGTGAAATGCTGAAATGTGTCACCTCAGTTAAGCACATTCATTATCTGCAATCAGGTCGTGCTATCAACCAAAACCCTATTTGTCTTAAGTAGAAGCTGGATAAGGGTCTGTGTTCAAAATCAGGCACAATAGACCCTAAAAAGACAGCAGAACTTGGAAATGGACAGGAAGGCTATTCCACTCTGGCATGAGAATAAACAAACCCCAGAATTACAAGCTCACCAACCTTATGCCTTACAAGGCTATTTGTTCTGTGTTCCTATTACAGGCTAGCATCCTTGATACTTCCTATATATGTGTGTGTGTATGTGAGTGTGTGTGTGTATACATATACACACACATATATAATATATATATGTGAACTTTGCCATCTACAGGAATTTTGAAAGCTACCAGCACTCCTATGTCTTGCTCCCAACACATTGGATCACAGTAAATTCCTGACATTCATTTTTTGGGGAACCCCCTGATGCTTACCAGTTTTTCTGCCAGTATGAATACTGAACAAATTCCATAGGCCCTGCATTTTGTCAAGGCTTCCTTGGGGGGTTTTGCTTTTTGTATCCAGCTGCTGAAACATGACTCCATCTTCCCTGAAGGTTGGGGAGCTTCCAGCTCACTATTGTAACATTTGGCAGGCAACTCCCAGGATGAGGGGCAAGCAGCATATTGCAGGCCTGCTGATGTCTTGGCTGAAGAATGGCCACCCTGGCAGATTTTCAGCCAACTGGGAGAAGAAAAATCTCTCTGGAAGCACCTCCTCCATTTAGGTCACAGAGGAAGCAAGGCTGCCCACAGCATTTCCTTTTCCCACTCCTAGGAAAACAAGAGTGACCTCTTCAACGCTGTCACCCCATCTGGGAGGGGTCAGGTGCTTTGGTCCAAGCAATAAAAGTGAGAAAAATACAACTTCACTACCGATTAGAATGAACTACTTCAAAATGTGTTAGCATGTATTTCATGCCTTCTTTATTTTGCTTGGAAATACATCAAGAAATCGGCTGTGTAAGACTTTGTAAATCAAGGATTTATACAGATTCCAAAACAGCCTAATTCCTTAGTAATGTCTGCAAGTATATTTCTTTAGCAAAGATGAGATTTGGACCTAACGACTTAAGGAATAACAGTTTGTAAATTAGTGAAATTCAGAGTCCCATGCAAACACTTTCTTGGATTTATACTCAAAGGAGAGCCTCCTTATATTATTAGGTAGAGAATGTTATTACAACATCAATAGACCGTTCAAAGGGAGTGAATGGGGCATTATTCTTTTCAAAATAAGATCCTCAGAGATGACTCCCTGAGAAGGCAACAAACACAAGTCCAGGCAAGAAGATCCTGAGAAAACACTTGGAGGCCTACTATTTGCCCCCTAAGAATTAACAGTAGCAGGATCAGCAGGTGTGCAGTATAGTCTCAGAGCTCCATCTTGTGGTTTGTGCCATCATGAGTGTTTTGTGATGGAAACTCAAACATGGCTTCTGCTCAGGTTTTTTGCTCTTCTTAAATTCAAGTGTTTGAAATCTGCAAGCTTTTCTCTAGTGCAGTTTTCAGCATACTCAGTTACTATTTGTCAAATGAAATGTTTTGAAGGATTCTCATGTACTGCAGAAGATTCTTATACTGTTTTATACTGGGAGGCGTGGCCAGGACTTGGACATCACATCTTTCAGCTGTGACCCACAGGCCATGGAGTTCACAGTAAGAATACTCTGCATCTAGTCTGAGTGGTCTAGAATATCCTGGTATCCTTTCCTTTCTCTGGAGACTGCTCTTGTTTTTTTCCATTTCTTTTTAAAAGATACATTCATTATATCATCCTTCATTTTTGTGCAATGATGGTTTCCCCATGAAATTCCCTTGCACCATCACCAGACTCCCTTATGCTCTGGAGACTGTTCTTAAAGGCGAACTTCCTCATTGAATTCTACCTTTGTCATATTAAACAATTTATTATCATTGATATGATGATGTTTAAGCCTTCTGAAGAATTTAATTTATTATTGAAGCCTTAAACTCAGAATTGCCTGAGGGAACAAGATAGAGAGAAAATTTTATTGGTTAAGTTGAAGTAAAATATTCTTGTGGTTTGTTTAATAAGGACATCTACATCCAGATACATTTTGATATTGCAATAATCAGGAACATTCTAATATTTTTGACATTTTGGGGAATATTCTGAACTATTTTAGAGAAAGGAAATTGATGAAAATACAAAATAAAGTAGTCCATTTAAGGAAATATTCTTGCCTAACCTGAGATATTTGGATGTTGCTTGTAATATGGTGGACACGGTCAGACACTCTCAAGGTAATGACAGGCTTTTCCTCTGGTGTTTTGAAGGGCATTGAATTAGAAAGTAGAGTGACCTATTCATTATGTCAAGACATTGGAAACTGGTGCATTTAACATCAGTGCCCACATATCAACCACTGACAACAGTGTTGCCACTGTTGCCAGTGTTGCCCAGGACACCCACATCCCAAATGGTTCTTGGGGGCAGCATCCCTGCCTTAACCCTGCTGTTGGTCCCACTAAGGACAGAAGGTCAAAACCAGTGTGTCCCCTGTGAGCAGCACTATCCAGTGCTCAGTCAAGAATAAGAGGGTTGGGGCAACTCTTCCCTAAAACTTCTCTTTTTATTACCCAGAGGTTATCTGTGTTTAGAAGGGTGTTGTGAGGGATGTTGTCGCTCAAACAGCAGCTCTACGATGCCGGCTTCAGAACTGCTAAAGCCAGACTGCAGCGCCTAGAGAGCAGAAGAGTCACATCCTCCTAATTAATATGCAAAGCATTAAATAAAAATTGGCATTTATGTGATGCTTTTCTAGACAGCAAGTTTTCTGTAAGGAAGCTGCTGCCTTGTCCTCATTTTGTGGTAACAGGGTGTAAAATATAGAAGGCCAGAGCAGGCAGCCAGGTTGACGCACTCTTCTTGCATGATACCTGTTGTTCTTGCTCTTACGCCCCCTGCTGTGTGGCTTGGCCCCTTCCATCAGGATCCTTCACTGGAGTCCTGGTGACCCCAGGGCTCTGATGGAGACTTTAGGCATATTCAGTCTATAGTCCATTATGTTTTGCCATTTGAATCCCAGTCTCTGCTACTTCCCCTGCAGAGCTTGGTCTCCCAGAGTGGCTCTGTTAAGACCTACTTTGCAAGGCATGACTTCTATTGGAATTTTAATTTGAAATGAAATTTAAATACACTGACCCAGTGCATTCTGATAATTTCACAGCTCTATTGGGAGATAAGTAATGAGGAGCTAGTCACTGTGAGTCCATCTTGCTCTTAAGTCTTGCTCTTGGGTTTATTTGGAAGACCTGTCTGTTAGTGAGAGGGAAATGCTCGTTTCGCCCCTGCTTCAGGAAGTTGATGAGCTTTATTTTACCCCCAGGTGTTTGGAAATAGGAATTAAAAATAGTATGTCACCTAAACACTTCAGAAATAAAAAGTTCTTACTTCTGTCATGTTGCCAATTACCTGCTTCTTGTTAATAAGGACAAGAAGGGTTTGCTACCTAAATAGTAAAGGAATGACTCATTCTGTTCAGGGAAACTTGAAATAATTAGAATTGTTCTTGCAAAAGGGCTTACACTTCCATTTTCCCCTTATTCGGTGTGACTTTTGCTTAGAACCCTTCTTCCTTTTTCTCCTTCCCCCACTAGCTAAATGTTGTGTCAGATTATTTAAAACTTTTAAAATAAGTGAATAAAAAATGTCTTCCAAGTTTGGTTCCTCTGTCCTTTCAGAATTTATAAAAAGGAGAATTTATAAAAAGATAGGAGATTTGGGTTCCTGTTACTGCTGGAAATGGTATTTACCCAGCGCACACTGAATCTGCCTTTCACCCTGATGGGTGACCGGCACTTGCTAGCACAGAAGCTGGAGGCCACACAGACCTCAGGAAACCTGTGCTGAGCTTTAGCAGCTGCGGCTGCCATGGTTTGAAGAAGAAATGCTGACGTTTCTGCCCCTCCAGACTCTAGGCCTAAATCCTCGGTGTGCACTCTGATTTTTTTTTTTAGTAACTTTAAAAGATGGCAGCCCACCCACAAAATTCAGGCAGAGATTAACTTGCACAGAATTCATTTGCATTGGCAAATAGTCTACACTTTTTCAGAGCCATTGGTCAGCATAGTTCTTCATTCTCATTTGCTTCCAGTCTTCTTGGCTATTTGGGAGGCCACGCTGACCTTCAGATGTGCCCAGCTGATCCCCATCTAGATCCTTTGCCCTGCTTGGCTCTCTCCTCCTCATTCTGGCCTTAAGGAAGTGTTACCTTTGCAGGGAGTCAGTCATTTTTCTGTCATCTATCTCTAGTGCATTTTCAGTTTTCTTTTTTTTTTATTTCCAGAAGCCTTAGCTGCCTGTTGAAAGCAGATGATAGCATCAGGTCCTGTACTTTTATCCCAGCTCCACAATTTATGTACTATAACTCTTCTGATTGTCATTCTGCTAGCTTCTGCTCTCTTCCACCTTGTTCTGTGCTGGAGGAACCACAGCACTGGGCTTACCTCCTGTTCCTACTTCTGCTTCATTTGGGTTCACAGATAGAGCAGGAGGAGAGAGTCAAGGTCAGTGCAGATCCCACTTACACTCAGGCCAGGAGCCTTCATATTTCTACTTTCTAGAATGGCACACCCCTGTCTACCCAGACACTCCCTGGCACAGGCTTCCTCCTGTTTTCCCTTCACACGAGTAGATGAGGCCCCCTTGTGGCCATGTTCTGCACTACTACTTAAGGATTTCCTCATTCATTCATACAGAATTGGGGTACAGGCCAGAGATGTGGAGGGTGATAGGATTCGCCAGAGACAGAGTGGGGAGCAGAACAGGCAGATCAACGAAGTACACTGCTGAGGGGAGCAGCGGGCGGGTCAGGAGAGGTCTGCCGCGCCATGTGGTCACCTCCGGGGCAGGCGGGAATCGAACTCATGCGAAAGTGGCTTTAGATTCTCGATGCTGTGCTTTAACCCGCTGCGCCACCAGGGAGGGCCCCCAACACCTTTTTAGAAGGTATCTTCTTTGGGTTCTCTGTTTCCCACTCATTTTGAAGATGCCATTTATTTCATTAATTCTTCGTGCCTCAGTTTCCACACCTGTGAAGTACACAGAACCTTTTTTCTAGACTTGCTGAAGAATTAAATGAGTTAGCATTCTTAGAAGTGCTTAGCAGGGTTACCTGGAATGTAGGAAGCACTATGTTAGCATTGTTATTTTCGTTATTCCTACAATTATTATTATGTTTGTTAACCCATTGATTGCCTTCCTGGTCCCCAAAGGCTTCCTGGGAGAAGGGGTGCTGTCTTCCTTTTGCATTCCTAGAACAATACTTACTCCATAAGACTTACATATTTACATATTTATACTCACTTTGAAATAACCAAAACCTCTCTTTCCTAGTAAAGTTCAATTTGGCAAACATTTGTTGCAAGTTTTATTGTGAGGGTCCAAAATCATGTAATTATGCATAATCTTTTTGTATCAATATTTGAAATAATTTTTAAAATTCTTTAAATAAACACGCATGTATGAACTTTATAAGCTTTAAATTTTCTACTTTCCCACTTAATAAAAAAATTTCTTAAATTACCTAAGTTTTTCAAAGTTTTAATCAAGTTATTTGTTTAGGCAGACTCTGCCTGTCAATGTAGAAAAATACATCTAAAAGAATGTTGTTAGGAAAACTTTCTCTTTGGGACTTAATATAAACCCAACAAGTTAAAAGATTGCTTATAGTACTAGGAACTCATGTTCTTGGTGGTATAGATTGTAATATTTCATTATGTTAATATATTTAGGTAGTGAGTATTACATTTTTTAACCTAAAATTTATCAGTTTAATAGTAATGATCCAATCTTGGCTTATAGTATTTGTAGAACTGTAGATTTACTATGGGGTGGGTGGGTGGGAGGGGAAATGAGAAGAGAGAAGATGAAGAGGATTAAAATAAATAAACTGTCTTTTCAGCATCTACAGTCTTGTCATGTATGTGGAAAAGGAAAAGACTTGAGACATTACTGGAATATATAAATAAATCAAATCAGCATACATAAGGGAATGGAAAGAAAAAGGACATTATATATATAAACTCAATATGTGAACAAAAGATCATGTAACCTGATTTAGCAACATTAGTGATTACTCATATAGTAATCAGTACCCTGATTATAAAGGGAAATGAAATTATGGGACTAGTTCCAGTGAAGAAAAATTGGCAAATACCTAGATGACTAAGCCAGTTTTGGCCAAACACTGGTTTATTTATCAGGATACCTATATGACAAAATGGGTCAGCCAGCCCTTAACATTCATTGCACTAGAATTTTTTTTT
>NW_004567103.1:59954578-59998809 GCF_000260355.1 Condylura cristata
GCTTCTCAGTGCTGTGCTTTAACCCGCTGCGCCACCAGGGAGGGCCTGCACTAGAATTTAGGTAAGTTTTATAGTTTAAGTTCCAGTAGCAGGCTTCTGGCTTTCAACCCTGGTGCTGTCAACCAACTATGCATCTTGGTCACATTTTGCTGCCTCAGTTTTCTCATCTGTAGAGGGGAATCATAATCCTTCTACTTCACAGCACTGTGAGGATTAAATGAGTTAATATTTTTATATTTATGAGTTCAGTGCTAGCTGAACTTCAATTTTTTTAATTTTAGAAACTGTATTATGATAGTCGATTGATATGGAACATAAAACCTCCTAAAGTGAAAAAAGAAACATTTTCAGAGAAATCAATACTGCCTACTCAAGAAGTCTTGTCTGAGAGCTTTAGACACCAAGTGACATCATGTCCTCCTCAGTGCAAAGAAAGATGAAGGCACTCCATTTCCAGTAGCTGAATTGGCCACATTCATGTCAGTGTTAACTGTTATTATTTGACTTGCTTATTAATCTTCTAGCAGAAATACCAAAAATTCTTTAAGATACAAAGTACATTTGGCAAGAGGAGTACTTTAAGTGAAGAAGCAATTAGATTTTATTTTCCTATTACAAGTTGTTTTATTAAAGTGTTTCGATAATATATGATTAAATCATAGTCTTGTACTTAACAAACTTATAATTCATTACGGAATTCTTAAAATCATGACCTATTTTGGTAGATGTCCTGTCTTTAATTGTTGATGTATTAAATTAAATTAGTTGCAAGTTAGCAGGTCTGTTGTTGATTTATGTGGGCTACAAAATATGTTTGGTCTGTGCACTTTAAGGGAAACAAGTTTAAACTGGATGTCAGGAAATCTGGCTTTAAACACCCTCCCCACCCCCCTACCCCCAACCCAGCCTTGGCCCCACCTCAGTCCTTTCTGTCTGTCCTTATCTGTTTCTTCCCTATTTATGGAACAAAATACTGGACGAGTGAGAAGAGGCTTCCTTTCCAGCTCCAACAGTCTCTGGATCTATATTTTGAAACCATCTGCAGGGCCGTTTTAACAGAAGGTCTGGAAAATTAGACTTGGTTTTGTGCCGCCCGTTCCTTGTTTCTACTTCCTTCTTCCCACATTCCCCCCACCTTGAATATCCAGACACTTGAATCATCAAGGCTGTGCTGAACTCTGTTCTTGCCTGAATATGAAATGAAGGCATTTACTTTCCCTAATTTAGCCGTCAGTACAGCAAAGACACAGGGCTGCAAGCGAGCTTTGACTTCCTGGTTGCAAGACCATCCTCCTGGTGTTTACCTTTCAGAGAGCTGGATGTCAACAGAAAGGGTGAATTTCTAGTAATGGAGGGAAATGTCCACTTTTTAAAATGGCTGAGTATGAAAGCATTGTCCTTTTTTTCTGTCTGTGACCTAGTTCTCTACCTTCAGGGTTTCCCTGTCTCCTCTTATTCTCCTCTAGCTCCAGGAACCCTCAGGACCCTCACACCTGAGGATGAGGAGCCACTAGGAGGGGCTGAGAGGGAGGTGAGAAAGCAGGGATTAGGATGAGGAGACAGGCTCATTTGTGAATCAGGCTTTCTCACTTCCTTTGGGCAACACCTGGTGTCTCTGAACCTGCCTTCCTTCCTCAGGGGTGGGGTCCAGAAGATCCCTATGGTATATATGGATGACAGTAGCACCAAGCAACTGTGGAAAAGGAATCCCTTACCTATGCCCTCTCTTATCCTCAACCTCCTTGTTTCCAGTTTCCAGAATGTCCTCCTCCCAAGCTCAGCTGCATGTTTTGTATGACATGTGACAAGATTTGCCCAAAGACTTTTATCTTATCCTTATTTCACTATACTCAGCTTCATTAAATTGCTCAGATTTGATACAAGGTGAGTGTCCTTTGTAGGGTGACCACCCATCCTGGGGCCTGAGGGGTTTTCTTAGGGCAGGGAGGGATATTAATTGCTAAAAGTGAGATAGTTCAGGCATCCTCCTGGATGTCTTCTTCCCAGGCACCAGTGCTATTTCTTCATCTTTATCTTGTAATGGGTGTGGGGGTACATTTTTTCTACTCCAGATGCTCTTTCCTAGGATTGCTACACCTGCTTCTTCCTTGTCTTCTAGAGACTATGCAAGGAGAGACCTTGTTCTCCAGGATGTATTTGACATTTCAGAATCAGGTGAAGGTGCTGGGAGTTGCCTCTGAATGAAAGGGAAGTGAACTGGGGCTTCAAGATTCTTTATTCAGTGCCTCCATTTCTGCAACTTCTCTTTATTTACCATCATGATAGATAGTTTGACTTCCAGGTGACCTGTACTGTCCATCTTCGTGGCCTTACCCTATTTCTCCTGGTTCGACTGTCTGTCCCAAATGACTTGGAATTTTCTCCTTCAAAGTGCTCATGGGATCATCTGTGAAACATAAACTTTCTCCTTCATTTTCCTTCCCAAACATTTGATAAGCTTAAAAAAAAAAAGTCTTATCTTTTCCTTGCTGAATTCACCTAGGTGCGTTCCTGTGGTTCATTAGATTTTGAGCACTAAATACAAGCATCTATTTCTCCTTTTCTGTGACTACTCCCCCAGTGCTCACCACAAGCTGTTCACCATGTAGTTACACATGAAATATTTTGACCCAACAGATTGCTCATTCGAGCTCAGTTTTGGGTAAATGACAAGGGAGAACAAATTAAAATGATATTCTCTTCTTTCATAAAAAGGTAAATAGAAATGGGATGGCTATACTTACTGCATTTATGATTATGAAATGATTGCATTTCATCCATTACCTGGAAATCAGGTAGGTTCAGGTTATCTGGAGACTGCAGTGGAACTGGTTAGGTGAAAGAGGATAGTGACGAGGCCTGGGCTGTTCTGTGTCATAAAATGGGAGGTGTCACCAGGTGTCAGGAGAGTGTGCATGGACTCCTGAAGGGCATGTCTGAATCCGGATCACAATGGAGTGGTTGTTCATGTTCATTGATATGGCTTGGGAAACTTTAATTTTGAAACATAACCTTTCCCAACTCTTCCCATTGTTGGTCTAGAGTTTATGATAACAGACAACAAAACAGTAACCCTTTGGCATTGTATTCGCCATTGAAATCCCTGGAATTCCTGGTCTGTAATTATTTCCTTTACAAGGGATGATGGGCTGCACTTTCATATGCTCTTCTTTCCTTCCCACCCTTCACTTAGGTCTTAGGTGACTTTTGTGTGTGGTTGCCCCAATTGAGTGGGGAGAGTTTGCCTTTGATTTTTTGCCATTCATGCATAAATAGGTCATAAAGAAATTTATTACTCACAGTTTGATGGTCTCTATGGAGAGCAGGACAAGTTCCAAGCAGGTCTGAAATGGCTTGAGAGAGGCAGGGGAGGTGATTGACTTTGGATTTTGGGATTGCTAGAGGTTTTAGGGATTGTTAGTTGGAACTTCTAGCAAGAAATAGAAGAAGGTAGCATATGGCTTTCCTATGTGGGTCAAGAGTGCAAGAAAGTGGGGTGAGATTTGAAAGTCACCAGGAGTCCATCATCAAAAATCCAGGCAGCCCCTTTACTACAGGCCTTCTTAGGAAGGCTTCTCTGACTGCCTCTTGGCACTATCTGATTTTACATTAAAATTTCATTTATCTGATTGTTGTTTCCAACATTAGATTATAAGGACTTAGTCTGATTTGTTCACCACCGGTTCCCAGGACTGAGAATTGAATGAGCAGTGGAAACCTTTCAGTAGACATTTGCTTAAAGAATGCTGTGGAGTGCACATCTTCCCCCCCGCCCCCCTGAACTGTCTTCATCTCTGATCCTTTCCCCCTGTGAACAGCTTTCTCTGTTCACAGGTGACTCCCAAGTATCTGAGAGAGTCTCCTTTCTCACTGAGAATTCTTCTACATTGGTATTATTGTTAGAGTGGCATTTGTTGTCCAAAAGATTTGGAGACATGAATAGTCTTGGAGCTTACCAACTAGCCTCAGTGGTATTAATGGTTAAAGAGGCTACACTTTGAGAAGAAATATGTTTGCATTTATATCTGGAATGCTTGATAATTGTCTGGCCTTGGAAATTCTCTCAACAATTGTCTGCACACATTTTCTCATGTGTACCATGGAGATAATAGTAGAACTCAGCTTTTAATTAAGTAGGATATAAGGCTTAAATTTATAAATATGTAGAGTACATAACAGTGTATAACATATAGAAAATAATAAATATTAATTGTTATTATAATTACAGTCTTCTCATTCCATTTGTTCAACTCCTATTTATTTAGTGCCTATTGTAAATCATGAACTATTGCGGGTACTAAAGATCAGGAATAAGCAAAATGGACCAAAATCCTTGCCCTCATGAAGTGTAAATTCTAATAGGGGTGACTAAAATGAACATAAGAAAAGCACATATGTTAGAATATGGTAAGTGCCAAGAAGAAATATAAAATGAGATCAGAAAAGACTTGAAATGTTAAACCCTATTTAACATTAGGGTTGGCAGGGAACCCTAGGGAAGTGACATTTAAAGACTCGAAGGAGAGGAGAAAAAGAGGTAAGTGATTAAGTGAGAGGAATGTTTCTAGCAGCAGTTACAATAAATGCAAAGGTCCTGAGGCAGAATTGTACCTGGTATGTTTAAGGAGCAAAACATGTGGATAGCAGATGTGATATAAGAGGCCACAGGGGACCGGGTCATGTTCCCTGTGAGAAGGAAAGCCATAGAAAAGTTTGGAGCAGAGGAATCACTGTTCCCTCTTATATTTTAACAGACTTTCTAGCTGCTGAGTGGTGAACCTCAGGTTCTTGTAAAGGCCTGTGGAGTGCACATCCCCCCTCAGGCTAGTTGCTAAGCTCCAAGACTACTCATGTCTCCAAATCTTTTGGGGAACAAATCCACTCTAACAATAATACCAATGTAGAAGAATTCTCAGTGAGAAAAGAGACTCCTCTAGGGACTTAGGAGTCACCTATGAACAGAGACAGCCACAAGGGGAAGGATCAGAGATGAAGACAGTTCAGGGGGTAGGGGGAAGATGTGTACTCCACAGGCCTTTACATGAAGCTGAGGTTCACCACTGGAGTAACCATATGGGAGCCATTGGTGACCTCAGTAAGACCAGTTTTGGAGTGGTAGGCACAAAAGCATTACTGGAATCAGTTCAAGAGAAAACGGGGATAAGTGAAATGAGGTTAATTATATCAGCAACTCAAGGAATGTGGCAGTAGTAGGAAGTGAAGAAATGGAGGGCTACTGGAGTAAAGTAGGGCCAAGAGAAGGTTTTTATGATGGCATGTTTATATATCAATGCTCATGGAAATAATCTAGTGAAAAGGAAAACAACTGATGATACAGGAGAAAAGGGAAATTTGGGAGTACAGTCTTGAATCAGACCTAGGGTCAGGTCTTGTAGAGAGCTTGAGGCTTTCATTCCCAGCAGGAGAAAAGGCAGAGTGCTTGGACCACAGTCAAGGAGGAGGGAGATGTAGAAGTTCACTTCTCCTCGAGGCAGTTCTGCAGATGCCCCTAGTGGTCTGGCCCTGTGCCCTGCAGAGGTGCTAGCTGTATCCGGTGCCTCTGGGAGATTCTACCCTCACCGCCTCCTCACTGCTAAGCACTGAGACAGATGGACGACACTTCCTACTGTAAATACGGCTCTCTACATGTAATTACATTTTTCTACAATACTCAAGGCACAGCTACAGTCACACTTAAAAGCAAATGTTAACAAAATATGCACACAAGAAAAATTCAGTGTTTCATGATCTAACAAGTGTGACTTCTGAGACTAGGCTAAGCAATTTCTGAAATCTTGTTAAAAACCACACGGGGGCACTCTACCTTTAAAACTACAAACTCCAATTTTCGAGATTGAAGCAAGGGTCTCTTTGCAGTTCACTTTCCTGAAGTTTTATTTTCCTATTAAAAGAGAGGCTCTTGTGTCACAATAGCACAATATTTTCTGCATCTCAGCAGAGCATTTGTAAGGTTCCAGAGACCTAGATTTTAATTTAATCCAGTTCCAGAGCAATCATTCTTTTATAGCCACTTCCTTTGCATTTAGGCATAATGCATCTTTTTCTCATTTCTGCTTTTTTAATATGCTAGCAGTGTATCTAGTTTTTCTGGATAGAATAAAGTAGACAACTTGGAGAATTTGGAGAAATTCTCCTTGTCTTTCTTGGTCTACCCTTCCTCCCCTATTTTCCAGGGTCTCAGCTCTGACCTTTGTATGACTACACTCTTTATAGAGTGAGAGAGAAGATTCTTTGGCACTATTTTCTTTTTTTGGTAAAGTCATCATATATAATTTATACAAATGAAAGTAAAGGTTTTTCAAGGTGGGGCAGAATTGGGAGAACAGTAAAGCTCCATATTTGTTTACTGATGTGGCAATATAGAGTTAGTGGCTGAAAATAATTTAACCAACTTGTCAGATTGGAAGTTAATATTGGGTTTTAGATTTCTTATTTTGTTATTTTAAAATGAGTGCCTACCATTGTTATAATGACAGGTCACTGAGGGTGTAGCACTCCTGACTTGTGTAATGAGATGCTGTGGGAAAGATACAATGAGCTTGTCAAAATTGTGATGCTCAATTAATAAGCAGTGATTGACGCAAGTATTTCTCATCCCTTTATTTCACAGTTCAAAGCTAAAATAGCATATAATCTTTTAATGTCTTTGTTAGGACTATCCAATAAGAAGATTACAATATCCTCTATGTAATGTTTCTATGAAAGCTGCTTAAATAGAAAAGAAATAGGTAAATAAAAATGATGAAAATGAAACACCTTAAGCTAAATCACTTAAAAAATCATTGTCTACAAAAATTCAGTTTTAGCCACCTGGTGTTTATATCTTAATTCATTTTGAACTGCTAAACAAATTGGTCCTTAAGTTAAAAACATTATGGTGTTTTGACATTTTATGTATCCCTTTTATTGTATTATTCTATTCATTGTACTTGATTATCTTAAATATCAGTTGTCACCATGGTAAACAGGTGTGTGTGACTTTAGAACACAGTTCTAATTTATCTTTTTTTTTAAAGATTTATTTACTTGTGCATACAGAACTGGGGTACAGGCCAGAGGCTCAGGGGTGGTAAGAGGCTTCACCAGAGACAGAGTGGGGAGCAGAACAGGCAGATCGACGAAGTACACTGCTGAGGGGAGCAGCAGGCGGGTCAGGAGAGGTCTGCCATGCCATGTGGTCACCTCCGGGGCAGGCGGGAATCGAACTCATGCGGAAGCGGCTTTAGATTCTCAGTGCTGTGCTTTAACCTGCTGCGCCACCAGGGAGGGCCTAATTTATCTATTTTTAAAAGCTTCATAGTAGCAGAAATTCTTCTATTTATTTGAGTTACACACTTCAGTTACTTTTCAAAGCATAAACAACTTTGTTGAGGGAAAGCTATTTAAAAGTTAATTTCTAGCCCTCTCTGAGGGCCAGAGCAGGGCGCAACAGGTTAAAGTGCAGCACTATGTAGCTATCACAGCCACTACAGCCCGAGTTGATCCCTGGCCAGGGAGGTGACCCACATGGCGCAGCAGACCTCCCCTGTCTTGCCTACTGCTCGCCTCAGTAGTGTACTTTGTCAATCTCCTGTTCAGCTTCCTACTCTGTCTCTGGTGAATCCTCTCACCCCCCTGACCTCTCACTCCTACACCTCTGGCCTGTACCTCAGTTCTGTATGCATAAATAAATAAATAAATCTTAAAAAATAGTTAATTTAAGGAATTAGTGTTAATGCCAGTACTATACCCCTTTCATCTCCATACGCACTCCATCCTCAGAGGGTACATTCTCTTTTCACTTTTTTAATCCAAACTTATTTCAGTTTTGCGTTTCTTGGACCGCTTCAACTTTTCTAAATGCAAACATTGTCAAGAAGTAGAAAATTAGTGGGAATGTAAGTTGGCACAGCCATTTTGGAACGTGGTCTGGTCCTTTAAAAAGAAAAGCCAAAAATAGAAACACCATATGATCTAGCAGTCCTACTTATGGGTATCTATCTGAGTAACATGAAACTATCAATTCAAAAAAAAATCACATGCTCCACAGTGTTGTTTTTCTTTTTGTGGCATTATTTATAAAAGCTAAAATATGGATTCCACCTGATAGGTGAGTGGATAAAGAAGTGATATAGGGCCCTCCCTGGTGGCTCAACGGGGTTAAAGCACAGCACAAAGAAGCTTAAGCCACTTCCGCATGAGTTCGATCCCCCGCTTGCCCTAGAGGAGATCCACATGGCGAGGCAGACCTCTCCTGACCCGCCCGCTGCTCCCCTCAGCAGTGTACTTCCTCCATCTGCCTGTTCTGTACCCTGCTCTGACTCTGGTGAATCCTCTCACCCTCCGCATCTCCGGCCTGTAACCCAGTTCTGTGCGAATAAATGAATAAATCTTTAAAAAAAAAAAAAAAGAAGTGATATATACACAATGGAATACTACTATGCTCTAAGGAAAGATACATTTGTGCCATTTGCAGCAAAAGGGAAGGACCTTGAGGAGATCATGGAAAGCAGAGTTAGCCAGGATGAGACAGTATTAGGTAATTTTACATATATGGGGAATAGAAAGAAATAAGGTAGATGAACTCACAATACACACACACACACACACACACACAAACCAACCAACAGCAATCTGATAGAATTGAGAGGTGCAGTTGGAATAAAGTATGTGGTGATATAAGGGGTGGTGGTAGGCATTTTGTTTTTTTTTCCTTAAAAAAATAAAATAAATAAGGACTCAGTTGCTTTAAATAACTAAGCTAATCAGATGGGCCTGTTCTACACAACAATCGACAGACCTGTCCATCACCAAACAACAAAATTTACATTTTTCTCAAGTGCCTATGGAATAGTCTCAAGAATATATGTTGGGACATAAATCAAATGTCAATAAATTTATGACGATTGAAATCCATAGCATGTATTTTTTCTGATTATTGTGCTGTAAAGTTAGAAAAAACGAAATGCCTAATTCTTCTTGGTGAAAATACATGATACTGTGACTGAAACATCTCCCAATCCTCACAGGGGTTTCCAGTTGTAAGCCACTCCTGACTTGCTCTTTTTATTTTACTTTTTCAATGATTTGATGATAACATTTTGTGCAGAGTGGTAAGGGGTGCTTCTCCTCAGGGAGACATTTGAGGTCTCAACGAAGAGGAGACCTAGATCTGGGGGCCAAAGACAGCAAACCCCACCCATGTGGTAGAAGACAAGGGCACACTGCTATTGAGGAAGCTTGAATGCTTCCCAACAATAACCTACCCCAGAAAAATAAAATAAAGAAGGCAAACTCAGGGAAACTCAAGCAACCGCAAAACAGCCCTAAGTTCCTTTCCCTGCTCACATGGATTTCAGCTGTGAGACCTGTGCAAAATGCAATAGGGGAGTCATGGCAACAGAGCGATAGCTGAGGGGGTGCCACAGAGCTGGGTAGAACATGTAACTTTCTGTAATTCTTTGGCTTCATGTTATTTCATTAAATGGAGAATCAAGCTAAATGTCTAACCATGTGATTCTGTAAGTGAAGAGAGTGACACATACTTAGAGAATGCAGATTGTTAAAACAAAGGCTGTGGTTTCACATACACATAAATCAAGCCTAGAAAGAGATGCAGCTCTGTAATGTGGCATCTCTTTGTAAAGGGATATTGCACTTTTTGTCGAACTTCATAAAACGAAGAGATTTTAGAAAAAAATGTAGCAATCATTAATAATTCTTGGTAGTCTTCATTTTTTTTTTAAGATTTATTTTATTTATGCGTGCAAGAGCTGGGGTGTAGGCCAGAGATGCAGGGAGTGAGAGAATTCACCAGATACAGAGCATGGAGCAGAACAGGCATATGTACTAAAATGCACTGCTAAGGGGAGCAGTGGGTGGGTCAGGAGAGGTCTGCTGTGCCAGATCATATTCATGCCACAGTAGCTGCTGATAGCTTCATGTTAAGACTTTACACCTTGGTCACCAAGGAGGCCCTCTTCATGTTTTAATTTTGTATTTGGACTGAATTAGTTGTTTTTTTTTTGTAAGGCATTTTGAAGTACTTTGTTCTTGTATGACTTGAGCCACTGATTGTGTGTTCTTTTGTGAAATAGTCACTGGTTTCACATTTTTTCTGCCACTTCTCTTTCAAGGTTAGCGATGTGTGATTCATATATATATATATACATATATATATATATATATGTATATATATATATATGAAACATTATTCTTCATTTTGTACATTTTTTCACCTCAATTATAATCCCCGTGGACTTCCTACCACCTCACCCACCATAGTCCTATGTGCTCTTCCCACCCCAGTTTTGATCTTGTTCCCTTCTTCCCTGCAGAATATCTCTGGTTTATAGATGTGTGATACTACACTGCCCTTCCCTCAGCATTGATGAGTGGTGAAAACAGAATGAACTCTGCTTATTTGTAGATTTTAAAATAAGAGTGTAGTTGTTAAAATAAGAGCAGTGGTTTGAGAGATATGTATTGGGGTGAAGATGATATAGAGGTGGCTGGAGGGGAACAATGTAGTAGTAAGCAGGTGCTGAGCAGAGGAGCAGGAAGGAAGGACCTTGGTTATTCTTGCGTTTGAGGTGGTGAGCTCATGCAGAGTCACAGTTGTGTGGGGACTTGTGTGTAAATGCTTTCTTTCTTTTTTTTTTTTTAAAGATTTATTTATTTGTGCAAACAGAACTGGGGTACAGGCCAGAGACTCAGGGGCTCAGGGGTGGCGAAAGACTTCACCAGAGACAAAGTGGGGAGCAGAACAGGCAGATCGACGAAGTACACTGTTGAGGGGAGCAGTGGGCGGGTCAGGAGAGGTCTGCCATGCCATGTGGTCACCTCCGGGGCAGGCGGGAATCGAACTCATGCGGAAGTGGTTTCAACTTCTTAGTGCAGTGTTTTAGCCCGCTGCGCCACCAGGGAGGGCCTGTAAATGTGCTTTCTTAAGTGGATCTTTGGGTACTGGACTTGTATGCAGCTAGGGGACTTTTTGAATGTACACAAACTTAAAAAAAATTCATTTATATATGCTTACAAGAGCTGGGCTACAGGCCAGAGGTGCAGGGGGTTAGAGAGAAGTGGGGATCAGAACAGGTGGATCTGCTGATATACACTGCTAAGGGAAACCACAGGTGAGACAGGAGAGGTCTGCTGTACCTGTAGGTCAGCTCCCCGGCCAGGGATTGAACCCGTGTTTCAGTGGCTGCAGAGAGGTTCAGAGTGCTGCATCTTAACCCCTTGTGCCACTAGAGAGGGCCCTGTACACACCCTTAATTTTAAATATATTTTCTATTTATGAAAGTCTTTTCAGGAAGACTTTATGTAAAAAGCCAATGTTCAGTGAGATAAAAGAATAAACAGTATGCCTTCCTAAGAGTAAGAGGTGAGGTTGAAGAAAAAAGAACAAAAAAGAAGCACTAAACTATTTTCAACATTTTCATTTTCTTTGTTTCAAAGCACAGTGTATAGTACCATTGTGTGTTGTGTCTAATTATATGAATGTGAGAGCACAAATGAGTGGTATCCAGGGACCCCCAAATTTGCATATTCTAAAATGGGATCTTGCTATCTGATACATAAAAAGAAAGCAGACTCTTAGTGTGACAGGTCTGATTAGTGAACATAGAGAAAGAAAGAAAGTTCCTAATAAGGGTTTCCTGATAAAATACTCATGCTTGCCTATTTTCTTAGTGGTCAAATTCTCAGCCAAAAAGGGTTAGCCCTGCTGCTGAGCCCCAAAATGTTGCCACAAGCCCACAGTATCTTATGGCAGCAACAGCAAGAAAGGGATAAAGGAAGTCTGAGACAATGAAGCAAAATCAAAGGACAAATCAATATAAAAAAGCCCTTGTCAACCTTCCTATATGTCTCATTCCCTCATGTCTCTTCCAAGGGTCTACACCTCTCTCCTCCATGCATCTCCTTCCAAGTCCCCCCAAGTTTCTGAGTGCAAGATGAGCCACAAAAACAAGAGTCCCTTTTCTAATCCCCCCTGCCTTCTGTGTTACTTGGTTTCCCTTGACCGGCTTCTTTTAGCGCCCAGGGCTAGGAGGCTGCGTTAAGTGAGGGTGGGAAACATAGTCCCTCCCTATCCTCAAGTCTTAAAATGAAATGTTATTTTTACACTTGACAAAACAGCACCAAAGAGAAGTATGAATAGGGAAAATAGGTACTTTTTAACTTTTAGAAAGGGTGTCAAATATTATCCTAGGTTTTGACAGTATTTTTGAAAGGAAAACACTTTCATATTAAGCGACTTTTCACCTCTCTTTTATCGATAGCTCACTGACATTCCCTTGCAAGTAGAATGTAAAGGGAGGATGGTTTTTTTTTTGCAGCTGTTTTCATTAAGTCAAGCTTGGGCTGTCTAAGGAGTAATATTTCTCTTTACTTGAAGTTTTTTTTTTTTTTAAAGATTTATTTATTTATGCATACAGAAAGAACTGGGGTATAGGGCAGAGGTGCAGTGGTGGCGAGAGGCTTCACCAGAGACAGAGTGGGGAGCAGAACGGGCAGATGGACAAAGTACACTGCTGAGGGGAGCAGCGGGCAGGTCAGGAGAGGTCTGCCAGGCCATATGGGCTCCTCTGGGGCAGGCGGGAATCGAACTCATGCGGAAGTGGCTTTAGCTTCTCAGTGCTGTTCTTTAACCCGCTGCACCACCAGGGAGGGCCTACTTGAAGTTTTAACCTTTTCTGTACCAATCTTTGATTTTTTTTTTATTTGAAGTTGTTCTAAAACAGACTGTGTTTTTCTACTTCCTGAAATAGAAGGTACAGAATGAAATTTGAAAAAAAAAATCTCTTTACTGCCTCAGAGTTGTTACTGCCTCATAGTTGTTTTTGTGAACTTTGAGAGAGAGCGAGCCATATGCAGGTAGTAGATTAAATGTATGCATGTTTTAAGTGCCCTGATTTTAGCTTTTTGCCTCCTTCCAGTATTGTTTCAGAAGATGAAGTGTCCTGGACTTTCCTTTCCAGGGCTTCCTCCTCCAGATGCTTTCTTCATCTTTGTTTCCAGATTCACAATCACTATTAGCAAGTCAAACCAGAGAGAAAGGTCAGAGTTAGGAAAGCAAAGGTTAATTCAAAAGCTGGAATCCTGAGGTGACTGGACTAACCTCCTGAGGGCCCACCTTCAGACTCTCAACTTGAGGGGCCTTAAAGGGACTGGAGCTGTGTGATCAGCGTGTCCTATTTTGATGTTATCTTGACTCTTGGCCATTTGGTGATTGGCTAGTGTCATTCCTCAAGGGCAGAGATTATGGTATCTGTGGGTGCCAAATCCTGTTTGCACTAAGTAAATGCAGGGTTGGTGAATCACTCCAAAATTCCTCCATCTTGGTCTCAGCTGCTTTTATCTACAAAAAGATAAACAGGGCAGGAATGAAGAATTTCTACAATGCGTGAACAAGAACAGAGCAAAGATGAGGACAGTGACTGCTTTGTCTTCTGTCTTAAGGGCAATAGGCAAAGGTTCGTCCTCTGTTACTACTTCTTGTGAATAGTAGTGGAGGTTTGGGGGTCTGCTGAAGAAAAATCTTTTCCTAGTTAACTTGAGGTGTGACTGATTATTCAGGGTTGTAATCCCAATTGTTTATACCCTTGAGTTACAATTTCTTTCTTTCTTTTTAAAGATTTATTTATTTATGCATACAGAACTGGGGTACAGGCCAGAGGCTCAGGGGTGGCGAGAGGCTTCACCAGAGACAGAGTGGGGAGCAGAACAGGCAGATCAACGAAGTACACTGCTGAGGGGAGCAGCTGGCGGGTCAGGAGAGGTCTGCCACACCATGTGGTCACCTCCGGGGCAGGTGGGAATCGAACTCATGCAAAAGTGGCTTAAGCTTCTCAGTGCAGTGCTTTAACACGCTGTGCCACCAGGGAGGGCCCCCCCTTTTTCTTTATCTTTTTCTTTTTTTTTGATGTTTACATTCCCCAGCCTGTAGGAGACAGAAGAAGCTAAGCAATTAAGGAGACAAGGGCCAAAAGAAGCTGACAAACAGGTTAGGGGCAAAAGAAACCTCCAAACCAAAAACTGAAGTTTAATGGCTTGTCACTTCATACATGACATGTGAAGAGACTTTTCTTCAGATAGCTGGAGTTTTGAATTTCTGTTGATGCAGCCCCTCTTCCCCTGGGTTACCCCATCTCCTTATTCTCAGTTCTCAGCCCCCAGTCAGCTTGAAGCTCAACTCAAGGTCGCTGCATTTCTTGCTCAGGGGTATGCCTCAGCTCACTAAATTTGTAAGTACATGCCTCAATGGGAAAAGTCTAGATAAGTCTTGCTCCATTCTAACTCTCTCACTTGTGTGGTCATCTATTAATTTATCACAGTTGGTTATACTCTTGAACTCCATTTCTTCTTGCCCTCTAGGAATTTCTCCTTTGTTTTTGGTGGCAGTTAGCCATCTCCATCCTGATATCAAAGTAATGATAAAAATACCCCCTCCACCCCCCACCTGCCCCAATTTCCCTAAGCTGCTAAGAGATCTGCTGTCTCTTTCCATTGTTGTCAAACATCTTTCAAGAGCCATCTTTGGAAGAACTGCCTTTATTTCCTCAGGTCCAGTTTGCTTCTTAGACAGCAGCATTTGGTTTCTTGCCTCCATCACCCTGTACTGACCTGCTCTCTGAAAAGTCATCTTGACTTTGCTGCCAATTTTTTTTTTCTTTTTTGCCCTATCATTTAAAAAAAAAATTGAGATAGCACTGCATTACAACATTGTATCTGATTTAGGGTGTATGTTCTTTCATACCTCTTCAGATACAGGTTACCACACCCCTTCCACCTCTACCACAGTCTATTAAGCTCCTTCCCTCCTTTACTGCTTCTCCCTACCCTTACTTTCTGAGAGTCCTCAATTCTTTTGACTTCCAGATTTGTTTGGTTTCATTTTGATTATTTCTTTCTATTTTACATATGAGTGATTCTTGATTTCCAGGTTTGTTTGGTTTCGTTTTGATTATTTCTTTCTATTTTACATATGAGTGAAATTGTTGGTATTCATTTTTCTCCTCTAACTAATTTTGCTTAGTATAATCCTTTCTAGTTCATCCATGTTGTCACAAATGGCAAGACTGTCTTTTTTTATGGTGACTAGTCTTTCATCATACATAGGAACATCTTTTTTATTGACTCATCTGTTTATAGGGACTTAGGTTGTTTCTATAACTTGGCTATTGTAACTAGTGCTGCAGTGAACATAGGTTCACTGCCAGTTTCTAAGACTTCATAAAATGCCCCTTACCCTCTCATCAGCATGTCAGTTTTCTAAAAATTTTCCTCACTGTGGCTTTTGAGACTTTGTCCACTGCTTCTTCTGTTTCTGTAGCTGGTTCCTTTGGATTGTTAGAACACTCTGAGTTCTTACTTGATGACATTCTTATTCTACATTGCCTTTGGACAACCATATACATTTATGTGCTGTATGCTTCTGAATAATTTTACTTTTCCCAGTGCACATTTGAAAGCCAAAGGGAAAGTGATCTGTTGGTGGTCCCCTTCAGGTACACAAGGTCCTCAAAGAATGTTTTGCTCAGTTTGTTGTTCCCTTGTAATATTGATGGGAAGTAAGCAATCCCTTCCAACATTGTAAGAAACCATTAGCAGACCTGCTTTCATGATTATACACTGTATATGGTTTTACTTAAATTCACAGTTTCCAAGAACCTATAAATCACATTAAGTGATGATTTCCTGGATGAACAGTTCATTGTTCATTTGAAATATCTCTCCAAACAAGACCATGCCTGTCTTTGAAAAGGGCTTTTGTTCAACAGGCAGCATGTATGATGTCAAAATATCTAATTATGTGTTAGATACCATAGTGTCTAAGACTTGAGCTGCCAGGTGTTGCTAAGACATTCCTTTGGCCAGAGCTCATTACTATGCCTAATTCTCTTTTCATGTCATGTCCAAATGTTTTTCTTTTATATTTAATTTTTACTTTCCCACTTCTATTCCTAGTTCTTAGCTTGCAACCCCAAGTGATTTCTTTAATGTCTGTTTTGTTATTGCTGCTTGGCTAGGCTTATTGTGTAGGCATCCATTTTCTGTAGTGCAGTGTCTGTACCATGACTTAACCTCTTTCTTTACTGCAATGCATAAAAGGTACACTATTTTCTCCTTGCCTTTAGAGCCAAGATGAATGGCCACTAGAAGCAACCAGAAAACTGGTAACGTTGGAAGTTTACAATCCCAAATTCCATATCTGAGGAGCCTCTGTTCTGAGCCTCTGTTCCTAATATGTCAGAACCAGGTAGACAGGGCTGTCTGCTCCTGAGTCCTGATGGGTTCTTATCCGCAAGCCCCTAGTAGTGTCAGAGACATACTGGAAGGGTAAGGAGAAGAATGCTACCCATTATCTTGATCCTGCCAAAACCCAGTTGGTCCTAAAAATGCATAATAACCTCTCTGTTAAACCATCACAGCCCTAACATTTCACAAGGAAGCTGTTAAGGACCCCTCAGCAGGAGGCTCTCCTTTTCCCCAAAGAGTAGGGTTCATAATAAACAGGATCAAGACCTCTGAGTTCTAGAGACTTGACTTAACTTGGAGATAGTCATGAGTCAGTACCAAAGCCACAGGCCGCAAGATTCAAAATTTTGAGTTCAACAAAGTGAATAAGCAAGATAAAACAAAAGCAGATGCTTAGGGATTATGACAACAGAAAATTAGTCACCAGAGGGAAAGTGGCTTGAGGTTTCGGGATGGAACTGACTGGATGATGGTGAGTGGTAATTCGACCTTTGGTAGTGGGTGGGGTGTGGTAGATTTGCTTGTTAAGGTGTGATGTTGTACTCCTGGAACTTAAACAATGTTATAAACCAATGTTACTTCAGTAAAAACTGAGCAAATAAACAAGCAAACAAAAATAAAATTCTTGTGTTGGAGACAACTAGAAGCTCAGCAATACTTTCTCCTCACGTTTTAGGGCTTCATCCACTGTCTGGGTCCTCCTTGCTCTCTCAGCTCCCATCCAAACTGCCTCACAGTCTAAAGATCCTTCTTGCTTCTCTCTCACCACCACACGCATGCTGATTTAGCTTGTATTTACATGGCAGGGTCAATCTCTCACAGAAGTTGTATGAGTTGTTTGAGAATTCCAAAAAGGTAAGAGAAAAGGGAGAAAACTTTAGTGAGGATTTACTCCATCCTCAGCCCCTTGCACAAATACACATACATAGCATGCACACACATGTGTGTATCTGGTGGTCATGCAACTATAATCTGTCTACCTGGCATTTTAACTTCTCTTAACCATTATTCTTGGCATGAACATTTTCCACATTATCAGAAAACCTTTTGATTTTGTCTGTTCATCCATTTTTCCTTCCAGTTTTCCACATATTCTTTTATAAGCCCGTCTACCCCCACAGTCAGCCATCTACGCATCCATTCACCCATTTATCCACCCATTAAACTTGTATTGAAGAACTCTTTTGTGCCATTTCAGTTAAATATAAGGAAATCAAAATTTGATGATAATTTCCCTTCATTCTACTCTTTCTGGCCTTGGACACAAGAACATAAGAACTTTAACATTCTGTATCAGTTCTAACTGGCCATCAGTAGAAGTAGGATTGAAAAGATGCTTATATATAAAATCATATCTCTAAGGCATAGCAGTAACCAGAAATGATTTGTAATAACTTCTATCATCTAATTTTACTGAAGAAAAAGTAGTATGGCAGAAAATTGCCATCTGAGTAAAAACCTGAAAAGCCTGTCAGAAATACTCCCAAATAGAAGCACTAGTACATAATGGCCTTAGTTCAACCTAGAAGTCTGGCCTCTGCGTTATTATCAAGCAATATACATTTTCCAGGCATCAGAGAACAACCACATTATGGTGTCTATTCCCCTCTCCCCCCAAACCAGTTCCTAAACACCATCCACTCCTTGCCCCCTTGAGTACATCCATTCCCACCAATAAGCTGCTTTGCATCTCTCTAGCCCAAGAGGAAAAATGTCACATAGTAGTTTTTAAGCATCCAAATTTTGTAGCTTTAACTATTTAAATGAGAAGTTTTCTCAGTTATTTGATGCCATTTTCTTTTGAAAATAGTATGCAAAATACAATAAATCATTAAATCTCTCTCTTGTCATTTTTGGAATCCTTCCTCCAGATATGGAGTCAATGGTGATGTTCCCACACCTGTGGGTTTCAAGTTTTAATATTCATAACCTTTTTTTCTTCCTCCTTCCTCACTTTCTAGGTGTCTGCATTAGTTGCTGCCATTAGATTTTCTTTCCGAGACCGCTTATTTCTCCTTTTATTTTTGCTTCTAGTTTTCTTTGATCTTGAAATGAGTGAACTGTCATTCTCAGATTGTGTACAGAATTAAAAGAAATAGATGCTAATCAAAGCTCTGAGAAGATTCTAAGGAATAAAATACAAGAAACTAGTTATTTTCCGATATTCATTCTCTGCTTTTCTGTTCTTAGGTGTTTGGTTTTTGGTTTAAGCTATCTTAAAAGATTCAGGGCTTCTGTTTTTTCACCATTTCTATAGATAGGTGAAGTTGCTTCATTTACCTCATTGGCTGAATTTGAATAGGTTAATGTTACATCGGAATTACAAGAGGTGCTATTAAAATGCAGGAGCACAGGTCCTACCTCTTGGCATATCGAATTATAATTTCTAGATGGAGGCTCTAAGAACATGCATTTCCAATAAGAAGGCCCGGATTTATATGCCTGAGAGATTGGGAACTATGGAGCAGGTGCCATGCCTCTATTCTTAATCTGCACTAAACTTGCCTCATATTGGTAGCTGGCCAATTTCTGAGATGGTTAGAGAGGCAGGGAAGCCTAGTGGTTAAATGTACAGACTCTGGGCCTGGGTTCAAATCCCAGGCCCAGGGTTCTACCTCTAAGAGCTATAAATTGCACAACCTGTATGAACTCATTGTGTTTGATTTCTCCATATACAAAATGGTGGTGTTACTAGTACCTACCTCATGAGGTTGTTGTGTTAGTGTAGAAACAATTCGAAATATTAAGCACATTAAAATGTTAGCTTCCAGGCTCTCCCTTGTGGTGCAGTGGGTTAAAACACTGAATTATGAAGCTCTCAGAAGCCACTGCAGCATGAGTTCGATCCCTGGCCAGGGAGCTGACCCACATGGCACAGCAGACCTGTCTCTTACGCTGCTCCTCTTAGCAGTGTATTTCAATAGATCTGCCTGTTCTGCTCCCCACTTTGTCTCTGGAGGCACCTCTCATACCTCTGGCCTGTACCCCAGTTCTGTAAGCATAAATAAACCAATCTTTAAAAAAAGTTAGCCTCCATTGCAATTATATATTTGTGTCTGTATCATAGTTTATTCAAAGAACGGTGATTGCTGCTGTACCTAAAATTAACTTCTCCCACCGCCCTCACACATGGGCACATATTGGTAGGCATGCCTGGCACCATGAAAGGCGTGTCATGACCTGGCTACATATAGCACAACTGAGGGTCATGGCTGGGCTGACAGTTGCTCTTACCTCTTCGAAAACAAAATATCTAAGCTTGTAGGTATATCATGGGCATGAACCTCAACTTTTTAATAGATATTTTAGCCTTAAATCATGAAACTCATCAAAGAATCCAAACCAGGGTAATGGCTTTGTTTTAAGTTGAGACAGTATGATCTCCTTCTTTCCTGTGCACCAAATTATGCAGCCATCATGATGGAATTCCATCCAGAAATCTACTGGTTTCTATGGTAACCTGAATTCAAAATAGGATCTTAGAAGCCTCTTTGAAGTAGAAAAAGCAAGTTTTATTCCATCTATAGTTATGGAATATGTAGTTTGTGCAAATTGCTTTCTAACTGGCTCTTAGTCTTTTTTACTTGTTTTGCCATTAATAATTTAACACTGTTGTAGTACTACATCCCTGATTTTTTTTCTGCATCTCTGAATGAGAATCTCAAGCCTCTTGAAAGTGCTCATTTTGCTATGAATAGCTAATGTTTCGCTTTGTTTCTCATAACAGATGCACTATGTATTTTTGCCTTTTCTGACTAATACCATAATAATTAGTAAGAGGCAAGAGCAACTGTTACAGAATTCCCAGGTTAGCAAGTCAACATATTTTTAGTGGTAATCTAAAGAGAAAACTTTTGAGTAAATGCCTAATTTTTGTATGAGCCATATTTTAGCATATCATCTATCTGAACCAATTCCAGAATTAAAGCTTGTGATCCTGAAGATCAAATCTTTTGCAGATACTGACTGATTTGACAAGTATAGCAGTATGGATAGACTAAGTTTGGCAGTAGTGACCAACAGTGTGGTGCAGGCCTAGAAGTCTTAGCTGTTGATGACAATGAAAATTCCTGATGTGTGCTGCCTGCCTTCTATAGTTCCTCTCTTTGCCATCTTCACTGTGGGAACTGGGTTGCCAGAATGGCTGCTATCTGGAACATTGCTGGTTGTATTGTCGAGAGAAAAGTACATGGCCAAGGGATTATTGCCTCTTAGAACTTCTTTCCAGAAGTGACACACGCCTCTGCTTGCAGTTCATCAAATCCCAGGTTGTCACCTGAATCCACAGCTTGACGTATGACACCTCTGCAAGACAATGGAAGTGGTACCTCTGATGGCAGTAAGGTCTACCACAATAGGGAAACCTCAGCTGGGAGGTAATAAGTTTTAAAAGGGGTATTGGTGGTAGGGAATAATAAAATCAGACCTGTTGAGCCTGGTAAAATGGCCCGGGATTATTTCAGAATCTCTGTAGCTATTTAGTGGCAGAAGGGACACTAAAACCTTTCTTAGCACCAAGTCTGGCCTTATTTTCTCTCAGGATTTTGATAAATGAGCGCTTTGTATACTAGTTAGCAGTGTAGTCAGCCTTGGGAGTAAAACATTTTCTCTTTCATTTGTTTTTGTCTTTTTGATTAACATTACTTTAGATTATTAAATCAAATTAAAAAATTTAATTCCTGGTGGTGGTATCCAGTGACTACATAAATGTAATGGGTTCTCTGTGGTACAGAACCTCCAACAACTGAAATGAACAACAAACCACTTTTGCATGGTAATTTTTATATATTGATTTAAAAGAAGTGGAAATAGATGGAGTTCTATGAAGCATAAGGTGTTTATTGCATGCTTGAGCTATACCTGATTAACACTAAACAACCAAGGGTACCACATGGCTAATTTTTTTTATATAAGTTAATTTTCTATTTTACATTTTAAAAAAGATTTATTTATTTATGCATACAGAACTGGGTACAGGCCAGAGGTGCAGGGGCTGTGAAAAGACCCTCCATGGATAGAGTGGGGAGCAGAATCGGCAGATCGATGAAGTACACTGCTGAGGGGAGCAGCAGGCAAGACAGGAGAGATCTGCTGCTCCATGTGGGTCACTTCCCTGGTCGGGGATCTAACTCACTCTGAAGCGGCCATGGCTAGCTTCACAGTGCTACTCTTTAACCTGTTACACCACACCAGGGAGCTTCTTACTTTTTTTTTTTTTTTAAGATTTATTTATGCATACAGAACTGGGGTACAGGCTAGAGGGGCAGTGAGAGGATTCATCAGAGACAGAGTGGTGAGCAGAACAGGCAGATCGATGAAGTACACTGCTGAAAGGAGCAATGGCTGAGACAGAAGAGGTCTGCCGCCCCATGTGGTCATCTCCAGGGCCTGGGATTAAACTGGTGCTGAGGAGGCTGCAGTGGCTGCGCTGTAGGTGGCGGGATTGCTGATTGGAAGAGTCAGTAAAACTCACTACTCCCATTGCCTCAAGGTCAATGTCAGCCTCTCCCAGCCAGTTAGGGAAGACCTGCCTTGCTTAGCCAGCAAATTTAGCTCCAAAACAAATGGAGGGACAAGTGGAAGAGATAAATTGGTCTGACAGATTAGAAACATTACTTAATATGAAGTTAGGAAATCAGTAAAAACATATGTGGCAACGATTCCATTCTGCTAAAAGAAAGAACTAGCCTAGCCTGTGATGAATTATAGGAGGGTGCGCCTCTTCACTGCAAAGTTATCAGGACCTTGTGGTGACTTCTCCCACATTCTTCTCCAACTTCTACGTTCTTGCATATGAAGACATTGGTAACATTGCATGAAGGAACACATTGCATAGGACACACTTTTGTGAGGGACCTGATACTGGTTTCAACCTCTCCCTTCAGAGCTACTCTGTTATGGGAACTCCCAGGATTTCTGTCTTGGTGGCACAAGCTAACAGCCCCCGTTAGGCCTGAAGATTCAAATGGACTCTCATTCTTTGTAACTTCATATTTCCTTTCATTGACTTTCTGTGCACCTACTCTGTGATGCCATTTAATGTTCATGGTAATGTTCCTGAAATGTTCTAAAAAAATTCATTATTTTGGGCCCTTCCTGGTGGTGCAACAGGTTAAACACAGCACTGTGAAGCTACTGTAGCCATTGAAGCACAAATCTGATCTCTGGCCAGGGAGGTGATCCACATGGCATGGCAGACCTCTCCTGACCCACCCACCGCTCCCCTCAGCAGTGTATTTCAGTACATCTGTCTGTTCTGCTCCCCACTCTATCTCTGGTGAATCCTCTCACCCCCTGCACTTCTGGCCTGCATCCCAGTTCTTTGTACATAAACAAATAAATCTCTAATAATTCAATATATTTACTGCTAATAAGACAATTTATCACATCACTTAACATCTTGAAAATTTGTATCCCAGACTGGCCTGGGTGTATTCTATGTGAGTGGGCTGTGTGGTAAAACTGTATCAGGATAACTGACTCTTTGAGTCAGAGAAAGCAAGCATTTAAAGTCTATCTAGAATTTGAGATCATTATTCATCTAGATCATATGTAGCCTCTCACCTGTAGGGATGCAGAACAAACTACCCCACTAGAATAATGCTTCAGTGTTTTTCTTTGTATCGCACATGTCTGTCTCCCTGGAATTCTGGCCGCCTTTGCCCTAGTGCTGCTAGGTCTTAGGTCTGCCAGAATGTCTGTCCCTCTTCCTTCACGGCAGCCTTTCAAATCTGGGGAGGGACAATCCTGTAACATCTCTCAGAGCCAAGTCACTTCTCTCATTGTTTCTTACAGGAAGTGGTTTTTGTTTCTTCTCTCTCTCACTGCTGTTCTCTCTCTCACTGCTGCATTCCCGTGGCTCCTTCACCCCACCTTTCACAGTGCAGATTTGGAATAAATGCAGAATTCCAGCTGAGAGCAGGCCAGTGCCAAGCAGAACTGGGCCATGGGTGTCTTGCCCTGGGCTGAGTGCTCGCAATAGAATGAGCTCAGGCTTGGCCATCAGATACACTTGTTTTTAATATCAAGTTCTTCCACTTGCAAGTGTATGTCTTGTGCCATTTATGAATCACTGAGTCTAAGTTTATTCATCTTGCAAGATGGGGATATTTCTTTATCCCAAGGGAATTTTGTGAGCAATAAAGGATGATCTGATTGAAATATCTGATATCAGTTTGTTGTATATGATCTGCTCTCAGTAAATGTTTGTTTTCCCATCATTGTGTGCATTATATTTTTATTAATTCAGGATAATACTCTATCAGCTATATCACTCCCGTGCTACAATGAATTTGAAATTATCTCAAAGTCTTCATCATGTGTCGTTGTTAAATCTGTCTCTCTTATCCTGTTGAGATGTGTTTTAAATATCTCATGGAAATAGTAAAACACCTGTCTTGAGGATTGTTCTTACTGTAAATGAAACAAGATCAAACATGTAAATTATGTAGCACAGTATTTAAAATATTGTGGAAAGAAACAATTCCAGTGATAATCTCTATTATAACTACGTATACTGTTTTAGTACAGAATGATTTAATGGTGCTTTCTTCCTTGATATCAGCATTATAAACAAAATATTATGTACTTAGAAACTTTCTTGAGGAATGGAGAAAGAAATCATCCTTCTTAAAGAGAATGAGGTTATAGAATACTATTCAGGCATGTAAAAAGAATGAAATCTTGCCATTTGGGACAACATAGGTGGACTTTGAACAGATTATGCTAAGTGAATAGAGAGACAAATATATGATTACATTATATGCAAGTCTAAAAAACAATACAATACAAGCAAAACTAAGTACACTAAAATCATAGAAACAGACAGATTTATGATCACAGGTTGGGGGGAGTTAAGTGGGGGAAGTGGGTAAAGAGGATCAAGAGATACGATTTCTAGTTACAAAACAAGGAAGTTAAAGAACTATGGTGTACTAGATGGGCACTATAATCAATAATAAAGTATTACAAGTTTGAAAGTTGCTAGGAATATATGGTTAATAGACTTATGGGATGATCATTTTGCAATGTATACAAATGTTGAATTAATAGCTTTTGTACACCTAAAACTAAAATAGTGAGCACGCCAATGAGATGGAGAATGAATGAGAGTTAGCAGCACACCAGAGCTTAGTGGCCTGTCAGTAAAAGTTCCCTGTGGTACTTGACATTAGTTTGATGCAAATCAGTATTTTCTTCTAAGAATTGATATGCCTTAAATTTTATTTATTTTTTATGCAGATTAAAATATATATTTATATCACTGTTCATTTTTGTACAGTGTTTGATTTCTTCTTTCAGGTGTAATCCCCATAAAACTCCCACCCCCAAGTCATTCATGAACTGTCACCATTGTCTCTGTGCCTTCCCCTCCCCTGTTCTGAACCCACTTGCCCCCTCTCTTCTGAATGTCTCCAATTTATAATTTGCCTGATAGTTTGTTTTTGTTTTCCTGATCCTTTGTTTGTTCCTCATATTCCATCTAAAAGTGAAACCATGGGATGTTTTTCTTTTTCCTGCTTACCTATATCACTAAGCATAATCCCTTCCACTCCTCCCATGTTGCTACAAATGGCATGAGCTTATCTTTTTTGATTTATGCCTTAAACTTTAATTTCAGGAAAGCACATTTCAATGCAGGCAAGGCAGATATGGTAATGCAGGAATATTTCTTAGTGTGAGCTGTGTCCTTAACCCCAGATTCTTGATGCCCTTTATAAGTGTTTCCCCTCAGGAGAAAGATAAGAAGCCAGCTACATAGCAGAGACCTGTCCAGGCCCAGCAGAGGGATGCTGGGCTGATGCTGGGTTTAGAGAAAACCATTTGCTGACCCTCATTCCTTGGGCCTGCAGAGGCATCCTGTTGATTAGACAAGGTCCTGGAGGTACCTACCTAGTCCACAACAGGAAATTGATGACACAGATGTTGCCTTGACACATTTTCACTCCCTGCCTATTCTCTGCCTCCCACTTTTAGATAAACCTTTTATTTTCGAGAAGTTTTAGATTTACAGAAAAACTGTGGTGGTTGTACAGAGATATACCCCAGACCCCATTTCCCTGCTCCTGACCTCCTCCGTTGGTATGATCCATTTGTCACGATTAATGAGCCAATATTCATACATTATTATGAACTAAAGTCCATAGTTTATTTGGATTTCATAGTTTTTACCTAATGATCGTTTTCAGTCCCAGGATCCCATCCAGGTTGCTGCATTCCATTTACTCGTTCTGTCTCCTTAGGTTCCTTTCATCTGTGACAGTTTTCTCTGCCCTATTTTTTAAACTGCTTTGAGCTACTTTTCAAGAGATCTTTTTTTCTTCACATTTTTGATAAATGTCTCCTGGTGGGTGTTAACAGGGCTGTTAATTTTTCTCATTAATCCTTCAACCAGCAAACACTTATAGAGATCCATCCTATAAAATGAGGTAGCGGAGCCTGCTGACAGAATGAAGGTATGTTGTTTTTCCTCATCCTGGTGCTGCTTGTAGATCCCCTGGAGATCTTGTTAAAATGCTGATACTGGTTCCTGAGGTTGGGCCTGAGAGTTACACTGTTAGCAGTCTCCTTGTGGTGTCCATACCACTAGCGGCCACACTTTGGGGATTCATACCCCCAACATTTGCAGAGCTCTATATTATGTGTCCATGTGAGGGGACTATAAGAGGCCAAGAGGGAAGGTGATGGGAGACCTAAATAAATGGCCATGTGACAATTTCTGTCATTGAGAAGTTTGTGATTCTGTGAGCAAAAAGAAAAAAAAGGATTGAACAAAAAAAGGAGGTAACAAGCAAAATTATAAATTGGAAATTAAGACAGTAGAAGGTCAACAGTTCAAATTATTAGAATGGCTATGAAAATGAAGAGAAAATCAGTGTTGGCAAAGATAGGGAGAAATTGGAGATTCTGTGCATTGTTGGTGGGAATGTAAAATTGTGCTGCAGCTATGGAAAATGATACAGTGGTTTCTGAAACAATTTAACAGAGAATTACCATTGATCCAGTAATTCCACTTTTGTTAGTATACCATCAAACGAACTGAAATCAGAGATTTGAACAGATATTAGTACCCCCATGTTTCTAGGAGCATTATGTACAATTCACATTCATATTATTCACAAAATGTGCAAACAACCCAAATGTCCATCAACAGATGAACACGCGAACAAAATGTGACTCATACAGTCCATAAGATGGGATATTATTCAGCCTGGAGTGACATTCTGACTCTTGTCACAACATGGATGTGCCCTGGAGACCGTATGCTAGATGCAGTCAATCCATTACAGAAGGACAATAGCTGTATGAGTCCACTTATATGAGTTAAATTTAGAGGCAAGCAATAGAAAGGTGGTTTTTAGGACCTGGAAGGCAGGAGGAATGGAAAGTTAATGTTAATGTGTACAAAGCTTTAGTTCTGGAATGGTGACAGCTGTATTATAGTGGGGTGGAATTAAGGCCGCTGCAGCATACACTTGAAGATGGTTAAAGTGGTAAATTTTATGTTATACATATTTTGCTATAATTAAAGCAATTTAAAAATGACAATAATTGGTCGAACTATCAGGGGAGAAATATAAAATGATAAAGCAAAGCTTCATTTATGTACTGTGTGCCAGGTACCAAGTGTCTGTTGACTCATTTAGTCTTTCACAACCACCCTGTGAAGTTACTCGCCCCCACTTGTAGATGACAAAGCCAAGGCAGGGAGAAGAGCCCTGTACACTGTGACAGCCAGGGAAAAGCCTCCAAGACTTTGATGGAATTTAAAATGGGCCTTGGAGGAAATTTGGTGGAAAGAGATATTCTGAATGCATAGCTGGAACTGGCTAGGGAAGGTGCACAGGCTGGATTGGAGCAGCTACTCATGGCTGCTTGGTGTGAAGGGTTTGTCTGAGTGAGGCATGACCAGAAGGATGAATCATGCAAGACCTCCAACTTCAGAATAAAAGAGATGAACTTTATTTTTAATGTATAAACAAAGTACCAAAATTCGGTGTTTTTCTCACCAGTAGGCAACATAAATGGGAGAAGGGTTTAGTGCCATGTCCCAGGAGTGGTGTGGACTTTGGCAAACTGAGTGGAGATGCTCCGCCTGAGAAATTCAGATCTCACCCAGAAATCTGGAGTAGCATGGACTGCTGATGGGCTTTCAGGAAGGTATTAGGTAATACTGGGCTTCTCAAAGTGAGGCCCCCACATCCCTGAGGGTGTACAGAGTGGTGTTGGGGGGTCTGAGACATCATGATATTTGAGGCCTATCTCTCTGAATGGGTCAACATAATTAGAAGATTGTGGGGAGAAAAATTACTGCGTTTTTATTGAGTACTTAAAATAGTTTTATATTATGGTAAAGGCAAATAGAATGGGACAGTAATGCAGCTCACTGATTATTAGTACCATTTATTATGTTCCAAATTTCCACTCTATCCGTGAAAATAATGCTATTGCTTTTTTTTTTATACCCACTAAGTGTCAAGCACCATTCTCTTATGTTACCTCTCTCCTTCAGTCCTCCACTCAGCTCAACCCATGCATTTGGTACATTTTTTCTTTTACTTATAGATGAGGAGATGGCAGTGCAGAGAAGAGAGTCACCTGCCCAAGTGTTTCTGCCTTATCATGGCAGAAATCTAGACTGCATGGTTCCTGTAGATGTGGTTAAAATTAACACCAAGTTTCCTGAAAGTGTTTCTTTTTTCATGGCACTTTATAACCAAGAGTAATTTAACTAGGGGTCACTAGATGCCACTATTCAGTGTTCCCTAAAAAGAAGGCGCAAACCCTATGACTCTACCTTGCAGGAAACAGAAAGTGAAAAACCCGACATAAACACTGGCATTTTTGGTCTTCATGTTGGAAAATGCCAGTTGCCTAAATGCTGTGGCACCTTTGTCTCCCCCGGCCCCTCTCTCTAACCCAAATGGGTGGGTGATGTGGGATTTGCCATTCTGCTGCTGGATTTGCAAATCCAGGAAAACAGAAGGGAATCTGACTCTCTGTGACTTCATGTAAGACAATTTCCTCCAGCATCAACTGCAGGATCCACTGAAGATAGAGGGGGCAGGATTGGCTGAGGGATTAGGGATTGCTAAGGGTTTTGGGGTGTGTGTGTGTGTGTGTGTGTGAGAGAGAGAGAGAGAGAGAGAGAGAGAGAGAGAGAGAGAGAGAGAGAGAGAACACGCACACTTCATTCAAGTTGTATTTTATTTATTTTTTTAATAACCTGGGATATGTTCTTGCAAATTGGACTAATGCTCCCAACTGTCTTTAACAAGGGTGCAAAGTGCAACAAAATTTCGCTGTTTAATGCTGTGGAATTACTAAGGGCAGGTGTGGGACTTGTGCTCGGGGCACTAGTGAGTGATAGGAGGAACCAGGATGGGGGTAGCTGGTGCCTGAGCCTCTCTGTGGGTGGGTAGTGGAAGAGATAAGAAGTGAGGGGCTCATTCAGAGGGAAATTCAGGGCTAGAACTAAGGGCAGTGTGAGTGCCTAGAGGGCACCCACTGATGCTGATTCAGGATATATTGTAGAATGTACAGTGTTGTACTCAAGTACATACAAAGTGTGTTAAAAATGAGTAAATCAAACACGTGAGGTTTTTAAAAATCCTTCCTTGATCCCAGCAACCTCCAGCTAATTTTGAAATCTTCCTTTTTTATAAACTATAAACTCCTTGAGAGTTTTCTCTTTATATCTAAATGTAGCCAATATAATGCTAAATTACATTCTTATCCCAGTTCACTTGAGGCAGGAAAATGGAGGTAGGATTCTCTGAAGCACAGTTTTTGTGCAAAAGTAGAGCAGAGGAGAGAAAAAAGTGTAATTTTTTTTTTAAGATTTATTTATTTGTACATAAAGAACTGGGGCACAGGCCAGAGGCTCAGGGGCGGTGAGAGGCCTCACCAGAGACACACTGGGGAGCAGAACAGGCAGATTGACGAAGTACACTGCTGAGGGGAGCAGCAGGCAGGTCAGGAGAGGTCTGCCCACGCCATGTGGTCACCTCCGGGGCAGGTGGGAATCGAACTCATGCGGCGGTGGCTTTAGCTTCTCAGTGCAGTGCTTTAACCTGCTATGCCACCAGGGAGGGCCAAAAGTGTAATATTTTTACTGAAATGTGTCTCCTGTCATATGGAGAGGAGGCCAAAGTATAAAAGACAATTAAGAAGCTCTTCTTTTAAAATGCGGCTGTGTAAATGATAAGATCTTTTATTAAAAAAAAAAATCTGGGTAATAAAGCAAATAGTACAGTTCAATACTTTTAAATTATAGGGAGAAAATGTCAGTACTAGGTAGAACTGTGTATTTTACATGGATCCTAGAGATTGAAACTCTTTTGCCAGAATAGGAAGCAGCGTTGCGTGAGGGTTGCTGATAGGGATGTGTTTCCAAAATCTAGAACATAATTAGTGCTGTCAGGAAACTTTGCATCTTCATTATTTTCACTTTCTGCTAAACACACACAACGCAAATGCTAATTTATTTCAAATATGAATATATTGACATTAACCTTTGGCTCCTCTTTGCTGTAGGCAACTACAAATGCTTCCCTTTGAGTCCCGAGTCATCACCAATGCCACATGGAATGGCATTAAGCTCATTTTGATACTGCTGTATTTATTTCATAATAATATTAACAACAGCCATACCACACACTCGAGTCCCACTTTATCAACTGAATTCCTATCCTGTGAGGTTTGTTGTACACATGTTATATTTGATAGACGATAAAGAGATGAACAACCAGGGCTCAGAGAGGTTAATTTGCCCGTGCCAACAACTGGTTAGATGAACAAGTTGTGTATTTGATCTTGGAAGAATTATTATTTAAAATAATAGATCCCATTAGTAAACATTTTGCTTCAGGAACATATCTGCAAAATCTTCCAGTGCAGATATTTAGACCAAGGTCACTGTATAACCTCAATAGTATTGTGTATATGTGCAGAGAAAAGGCCAAGCAGATACAGTTTTGGTTGCTCTGCTTCACATGTTAGGTATTTAAAAAAAATCACTTTTGGTATGAAAAAAAGCCTTTTTTTTTTTAGCTTGAATTAAGAAGTGGCATCATGTTTGTTTTGTTTTGAAGTGAGGGGGAGTGGGAAAAGGGTGGCATCCCCAAAGTAATCCTTACGTTAGGAATATTGCTGTATTGCAAAGCCAGCCACTTAGGAGAGTCTGCAGCAGTTTCATTTAAAAAGATTCTTGGTCTCTGCAGATGGTGAAAAGGCAGCATCCTCATCCATGTCTGTGATCCTGTCAGAAGCAAACAAGGAAAACTTGTGCCTCCTTGCCTGGGGCACTGTGTGTGGTCAGCTTCTTTAATTCTTTGCTTCACAGGATGGCAGAGGTCAATATTTGAAAACTGCCTTTTGCAAATCCCTCTGGTGTCTCTTGCATTGTCAGTCCACCTCATTCTGGAAAACCCTCACTGACCCTTTCCAGTGACTTATATAGGCTATTGAGCAGCCTGTGAGAGTTAAGGTGATACTGCTGCAAGCGTACTGCAGAGTCAGGTGCATGTTGGCTGGGAGAAATTCATTTGCTGGCAAAAGTGAACATCACCTGGAACATTCAGGGTTAAAATAATTCTGGTTGGGAGGAAAGGCCAGGTGAGAGGAAAGTATTTGGATTGTGTATGTGTGCAACCCCCAAGTCATGCTTGGTGAGCCATGGGAGGTAATTAGGTGTTGAGGGTGGAATCCTCATGATGGGGTTAGTGTCCTTCTGAGAAGGAGAGAGACCGTTGTCTTTCCGCCTTATGAGTACAAGGCAAGAAGGCAGCGTGCACAAGCCAGGAAAAGGGCTGTCACTAGAAATTGACCACATTGGAACCCAGACTTACAGCATCCAGAACTGTGAGAAATGTTTGTTGGTTAAGGCAGTTTATTGTACTTTGTTATGGTGGCCTGAATAATATTGTTGTGAAAACCTGGGAGGGAAGGTGACAGGACTGATAATACAATGTTTGTTGCAATACTTTTGTCACCCATTTTAATCACTAAGATTTGTTTAAATTGTTTACAAATTCTATAAATTAACTTTTGTGAGGTAAGTATTATTATATTGTGTGTACATAGGAAGAAATGAATATGGGAATAAATCCTAGCTAGAGCCCCCTGCCAAGCATTGTATTTAACAAAGCACCCACTGAAAAAGGGTTTCAGTTGCAAACTACTAGTTTTATTCTGGAGTTGGGTTAGTAATTTTCAATTAACTTTAAGGGGGGCACAGCCTAGTACCTAAACAAAATGAAATGGCTGCTAGTGATTTATTTTGTACTCTACACACTACCTTAATTATTCCAAGAGGTTTATCACAGTGGCTGGCAACTTTGGCTGTGCATCAGAATCACCTGAGGAGTTTAAGAGTCCATATTTCTAAAACTCACTATTTGCAAGTTTCATTTCAGTAAATGGGGTGGGGGGATTGGAGAGAAAAAAAAATTTAAATTAACACATTTAATTAAATGTGTACACTTTTGTCAAGATCATGAAATTACATAAATACTTACTTCGTTTTCAAGCCACAGCCTCATTGAAATGACTCCCCAAAAGGTTAAGGAAAAAAATATCCCCAGGCTTGAGCAGGCTAGCAGTAAAGGGTATAATCACCTGATGAGAAAATTTGAGGTATTTCTGGAAGGTACTGACATATAGGATTGGATTTTAAAAAGTTAATAAAGCAGAAAATTCAAATGTATTTGGCATGGTCAAAAGATCCGGTCCACCAGCTAGAGTTGAATACTGGTCTCTCCGATGGAGCTGGGAAGAAATGCCATAGCGCCATCTCGTGGACATAGCAGTAAGCGTGGAGTGGTTGATTATCAGGATAATTAAAACACCCAGCTCCTGTTTACTTCCTCTTGCTGAGCAGGTGGTGGCAGCGTTTGTACCAGGGCTAGAGCTTGAAGAACAGTTTCCTAAATAAAACTGTGGTTCTGCCTTGGCGTGAAGGATTGCCACCTCGCATTGGCAAGGAGATAAAAGAAGCAGAGGTAGCTGTGGTCTGTGAGGGGAGAGAGACTCACCATATTTGTCCTACTTTGGTGTAAGAGGCTGTCGCTTGCTGCCCCTCTCACATGACAAGTGAGAAGTTTGACTCTGCTTGAGAGCATGCAAATTCAGGGGAGAGGCCAGCTGTATAAATAGAGCTTCAGGAGTGTGTGCTGAATAAACATCCCCATCCAGATTTGGCAAGGGTAGCCAGTTATCAGCCATCTCCGTCCCTGGTCCTCCTACACAGAAGCCCTCAGTGTCAATCTTTGCCTGTTTATGGCCTGGCCTGGGGGGGGGGCGCTTGGGGGGAGAGGAGAGCCTGAGGAGTACTGCTGGTTTCTGTACCCCCTCATTTTCAAATCTGTAAGCTGAGCCTTCTAACAACTATGTGAGGTGTTGGAACTTTTATTCACGCTTTACAGGTAAGCTGAGGGCCAGAGACATTAAATGACTTATTCAAGTTCACACAGATAACATGTGGCAGAATTCGGATACAGACTATGTATTGGGACATCAGATTATGTTCTTTATCCATTTATATAGTATACAACTTCCTTAATTTCACCTATTTGTCAACCAAGCAGACTGATAAAGATTGCAAGATATTGGGTCATTTCTCCAGTGATGGCTTCTAAATAAGTGAGATGGCATAGTGAAAAAGGCCAGGTTTATATGTTCAAAAAGGTTAATTTAGGGGTTTTATTATAGATGGATAGAATTGGTACTGAATTGGTATTTGTTTCCTGAAGCAGCTATAACATACCACTATAAGCTTGGTTGCATAAACCAGTAGATCCTGATTTTCTCACAGTTCTTGAAAAAGTCTGAAAGCCAGCTATCTACAGCACCACCTGCCTTTGAAAGTTCTAAAGGATATTTGTTCTTTGCCTCTCCCAGGTAGCCCCTGGTGGCCGTTAGTGTTTCTGAACTTCTTGACTCCTGCTGTGTCACTGTACTCTCTGTCACCACCATCATATCACTCTGTGAGTCTGTCTCCATCCCCTCTTCTGTCTCTTATGAGGACACCTGTCATTAGATGTGGGGTCCACCCGATACCCCAGGAAGATCTCATTTCAACATTTTTTATTGAAATATATCTGAGAAGACCCCTTTCCAAATGAGGCCACACTTAAAGGATCCAGGGATTCGGAGTGGGGATATACCTGCTTGGAGTGGGTATATAACCCATTACAGACTTGTAAATACTTTATTTAGTATTTTCACAGTAAAAAAAAAAAAATCTTGACCTTTACACCCTGTGGAGTACATTTATACAATCATTGGCATACCGCCTCTCTGGAGCCTGGATCTATGTACTTTTTCCTTAAATGCCAACAATTGACAGCTGCCAGTTTGAAAACGAGAGCTTTCCTTGAATCATGCCTGGCATTTCTATGACACTGTCTTTCCTTCCTTTTCTTTTGCTGCTTAGGCAAGATATTTGAATTTTTAGTTCAGAAGAATAGAAATGAAGCAAAGGGTAATAAGAAAACTGTTGTGTGGTTCCTGGTTTTTTTTTTTTTAATAATAGTTGGTTTCTGGATTTTTTTTTTTTATTATAGCTGTGGAAAGGATGGATGGCTTATTCAACTCTAGGTTGAAAAGAAAGGTAAAAACCTTGAAGGGAGTGGATACTGGTCTATTTAGTTTTGAGTCACTCACATTCTTTAGTTTGCAGATGGAAAAACCAGAAAGCTGCAAGGATTACATAAGGTCATTTGGCAAGTCATAGGCTGACCTAGCATTAACACTTGGAGCTTCTGAGTTCTTGGCAGAGTCGCTGTGCATCTTGAATGGCTGTTTGGGTTGTGCACAAGGGTCTTGACACTCACTTTCCAGCCAACAGATGGGACAGGTTAAACCTTGGATTTGTTCTGCTTGAACTCATTCAGTAAATGAGTGGGAAAAAAAGAAGAAAGAATGTTGTGGTTGTATTGTTCAGGCTCATGGTATGGTGTCTGAAAGCAAATGGATTAAAAAAAAAAAAATTCCATACTGTTGTTGACAGTTTGTAATGCCTCTTAGGATCCATGTGAATTGTCTGAAGAATAACCAGGGCTGGGGTTATTGTTTGTATGAGAACAACAACAACAAAATGACACTTTTTCTTCTTGATAAGAACTCATTCCAACCTTTCCTCTAAAAGCGGGTTTTCCTTTTGACCCTTTTTGCAAGGTCAGCCCTCCAGCAACTTAGCAGAATCAAAAGTATTTAGGGAGCTAGAGGAAATGTTTAAGTAAACTGGGTCAAGGAAACTTTGCTTCATGTCAGAGGCAATTCATAATCTCTAGCAGGTGCTGGTGGGTGGTGTTACAACATAAGGTTGGAGTGCGTGGCATGATGTTCAGCTTCCACAGACTTCTAAATACAAACAGACTGGACAGGGCACCTCTGTTAGTGATATCATGCGTAGTTAGTGCCTTAATATTTTTGGTTAATACTTCTCAAATTTAACATACTACGCTTCCTTTTGTGGCAAGCGCAGACTGGACAACTCTAAACACAACTAACTTTACACTCAAAATGTTTACATACACTGCTTTATCATTGGACCTCACAGTGTCATTAGTCTTGTGGTTTGTTGTTTTCAAGCTATGCTTTTACTTGTCACTTAAAGAACACTCCTCGTGTATCTATGGGTATAGCTATATGGGTATTTACTTTGGCATTTGCACTTACCAATCTTTCCTCTCTTCCATTTTAAAATTATGTTTATTGAGGTAATATTGACATACAAAACTGTATATGTTTTGTGGATTTAGATTCACATCTCTACAACTGTTTTTTTTCTCACATTGCCTCCACCACTAAGCTACCCATAATTCTTCACCATAGTGTAATGAGCCTCTTCCCCTTTTTGCACCTATTACCCAATCCTCCCCCACAGCTCTACTTTTGGATTTCAAGGACTTACTTTGTACTTTGCTTTGTTTTTTTGTATTCCACATATAGCTGAAATCATCTAGTATTTGTTTTTCTTCTTGCTTATTGTAATTCCCTCCAGTTCCATCCATATTATTGAAAATGGCAAGATGTAATTTCTTTTTTATAGATAAGTAATATTCCACTATATATGGATCTGTTGATGGGAACTTAATAGCTTGCATAGCTTTTGCCAACATTTTGGGAGGTATTCAGTGGGTCAGTAATAATTGGGAATGTGTCATTCTGAGTGTGCATTGAAGAACTTAAAATTCAAAGCTTTGGCAAATTTGATTAATTCCTTCTTTGATCAGCCTGTGGCCCTCAAGTCTGTTTCATTCCCTTGGGTACAAAAGGCATTGTAAGCATTTGCAAAATGAATAGAAATTGGTGGATTAAAAGGGAACCTGGCCTAAAGTGTGTACTAAAATTAGGCTAGGCTGAAAATTACACTTTGCTCAGGGAGCTCATGAGGCATTTGATAGAAAAAGGATACTTAATTCAGTTGCAGATGGTAAAATTTAAACCATGGTAGAGGGAAAATTGAAATATCAGACTGGTTTTCTCCAAATGTGTTTCTTTGGTTTATCCATTTCAATGTTAAATGTGGTCCCCAACCTGTGCCTATGTTCGGAAAAGCAGTCTCCTAAACTTGCCTATTGTTCTGACTATTTTCCTGGCACCTCATGCTATTTGTTTTCCTCCTCTGGCCTATGGATTTCTCACTGCTGCATTGTTTCAGTCTTGCTTCACCACGTTTGCCCTATGCTCACTCTGGTCTGACTCAACTTCATCGGTACTGTGAATACCATCTCCCCTGGGCCCCAGGCTCCCAGTTCCTGCCCCTGAAAGTAGGTCTTGGTTTCCTGGGTCAAGCAAAAATGGTATCTGCAAATTACTTTGTCTCAAATAGTATTTCTAGATACTATTAGTGATCAAAATTATATTGTCTAATGAGAGGAAAGTGTGTGAGCAAAATCTCAATAGCTAAAACAACATGTAGAAAACATGGTTCAATATCTCTGACCCTGATTTTATCCAAGATGTTTTCTTGTCCTTTCTTTCCACACCTACTGAAAAAGGTACCAGGTTGAGAACCCTGTGAGATCTAACAATTTCAACCCTGTCAGTAGGTGTGAAGACAACAGTAATTACTGAAGTTGGAAGCCGATGAAGGTGTCATTTTGACAGTACCAAGAGCTGAAGTTTTCTGTTTGTATTACTTGGGAAATCATTTGCAATTTAGGAAGTAGAATATTTCCAAAGCTTCTTTAGTGACATGACTTGACCTTGGTTTTGGAGGAGTAAAAGACAGTTAAAAGATGTGAAATACTCGACTTGCATTGACTAATTGCTCAAAGCATCAACTTTTTTTTATGAGAAGATTTATTTATTTATGCATACAGAATTAGGGTACAGGCCAGAGGTGTGGGGAATGAGAGACTTCACCACAGACAGAGCGGGGAGCAGAACAGGCATATTGACAAAGTACACTGCTGAGGGGAGTAGTGGGGAGACAGGAGATGTCTGCCACGCCATGTGGGTCACCTCCAGTGCCAGGGATTGAACTCGCACTGAAGCGGCTGTGGCTGGCTTGCAGTGCTGTATCCCAACCCATTGCGCTACCAGGGAGGGCCAGAACATAAACTTTTTCTAAGGGAGCTAGTTGGAATCAGGGAAGCAATGGGACCAGGAATTGTATACTGGGCTGATTGCCATTAGGGTCTGGTTGCCATTTTCCCCAGGGTGCTGATTTGCATTCACACCTGTCAGAAACTGTCATAATGACACACAAAACAGTCATGTTATTTATAGAAAAAGAATCATGGTGGTAAGTAAAAACCCTCCAGGGTATGCATTCACTTCATCCTTCCTGCCAGTGGTTTTTGTATTTCTCTTCTCTCCATGTTTATGCACTTAACAACCTCCCCAAGCCATAGTTGTCCTTACATTTCATTCTTAATTACTTGAAAGATAAACTAATAATGCAGGAACCAAATACACACCATTATTAATTAAAGTCCCCAGGAAATGGAATAAACTGAAGAGCAAAGTGGTATTTTAAAAAAAATATAGTTGTCACATTGCACAAAGGATCTGTGCCCACTAGAGCTGGCACTCTTTGGACCCTAGGTCACATCTCCACTCACCTTGGATGTGTCAGCTGCAGCTGTGATAGGCAGTTCTGGTACATGAAGACTGTTTCCTCTTTCTTTGGTTTGCCTCAAGCTTTCCCTTTGAAGCCTCTAGGCCCTTGCTGAAGGAATGACCCTAAATGCAGAGTTAACATTCTTAACCATCAGATTGAAGCCTCTAGGCCCTTGCTGAAGGAATGACCCTGAATGCAGCCCCCTCAACCATCAGATTGAAGCCTCGAGGCCCTTGCTGAAGGATTGACCCTAAATGCAGAGTTAACACTCTCTCAACCATCAGATGAGGAGCTATGCTGATTAACTGCCCCAACCTGTTGTTTTTCAGAGGGCTAATTCTGAAGGCATATTATTCTGTTGTTCAGAAATCCTTAGTAAAATGGAACCCCCTGTTACCTGAAAAGGCAAATCTTCATTGATCGTTCCTTCTTCCTTGATTCACTTTCTTTCGTCCTTATTACTGCTTTGTGAGATTACTTCTAAAGTCCTTTGTCATAGACTTTGGGAGAAGCCAACTTAACGCAGTTGCTATTATACCACCATGAAGAAATCATTAGAAATATCTCTTTTAGTATCTCCTTCTGTAGATAGAGATGTTTTCAGGGTTTTTTTTTTTTTTTTTTATTTGACAGCCAGAAAGATGGAAAGATGAAGCACTGTTTCTTATGGTTATGTCAAAAAATAATAATAATAATAAATTTTTTTTCAGAAGTCCTCCATTCCGATGGCTAAGGCTTCAGAAAGTCAGAAACACATTCTTTACACCTCATTTTCCATGATTGACATGCCATTTGACATTTTACCAGAGTTTGGCACCTTCTGGCTACTTATAGTTCAGTACTATACAAGTAGAATTGTGAGACAAGGAAAAGTCATCTGGTCAACATTTCTATCACCAGATAGGACAGAAGTTAAGCCCGGGTATTCCAGTTGTTTTCTTGGGTGTTAAATAAAACGATACTGCACAGTGAACTCAACAGGTATGAAGACCAAACTCTGAGAAGACTGGCTTGCCAGGTAGGGCTCCATCCAATTTGGAATTTTGATCGTAGGTGTTATTTACAAAAGCTAAGTGGGGTCTCCAAAGAGTTGACTCTATTGCTTGACTCTATTGTTTTGGGCCAAACTCTCTTTCTAAAGAGATTCAATAATTGCTATTGTGGCGGGAGCCTGTTAGAGTTGTATCACAAACAGCATCCTGTCAGGTATTTTCTGATGTAAATGTCTAAGATAAATAAGACCTAAACATGTGGTTTTTGAAAGAACTATAGTATAATTTGCATTCCATATGTAGTTCATTGCAAATTTACTACTACAAAATTGCCATTTTATATAGTTAGACAATTCACCAACTCCCAATTAGAAAAAAAAATCTTAAAAAGACATTTTAACCAGATATTAGCAAGATTATAAGTGGTCTTATTTGTCATTTTTTAAAGCTAATTCAAAAATTCTTCACATCTTTCATATAGTGTCTGCACATGGTAATCTTTTTCTGATGTAGTTGGTTGACTACTTACTTTTGTGTTTACTTAGTTGAATCATGGTTTTATCAAGGTTCAGTATGGTGACATTGGTGTGATTAGGTATAATTAGAGAGTAAAGAGAACAGAATCTGTTTCCTGAAAGCTTCTTTATTGATGATGAGGTTAAAATCCCAGAATTTGTACAACTTTTTGGTGTATTAAGCAAAATAGGAAGCACATTCTATGGAACAGGCACTGCAAAAGTGGGTAAGATCAAGGGTGCCATGTTCTCCTGTGACTCCCTGAGAGTGGAGGGCCTGGTGTGATAACTGCTGTGTTGTGCTGTCACCTAGACCTGTGAGATCCCACAGCAGGGACATGTCATCTTTGACTAGAGTAGGTGTTCTTTTGGTGAGGCTTCCTGCCTAGGCTTACTTCTGAATAACTAATAGAGAAGATTAGGTGAAGGGAATACAGAAGCAAAACATTTTTTTGAGAAAGAGGGTTTAATATATTCCGAAACAGAAGACAGCAAGTACAGGACTTCAGGAACTGGAATGTGATGTGGTTGGACATATGATAGGAGGAAATCATGTAAGAGATGAAGTTGTTTCCATCAGGACATATTACTTTATTGATGAAAGAACTTAAATTTTATCCCAAAGAAGCAGAGAGTTATGTGATTATGTATGCAGAATATTTTGATATTAAAATTAAAAGATATGTTCCCCTTGAGAGGTAGCCAGACGTGGAGGCAGGAACCTCCAGTAAGGGGGTTGTCTCAAAACAGGGAGAAAATTAGGAGAGCCTAAGCAATAAGGATTGAGAAAAGAGATGAGCTTTAAACGGTATGAGAACAGTAACAGTAGATCAGTAGAGAGACGGAAAAGTCAGTGATCCCCAAATTTTCAAATCAGACAACTGAATAGAAGTACTATTCTATTTTGTGTTCAGGAATTTGGTCTCACAGGAAATGGAAATGTGTTAGTTCATTGTTGGATAGATTGAGTATAACATGTCTGGGCTGTGGGAGGGCTGAGTAGAGATCTGGTAGGCAGCTGAACTTGTGGTTCTGGAACTCCAGACATACATTAGAACTGAACATATTTATTTATGAGTTAGCAGAAGATGGCAGGTGATTGAAGTTAAGGAACAGCTGGAGATGGAAAACTGGAAAACTAGAGACTCCCAGAGGGTTTCCTAGGCTTCTAGGAACAAAAGAGTTTCCACCAGAAGGAAGATCAACAATGCCAAAGGTCTGAGATGATGAGGTTCTGTTAGATGTAGCAATGAAGACATTGCTATTATCAACAACAGCAAGAGCAATGAGGCAGAGATGAAGATAAATGAAGTCTAAGACTGTAGATATAGTCTGAATGATGGTGATAAAGGAAAGAGGAGTAAGTGGAAAGAGGCAAGTTCTGGGAAGGGTTGTTGCTCTTTAATGTGAATGGGACATTAGCATGTTCATATGTATGTTAAGAGTAATAGTCAGAAGAGAAGTGTGGGTCAAAGTTATAGTTGAGAAGATATGAAATCTGGTGCAGGATTGGTCCAGAGAAATTGGGATTCTGACATAGGTCAAGAGATTAACCATGGGAGGAGGAGAGATATCTCTTCCATCAAAATGGATGGCAGGAAGTATACTTTATGGGCTGGAGTGGGGAGTTAAAGGAATATCAATATACTCACCTTCCAGGGAGCAGGAGAGTAAAATAGTCTAATAATGATTAAAGAAGAAGGATGAGGTAAGAGTTTCAGATTGGAGATTCACATGGTCTGTGGAGAAAACTGGTGGTAGACACAGAGGGAGTACCAGGCAGTTATAGGCTGAACGATTCCCCTTTCCCGGATCATATTTTGAAGTCCTAATTCCCAGTGATGATATTTCCATGAGGGACCTTTGGGAGATAATTATTTTAGATGAGGTCATGAGGATGGAGACTTTGTAAGATACAGAAGAGATCAGGGGGCCCTCCCTGGTGATGCAAAGGGTTAAGACATACAGCACTATGAACTTCTCTACAGCCATTGCAGCATGAGTGCAATCCCCAGCCAGGGAGATGACCCACATGGCACAGCAGACCTCTCTTGTCTCGCCCGTCGTTCCCATCAGCAGTGTATTTCAGTACATCTGCCTGTTCTGCTATCCACTCTGTCACCAGCTCTGGCCTATACTCCATCTCTTGTATACATAAATAAATAAATCTTTTTTAAAAAAAGATAAAAAAGAGCTCAGAGTTTGCTTTCTCTTCCATGTGAATATATGTATATCCATGCGCAAACCAGGAAGCGCTCCCTCAGCCTCCAGAACTAGGAGAAATAAAATGTTTATTGTAAAATACTCTATGGTATTTTGTTATTGTAACCTGAGCAAATACAAATGGTTGTAATGAGAGATCAGTACAGGCCATAGGGTTACAGCTGCATACTTTTTTTCTTTTTTCTTCTTTTTAAATCAAACTGCTTACCCAATCTGGTATAGAGTAGAGAAGAAGGATGTTATTCCATTAGAATGTGGGTGAAATGAGCATAGGAGAAGATGATGTATAGGTAAAATTGTAGATCTGGAGAGCTCACTAGGGGCAGAGGTTAAATGTGACACATTTAAAGGAATGAATAGGGGAAGTTGTGTCCTCCAGTAGAGATCCCAGTTTTTCCATTCCTTTGCTGCTGTTGTCTACTTTGATTTTTCTTTGGGGGAAAAAAAAAGAGTGACACTCATTTATAGCCAATCACTTGCAACCACTTTCCATTAAGATTCTTACTATGGGCCCTCCCTGGTGGCACAGCAGGTTAAAGTACAACACTAAGAAGCTAAAGCCACTTCCGCATGAGGGGATCACATGGCATGGCAGACCTGCCCGCCCGCCCATTGCTCCCCTCAGCAGTGTACTTTCTCCATCTGCCTGTTCTGCTCCCCACTCTGTCTCTGGTGAATCCTCTCATGGCCCCTGCATCCTCTGGTCTGTGCCCCAATTCTGTATGTATAAATAAAAAATCTTTAAAAAAAAGATTCTAATTATGTTGAATTCTAGATTGTTTAATAGTATATCTTCACCTCAACCGTGACATCTTTTTAAAAAAAGTTCTATAATAAAAAGGGAATATACAAATTATTTCTTGGGATCAAATTTTCAAAGGAGGGAAGTATACAATTGCTAATGAGTATATGCAAAGACAAAATTCAGGCAAATTTATGCAGACATATAAATCCTTAATAATGAATACCAGAATCAAATACATAGTGACTGAGATATTGTCACCAGAGATGGAAATATACAAAAGGGAAGACATTTAAATTGGTGGATCTCATTCCAACTGTGATTCACTCCTTGTGTATAACTGTGATTCACTCCTTGTGTATAAGGTACTAAGTTTTCTGAGTTAACAGCATTTGGAATGGCACTAAATTTAGCAAATAAAAAAAAAAATGAAGAGGAGGGAAAGTGCTGGTGTGGTGATTTACAGTGACACAGTGCTAAATCCCAAGGTGTGAATGTGTGACCTTGTGATTACACTTTTGTGAATGTGTCCTGGTTTCCTAATTCCAGTCACCAAATTGGCACTGCTAATGCTTTTTCTTTTACTTAATTCAAAACATCAACAAAGTTCCTTTCTTTTGGATACTTCATCACAGATTTTTATGCTTAGTGACCTACCTCCAACCTTTTCTATCTTGAGGCTTTCTGAAGGATGCTATTCATAGGAGAAATAATCCAAAGGCAGGTAAAATGGTTTCTGGAGAGTTGAACGGAATGAAAGAGGATGCACGTTGTTTCTCTGAACTCAACCAAACCCAGAGATTGCAGTACTTCCTCTCTCCAAGCTGTAGTAGTAAACTTTAAAGAATATTCATTGCCACATAAAGATTTAATTTTTGAAGTTCAAGTAGCCTATTTATCATTGTCAGTTAGCTTGTACTAGAGGTGGTTGCCCATGGTAAAGCAGATTCTTTGGGGAATTTGTATGTAGAATAGATAATTCATTTGGACTCATATTTTATCTAATTAAAAAGTCTGTCCCTTTTCTTATTGGAAATTGAAGTCAGTATTTTACTTAATGGACTTGTCAAGGACATGAAGTTATTCATTCCATTCTGACTCAACAGTGTAAGTACTAGTCTTAGCACTTAAGTTGGTGCTTGCTTATCTTCTGTATCTTTCTTCTAGAATGAAGAGGTTGATCAGTTTTAGCCTCTGAGAGGGAACAATAGAATCTCTGAAATAATTCTTGCAGAGATTCTTGTGTTGATAATTTATAACTATTTAATGTGTGACCCTAGTATGCAATACTAGGAAAGTTTTAGTGGGCCCAGGTTGTTCTTATTCTAGCATTGCCCAGTCAAATAGGATTTATCATGTTGATTTGGAGGAAAATTTTACTTCTTACTTAAGATCTCATTTCCCCTCATTCTAGTGTTGCTAACCTGGCTCAGAGAGTGATATGAGGATTCTTCCTAATCAGAGAGTGATATGAGGATTCTTCCTAAGCCCTGTCATGTCAGGTTGACGAATATCAACAGTTACCACTGACCTAGTATAGCACACTAGCAGTGTGCCAGAGGTATAATTGTTTGTTTAGAGAGGGGGCTGAGTTAGGGTGGGTTGAAAGGTTTGTTGAGATTTCATACTTGGTAACTTTATCATACATCGTTAAATAATCTAAACATTCATTCTTCGACCCATAAACATTATTCGACCCATATCGAATAATCTTTACATTAATAGATTATTAAATATACATTCAATAATCTAAATATACATCCAATAATCTAGATATAGAATACAGGCTGAGGTGCTCCTTCAGTTGGAAGTGGTGCCATTTGGGAATGTCACACTAGATAATTAGCTGTCTAATGTGTACATAATTTTGCCAAGTTCTGGTCTGTAAACCAAAGGTACACCAATATGTAGACTATTTTATTTTCATGGGAAAAATACTTTCATTCTTAGAAGTAAGGCTAAAAGATATAGGCAATGTTGTGTAAGTAAACACTTTCAGCCTTACTAAAAGTGAGCAAGTAGATCTCACAGGGTGAGTAAGTTGCTTGCTTAACTGATGTAAACAGTCAATACTAAAGAATAAAATAACAATTTAGGGAGTAATGTTTTTTGTCCTGTGCCTGAGGAGTTGCATACAGTAGCTTTTTCACTGTATTTTTGACTGTTAAGTCTTAGCTCATTGGACTTTTTAGTTATGGCAGTGGAATTTTTAGAAAATATAGATAATAGAATCTCTCTTGAGTTTGAATTCCTAGAGTGTAAATGGATTTTTTAAAAGGTCTGCAAGTGATTATGGTTTCTCACTGTTGAGAATCATTCTGTCTTGCATGCATTTTCTTTCTTTCTTTCTTTCTTTCTTTCTTTCTTTCTTTCTTTCTTTCTTTCTTTCTTTCTTTCTTTCTTTCTTTCTTTCTTTCTTTCTT
>NW_004567103.1:59998929-60040154 GCF_000260355.1 Condylura cristata
CCGTTTTTGATCCCATTCCCCACTCCACCCCCACATAATGTCTCTGGTCTATGGTTGTTCATTATTTTTATTTTCTCGCCTGGTCCATTATACTCCTGCTATGAGTGAAATCATCCGGTATTTTTCTTTATTTATTTTTAAAAAATTATTTATTTATGCATACAGAACTAGGGTACAGGCCAGAGGTGCCGTGCGTGGGGCTGTGAGAACATTCACCAGAGACAGATATATTGAATTACACTGCTGATGGGAACAGTGGGTGAGACAGGAGAGGTCTGCTGTGCCGTGTGGGTCACCTCACTTGCCAGGGATTGAACTCATGCTTCAGTGGCTATGGATAGTTTTAACCCATTGCACCACCAGGGAGAGCCCTATTTTCTTTATTTTTTAAAGATTTATTTATTTATGCATAGAAGGACTGGAGTATAGGCCAGAGGTGTGGGCAGTGAGAGGATTCACCAGAGGCAGAATAAGATAGCAGGCAGATGTGCAGAAATAGGAGTAATGGGCAAGAGAGGAGAAGTCTCTGCACTGTATGTGGGCTAGTCCCTGGCTGGAAATCCAATCCAGGTGGGAGCCAGCCAGAGAGCCCTGAAACTTAATCCTGTGGCACTGGGGAGGCCCCTTACATGCAATTACATTAAGACATTCCAACAAGAGACTGGGGTAAAGAGCTTCACAGCTTCTGTTAGCTAGGTGTGGAAATTTCTACTCATGGATAGTAGATTTACCATATATATGGGGAAAAACAGTAGTGGTATATGTTTTCATATGTATTTATTTGTTAGCAAAAGTGCACATTAAAGGGGCCTCCCTGGTGGTACAAGGGGTTAAAGCACAGCACTGTAAAGTTACCTGCAGCCAATGCCCGCAGGAATTTGATCCCCAGCCCAGGAGCTGACCCAAGGGCACAGCAGACCTCTCCTGTCTTGATGCAGCTCCCCTTATCAGTATATTTCAGTCCATTTGCTTGTTCTGTTCCCCACACTCCCTGGTGAATCCTCTCACCCCCTGCACCTCTGGCCTGTACCCCAATTATTGTAGTCTTTAAAAAAAAAGTGTACATTAAACTAGTAATGACTCCACTTTTGGCATAGCAAATGAACAGGTTATGAAAATGTGATCCTCAGATTCTTCTTCCTACTTCCTATCCCTTTGCTGATGATAGCACCACATTGAACCATAGGTATGTAAATTGATAGAGTCTTTCTGTACAGCATGTGGCAATGTGATCAAGAGGCTAAAATGTTTATACACTTTGACTAAAAACTATCTGGGAGTCTAGCCCAAGAAAACAATCTGAATTGCAGGCTAATATAATGCAGCACTATTTATAAGAGCAAAACAATGGGAATGGCATAGTATATTCATATGGTATAATATTATATAATTGTACTAGACTGTGTTTATGAGTTTTTAGCAAAGTGAGAAAATTCCATGTTGTTGTTAAGAGAGTACAGAAGTTTACATAGAGTATGTCCTAAATATGAAATAAAATACAATACAAATTTCATTCTTTTTTGATTTTTTTTGAAATTTTGCAAGTTTTCTGCAATACCACTTTAAAAATATTGTTCTTTTATTATCAGAAAAATAAATACACTCATTGGACTGCTTTAAAAATAGCATTTTTATGGAAGAACTGGTGGTGAAAGATCTCATTATAAAGTAAGAGTTGGCCTGAAAAAGGAATATTTGTGGAAAAATTTCAGTAGGCTAGAAGAATGCATAAGTTTATGTCAAGCATAAGAAACAACAGGAAGCTGGATCATAAGTACATGTTTTAGGGAAAGTGTCATGAGTGGATGAGATAAGAATCAAATGAGAAAGATGTTAGAAAGTAGAGATAGCAATAGGCAGATAAATGGAGGATGAATATAACAAAAAAAGATTTTATTTTCTTGTATGGTTTTAGAGTTGTGCAATGTTAGTAAACTTTCCCATCATTTCTAACCATTCATGCCTTTCTGGTTATTTTATGCCCATCCAGTGTATGTTCAAATGAGGCAAACACAACCAACAGGAGCTGATGTGAAAGAAAATGAATGACTCTACTTGTTTTGAAATTAGCTTCTGATCCCTTCTACTGGATCTTTTATCCTTCTCCCCCAGCTTACAGTTGTTAACTTGCATGTTTGTGATATAGTAATTTCCATGGTTGCTGTGTTGGTTAGTATCTTAGCATTCTAATAGATGTCCTTTTCAAAAAGCCCATGTCAGTTGAGGCTTCACCTGGTCTTTTAGTTAAAATTGTTGATGGAATGCTTTCAAGGTACCTATAGGGAAAAACTCATCATTTCTCATCAAGTGAGGTAAGCCTGAATATTTGCTAATAAATCCCTTTCCTCAATACCTGCTGATAATATTCTGGGAGCCATTGCCATATGTTTTTGAATTTCCCCTTGTTTTATTGAATGGATTGTTAGTCTACTAGTCTCTCTTCTATTTCATGTCAAGGTATACACATTATGTTAAGTCTGTTGCTCCATAACTTTAAATGCAAGGTCAGAGTAGTCCAAGAAACCTAGTGGAACATTATCAATTAACATTATTTCTGGATAAGAGTTATTACTTTACTATCTGATAGTGTTTTATATTTATCCAGAGCAAATGTAATATTGAAAGAATAACTTGGAGGCACTACTAGAAATAATTTTATTTATTTATTTAAACTGTTTTTGAAGATTGTAATACTATTGCCTTTCCAGTTTAAAAGAAAATGGATTTCTGAGATGTACAAGATGAGGGAGTCAGGTAGTATTTATGGTTTACTCTTCAATACAAGGTTCAGGAAAGCAGTGAGTTGGGGTGCTGTAAGTTATATCTTACCAAAATATCTTTTCACATACTGCTACTTTTAATTTTCATTTGTCTTTTATAAATACTAGAAAAATCACGTTTCTAAGAAAAGGTATTTCTGAATAACTTCAAGGCACTGTGTGTGTGTTGCATTTTACTAAAAATGCTCAGTTTGTTTATGTTTTTGAATTTATGAAATATGCCTACATAGATGAGGGATTATTGATTGATTTTTAACTAGTCTTTTCTGTTTTGTATGAATACAAATGTATGTTATTTTTATTATTTGTTACTAAATTTACATTATTTTCTCTGAAGGTGATTGTAATTCCCCTTGAATATTTGATGCATGAATCATATCTGAGAATTGGAATTTAGATCAAGCAATTCAGCTTGCTTCCATTCATTCCTCTTGGGGAAAACCTTTGGACTCAGTACTCCAACTAATTTTCCATTCAATACTGCAAAGGAAATGACCAAACAGATTGGGAATTAGGAGAAATGATACTGAAAATTCAAAGCTTCATGAGGAAATCCTTATTGTTTTTGCTTATAGATGGTGAATATATTTTCTCTTTGGAGTGGTCTATTGCAATTTAAAAAAAATAGCAAAGAAGACATTCTTTGAATTCATTAGGGCTTTGCAAAAGCAGTACAAAGTTGATAATTTTTATGTGGTTTTCACTTACCAACATTTTGTTTTTGTTTAGTCTTTGAAAATAAACAGCTTTTTGTGGCTCAACATTTACATAATAATATTCTGTTTTTAATGGGGTTGGAAGAGGTTGGGAAGGAATTTATTGTAATTGACCAACATACTGTTTTTGTCAGCATTTTGTAAGAGGGAATTAGAAGAAAAGACACAACCTAGTAGGGTGCCCTATTCTGAGTCAAGTGCCTAAGCTTTTGGACATTTTTTTTCCTGGTTGTCTTGTTCCTGTGTTAATAGCCTCTATAGTTTAGTTTTTGCAGCTGGTATTATCATAAGTGGCTGCAACAGAGAGTTCTCCAAGTACAGATGTCTAAATAAGATGGAGGAGTTTTGCCTTTCCTTCTAACAGTACAGGCCAACAGTCCCAGACAGCAGTGTGGCCTTTCTCTATGTATCACTTACCAACTTACCTTTCTTTAGCGTATTATTTCTTCATCCCCAGCAAGAGAGCTTTATTTGTATGGTAGAAATTGATTCATTAGCCCCACATCCAAAGAAACATGGAAAAGAGTATGTGGTGGCAGTCAGTTCCCTGTCAAGGATGTGCTGCACTCATTACTTTCACTTGTTGACTTGGCAAGAAGGTCATATCTTACTGAAGGGAGTGTGTGAGATGTAGTTTCTAGGTGGAGAGTCATCTACCTTGCTACATATGGGGCTGGGAGATGGATTATTGCGAAAAGGAAGAAGTGAAAAATGAATACTAGGGCTTTTCGTCATCTTGGCTACATAGAATACTAGAAAAGTCAAGGTTCAGCAGTGTGCTTCAAAACCACCACTATCTCCTTAATTTATCTCCTAAACACTCAACTGAGTTGCAGAAATTGAAAACTGTCAGGCCGAAGGCTAAAATCAATCCCCTGTTTGAGATCATTCCACTCAAGTCTGGCAGTATTTTAAAATCTTAGGTACACTTGCTGGGGTGCTTTAGGAAGAGTATTGCTACCCTAAGCTCAATATTTTGGATTCGTTCAGATTTTCCTGCTCCCCTGTTAATGTTCTAGTGTGCCTGGTGCCTGCGGCTTCATGAGATGCACTGGAACATGAGACATACCTCATGTGGAATTCATCCATATCATGCTAGCTTCTCCAGTGTAGTTATTGACCTTCTCTCTTCCAGTGACTGATAGGCACTGTGTCAGAGAGGAGTATGTTAACAAGATTAATAAGACATAGTTTTTGCCCTGGAGGGCTGTACATGGTCTGGCATCCTTTCCTTACAAGAATTTGGTGTTTCTCCAAAAAATATGTTCTGATGCAACGAAGTTTTGGGAAATATCCAAGAACCCTAATACTACCAATGATCCATAATTACCAATATCCTCTTTGCCCATAGATTCCACTCAAGTAAAAAACAAAACAAGACAAAAACCTCTGCAGTTCTAGACCCAAGTCCAGATCACATTAGAGTCCCTTATGTCCCTTTCCATTTTGTGGTTTATTTTCTAAATCCAAGAAGGCCTTAAAATTGACTTTTTTGGCTCAGTCCCTTTTCTGTTAACTCCCTCTAAGATCTCAAACATCTGCTAGACTACATAGATTATAATAGAGACAGTGACATGGCGATTAAAAGGTTTTTGTGGTCCCCCCCCCCCATGTTTTTCTTTCAATTCCAGCAAGAGGTTTTTTTTCCCCCTAAATTAGGGTTTTTATTTTCTTTTTAAATTATTTTATATATTTTTTATTTTTTACATCATTCTTCATTTTTATACAATATATGTTTTATTATTTCATGTGTAGTCCCCATGAAATTCCACAAGTTCACCTGTACACCATCACTGTAGTCCCTTATGCTTCCTATCCCTTTTTTGAGCTTACTCTTTTCTCTCTCACTGCAGAGTGTCTCTGGTTTATAGTTTCTAGCAACCAGTTTTTATTGTGGATCTCTTATAGAATGAAGCTTTTGTCCTTGTTTTCTCTCCCTCCAATCCTCCAATTCCATGAACACATTGTAACATGTTTTTTTTTTAAATTTATTTAAAGATTTATTTATTTGTTCACACAGAACTGGGGTACAGGCCAGAGGTGCAGGGATGGTGAGAGGCTTCACCAAAGACAGAGTGGGGACCAGAACAGGCAGATCGATGAAGGACACTGCTAAGGGGAGCAGTGGGCGGGTCAGGAGAGGTCTGCTGCGCCATGTGGTCACCTCCTGGGCAGGCAGGGATCGAACTCATGCTAAAGTGGCTTTAGTTTCTTAGTGCAGTGCTTTAACCCGCTGCACCAGGGAGGGCCTGTAACATGTTTTCTTTGAAACAAAGATATTGTCAAAAACAATAATGCTGTTTCCTAGATTCATTAATAAGAATCTGAATCTGAACAGGACCAACCTCTCAGGTATGGAGGAGGTAAAGACAATTTAGTGAGGAGCAAATTGGGATGATCCTGTTCTGGGTTTTCTTAGCTTTAAAAATTACCAACATTTTAATTTGTGAGTTCTCTTAGCCACTGCATTGTTTTGGCAGCCAAAGTGCTTAAAGTAGCCAGCGCATTCAGAGCATCACGAAATATTCACATTTATTGAAAGCTATTGTTAGGCCCTTAGGCCCCTCTGTCTGGGTCTCTGAGTCACCCTGGGCCCAGAAAGGAGGGCAGGCAGATAGCATTCCTGGTGCCAGCTCCTGGAACTGGCTGAAACTAGACCCTGATATCAGCTCCTGACTCATGACTGAGACATCTGTTCTTAGAAACCCGTGCTTGAGTGCTGTGAAGTTTGTTACTCTTTGAATTTGCACCGGCTATGACGTATGTAACGGCCGATAAGGGCCTATATATTCTCTGACATTCCTGTGGTCTGGGTCTTGCTCTCCTTGTGTGGCCTGTGTGCCTGTAGGAAGGCTTGACCCCAGCTAGCTGGCTTAATAAACTCTGCTTGCTTGTGCATTTCTGGTCCTTTTCTTTGTCGCGGGGGACAACCTGGTGATTTCGGACCCTAACACTATCTGTGGACAAGGCTGTATGGGTGTGGACAGGATGAAGAGTTAAGAAGTTACCTAAGTCCTCTTTCCATAGAACTCACATTCTGGAGACAGACAGTAATTCATCGATATCACTCGTTCATGTTCACATTCATGCAGTTGGAGTAGGGCAGGTGGGGGCTCAGGATAGCGTAACCTAGTGGTCCATACAGGGCCAGGCTGATGTAGAGGAGAGAGGGAAGGAGAGAGAGGTGTAAAATGAAGGATGTGAAGAGAAACGGTTGTGTTAGACCTAAGTCAAAGATTGGGGTTTTTCAGAACAAGGGTAAGCCTTGAAAGATTGCAAATAGCAACTAACACAATCTGATTTTTGTTTGGTGGCGATCTGAAGTGCTCAGTTAGCTTTTATGGACGAGTCTTGGATGACTGAATTACTCTGTATGCAAACCTAGTTATTAAATCAGAGTAAAACATGAAAGCAGTAAAAAAAATAATAGAAACAATATTTCACAATTTTTACATAAAAAAATTCAACTGTTTACTCCTTGTAGCACATTTGGAATCCCAGAAGGGAGTTGCCCAAGGCCATATAGTAAATTGGTGGCTGATTAATTTCTGCTCCATGAAACTGGTCTTTTTCTTACCCTTTTCCTGCTTCTCACCACTGCTGAAGCTTTGCAGATAAGGGAATCCTATTACTCTCTAGCGCTCATCAGAGGAGTTCAAACTGTGAGAGCTTTAATTGCAGTCATCTCCTTGGTTCAGTTCTGTCTGAAGGATTTCCAGCATTGCTACCACACCATCCCTTGTTGGCTTCCAGGAGGATGCAGTCATGTCTTGCTGATCTTTAAGCTCCCTGCTTCTGTAGTGCAGGGCAGTGGACAATTGGAAGCCAGTACTGTTAAATTAGCATTGATAGTATCAGCTCGATGATATATAGGCCATAGGGAGAACACCAGCTGTTCTCCCTGGTTCATTTTGCAGAATCAAAAATAAAGTTGCACAGCATTAATGAAAATTGTGGCTGTATGGAATGTTTTTGCCAGAGATTGGCACTTTTTTTTTTAACAGAAATTTCAGAAAGTGAGAGATTTCTGAGTAATATGTCAATCACAAAGAGGGATCTGTCATTTTCTGGCAAGTTGAATAGGCCATGGGAATTTTTTACTTTACCTACACTCACTCTTTTATGAACTATGAAGAATTGTTTTTTCCTGGAGCCATCAAGAGTGGCAGAGAGGAGGGGAACTAATTCATATATATATTCTTTCTTTGAGGGTCTCTGGGGTTTTCTGTTTTTCCATCTTCTTCTCTCTGTTTTTCTCTGTCTTTCTGTCTCCTTAGTAAAAACACATAGTGTATAGTCATGAAGCCATCTTCTTAGAAGTGTTTGTAACAGGTTGATACTGTCCAGGAGTGGCTGGTAGGGCAATGGCGTTTAGAATTCTAGTTGATCAAGAAGCCAGGCTCCGGGGAGCGCTGGGTCACACAAGAAGTCCTGGAGTCCAGCAGGGTAGTGAAGGGTTGAGGTGTAGTCAGGCCAAGGAGGCTGGACTGTGCAAGCCAGCTTCAGCATAAGGAGCCACCAGCCTGACAGATGAAACAGGTCAGCAGTCAGAAGGAGACTGGCACGGTATTAATTAGGGCAACAGGAGGCAGGCTGATGGTCTCAGTTCTGTTGGCTGAGACCAGGGATGCAGGTGGTGATCATGGAGACCAGGCCAGCCTCAGGCTTAAGAAGTGGGAACTCCAGAGGCAGACACCAGGGTTTCTGGCTGCTGAGGCTTATGCAGAGTCTGTGCCAGGCACTGCTCGGACCCCTTTCTCACACAAGGCTTTTAATCTACACAGTAGTCTGGAATAATCCCCATTTTATAAATGAGGAAATGGGGGCACAGTTGCAAGTGGCACAGTATGGAGATGTGGCAGTCTGGCCCTGTTCCAGAGTCCCTGTTCCATAGTCTTCTTGCCTCATGGCACTGGGGACTACCATTCACACAACTTGCAGCTTGTGGGGGCTCTTGAAGTTGGCTGATGTACGTAGCCCTGATTCCATACTACTTTCATTTAAAAAAAAAAAAGGCAAAGGACCAATTCTTTCCTTCTGCCTTCTATGTAGTAGGCATATATTAACTCATTAAATCCCAAGGCGTTATTATCTCTAAGTTACAGATGAGGTGCAGGGAGACTTCAGCACATGCCTGTCTAGGTCGGAGTCTAGATTTAAACTCAGAGGACTACTAAAAGGGACATAGATTGTGATGTTTTGTTTTCATTCCTTTGTCTGCCCTGCTGGTACCCCCTGTCTGAAGCACATTAGGGAGGGATATTACTAATGTTTACAATTCCACACAGATTTCCAGAGACAAAGATGTGGATTAGTACATGCAGAGCAGGGGAAAGAAAAAATAATTTAGCACACTTTGGTCACTTAGTAAAACTTAAAACCAAAGAGCACAAAAATCTGCAGGGTTGGATAGGCAAGCAAAGTTCTTAGGACATGTGTTGGTAGCCCAGCAGCCAGCAAGAAGGTCTTGGCTTTGCTGAGTCCAAACACTTATTTCTTGTCTCTTTCCTGATCTCTCAGAGTCTGCTGAGGAACATATAACTCACTGTCTTAGAATAGTTAAATTCCAGAGAAATCTAGATGTAAAATCAAATAGCTAACGTTCCCTTTGCTTCCAGATTTTACCAGTTATCTTGATTATGCTATCAAAAACTCAGAGCTAATCAGCTTTTTTCTCCCTCTTCTCCCTTTTCAAACAAATGGCAAAGAGAAATGTTTATCCTTTCTACTCCACCCAGTTCTATAGATTTTCTGTAGCACAAAACCTGGGAGTTGGGTACAGAGATCCAGATAAGGAGAAGGAACTCCATGTTTCTAAGGCAGGAACAACAATATTTAACTAAAAGCAATGCTCCCTGGTGATACAAAAATAGAGCTTTCTGGATTAATTAAGGACCCTACTATTGCCTCCATCAAATTGAACTCAGCAGAGGCATTTGCCAAATTGTAAGGACAGCTTTCCTACCAAGAATCATATGGAATTTACACAGACATTGTTCTATAGACAATACCTTTCCACAGGGTCTCTTGACTTTGAACTGCTGGTACTAATGAGAGATGACTTGAAGGAAGTGGATCAGAAACACATTCAGCAGAATGTTGTTTGGAGGCTACTTAGTGATGAGAGGTGATAGGGTCACTGAGCAACACCAGAAAAGGTCACTGAGCAACACCAACATGAGATGAGCCCCAAGATTTTCAGACTTGTTCTCATTGCAGCCTGAGGTAAGAGAAGTTGACTGGGAATGGGGGTGGTTTCTCTTTTGTTCTCTCAACCAGTCACTTAACTGGAGAACTTCAAGAGAGTGACAATCCCTTAGCTGCTTTTTATCTCTTGCTGCAGTGAAGTATGGCATCATTGAAATTTGGTCTTGGTAATTTGGACCTGGTAGAATTTCAAAACCTGGGATGATTTGAGATGATCAGAAACAGGAGTATGATGCCCCTACAACCTTCTACTTCTTAGCTAGCAATAGGATCAGAGAATCTTGGGGCAGAGATGGTAAGTTCCAAGTTCCTCTTAGAGTTCTGAGTATATAGCTCCTCAGAGTTCCTTGGGAGGTCCTAATTGAATCCCCCCCCTAGGGCTTCTCTGCAACCCTGGAGTCAGCCAAACTAGTGTGTTGAAACTTCTAGGTGACTTGTAGGTGCAGTACTTGATCTGTGTAGATGCAAGTGCTAGAGGCAGACTCCCAGTCTAATAGTTGATTTTTAATTGTCAGCTTGTGGGTGACCAAATGAGTTATGGTTAAGCAGTTTCAAGAGTGAAAGGAGTGGGAAAAATAGAGATTTTCCCACCAAAGTGACCTCCTTCTGTTTCACCCAATTCCTCTTGGGAACATGTCATTTGGCCCTTATCCCTTTTTCTGAAATCCCCATTAAGATGGGTGTGGGGAAAGGACACTCAAGAATTTAGAAAATTGTTGCTTTGAATAAAGTTGCTGTGAATAACCTTTCTGGATATTAAAATAAGGGCAGAATGAGCTGACCTCTGGGATGCCCTCACCTCTAACAGTTTGTGATTCTAGGTCCAGCATTTTTCTAATTTCCTGGGAAGCAGGCAGAGCCAACTTGCCGCTGATTTACATTTGTCTTAGTCTTTAAGAGATGTAGGTGCCAGACTGCTATGTTTAATCCATTGCTTTCCTTTTGACTTCCTTTCTAGGCAGACTTGTGTACTGCATGCATTAGTGTATCCCAGTTGAATCCTTGATCTTTAAAAACTTCCTTTAGGCCATCACATTAGCTGTAGGGAGCACTCTATAGCTTGGAGATGCAGGCAAGGAACCAAGCCTTGTACTGTTTTCTCAGTAAGGAATCATTTTTCTCATCTTGGTGAATTATGGCAATGGAGGCCTCTTTGCACCCATCCACCCCCAATTTATATTCACATCTAAAGATATTCAGTAACAATCTATACTCTCAACTGAAATGATAAAGTAAGGAAATGACCTGGAAAAGTTTTTTTTAAAAGATTTATTTATTTATGCATACAGAACTGGGGTACAGGCCAAAGTTGCAGGGGCAGTGAGAGGATTTACCAGAGACAGTGGGGAGCAGAACCGGCTGACTGACACTGAGGGGAGCAGTGGGTGGGTCAGGAGAGGTCTGCTGCACCATGTGGGTCACCTCCCGGGTGGGGATCGAACTTATGCTGAAGTGGCTTTAGCTTCTTAGTGCTGTGCTTTAACCTGCTGCGCCACCAGGGAGGGCCAACCTGGAAAATTTATGGAGAAAGAAAAGATCCTCTTGCCCAAATTTTCTATTGACTGTCTGGCTAAAAATTTCATATGACTATAGTTATAGAATTAATTAAAATAACAGACTCTAATGCATAAAGTTAAGTCTATAAACCGTGGATTCTGGCCTATTTTATGGAGGGAAAGGTGAAGTTATTCTGGGAAGTGATTTGCTCGGGTTACAGTGTTGTTGACATGTAAAACTGGCACTGAGTTTCTTCCCATGGAATCCTTCCAATTACACCCTCTTCAGCTGCCCTTTTCCCTCTGTATAGTCATGGCTGACATCCTTAAGGAACCCTAACATTCTGGGGTTCCGAAGGACGGATGAGTCCTCTTGTGATCTTTTATATTTGATAATGACTAAGTATTGGTGCTATTTTCAAATGGTTCAATTGTGTTGGGAAAACATTGATGGGTGAGCACAGACCTCGAAATTCTGAACTCCTATATTATATAGCTCCTGTGGTGCTTCGTGTGAATCAGGTTTGTTCCTTCGTCTTATGCTTCTCAGAGATACTGGCTAGAAGGACAGGTCTCATTTCCTAGGGCCAGCCATTACTGCGTTCCTAAGGACTGTGGCCAGTGCCTTCTGACTGACAAAACAGGGTTGTCATTGGGGAGTGCTTATGTTGCATGTTAGATATGTAAAGTGCTTTCTCTGAGTTCTTTCTTATCTCAGCTTGGCAGGTAAAGAAACTAAACATCCTAGAAGTGGTGACTGGTCCAGAGTCATCCAACCAATTAGTGGTGAAACAGATACTGCACTCAGTCTCAGAGTTTCTGGGTCATTGTTTACCCCAGTGAGTCATGGCACTTCTCTGGATTATGTTCTTTGCCCCTCACCAAACTCCATTTTTCCAAATTTAGCTGGCTTCTTTTTGAGTGAACTATAGCGCTCTTCAGTTTCAAAGCTGTTGTATCTTATTGGTTGACCAGAGAACTCTAAGTATCTAGGTAAGCTCAGTGCTAGGTCAAGCGGAATTGCAGAGTGGTGGGAACGAGGAGGGAAAAGAACAGTGCTGTTTTAGGAATATTAGAGTTTGGGTTTTGGAGAAAGATCAACTCTGTTTTTAGAATATGAAAGCAGTAAGTATTAGAAAGGAGATGAAGGATTTAAGTTAAGATATTGTCAGTTAAAAAATCATGCCAAAGAGATTTAAAAATTTACATCTAAAATAGGCTTTTGGATTCTTTTCAAACTTCGTTAGCTGGGTCAAAGAGGTATTTTCCTGCCAGTTAGATAGACTTCAGTGAGAATTCTGAAAACTTTTACAGTAGAAATTCTCACAAGAAATCTTACAGCTGTTTATTCTATTTGTGTTTCCTTTACTCATTAAAAAATTTAAATGACTTATTGGCTTAAATTACATCTGTGAAGTACAAATGCGGGGTAGAAATTAGTATCTGTCCACCTATTTGTATATACTATATACTCTGGAAATAAAATTTCTCCTCTGCCTCTCCACCCTCCCTCCAATTGTGAATTTAATTAAGGGATGAGCAGTTGTGTTTAGAGTATCCAATAGTCTGCCTTTACAAACATTCCAAGCAGCCTTTTAGATATTGATGAGTGTTTATTGCAGCACTGTACAATACAGGCGAAACAGGAAGCAGCTTTTTGCTGGGTAGGATGCTCCGAGTCACCCTCCACTCTCCCAGGGAACGCTCTTCAGCTGACTGAAGCAGGGGAGCTGAGCCAATCAGAGGCCGCTTTCCTAGCTCAGTCACCAGTCTGTGTTGAGGAAGGGTTTTGCTTTTTTATGCTCTGTATGGGGAAGGCAGATAAAATGCCAGGTCTGGACTGTCTCTGGGGATAACCTTACCCTATGTGATATGAATGAATAGCATCTTGCCTGGTAAATCCACAAGAATTAATAAGGCAGGCGCAGTTCTTTCAAATAGGCCTTTTCTATCTTTTAGCTCTAGCTGTGGCTTCTGTACCAATTTTGTTTTTGCCTTGAAAGAGGTGCTCTGGATTATCAGACCTCCATGTATGACAATTTGTACCTGCATGGAATTGAAGACTCGGAGGCTGTAAGTATTTTCATAGATAGCTGATTCCCTCTCCCCTCCTCTCCCTCCTCCCACTCCCCCCCACCCCCATCCCTCCTTATTTCTTAGGCAACGCAGGGAACATGGAGCAGAAAGCTAACATCATTCGGGGCTTGCTGGCTGCTGTGAAAATGTTCTCTGTATACTCAGAATTAATGGAAATTATTCTTTATTGTGTAATTTCTTGTCAAATGAAAAATGAAGGTGATAGCAGAGGCACCTAAGAGTGTAGGCTGCTCAGATCTATACATTACTCAATCCACATTTGATCTCACAAGGGGTAACTGCTCCTTGTAGACTAGTTTAAACTATGCAGAAAGTGCCTGTGTTTTCCAATAACAGGGTTCATAGAGGAGGCTCATTTATTATATAAAACACATTGTTTATTGAGCTAGCATGAATGGAAGTTCCTCAGCTGTAGCTGTATTATGCGCTTTCTGGCCAAACAAGAGGTGCAGATCTATTGCCTCTTTGTTAGGGAAATTAGGGGCAAGATTGTGGGCATCTGACACCCCTTGCAGAGGGAGTGGGTAGTGTTCTCACACTCTACCCTAGAAGACAGAAGTAGGTTCACTTGTTTGGCTTAAAAGACTAGACTCTTTTTCCCTCCATTGGTCAGTTACATGGACTCTATTAAAATCAGAGGATGGATGTGGTTTTCTGAAATCTCTAAAGTCATGCCATCAGAATGTTAGCTTTTGAATATAGGCTAACTGTCTACTAAATTTTTTTTTTTTTTTTTACTGTTACTGTTGGTACTTCTGTATTTCTCATCAATTATATAGCATGATTGGGGATGGCCAAGGGGACATGCTGTGGAAAGTATGAATTTTACACAAGTGCAATGCCATACATGTTGCTACATTTGAAATAGGAATGTGTTATATAAGGTTCTCTGGCTAAACCACCAAATAAACAGATTATAAAAAAAAAAAAACCTATGGTATACGTCAGTGCAGACGTATGTATCAAATGATGTGCTATCTGTGAAAGATAGAAGTCCTCTGTTCTGATAAGGCATTCCATTTTCCTTTCCTGTCTCTGTGTTAGCTCTAACACTAACTCTTTCCACAAAGTCTCTTCTGTGTGTTACCCAACGTGCTCGTAAATTATCAGACTGCCAGTTTACTGCAAGGGACTGTTCTGAAGCATTGGTAGCCGAAACAGAGGTCCCATTTGCCAGTGATGTGGGGAACGGACAATACAACTTGAGGAGGTCAGTCACCCAGCTTCTCTGCTGTGTTACTCAGGAGATCTGATTAGTTCTGCCCCTCTCTCCACACTCAGTTATGAAACATGTGATGCCTTATTCACTTGTAACTTATTTTCAATGCTTGATTTTAAACTTGGCTACTAAATTGCTCTTAAGTGGATGGAGTTTCTTCGGAATAGCCAGTCATTTTCGAGTCCGGTTGCTGTGAATAGAGCTGGCTAGGAACTAGTGTACCCAGCACTTTGTTTTCCAGAGCTGTGTACCTTTCAGATATTCTGCTTCTTTCTCCCCCTTTGCTCCAGCCTCTTAGGACAGCAGAGTGTTTCTGTAGAGTGGGACATGGAGAGTGCAGTGACTTGACTTGGTGGTGGTAGTTGATGGTGGAGAGTGTAAGTACTGCAGTGCTGTGCTCCTGGTGACTCAGTGGTAGCTGACAGGCTTAGCTGCTCTGGATTGTGCACATCTGCCGAGGTGAGAAATGGGACACCCAGGAATGAAGAAGGGTATCTGGTCAGTCCTCTTTGGAAAGTATGGAGGGGTGGGATTGAAAGGTGTCTCATAAACCAGAGGGGGAAGTCAGAGGTGTTCGGAGGGGTAAACTGACTCTGAATGCTCATTTGAGTTTGTTTGTTTTTATAAGGAAGAATAATGTGATGTGTTACCCAAGATGGTGTGAACAAAGCTTCAAGCCAATGAAGAAGACTAGGCCTAAATAGCTGACCTGGTGAAGTGAAAAGTAAAGCCACACCTGGAGTGCCACATCCTCAGCAGTCTTTCTCAGTGCCAATGCATTTATGGCTGTAAGTGTGGGGGTTTGCCCAGATTGAAGCACAGCTCTCGAACAGGTCTGGTGGATAGGCTTGGAGAGGCTTTCTCAGATGGCCAGCTGCAGTCCGAGCACATACAGGCACTAAAAGCTGAGTACGGCACTTCCTTTGGGGGTTGGGAGCCACTGGCCTATGTCCTACCACTCTGTGCTGTTGAAATGTCTTGTGGGGTTTAACATGTGATGAGCGATTATATTCAATGTGTTCACACAGTAAGTCTGTAATAAGAGCATCTCATTCTGACTAAGAATAAAGCATTTCATGCACTGTCAGCACCCCACACAGAACAATTTTGGTACTTTGAGGGGTGATTCTTTTTTTTTAGGAGTCTGGTCCAGAGGTTGATAGTATATTTCCAGACCCTGGATTTTATTTGTAACCTCTGTATTTCGTATGCTATCTATATATAAAGAGAAAGGAAGAAGACCCTACTGGAGTATTTGAAACTAGGCTTTTTAGATTCTTGAATCCTAGGTAGCCTTTTTGGATAAGTCATTAACTCCTGCTCCGATTTCTAGGAGGGGAGTTAAGTGTCAGCATTATCCAGAATTACAAAGAAATGCAAAAGATCCTTTAATGCTCTGCAGACAAACCCTGCATAGGAACTTGAGATTTCACACTGCGCATCATGGTTGTTCTCCTGTTATCCCAACATGGATAATGGAGCATGTGCTCCTGGATGAGTCCATATCTAGACCAGGCAGTTACATTACACATTCTCTGTTTGCCTCTGTGAGGGTAGTTCAGTCTAATTTAACTGCCCTCACTGGGCTTTAGTACAGGAGTTAGTGGCCAAGATGCTTTTCACTGATTGAGCCCCCAACATACACTGTCTTAAAGCTGATTCACAATAGATTTTGACAGATCTCCTACGTGGTATGCATGGTTTATAAATGCATTCATTGTGTATTTTGATGTTTGTGGAATCATGATAGGAATAAATTCTTTTCTCATTCAGCAAGTTTATTACACAATCAGAGGAGCATTTTTATAGGGATATGTGTAAAGCTGATAAAAAGCAAGAGTTACCTAAAGTTCACCACCCAGACATAGTTGCTGATAACATAGTGTTACCTATTCTTTCAGATAATCAATGCACATATATGTAAATATATCATTCTAAACCTGCTACTGTGCCTTGCATCCTAGTCTGTGAAATGCTGTTCCTTCTTGCTAAAAATTTTCAGCACACTAGGACTAGAAATGTCCTAATACTAGAGGTGCTTTTTTGTAAGATTTAAAGCTCCAGCATGCACCTGATAAGATTTTGAGCAATTTAAATAAAATAGTGAATCTTAGAATACTTTGTAAAGCCAGGGTTAGCTGCACACAAAATTAATGTTTGATTTCTCTGCACAGTTGCTTCCATTTGAAAGTGTTTAAATTCTATAGTATTTAGAGAGAGAGGCCTGATCTTTTACACTGAAAGAAAATAATCATTAGGTCATAATTCAAGAAAATATATTCTTTTAAGTGTTTCTCAATGGTAGAAAGGAGCCATGATATATTTATTAATACTGTTAGCAGTCTTATGTACATAAAGTAAAGGAAGGTAAAATTTACAAACTATGTGTATGTATCATCTGTATGTATTAAAGAACATATTTAAATGTATATGTACTTACACATTTTTATAAGGACAACTATATATTATTTAAACTATTTGTTTTCTATGAATGAGCTGTGTAATCATGTATGTTCACCTAAATGTCTGTTCTTCTGTGCCCATGTCACACTGTGCCCTCTCATTCATTCACACATGTTCAGTATAGATATACTCCATCTTTGCTAGTTGATGCTTAATACTAAGTGGGAGATTTTCACCTTAGAGCTTTTGGAGAAGGAAAATTAACTGCTTTTGACATATAGAAAGATAACCAAGTGAATTGAAACTTACTATATCCACAAGAGAATAAACAGTTTTACTTTCAATGATAAAATAAAGTTTTTTTTCAAAATACAAAGCTATGTCCTTGTGCTTGCTAGGGGACAGGCTTTATGTGTCCAGGGACATTCAGAAGACCACTCTAAGGATATTAAGGAGTAGATTTCTCTTGGAAATAAGATCAATGGTCTTTTTTGGCTTGGTGGATCAGAAAAACCCTTCTGGGGTCAGAGAGTCTTTCTGACTTATTTCTAGAGAATAAGGCTGTTCTGTAAGGGAATCCATGGTCTGGATGTTGGCATCACTGGTCACTGGTCAGAAAGGGAAGCCAAGTGCAACTCATGGTTTGCATTAGAATTTTGAGAAAATCAACTTGTTTTACTGAGGTGAGTGATTTTGCTGTTTGTCCAGAGTCTGTTTTAGGTAAATGATAGAAATTTATCTTCAAGCAACTCTTAGCAACAATTATTTTCTAAGTCATTTAATAATGAATCATTTATTAGTAAGTCATTCAAATGAAATGATTTGTAGATTCCTTAAATCTGAAAATAATCCATGAGTTTGCTTCTGCAAGGTCATCAGTACTATTGTTTTCTTGCTAATTTTCCATTTTCTAGTGATAGAGAGAAATATTAGGATCGTCTCACTATTCCCCAGGGGATTCTGTATCTCCTTTCCTGCTGGTGTTCTTCTTACTATTAGATTATCATGAGTTGATCACATTTTAGAAGATGGTCCTGTGACTTCACATGTACTCACTGAATATCACTTTACTGGGTGTTAGAAGGTATTCTGGTAGGAAGGTCTGCAATAGCTATGAAAAATGTGCTTTTAAGGGGGAGGTGAGGAGACATCCCATTGCCATTGCCTTTCTGAGTTTCAACTTTGACCTTATCTCTTAGATAATTCTCATTTTACTCAGTGTCTCCCTTTAATATCCTTTGCCTAAGTGAAAGGATGCCGCTCCAGGAGGACAAGTAGACATTAGACTGCTTCTCACTTTCCATTCTCTTTTCCCTCTTCCACTCGTTCTTTGTAATAGTCATCTAGTGAGAGCTCAGGTAGCCTTGAAGCCAAGTAAAACACGATACCTAGAAAGGTTTGTAGATACATACTCTGTGTATTCTAAACTAAATCAGGCTGGTTGAGATTCCTTTTATGTGTTTGCCTCTGGCCATGTGAACACAGCAATTGCTCTAGGATATAGCCCGGGACCTGAGTACATGCATGTGTTCTCATAAGGACAGGATGCTAGTCAGCTACTACTTAGTGAGCAAACTTAAGGGGACTTGGGAATTCGTGTAAAGTAATTGCAAGCAGACTGGGGGTTAAAAATTTGTATGCCTTGGATTTTGATGTTTTGAGACTGAAGAGTGTGAGTCTGAGGGGAAACTGTGCAGTCATTTTTACTTACTACTTAGTGATTTGCCAAAGGGAAGATTGTCCAGTGACATCACATAAGAGCTTTCAAGATTCAATGGCCAATACTTGTTTTCCTGCTACATTTATATTCATTTATAATATAAATGTACAGTTTTAATACTTTTGTTCAGGGGGATTGATATAAACAACACATCATAACATGAATCTGGGGGTCTGTCAGTTATTCGAAGCTTGATTTTGTAGTTGCATGAGTTCATTTACTTTGCCCTTTTTACTCCTATTACTCTTTAATATCTTCTTTTTAGCATTGGAATTATATAATATAAAGAGAATCTGATCTTCAGTGTAATCCTATTAGCAGATCTGTTGAAAGTTTGGCAAGTGGTTAGTTATTAAACGTGTTTCTCAATCATTTTTAACCTCCATAAAACTATTAAAGATTTTATCTTCTACTGAGTATATCTACTAGTCAGAAAAATGTCAAGTTTACTTTTGCACTTTGTATTATGAAACAGTGATGCAGTGTAAGAGTGTCGTGATTAAAAATCGAAATTCAGTGCAAGATTGTCAGAATTTCTAACTCCACTCTTCCTAGTGTGTCATTCTGGGTATATTTCTTAAACTCCCTGTACCTTTTGTGTCCACATCCCTCAAATGACAATAATAAAGGAAAGTACCTCTTGGGTAATTTTAAATAGTAGACAAATTAGTATGTCTACAGTCTTAAAACATGTTTTCTGCTATTATTAATACTATTCTTCATTTTATGACTATACTTGTGCATTTGAGAACTGAACACCTCTACCTTTGCAGGTTTTGATCATCCCACCAGACACTTTGGTTTATTTTGAGTACTTGCTTGTTTGTTGACTGGAATTTTCAAAAGTATTATATTGCTGTCATGTAAAAGAATGAAGCACTATTTTCTTGAGGATTAGGTTGTTGTGTTTTGTTTTAGAAAAGGGGCAGGAGAGTATAATGAAAAGAAGATTAGGACTTAAAGCCTTGGTCTTTGTGATTTATTAACAGTAACTTTTAATTTAAGTCTTTTCATTGTGTGAATCCTCAGTTTCCTTCTATAAAACTAAGAGGTTTGACTAGATTATTTCTCACGTTACTCCACATCCAAATTTTGTTCTACTTGCCCATAAATACTTTCTTCAGTTGAGATACAAATGCCACCATATACCATTGACATCTTGAAATGATCAGTTACTGTAGCATTCTGTGCATAATGGGTAAGGTGTTGAATCTTAAGTCTGGATATCTGGCCATTGCAAAATCTTTGAAGGAGGAAGGCTTGTGCATGCACACCTTTGAGAGCACTATATGTTTGAAAAGGAAATGTTTTATTTAAGATTTTTTTTTAAAATCTAGAAGCCAAAAAGGATTCTTATCTATTGCTCGTTTGCTTGCCAATACCCATGGTGCACTTCCAGCCCACAGAAATTTGAGCTGCAAACACTAGAGTCACAGCTCTAAAAAAAAAAAAAAAAGGCAAAAGCATTCTGAGAGGCAAGCTTCTCCTAACTCTTACTGATGACTATATAGAGATATTTCTGCTTTATAATAACCTCTTTTTCCTTCATGACTAATATAACCAGTTGTCTAAGCTATGTACTAGAAGAGTGAGAACAAAACCAGTTTGAATAATTGTCCTGTGATTGGTAAGTGATTTGGTATGATTGGTAATTGTTCTATTGTATTTATTGTTTACTGCTTTCTTGATTTATAGAATTTTGTTTAGCATATAATTATTATCCTTTGGGATGTACTCGAGTAATGATAAATCAATAGGAACCCTCCAGGAATATAGTAAATTCTAGGAGATATTCATTATTATTTTTTTAAAGTCATTTTTACTTTCTACTCCTTTCAGAAAGGAGTTACACCTGCTCATATATTTCACTGATATTATATGGATGAAGCACAGAAAACTTCTTCATTATCACAATATGCAGGGCCTTTTTTGAAGCTCTGAGATAATACAGAAGAGTAAGTAATCTGACCACACAATCAAAGAAGGTTAAATACAAATTTGATTTAAAAAAGAAAAGACCACTGGATAGCTACATGTAATTGTTAGTTAACTGGAGTCCATAAATTTGATACATAAAATATAATGTTCCTCAATGCCAATATTAGTTTTTCCTATATTTGTGAAATTTTCTGAATTAACATACAGTTTTTTAATTGATCCTGCATGACTTACTGTGATATATCTGAAATAAGGCTACATCTTAAAACAAATGGTACCCCATAGATTTTTTTCCCCCAAGTAGTATATAATCTAATGTTGAGTTTTATAATTGTGGGTATCTTAAATTCAATGAAATGATATGTTTGGGAAAAAAAAATCTAATCAATAAAAAACTGTATAGTGTAAAAAAAATTAGTCTTTCTTGATGACTTCCCAAACTTTTCCCATCCCCGTAGTTAACTGTTATTAGAAATTTAGTAGGTGTAGATTCAGACCTTCTTTCTATACATTGATTGGTATATTAAGTCAAAACACAAGCACATATATCATATTTGTAAATTTATAAAATTGAATACAAACACAACAAATACTATTGTTTTCTTGATCTAAACACATACCACGAATACTTTTCCATATCAGTTTCTTTTTAATGAACTGAGTGGTATAATGCCCGTCTAGAGTGGATTTACCATAGTGGAATTAGACTACTAATAGATTTGGGATATTTCCCCTTTTCCAGTCCTGCAGGTAAATGCTACAGTTAGCATTTTATATATATAAATTTTGTGTAAGCATGACACATTTCTTCACAATAACTTCCTTAAAACAGAGTTGTCACATTAAAGGATGAGCATTTTTTTTTAAAGATTTATTTATTTATTCATATAGAGCTGGGGTACAGGCCAGAAATGCTGAGGGTGAGGTGAGAGGATTCACCAGAGACAGAGGGGGGAGCAGAGCAGGCAGAGTGAGGAAGTACACTGCTGAGGGGAGCAGCAGGCCGGTCAGAGGAGGTGTGCTGCGCCATGTGGATCTCCTCCGGGCAGGCGGGGATCGAACTCATGCGGAAGTGGCCTAAGCTTCTTAGTGCTGTGCTTTAACCCACTGTGCCACCAGGGAGGGCCCTAAAGGATGAGCCTGTTTTAAAATTTATACATATCTGCCCCTATTATACATTCATTCTTTTTTGAGAATAAATCCAATTATTTAAAAATTTAAATCAAAATATAAGACTTCAAAGAATTCTCTTGATTATAAGGAACAGCTTTAGACACTGGCCTCCATTTCCATAAGACGAATTTAGATTCTCTTTATTGTAATAATGTAGTTATAAGGTATCCACAAAAACTTTAGCATTTGCAGCCACCCAGCTACCCTCCTTCAAATGTGAAATGACTTGAGTCCCAAAGGTGTTAGGCAACTTGTTTAGAATAACCTAGGTAATATGTGCTAGAACTAGACCTAGAACCCTCCTCAGTTCTTGTTCTAGAGCAATGTTCTTTTTATGATGCCAAATTCTAAGGCCCAATTATATACAAAGTGGAATAAACCAACAATGGCTGGTATAACCTTATTATTTGTGTGGTGCTTGCTTGACAACTTACAGAGCAGTTGGGTGTTGGGAGAATCCCCAAAACAGATTGCTTTCTGACCCAAGATTGTGGGAACTTTACCTAGTTGGAATCCAGATTAGGGTCCCAATTTCTTTCAAGTTCTTATTTGATATTGCTTTCTGATCTGGCTTGAAGTCCCTAGTGATTGATGTATTAAAGTGATAATACATCCATAAAGCTCAAACGGACATGAAAAGTCACTGCTAGAGAATGTCAGAAAGAGACTTTATGTCTTAGGGAAATGCTGGCATTCTCCTTCATTTGTCTGCAAGTCTTGGTGACACCTACAAGTCAATGTGATGTTTGGCCTTAGCCAGGAGACCAACAATGCATTTTAAATATTGGTCTTCCCCATTTACAATTAATCTGCATGAACTTCTAATTCAGAAAAACATTTGCATGAGTCAGTACTGATATTTTTAAAAGGTAAAAGGGACAGCAATATTTGTAAAAGGTAAAAGGAACTGTGAGTTCTGAGTGTGGGAGGGCAGTCGTATCAATCAGAATCCCTACAAAGAATAGATAGCACCCTCAAATTAGAATAATTTTTACAGGGCTTAATAAAATGAAAAGGCGTTGGTATGGGATGAGGAGATTATAAGGGGTAGGGAAGTACCTGTAGAGCTACTATCAACTGTAGGCCCCACTGGCTTCAGAAAGGGCAGCATTACACAAACCTGAAAAGACTGGGTTTTGTTCATAAGGATACAAACTAAAACTGTGGAGGAAGGCAGTCACACTGCTATCACCCCAAAGGAAGTCAGGGATACTTACCCTAATGTCTCTTCCTCCCTCACTCTGGTGTTTCTAATCCTCCCTCACTATGATGCTTCCTTAAACTCCCTTAGGCTAAATCCAACCAGAAGCCAAAGGATACAATGTACAGGTCAGCCACCCCATGAAGAGCAGAGTGAAAAAGGGTGGAAGGTGACTGGAGACCCAAAGGGATGCTGCTTCATCTATACTAGGGATGGGCCAGTCTGCATGTAATCATGCCAGTAGGTGAAAGCATGCACTTTGAAGGTATTGCCACAACATACTGCTGAAAATGCCAGCGAAACTCTAAAGGGGCTGTTTGTTATTTTCCATTAGAAATGGGTATTCACTTTCATACATGAAAATAGTTTTGCTACAACTGGTGACCTAAGGTTTATTTGTATACTGTGCTTTACTATTATTATGTTTTGGAATACTTAAATGCTTTTTAGCAATGGCAAAAAGAAAAGATGTAAATGTTAGTTTTGTAAAGAAAGCTTAAGACAACTTTCCAGACAACTTTCAGGTATACCAAGGTCTCAGAAGACAGTAAGCAGATAGAGAAAAGCATGTATCTGATGAACTTTTGTCTCAGCTGTGCTCCACTGTCATGACCAGACCAGCATGATTCTTTAGATCCCCCCCAAAGTGATTATTACACTATGATTCCTGCTGTGTAAAACAGTGGGAGGATTGGTGGGCATAAGAATTAACGTTGTGAAATTTTACAGTTCTGATGACAGTCTCATTTTTAAAAGATATATTGACTGAGTAGGGGCAGAAAGGTAACAGGAAAGAGAGTTTCATTTACAGTGATGAAGGCAGGACTTGTTTTGGAAGATACTAACTCAGAGGCCAGGACCTTTAGTAAATCTAAGCAGAATTCCTGTGTTCCTTTTAAAAAGTCAATTTTGATGGCTTGCTGGTTACACAGAGTATAAACAGTGAAAATTCATTGAGCTACATGTGTATGATATATACATCTTTCTGCATTCCATTAGAAGTTCTAGAAGTCTCTTTTGAGGAAACATGTAAAACCGGAAACGACAAACTGGAATTGGGAGTATATATTAGGATAGAATAAAGGCCCTGATTCCCACGGAGAGATGTAAATACTACATAAGGTGATTAGATGTTGGCATCCTGAGATCAGAAACTTATACTAGAACTTGTCTGGTGGACCAGTTGGCCAATGACGGGAAACAACATTCATCATGGGGAGATGGGAAGATTGTATCTTTCTAGTGGCTGGAGCAAAGGTCCCTTTCATGGGTTGATGCTCCTCTTGACCTTTTGTTAATGGGCAGATCACCTTACCGATGGTCACGTGCTTTTGTGCAATAGCTGTTCTGACAACCATGATTCTTAAGGTAGGAGGACTTAAGGTAGATTTCCTCCCTCTCTCTAGTGATGTCTGCAGAGCCAGGCATACTCAGTGGTGAGAGCTTTTTTTTTAAGCTTACAGAACTGTGTCAACAGTGATAAGGAATAAAGGGAAGATTGCATTATGTCTCTGTTGATGTTATTTTAATCAAGCTCTTAGTTCAGTTGCTTACTCTACAACAGTGTGTAGTTGGTACATGGGTATACATAGCTACCTTATGTACAGTTTTTTTTTTTTGAAAGATTTATTTATTGATGCATACAGAACTGGGGTACAGCCCAGAGGTGCAGGTGCAGTGAGAGGATTCACCTGAGACAGAGCAGGGGACAAAGTACACTGCTGAGGGGAGCAGCAGACCGGTCAAGAGAGGTCCTGCTGTGCCATGTGGGTCAGCTCCGGGGTGGGATTGAACTCATGCTGAAGTGGCTTTAGCTTCTTAGAGCTGTGCTTTAACCTGCTGCACACCAGGGAGGCCAGAATGTACAGGTTTTGCAGTTTTTTTTTTTTAAGATTTATTTATTTATGCTTATACAACTGGGGTACAGGCCAGAGGTATAGTGGGTGAAAGGATTCACCAGAGACAGAGTAGGAAACAGAACAGGCAGATTGACAAAGTACAACGCTTAGGGGAGCAGTGGTCGGGTTAGAAGAAGTCTGCACGCCATGTGGGTCAGCTCCCTGACTGGGGATCAAATTCATGCTGAAGTGGCTTTGGAGAGCTTCATAATGCGATACTTTAGCCCATTGCACCACCAGGGAGAGCCTGGTTTTGCAGTCTTAAAATAGATATATGGAGCTAGATTAAAGGTAAGCTAGCATATGTATTGTATGCACATTGCTTGAATATTCTCATTTTCAAAATTAAAATAATTTATAAAATATATAATTTTTGGAGATTGGTTTATTTCTAATTTTTAAATTATTATGAGTATAGTGTATAGTGCAGTATGAAAGGCAAGATAGTTCTTATAACTGAAGCATACTATTAGTTAAAAATTTACTAGTTGCTAGTTAAAAAGTTGCTATTTTAACTATTTGCTATTATAAAGGCCTTCATCAAATGTGTAGTTTGAATAAAGTATGAGTGTGTGTGTAATTCTTTAGATCAAAGCTACAATTTTAAAAGCTATGCAAGATACCCTAACTACTAGGGCTTTTGTTAGGCCTGAATAGTATGTTGAAAGAGGATATTATTTTGCTTGGTTTTGAAATATGCACTGTACCAAGGTAGCTTTAAAAATTGTACATGCCACGCCCTCCCTGGTGGCACAGTGGGTTAAAACACAGCACTAAGAAGCTAAAGCCACTTCAGCATGAGTTCGAGCCCCGCTGGCTCTAGAGGTGACCCACATGGCGTAGTAGACCTCTCCTGACCTGCCTGCTGCTCCTGTCAGCAGTGTACCTGTTCTATACCCCACTCTGCCTGTTCTGCTCCCCACTCTATCTCTGGTGAATCCTCTTACCACCCCTGCACCTCTGGCCTGTACCCCAATTCTGTATGCATGAATAAATAAATCTTTAAAAAAAAATTGTACATGCCAGGCCCTCCCTGGTGGCGCAGTAGGTTAAAGCACAGCACTGAGAAGCTAAAGCCACTTCAGCATGAGTTCGATCCATGCCCTAGAGTTGACCCACATGGTGCAGCAGACATCTCCTGACCTGCCCTCTGCTCCCCTCAGCAGTGTACTTTGTCCATCTGCCTGTTCTGTTCCCCGCTCTGTCTCTGACGAATCCTCTCACTGCCCCTGCACCTCTGGCCTGTACCCCAGTTCTGTATGCATAGATAAATAAATCTTTAAAAAAAATTGTTCATGTCACATTCTAAACTTGGTGTGGGTGAATTATCCAAGAAATTTTAAAAGAAAGAAGACTATAAATAAGGTAGAAAAAGGACAAGGAAATGCATAACCTAGATTCTGTGAATGTTTTGATTCATATCCCTTTTCACTAAAATATGTTCTGGCGGTAAGATGTGCAACTAGTTGTTAGAATTTTTTTATTTGAGTCTTGCATTTACATAGAGAAGCTGGCTTTCAAAATGCCAGCCAGCTGCCACCTCAAACACTGAGGATTTGTCTAACTTGGTGACGAGTTTAGTAAAAAGATAGCTTAAGGACATTGGGGGGAGAACACACATCAGATACCTTTTCTGGAAACTCATTTTTTAGCTATCTGATTTTTGGGGTATTTGAATCTTCAGTTCTTCATTTAGGGTTTGCAAAGATGCTGTGAATGTAAAGCCTCACCTCCATGCACTTAAGGAAGATGAATAGTTTTGAAGTTTCAGTTTGGATATAACTCGAGGATGTTCCTGATTGTAAACCAAATCATTTTTAAAAGGGATAAAAAATACCCACTATCCTATAAGCATTTTTGTTAAATAACTTCTAAGATTCCTTAGCCAACGACATTGACAGACTCTGAAAGTATTCCTTAGTTTCTTGAGTGGGCCTTTCTCAAGGAATTATTCAACCTGTTTTTGGAGGTCAGCACTGTTGGGGTGCCCTTTTCATGGTACTGACCACTAATACACCTGACCTCCAATTTTAAAGAAACTTGTTTTGATGTGAATCACTTACTGTTTTAGTGTTCTGCAGAACATGCTTTGGGGTTCTATTGGTTCCCCAAATTATTAGGAAGCTGCTTATTGGGAGCTGTAGAGGATTTTTAAACTGGAAAGTGGTCTGATAAAATGTGCATTGGTCAGAGTGAAAGATGGATTGGAGGTGAGGGAGAATTCATACAGGAAGTCCAATTGGAAAGCTGTTGAAATAGTTCAGGAGTGAGATAATGGAAGCCTCAACTAGGGCAGTAGCAGTGGGAATATAGAGGAGGAGCTGAACTGAGAAATATTTAAGTCAGAAATGCAACAGATTTGGTAACTAATTAACTTAGGAAAGGAGAAAAGTCTGGAATGAACCCTTCCACTTTTGGCTTGGGTGACTGGTTGGATGATGAAGCCTCTGAGATTGAGAAACTAGAGCATTTCTTCTATTGCCTTTGAGGAGTCTCTAGGGAGCTCAAGTTGCAAGCAGTGTCCAGGTTCAGAGGCCCTCAGCCCTCCAGCTGTTGATCTTGAGTCCTGGCTGGGAAAATTACTGGCTACAACCCAGGATCATAAGATAGTTCCGTATGAGACGATTAGGACCCCAGTGACCAAGAAGTGGATGCGGCTACTGTTCCAGCTCTCCATTCTGGGCTTGTGCCCACAGTTATACAACCTATTATGCTCTGTCTGGAAACCATAGAGGAAATGTGCCATACTCCACGCTAATCTGGTCTTGATGAACTTTGCTGCAAATAAATCTTCAAATCAAGTTAAACACCCCCTTCCTCAGTAAATGAATATTAATCCAAGTGACAACTAGTGTGCCAAAAAGAGCATTTGAGCTATTGCTCAGAGGAAAATTATATTTTAAACTCTTACCAACTTACATTTGTTTCTCTTTCTATTAAAAATTGGAGCATCATAATATTTTTTCCAGATTATATCCTCTCTTTATTTTTGTAGATGAGTTTTATAGATGAATTTTGTAGGTGAGATAGGTTAATTTAGTGCATCCGTTGACATGTGAAAAAATGGATCCCTACTGAAGTAGGTCTGGTAATACCACAGTCTGTGTCCCATTTGCAGAGAGCATAGCCATTGAAGTCTCTGAGCATTCTGTAATAAATAAGTCAATTAAATTTTATTTGACACAAAGATTTCCTAAATTTATTTTACCTCTGAGACTATTTTCCCCTAAGAAATACCTATTAATTGCATGAAGTACTGTTCTGTAGAATACAGTTGAGGAAATTTTGGTCTAATTATTTACTCCAACCTCATTCTCTGGAAACAACCTCCATGTTGTAGACTGGGTGGATTTTGTGGAGTGGAGTGGAATGTGGAATTACATGGATATCTATATTTCTGGGCATTTCTGTAAGAGACTTCCATTCAGTTAATCGGGGGTGAAGTGTAGGATTTGCTTTGTTAACAAACACATTCAAGGTGATTTGGGGGTAGACACTTTGCAAATACTTGGCCAAATCATCATTCTGATCAACCAGAAAGTTTGTGACAGCACACAACACTGACATTTCCCCTTTTTTTCAAGGTCCCCGTGTAACTGTCCTATTTCCCTCTGGAGTGGTAAGCACTTTGGAATAAAATGTCTTTCTTATTTACCTCCCCACCCTTGCATGGACGTGCTTGCTGTGTGTGCTTGCCCCAAGACAGGCACTCAATAAATGACTGCTGGGATGAATTAAAATTCAATAATCGTAATTTCCCCAGAAATCCAGAGGGACCTAGGGAATGGACAGGAATGATTGAACAAGACATATTTGTTAGGGACTCCTAAGGGGTATGTGTGTGTGTATCCATGAATGGCCATTATTTTTTTCTTTGAAACATCAGAGTAAATTTAAAACTAGCTATGAAAATTTAGAGAAATAAAAGACCTATGTATGTTTTTAAGGATTTCAAGTGAAGAAGACTATTTATTATGTTTGTTTTTAATTGAGATAAGTGTTTATAATCTGTTTTTGCTTTAGGGTGATAAGTTTATAACTACGCAAATACATGTTACCATAACATAACTATGACCAAGGCATAACTGATTCTCCACTGAAGTCCATTGGGTCTCTTTTCTCCATTGCTCCCACCACTCCTACTGGTAACCTCATTTCTAAAGTTAGATTACAAGGGTGTTTGTTTTATTTTGGCTTTGTCTCTTCTTTTGCTTTGTTACTTATATTACATATATGAGTATTAGTTATGTGGTATTTGTCTTTCTCTTTCTGACATAGAATAATCCTTTCCAATTCCATCCATGTTGTCACAAATGGCAATATTTTGTCTTTTTCATAGTTGAATGCTATTCTATCGTGTATATATACATTTTCTTTTATACATGTATCCATAATTGGGCACTTAGGTTGTTTCTACACCTTGGCTATTGTAAAGAGAAGTTAAATGAAAACAGAAGTGCATAGATCCCTTCAAATTGGTGTTTTGGTATTTTCTGGATAGATACCTTGAAGTGGGCATGCTAGATCATATAGTAGATCTATTTTTAATGTTTTGAGAAACTTCCATACTGTTTTTCATAGGAACCAAACCAGTCCTCATTTCCACCAACAGTGTATGAGGATTGTAAAAGGTCTATATTTTTAAAAGATATGAGTGTGATAAGGAAAGCTCGATCTTCTTCCCCATATATTCCCAACTATGCTTTATTGACTGTAAAAAAAGTTGGTGACAATTTAATTCTCCCACCACCTTAAACTCTTATACCCTGCTCCCTAGAATCTACCTCTCTTGACTGTTTTTAATAATAGATTTATCAAGATATGTAGTTCACACATCATACAGTGCACTCACTTAGAGTATACAGTTCATTAGTTTATGCATATTTAGAATTATGTAAGCATCATCAACATTTTAATCACCAGGAAAGAATTCTTGTACCCATTAGTAATCACTACCCATTTCACCTAAATTTCTCAGCCCTAGCATTGCTCTATTCTGAACTTTTCATATGTAGGTTATCAATCAATGTGATCTTTAGTGGCTGGCTTCTTTCACTTAATATTTCCAAGCTTCACCTATGTTATAACATGTATCACTATTTCATTTTTTTTAATGCCAAGTACTATTCCATTGTATGGATATGATATATTTTATTTATATATTCATCTATTGATGGGCTTTTTCCTGTTTCTATTTTTTGGTTGTTATTAATAATGTTGCTTTGAATATTTGTGTGCTTATGTGTGTGTATGTCAAAAAAGTGACAGTTTCTTAACCTGTCACTTTAAAATGTAAGTCATTTTTAATACTTTTAGGTAAACAAAAGATACTGAAAATTCAAGGAAGGTTTGAATCCCATTCCACTGACCATGTAACCATATCTCACCTATTTCCATACAGTTCTGCTCCTGTCAATGTGGTCCTCTTATGGTTGTGAGAGAAAGCTGTGCTCCTCCCTCTTTACAGCGTTTGCACAAGTTCAGACTCTTATTACACTTTAGACTCTTCACAGATGATTCAATTAGACTTTTCACAGAATTTTCAAACTCTTCTGAACTCAGTGTCTCTCCCATTCACCTGGGCATTAATTGCATGTAACCTCATATGACTTCTTCACTCTTTCATGTGTTATATCTCTGCAAATATGCAATGCTGGAGTGTGAGGATCAAATCCTATAATTTTTTATGTCTCTTTTCCTTCAATGCCAACTATGCAATGTAAGAGAGATGAATAAGAAAGACATGTAGCACACAAATTAATATTGAATGAATGAATGGATGCTATTGCTCAGTGCCACTGTGACAGTGACGTTCTGAGTGCAAAGCAAAATATGACTGGTTTGCACACCCATTGAGGAAATGACGAGAGTCATCAATTAAACCAGGTGCAGCTCTTAAATTGCGAGGGGTTCATTTAAAGAGTTGCTGACTTGTCACAGAAAATGCTGAAAGACTCTCTATTTAGAAATAATCCTGTCTGAGCATCAGATATTCTCTTCATTTCTTCTTACTTGTTCTCATTTGCAAGGACATGTTCAGGGACATTGTCTTAAAAATAGGATCCTTGCAACTTCCTCTCTTTTATTTCCAAGCTCAGATCATAATTTAGCAACTCTATCATTATCAGAGCCATTATGTCTGTGATGGTCATATCCAAAATTTCCATAACTTCGCCAACAAGGTCAGTTCTTTGAATGGGCCCCACATAGATGAACCTTCTTGTGGTAATTCATTTTGTTTCCACATGGAAACCAAAAATAATTTTTTAAGTAAATAAGACCAAAAGATAAAATAATTTGAAATAGAACAAAGATATTTTAGTTTTCCTGGCAATGAAGATATGAATAATTTTCTATAAAACCTACTCTTCAAATATTTCTCTGTGGATGAGGGTATTAAACAAATCATCCCAGTTCTTTCTTTATGATCTCATTATGAAAAATTCCATGGAAATAATTCTGCCTAAATAAAATTACTCTATTAATTTATAGCCTTAATTTTGTGTGATGTTAAAAAGAACTGGATGAGGACAGTAGCTATTGGTCACTGCTGCCCTAGTTTAGAAAGATGTTGCTGGTTGCAGATTGTATAGGCACACTGTCCACTTCAGTGGAGACTTAGCTGTTACTTGTTACTTCAGGGCCACACTGAGCCTCCTGGCCACAGTTGTCATAGGTAGGATAAAGCTAGAATCCCTTAACAGGAATGTGTCCTTATATCTCCAAGGTCACGTAGAGACAGACCATGGGGGGCAACTCCCTTACATTCTTACTGTGCAAGTACATTGACATATTTGTTCAATAGATAGAATTTGTTGTGAAGATGTCAGTTTTTTAAATCAAACCTAAGCCTACCTTTTGGTGTCATTTATCCAGGTAAGACAGAATGTTTCAAAGAATTGTTTACAGATTTTTTTTCTCATCATTCAGCTGAACAGTTAGTGAGTATCTATGGCCTAGCCAACATGGCGCTAAACTTGTTCACTCTTACAAGAAAATTAGAAATAGAAGATGTTCCCAGCATGCAAGTGCTTATTGTTAAGTCAAGAGGACCAGATGTAGGTATATGACACAAGCAGGAGGGAACCTAGTCTAATGTGATGTGGTATTTTTGCAAAAAGAATTGTATTTATCTCAATGTTTACTGTTTACAATTTGAATTTGGAGATTTATTTACCTCTCTCATCTGTTCCCTTATCAGTAGAAGGAAGACAAATATCTCTATGTGGTTATTGTGATAAGATACAGTTAGCTAATGTGTAAGAGTTAAGTTTCCAACACATGATAGTTGACTAAAGTGTAGATATTACTAAGAGTTGAAAGACAGTTTCAGTTCAGGGATTCGGCATTGAGTCTAAACATAGGTACAGAAGGAATTGGAACTCATAAAAAAGTTTGGAGGTGGCCCTCCCTGGTGGCGCAGCGGGTTAAAGCACTGCACTGAGAAGCTAAAGCCACTTCCACATGAGTTCGATTCCCGCCTGCCCCGGAGGTGACCACATGGTGTGGCAGACCTCTCCTGACCCACCCGCTGCTCCCCTCAGCAGTGTACTTCGTCGATCTGCCTGTTCTGCTCCCCACTCTGTCTCTGGTGAAGCCTCTCACCGCCCCTGAGCCTCTGGCCTGTACCCCGGTTCCGTATGTACAAATAAATAAATCTTTAAAAAAAAAAAAGGTTGGGGGCATACAATTAGTTTGCATCATTTCATAAAAGTCATAAGACTTAAGGCAGATTAGTGTAACCATGATGATAATTACCAAGTGGACCAAACTTTTAAGTGCTCTTCATGGATTCTTTCCCCTAGTTTCACAACAAACTTATGATGTAGAGTCTTTATCATGCATTTTCTAAGCATAGAAAATGTGAAGTGGTTTGTCCAGTAAACAGTGAGCCAGAATTTGAGTACAAATGTCTGATTAAGAGCCCCTTCCTCAAGTAGGGAATCATGGAGGCTCAGGCAGCTAGACTGGAGGAGGTGGCATATCAAGTGAACAAGAGAAAGAATAAGCAAGATATTGGCAGATGAATAAGAACGGAAACCTGCCGCCCCATGTTATAGCTCCAGTGTTCGGGCTGACCCCATAGGCAGAAAGGAGCCATTGCCACTCCAACTGGAACTTTCTCTGCACCTGCAGGAGTCCTGAGAACCTGATGGTTTCATATTACCGCATTTGTGCCCTTTTGAGCTCCTTCTGCTGATAACGAACCTCTTTATGCACATTACCCATATCATGTGTTGTCTCTAATTTCCTAAGTAGGGCAGAAATTGCATTCTAGTACTCTAACATTCATTTTATTCTCTAAAGTTCCCTGTCTTTTCTGCTAACAAGCCATTACTCCCTCTCCCCTTTATTCATTCAACCAGGTCTGAACACTTGAAGACTGCTAGCAAAATAAAGCCAGAAAGTTTTTCATTCTTTGCAAAAAATTCCCTGAAATTTACCCCCTCTTCCTAGGAATATGAATGTTTCAAATATTTTGAGAAACAATGCCAGAAGGTGAATTAACTACATCACTAATCTTGCTTTCAGTGCAGTAACTGACACTCCCACCCTCCCCTTCTCTCCAGGCCCCCTTTCCACGGAGCAATCCTTTATTTGATGAAGGAATCAGGGCATTGATTTGCATTCTGGTGCAAACTCTTGTCTCCTTCAGAGGCAGTCCCTTTAAATCTTAAACTAGCTACTTCTGTGGTCCTTTTTTTCAGAGCTTCTAGACATCAAAGTCAAACTGTTAACCAGCTTTTGATATTCCTCATGCACATTTACATTTCCTCTGTGCTTTCTTTTACATGTCTGAGAAACAGGACCCATCTTGGGGCCCTGCCTGGAGATCATCTTTTACGTTATACCTGTAGTAAGAGGACCAGAGAAAGAAAAGGCTCTTGGTAAGGGGGACCTTCAGAGACCTTTTCCTAGCTTGTACTGCCTTAATGGGTCTTATACTTAGAGCTAGCTGCCCAGCATTGGTGTGCGTTTTACAGAAATAGTGACTCTGTATCTGTATGTTTCTTCCAAATAATAATTATCCACCATTGAAGGCTTGCTATGAACCATGGACTGTTTTAAGACAGGTCTGTAAGTTATTTGTATGGTACACAGGAAGACAGGTGATGTCCATTCTGGTTGGGTTACTCATTTCAGTGTGTATTCTGATTAGTAGGTATTGGCATCACACTGGTTATCAAACAATTTGAATATCACCTTACACTTTTTGAATACTTTACATGATGTATACAATTTGATTCTCGAAGGGAGCGGTGGAAATAGACGTTACTAACCCTATTTTACAGACAAGGAAACTGAGGCATAGAGACTGTAAATAACATCTCGAGGTTACACAGTAGGCTGCAGCAGCTTCACAGATGTACCCAAAGTCGCCAGGCTTTTCTAGTGCACATTTGTACTTTTGAAGCCCTAGAAAGCCCTTTTCAGCTCTCAATGTGCTTAAGTAATGTCCTGCTACTTTGTTTACTAGGTGAGCTCTCTCAGAATGCCTCCTTCTCCAAGACCAGAAGAGGGAGGTTTAATCAGCTTCCTTATGCATGGCACTCCAACTCCTCATTAGTCTTTTCTGTTAGGAGACAGAGGTGCAGCTGCCAGCAGAAGTCAAACACCGCAGGCATCTCTTGATGAACGTGTGCTGTGCACCCGTGCTCTGCAGTGGGGCCTCAGCTTTCCTTCCATGCATGGACCTCATTTTGTTGCTTTGTGATAAATAGTCTCATACTCTTTTAAAATGATTTGATTGCATCACTCAAAGGAACAAACTAAAACCTCTTCTCTCTGACCTTCCTGATTCTACTTGCTCCGTGAAACCCTTAGTATCTTTATGGAAAATTCAAAGTGTGGTCATCTGCAGCCATTTGTCAGTGCTAGAGCTCTGGCCAACTCCAGCCTTGCAACACTTCAGTCATCAGATTGAGTTGAGGGAAAAGAGGACTGGAAAAAGAGGAGAGTGAAATTGGGTCATAAGGTTAAAGATTTTTTCTTTTGTTGAGGTGAAATTCACATACTATAAAATTAGACATTTTAAAGCAAGCCATTCAATAGCATTTAGTACATTCCCAAGGCTGTATGACCACCAACTCTATCTGATTCCACAGCACTTTTCTCACTCTAAAATACAATCCTGTGCCCTTGGAGGAGATATTACCCACTACCACCTTCTCCCACTCTGAACATCCCCTTGTCTGCTTCCCATTTGGTAGATTTTAATATTCTGGATATTTCATACAGATTGAGTCATACAATATGTACCCTTTTATGTCTGACTTTTTAAAATTTAGCGTAAGGTTTTTTAAGATTTATCCCTATTAAAGTAGGTAGTACTAGTACTTCATTTTTACAACCGGATATTTCATTATATAAATAGTATATTCATCCACTGACAGACATGCGGGTTGTTTCCCCCTTTGAATGCCAGGAATATTTTTGTGTGACTTCTTTGAGTATCTGCTTTCAGTCTTTTGAATTGTATAGAGCTACTGGGTCTTTTGATAATTCCATATTTAGCTTTTTGAGGAACTAACAAACTTTTTTTTGACAGGGGCTGAAAGCTGGGTCATTTATTTTGATATAGAATGTTAGGGAAGATATCATGAAGACAGGAAAGGACAGATGACTCTGTCTCTATAGAAAGTCTACACATCTTGGGACAAGAGAGAAAATGTCCAGAATGTCATTTAGAGGTGAATATTGTGCAGTAAAAATAAAGCCAATGGGAGCAGAGGTTTTCTTATGTCTCCCTTGTTCCTCCCACTGGGATCATTGAGATAACCTCCTCACTGGCTTCCTCTCTGCCATTGTCCCTTTTCAATCCTTTGCTTGGAGTGATTTATTCTCAGAATTATCTTTATAAAATGCAAATCTCACCTTGTTAATCACCTATTTGAGATCCTTAAATGGGTCACTGTGGCTTGTAGAATATGCTGCAGATTCTTGGCCATGCTGTATCTCAACCTTTGCAGGATCTCTAGCTTAGCTTTTCTCTGTCTTCCATAAACATGTCATACCAGGAATGTACAGAGGACAGGCCAGGTAAGGACACACTGAAACAGGGGTCTCCCCTACTTGTAGGTCCCTTTCTGGCCTTTGCAGATTTCCTCCTTTTCCCAGAAGGCTAACTGCTACATCTCCTCCAAGGCCCCACTCAAGCACTAAGTCCTCTTAGAAATACCTCATGACCTTTCATTCTGAAATTTTGGTGTTGGCTGCTGTATTTGAATTACTTCTCCATGTCAGTCACTGGGCTCCCCAAGGGCAGGGACAACTACTCTGTTTAATTCATGATCTCACAGCCCTGCACAGTGCTTGGCACAATGGAGCTCTTAAAATAGGTATTGACTGCATGAGTGTTAGCCCAATTTGGTGGGCATGGCATTCTTCACTTCATTTTCTATCTGACTGGAGGTGTCAAATAAATGTGAAAGTTGAGTGTTGAGTTGAGTGAAAGTTTAGTGAAAGAGTGGAAGAGAAGAAAACAGGGGAAAGAGAGGAAAAATAGAAAAGGAAAGAAAGAAGCAGGAGAGGCAAAAACAAAAAGATAAAGAGAGCCAAGAGGTGGGGGAATCAGTGAAATTGGCATGTGGCTAGGGCAATGATACCACTTCAAACAAATAGCCATTCATTCTGTAAACTTTAAGCTTACTACATAAAAGCATGTTCTTGCAGTTAGAAGGGTGGGGGGAGAAAGGCTGGAGGAGTGAAGGCATAAAGTCTTGCAATGAATGCCTCCCTGATCTCACCCCATTCCACCACTCCATGTACACTCTGTATTGCGACCACGGGTGAGAGGATAGTATTTTCCAAATTTTTGAGGATATGAGGTACTTGGCAAGAATCGCTGCTTCCACTAGTCCCATCACTCTTAGTCTGTTTTGGGGACCTCCGGGTCAGAACACATAAAGGAACATTTGAGATTGAAGTGAGAGTAGTTGCCTTCTGCCAAGTTTGAGTCGCTGCCCTAGGCTTTCATAGCACAGGTTATGTAATTTGCACTTTGCAAGTAGCTGGTAGGTGATGTTGCTAACTTGTGACTGCAAACAAGCAGAAAAGGCTTGCTTAGGAAATGCTGGCAGTGGGCTAGGAAGGCTTTTTAAATTCAGCTCACTACAGAGAAAAACGTCACTAAGTTCTTTCCTAATTTTATATGAGGGATTTTTAAGCAGCCCATCCAAATGTAATAAATGCATTAATGACACTCATCCATTTCCATATTGCTTAATGCATGCTCAAAACTGAAGGTCCAGGCAAGCCTCTGAGTAAGTGCTTGGTCTCCTGATACCTGAGCTCCTCAGTGGGGCCTTGGATTCTCCTCCCTTGCCTCTGGCGCACCAGCTAAGAAATGAATCTTCAATATACACTGCTGCACTCTTGCGTTGGCCTTTTCTTCCCTTTTTAAAGGCTACTGCTGCTTGCTTCTGTAAATGAGGCTACTCAGCTAACAAATTGCCATTCTCATGACGGTAATTAAAATCTGATCACATCTCTCTCTCTCTGCTGGGCTCTGTGTTGGGGCAGCTACCTGCAGGAAGTGCTGGGTGAACTGAGACAAGGTGACTGGAGCTGGCTGTACTCATTCCAGCTAAATCTCTGCTGCTAGAATAAGAAGAATTCCTGCTTTTGCAAATCAGAGACCCTTCTGCTTGCAAAGGGAGTTTTATAATTAACTTTTCCAGAGCACCTTTGGAAAGTGCCTAGACATTTTCAGGTCACTCAAAAACCATACATATCTAAATTTGTGATCCAGACCCTCTACAGCCATGATTCTCAAACGTGGCCCACAGATCTCCCTGCCTGGAAGGACCAGTTGTGAAGCTGGTTATGTCTGCATTTCTGGATCCATTAGAGGCAGAAAGAGCCCTTTAAAAAGGGCCCCGTTGCACTGTGCAGTGGCAGAAGCACACCCTTGCTGGCAAACCCTGGGCATCTCCTGTTTATGCACCAGCACAAGCACCTTTGTCTTGTCTCACTTGGATCACTCTGTGGTCCAGGATGGCATGACCCCCCTCGCAGCACCTGCTTCTGGCTATAGAGGGCACTCCTGGAGATCTGATTTAATCCATTCTTTTCAGCTGGGTTGCCTTTTCTGCTAACTGCTCTTCTCTTCACCTTAGCAGAATACAGAATGTTTTTCACTCAGTCTTTCTCTCTCTCTCCTTGGAGGATTGGAATGAAATCAAATCTCAGGCTGTGAGCACATGTCACTCCAGGATTTGTGGTACAGGTCATCCGATTTACTTGGATTTTGTTTTCTAAAGGACTCAGAATTGCCACAGTCCTTCAAAGTCGTAATCTTACTTCCACAAGGATCTAGAGAAGAGATCCTTAAAACTCTGCTAAAGTGCCCTCCACCTTAGGTGATAAAACTGAGAGGGAAAGCAGCCTGTCTCTGGGACTGTGGTTTTCTTCCTTTCTCTCCTCACTATTTGGCCTGCTTTCCACCTCATTCTGCCGGAAGCCTAAAGCCCTGTCAGAGATTTTGGCTGGCCAGGACACACTCGAAGCACGGCTCTTTTCCTGATTGCAGATACCCTGTCTGTCTTGTGGCTCAGGTTCTCAGAATTTTGCTAGCCAAGTTGATCTAATTGTGAAGTACTAAGGAAGGCTGATGGTGTAATCCAACCCAACAACACTCTGATAACATTTGCATCTTTACAGCCTTAGTGAAGTGAATGATGTGGGAATTTGAGTTCCTTTAGAGTGACGCCACCTGGGTATGCCTTAACTGACCTGTGTCTTGAAAATCACCTCAGTTCCAGACAAACCAGGAATTTGGCCACTGAAACCTCACCAAGAGCTAGGTAGTAGTATTAAAATAGCAATAAAATAGCTAAAGTTATATGATGCTTTTTGCCAAGTGCTCTTTTTACTTCTTTGCAAATATGAACTCATTTTTTCCTCTCAATAACCTATGACAAGGACCTGTCACTTCCTCCGCTTTATAGGTGGAGAACGGTGTGGTAAAGGCATCTGTGCCCAAGTCCATGAAGAGAGAGAGTTTTCTGGAGTCCTGTTAGTTACCAGCCATGTGTCTGCTATTTCTACCACTGTGTAAGGTCACCGTACAAGAAGCAGTTCTGGGATAAATTTGAGTATTTTTCCTTATTCCTGTGGCTTTCCCTTTGATGAGCTTCCAGCTTAGTGGAAAAGTTGAGAAATCATTTCAACAAACACATTCATTGAGGCACCTGCAGAAAAGTACACGGTGATCACAGTCTGAACTTTTCTATTAGTAGAACTTCCAATAAACATTGGACTTACTCCCAGCAAGTGATCAGGACTCTGGTCAAAGTTATAAACAATGTCGAGGTTATTGACCAAGTTGCAGAAGCAAGATTTTTGTGTTAGTCTGCTCAACCTGCAAAAACAAAATACCATTGGTGGGGTGGCATAAACAACAGAAATTTATTTTCTTACATTTATGGTGACTGGAGTCCAAGATCAAGGTGCCAACACAACTGGTTTCTGGTGAGGCCTCTCTCCTGGTGTATGAACAGCCTGTGTCTCTGGTGACCCTACATGGCCCTTCTACTGTACATTCCCAGTGTTTTCTCTATGGACATCCAACCTATTGGATTAGGGCTCTGTCCTTATGATCGCAGTTAACCATATTCCCAAATACCTTAGGGGTTAGGTATACATAAATTTGAGGGGACACAATTCAGTCCATAACAATCTTGAAGGCAGAATTCCTACTTTAGGGGTTGGTTCTGTCACTGGTTTGCCTGGAGAGTGAAAGATGATTCTAACACTTCTTTAATTTGTAATGCTGTAAAGTAACTTGATAAAATAGTCCCATTTAGGGCCCTCCCTGGTGGCGCAGCGGGCTAAAGCACAGCACTGAGAAGCTAAAGCCACCTCCACATGAGTTCGATTCCCGCCTGCCCCGGAGGTGACCACATGGCGTGGCAGACCTCCCCTGACCCGCCCGCTGCTCCCCTCAGCAGTGTACCTCCTCCATCTGCCTGTTCTGCACCCCACTGTCTCTGGTGAATCCTCTCACCCTCCACATCTCTGGCCTGTACCCCAGTTCTATATGAATAAATAAATAAATCTTAAAAAAAATAGTCCCATTTAATGGAGAATGCCCTATTTTGTAACTTGGGTTCCTCTGGCTTGTGCTCCGGTGCTCCCACACTGTCACTCAGATATGGGCTGCTTTTGATAATTGTGTACGTGTGTGTCTAACTGGAACTCACAGCCCTATACTGTGGTGATTACAGTGAAGGAGAATTCTACAGGGAGCAGAGCTGTTTTAGAATGGGTGGCTCCTCTCCCTAAATACTCTGTTCCACTGCTGGTGATTTTGGGACATCAGACCTGGAATAATGGCCTTCAAGATAACTGCTTTTTATCACAATTACTTCCCTCTTGGATATCCTTCCTTTATGGATTTTCATGACAGTTACCAGGGTCTTCTGTCCTCTGACCCCTCCTATATCACCTTTGCTTTCTTGTCTTCCACCTAGGAATCCTTAACACTGACTCTTTCCTAACATTTATTATTTTAGACCTTGATTTTTTTTCTCTTATTTTCATCCTTAAAAACCACCTCTGTCTCATGACTTCAGTTATCAGCTTTAGTCCAATAAATTTCACATATTTATCTTTGTCTGGTTTATCATCCTCTAATTACCACCTCTCTAATTTCCTCTCAGGCATTTCTACTTCAGTATCTTGTTATTATCTCAGTTTAAATACCCAGAGTAAGTTTTTTTTTTTTTTTTTTTGCCTTTTCACCATCACTGCTAAGGATCTAATGATTAAATCCTGGCAAAATTTCCTGTATTATGTATTCTGCCACTTCACTCCTTGTTCCTCTTACTGGTCACCCAGTGTAGACTTTGTTGTCTCACAACTGGATTATTGCCCCAGCCCCACTTCTGACTTCCTTAGTTCCTATCTTTCTCCTTTTCATTTCATATGCTCTCACCAGAACTTTTTTAGACCGGTTTTTATCTCATCTGTTTCCTACTTAACACTTTACTCTCTTTCATCCTTCTGGTCAGACCTGGGGAACTTTGACAAATGTTTGAACTCTACTCCATTCTTCAACTCTTCAACTCTGAATCATAGGAGTTCAGCCCTGAAAAGACCTGCTTTGGAAGATTAATCCTTTATCTATTTGATAATCAATGTTCTGCACAAACTGTCACTCAGGAGTAATTTTAACACCTTTAGTGACAATTTATGGAATCATATTCCCTTTTACACATACTTTAATTGACAGAAAGTTCTTTCTGAAATACATATACAATTGGAATCCCTGTAATAATTGTCCACTGGCATCATTTTTTTAAAATTTTTTTATTTTTTTAATTATTACAAAAGTTTATTTTTACATCATTTTGCACATTTTTTTTTCCATCTCGA
>NW_004567103.1:60040675-60069604 GCF_000260355.1 Condylura cristata
GCTCCATGTTTAGCAGTTTGAGGAACCTCCAAACAGTTTTCCATAGTGGTTGTACTAGTTTGCATTCCCACCAGCAGTGTAGGAGAGTTCCTTTTTCTCCACATCCTCGCCAACATTTGTTGTTGCTAGTTGTTTGAAGATATGCCATTCTCACTGGGGTGAGGTGGTATCTCATTGTGGTTTTAATTTGCATCTCCCTTATTGCGAGTGATGTTGAACATTTATTCATATGCCTGTTGGCCATCTGCATTTCCTCTTTGGAGAAGTGTCTTTTTAGTTCTACTGCCACTGGCATCATTTTTATCCATTTACAATTTTTAAATCTGCTACCTTTAAATATTTGCACGTGGTTACCATGTGTTGTTGACTTCAACTGATCCATAACCAGTCCTTCAAAGATCCTGAAAAATATCTTTCCCTTCTGGCTCTTCCAGAGATCTCCTGATTGATGCTGCTCTTCCTAATATGAGGCAAGAGAACTGAGCCCCAGGTTAGGTTGGGAGGGGAGTCACTGACATGGCTAATGTTAACTTTACACTCAACTAAAACCATAAAACCCTTTTAATTATTATTTGTATTACTTTTAAGTCCTGTCTCTTATAACTGAGTGTGGTTAGGTTTTTGTAGAAATAAGTACATTTATTTAAATTTTATTTTGTTTAATGTGGCCATCATATTAATAGAATTCTTTATAGATTTTCTATCTGTCATCCATATGTGAGTGTTCTCTCCCAGTGGTTAACCATTCTTCTTCAGCCAAGTTTCTGAATATGACATTTCGAACAGGACACATTTTGGAAAATACAGTATAGGACTAGAAGCCACCTTCCTGCTGGGGATTTGATACATTGGTGGGTATCCTGAGAGCATTCAGTCCTATATGTACACCTAACTATCCCATGTACTTCATCTTGTAAATACTCGGTTAAATGGCTTGATGGATTCCAAATGGCATTTCTTGTGGTTGTATCAGAAAAGAAAAATATTGAAATCTGGGTGGATTACTTGCTGTCCAGCATATATCCTATGATGAGAATCCTCCTAGGACCCTGCTTTCATTCTTTCTGCCTAAAAACTTCTTTTTCTGTCTTCTTCTTATAGTAATCTCTTTCATGACCAGACAACCTGTCTTCCCCAAGTAGACTACACTCATGTTTACTTCATCAATAATAGGCATTAATTTTTGGCATATAGCACAATTTAGCTAATAACTTTAAGGTGCTTTGCATTGACTGTGGATTGTTAGTATTATATGTTCCACTTCCCCCCACTTTTTTATTGAGGTAAAATTTGCGTAAGATAAAATCAACCATTTAAAAGTGAATAATTCAGTGCTTACAATTCTTTTAAGTGTGACGCCAAATTGGGCATATAAAAATTCTCAAATAGGATTTGCTAACAATAACCTGATGTATGATCTATTGGTTTCATCAATAGGCATACTGTTTCTAATGACTAAATTACCCGTGTCCTTTGAGATGGATTTATAAACATGGCTATTGTTTTATTTTTGGAAACTAAGTTGTGGACTGAAGGAAGCCTTATTCTGAAAGTACTAGACTCTCCCATGCTATTATCTAAGAGACAAAGAATTCTTCCGGATGAACAAGTAGCACTTTGAAAGTAGATTATCATTTAGTACTTGCAAAGGAACACATAAAGTGAAACCAGACCTGGAATGATTTGGAAGAGAGACTGTGTTTCAGCTGTCTTCCTCCTCTGTCTGTTTTGACTGCCCCAAAGACAATTGCCTCAATTATGAGGGTAAGAATAAATTAACACATGCAAACATCTCTTTCCCAAGATGCTTTATAATCATGCCTCCATTAGAAACAGCATTTGTAAAAGATAACTTTATCCCTACTTTATTTAATTTACATTTTATTATTATTAATATTATTTTAGTTTACATTTTAAAAGGACAGGTTTATTAGGAAAGGAGGAGACACTTGCACAGGCACAGCTGCTGCTGCTTTGCAAAGGAAGTTTGTGAAAATGAACAACTGCATAGTCACAGGCCGGCAGGAAAGATCTATCCCCACTTTAAAGTTAATAACACATAACCCTCCTTTGTTTTTTTAAAATGCTTTATATTAGTAGTTGACAAATGATTTCCACCTCAAAGATTGAGTAGTTAACTGGTAGTAGTTATATGCATATTTTGCAGATGAAGAAATTAGAGTTTAGATAGAAGAAATATCTTGCTTGAAGTCTGATTAACAGCTAGTAAATGCTGAAGCTGAGACTTCAACTCCAGCCTGCACTTCCTGCGTCTTTGGATTTTCTATCTAAATTCTATTCCAATTCAGAAGCTTACTGGGGGGATGGTCTTGAGAATCCAGACGGTCCCTATGTCACACTGTCTGTTTTCGATCAGCTCCTTGTCATTCGTATCTCCCAGATGTACAGTAAGAACTTAGAAAGCTGTTAATAAATGTCACATTAACCAGAAAAAGCCACTCCTTTAGAAAAAAATGGGATCCCATTAATTTGCTTTTTTGCTTGTGCACATTCAGACACAAGCATACATTTCAACACTAGCAGTAATGTAGGTTACTAGGTAATGTTATATAGGCACATTTTATTAGGGTGGAATTTTTTTTTTCTAAATCAAATCTAAATCCAACAAAAGTATAATTTAGGAGTAGGACTGATTGTTTGATATAATTATCAGCTAACCTTATTTTATGTATGAGGTAAGGCTTCTTTAAAAAAAAATGAGTGAAGTAATTTTTCTTGTTTGCTTTCCAATTCCCTACATTTGAAAAAAAGTTCTTTGTTTTCTTTTTGTAAATTTTTGTATCCTGCCTGAGTGACTTTCATCATTGTGTAGTCCCATCAATTCTTTCTTTTTGTTTGGTAGTCGAGGGTGCTGATAAGCTCATTGGGTTGGTGAGAAAAGGGTATTCACCAGGAACAGTCTAGAAGTGGCTCAGCAAATTATTGGGTCATGAGTAGTTAGTCTTATTTGGCCAACATCCAGGTGAGTTGCCCTCAGCTGTGAGATCCTCCTATACCAGTGAGAACAGTTCAGTCTAAGTGACTTAGAGATCACATAAGTGATAATAGGTGAATCCTGTCTGGAGGCTTCTAGATTTTGGAAGAAAGGTCTGGACTGTTTCCTTTTATTTTCTGGGAACCTCTGGCCTGATCCCCTTATTGAGGCCCTTGATAAAGGTCCTCTGAGTAAGACCCTATGCAACCTCCACTGCCCACACCTTCAAAATCTGAGTAACCATCCTCTGGTATCCTCTGCCTATTCCCTGAAGACCTTACCTTGATTCACAAGGACACTTTTTCCTCTCCAGCAAACCCATGTCTTCAAAATAATGCATGTTGACATTCAATGCTTTCATTTTTCATCTAACTATCCAAAAATATTCTTATTTTGGAAGTCATAACTAAGTATAGGCTCTTTTTTCTCCCTCCTTCCCTGCTACTTTGATGTCTGTCCTAATCCCTCTTAGGGAAGAATGGGTATTGTTGACTGAGGGGAAAGGACTCCAACACAGCAGGCTGCAACAACTATCTTGCAACTATCTATTAGCTTTTTTTTTTTAATTCTCAGGAGCAATCTTGGGAGGTATATAAGGAAAGTATTATGTCTATTTTATAGATAAAGAAATGATATGTCAGGAAACCTAACAAAGGTCTCAAAACTACTGTGGCAGATCTAAGAAAGAGTCTGTTTCCTGTCTCCCATTCTAGCTCTCCTTTCACCAGGAAAATTTGTCAGTTCCTACCTATGATTCCTTCCATTGTGTCTATCAGTGATGGATATCAGCAGCTATGTTTTCCACTAACCCTTCCTCAGATTTGGAAATGCAAGCGATTCCATATTATTTTTATTTTTGTGTGACATGTTCAGCATGACCCTATTTTCACTTCAAATGTACCTTTTAGTTAAGTTTGGTTCAGTATTTAAAAATGCTGCATTCAAAAGCCCTTCTAAAAAGAAGGTACAAATATAATTATAACAGAAAAAAAGAATAGCTTAGAAGGATTTGAACAGTCAAAACTTTTCAGCTAGGTAAATTAGAATGTATATTTCTTTGTCTGCTGGATGGAGTTGATGTGGTTTTCCAGGTGGCCATATTCATACTAGCACATTAGTATACTTGAGAGAGGATCTTGGATAAGGTTTTTATTCTCCTTATTAATTCATTTTTTACTGAAAATGTGCTTTCTAAATCAATAGCAATGTGTTTATTATTCATCATTTCTAGTACATAAAAGACTATGGACATGGCAGCTATCTTCAGATATTTGAATATTATGTGCAAAAAGTGTCAGGCTTATTCTGTGAGAATACTAGGTATTGGAGTGAAACTTCTAGAAGTCTCAAGAAGACAACTTTTTGTTAAACATAATAAAATGTCAGAACTTTCAAAAAACTGATTGGGTGAGTTCTTTAATCCAGAAGATATTGAAACAGAGATTGAAAAACCACTTGACATTTATTACTTAGCTGGTACTTGATTTTCAAATTGGCAAATGAACTAGATATTTTAAAGCTGTTTTCCAGTCTTGAAATGAATTGATCTGTTTGTCAGTTGGAATCAGAATTGAGAATTTTGTTGTTACATCAGTTGTCATCTAATAATCATCAAATATCAAATATGGCACCATCACATAAGATTCCATTGTTCACTGCAAATTCCTTAAGTCACAGTGTATCCACTATATACAGAAAATGGGACCATTGACAACCCCATGCTATACCCCTGGTATAGCATGCTCCAGATTATAGATGCAGAGATGGTGTCTTAAATCCTTAGAAGACTTTCAGATTTTTTTCTGTGATTTCTGAACTGGTACCATTTCAGAATAAACTGTTTATCTTTACTATGGTATGCAAAAGCACATAGCAAATAGAAATAAACTAAAAAGGCTTTCCTTCCTTTTGGTGGGATCCTGGAATCTTATATTCTCCTTTTTTTATCTTCAGACTCCTATTTCTTAGGTGGTTGGGAAATAATCTCTGATTCTGTTACTGAAAAAAGCTTAATGTAGTTCCCTACCCACAAGTCCTAACTTTTCCACAGGGAGTTCTGGATGGTCAAGGGAAAAAGAAACAAAACTCAGACACTTAAGAGAACAACTCACTAATAGTAGAACTTTTCCCTGAGAACAGGATCCTGGCATCCTAGCCAAAAGAGAATTTGGGGGGAATTAGAATGAAGATTTTCCTCGGCATAGAAGTCATTATAAACCTAGTCACTTGTAAAGGCTGGTCTGATAGGAATTTGGGGATATGTGTTAATTTCAGTGACTTTCAAATAGGAAACTGGTGTATAATGCTGTTTATTCATTGCTTAAAGTGGGTTGAAGGGTAATTTATTCTGGGACTACTACAGATCCCAACAAAGAAAACTTTATTCAATGAGAAATATAAATATACCAAATATACTCTCATGAAATAACCCCCATAAATCACAGCATCTTTGGTGATTTACCCTCTGAGAGTCCAGAGAACATTTGTAATCTTAGAACATAGGTGGGGTTTTAGAGGCAGTTCTTATGATTCATATTAAACCACAAGCATATTATTCTAGGGAAGAGAATCAGACTTGTGCCTGATGATGTAATAAGCACCTTATTTCCCTAAAGAGAGATGGTCCAGGCCCTAGGGCCTTCCAACTGGGAGAAGATGAAAGGAAGGGCAGGGCATTCACTCTGTGGAGAGCTGCTCCTAGAAAGGCTGCTTTTCTTCCCAGGATACAGTTACAACACAAATGATCAAGAAATCAAATCACCACAAGACATCCCAGGCACAGGATATGTTAATTCACAGAGCTGAAATTAAACAACATGATCCATTTTCAATAATCATTTTTACAGTGGGACCAAGAGCCTTTATTGTGTGGAACCATTTAAGCAAAATGATTTGTATAGAACTTCTTTGGCGCTTTTACTACTATTTCATATTTCTTTGGCTATGATATTTTGAAGTAGTGGGTAAAAACAGCAAGCACTATAATCTCTAAATGTCTACTGAGTCTAAACACTACTTTTTCACTACAAGAAAGCCATAACCCCCGGTGTAACAAACAGTTGGCTGTGGCCAAAACTTTTTAGCCAGGATTACTGACTGCATGCTGTCTGAACCTCCACTCCTTGGAAAATTAATATGGCATGGGCCCTCCTTGGTGGCACAAGAGGTTAAAGCACAGCACTGCCAAACTAGCCACAGCCACTTCAGCATAAGTTCCATCCCAGGCCAGGGAGGTGACCCACAATGTGCAGGAGACCTCTCCTGTCCTCCCTGATGCTCCCCTCAGCAGTGTACTTCGTCAGTCTGCCTGTTCTGCTCCCCACTCTGTCTCTGGGGCATCCTCTCACTGCCCCTGCACCTCTGTCCTGTACCCCAGTTCTGTATGCATAAACATTTTTTTTTTCTTCAAAAAAGAAAAGAAAAAAGAAAACGTGAGCTTTCTGGCACTCTAGAAATGCTGTTTTTGTTTCTGTTTCAGTTAGTACAGGAAAATTCATGAACTGTACTTTATAACTTCAACTTGTTACAGACCAGATTGCTTAATCAAGCAAACCTTGGGATTCTTAAGTCTTGTTTTTCAGAACTGGCTTATTAATCCCTTCATCCATACTAATATGGGGATTTGAAAAATGGGTAGATACATTTATACAAAAAAATTATAACAAAAATATAATGGTTATAGGCTTTCTGAAACCATTCCAAATCTACAATTCCTAGATATTTCATATTCTTTGAAAAGAAATCTTTCTGTGAAGTTGATACTTCATTTGAGTAAAATAACATGTCCCACCATGAAAAATATCTGGCATCTTTCATGTCCATGTTGACACTGCACATTTTGATAATTTGTCATGAAATGTTATAAATAAAATATAACTTAAATATTCTTGAGTTCAACCTCTGATTCCAAGTAAAATAGACCTACATTCACTTATAGATTTTTCTAAAGTGATATGCTACAACTCTGGAAATGATTGCCTTTGAAAACTTACTAATGTACTATATATATAGCACAGCTTGTTTCACCAGGTTCACAGAACCAGGGCTTATTTAAACTGTTCTTATATTAAAATAGGAATGTTACTCAAAGCAAAAATCAAAGCATAACTTTCACATGTTCAGAAATGTTGCTTTAAAACATAAGATATTTTTTACTGACTCAGCCCCCTGTTAAGTGATTTGATGCAATGTGTCATTTTTACTTCAGAAACTCTTGTGGTGGGGTGTGTGTGTATATATATATATATATCTCACAGGCACATAACCCCCCCCCCCACACACACACACAGAAAATAATTGTTGCCTTGTTACTAATGAAGAAACACAATTAGAGGATTAGTCATCTACCCAAGGGCACAGCTCATATGTAACAGAGCTATGGACTTAAACCAAAGTCTGTGATTCTAACACCTCTACCTTAATCTCTTCAATTTAAGAAATTGCCTTTTATTTACACAAGAAAGCCTTATTTCCAACTGTACAATACTATGCTAATGAAGGCAGTATTTTGAAGTTCTAATAGTTCTCAGAGTTCTACCATAGTAAGCCAATAACATAATAAATTATTTTTCTCCCACCCTTGATCTTCCTAGTGAGTTCTAAGAAGGAAAAGATATCTCTAGTAACTATACAAAGGAGAGTTTACCTTTACATAGTAAACATGGAACAAATATGTGGATATTGAATATTCATAGTGGATATGTATATTTAATAATAACATACATTAACACTGAAGAAATATTGTTATATTTCTATATATGATATGCAATCATAGAATAAATGTGGGTTTCCTTTGAGTCTTAGATTTACCACATTGTTACTTATGTCTTTGAACTTTCATAAAGTGGGAATAATAATTAAACCTACATCACATTAAATTAGACAATACCTGTTAAAAGTACTAGCACAGTATCTAGTTCATAGTTGACTAAAAAATTAAGAATCTGCTATGTTTTGCTCATTTCAATTTTTAAAAAACCTGTGTATTCAACTGACTGTATATCCATGCTTACACATGCACTCTTTTCTTTCTGGTCTTCAAAGCTAACTGAGAGGCCACAGTCCCAGATCTGGCTAATTTTATATCCTCACATTCACAAAATTGACATGACATAAGAGAGTAGATGATTATTGGTTCCACATAGGAAATACTATTTTTCCTGTGTCTGTGTGAACACACTGGTTGGGGGTCAATAATCCCTCACTTTCCATTGTCAGCCCACAATGCAACTGCTTTTTCCCTAAGAGCACATTTTCCCTTTCTTCATCTTGCAAAATTCATATAATCTGTTCCTTCCACTTTAGCCCCCTCTATCTATCTAGAGTAAGGGTAGGAGAATCTACATTCCTCAGATTATTGTCTTCTTTAGGGCCAGAAGTCCAACTTCAAATTTTTTAGTCTTAAGACTATGGGTTTCAAATTCTACATCAGTTCCTATTCTTGAAGTCTGATAACTAATATCTCATATAGTGCCTACTTTTCCTAAGTACTAAGGACAACTATTTTAGGTAATCTCCATAAATTAAAAAAATAAAATCTTCCAATGTAGCTACTTTAATGCTGACCTTTAAAAAGTCCCAGACTATATAGAATTGGATTTGAAGTGTCACATTAGCTTAATTAAAGAACCCAGTGCTACAAGCTTGTCCTTTACTCTTCACAGTGTCATGTTCTGTGGAAAAATCCTGAGCAAATGTAGTAGGGTTTGGAGATTCAAAGAATGGACTTTCAGTTGCTCAGATGAGATTTGAGTTCAAACTTCTGAAAGTATGTGATCTTGAATAAGTTGCTTAATCTTTTGGAGCCATAGCTGTTCTTAGCTATTAAAAGGAGAATGATAATAACAATAAAACCAATAATCTCAAGGGTTTTGAGAGATCATATAAAATAATGCATGGAAAGCACAACATTCAGTATTTAGTAAATAACATTTGTAGGCATCATCATAAATTAATGATACTTCTTTAACATGTCTTGTTAAAGAGACATGTTGTCCACAAAGCAATCAGAACATGATCCTGTTAAAAGCATACTAAGTTGTGTGAAATATATGTAAGGCCAGCATGTAGGTGCTGAAATTTCTAGTTTACCTTGTTGAATATTATATTAATTCCTTGGGGTGGCTATAACTAAGTACTACACACTAGATGTTTTAAAATAATCCAAATTTTTAATGGCACAGTTCTAGAGGCTAAAGTCTGAAGTCAAGGTATTGGCAGGTCCAAGCTCCCGCTAATACCTGTAGAGAAGGAGCCATCCTTGACTTTTTATCTTCTGATATTCCCAAACTTTCTTTAGCTTGTGGAGCATAATGGTGTTCATGGTGTTCTGCTGGTGTCTCTACAGTATCATCTTTTTTTTTTTTTTTTTTAAGATTTATTTATTTATTCATATGGAACTGGGGTACAGGCCAGAGATGTGAGATGTGGAGGGTGAGAAGATTCACCAGGGACAGAGTGGGGAGCAGAACAGGCAGATCGATGAAGTACACTGCTGAGGGGAGCAGCGGGCGGGTCAGGAGAGGTCTGCCGCGCCATGTGGATCTCCTCCGAGGCAGGCGGGGATCGAACTCATGCGGAAGTGGCTTTAGCTTCTCAGTGCTGTGCTTTAACCCGCTGCGCCACCAGGGAGGGTCCTCTATAGTATCATCTTTATATAGGTGTCGGCCTCTGTGTCAGAATTTCCCTCTTTTAGGGTGCATGTATGCCTATGCTTATTTTAACATTACTTAAAGTAGCCATGTTATGAAAACAACCAAAGTGCCCAAAGAAAGATAAATGGATTCCAAAGATGGGCTATATATAGACAATGGAATACTACTTAGCTATAACAAGATAAACTCTTGACATTTGTGACAACATGTATGGAATTTGGGGCAATTTGCTAAGTGAAATAAGTGGGAAGGATAAAGATAAATCCCAGATAACTTCACTCATATGTAGAATATAGGAAAACAAATTTAGTCAAATTTCTAGGGATTCTTATTTATTTGGTTTTATTTGACTTTTAATTTTGTTTTTTATACTCCACATGTGAGTGAAGCTATCTGAGATTTATCTTTACTTTATCATCATAGAACTGAGGCTATGTGAGAGAGAGGGCAGTGGATGAAGTGGGAGGAGACACAGTGGACAATGGTGGGGGACTGTGGATGCCTTGGTGGTGAGTGTGGTATGATAATAACAGCTGAAGGGTGTAATTCTATACCTATAAATAATATCTAGCATTGTAAGCCAATGTTGCCACAATAAAAAAAATTGTGTTTTATAAGAATGTCAGTCATTTTACATCAAGGCCTACCCTCATGACCACATTTTAACTTGATTACCTCTGTAAAGACCATACTGTCAAAAAAGGTCACATTCTGATCCTCTGAGAGTTAGGATCTCAAAATATCTTTTGGGAGGACACAATTCAATCTACAGCAGATACATGCTCTGTAATGTCTATATACTTGAGTTCCATTGGTGAAGGTCCCTCACTTGTTTATTATCTGCCATACATCAGGTATTTCAAGATTTGGAGCTCATGCCTCATATATGAGTATGCTATGGAAGAAAGTTGTCATTCTGGCACAGATTCTTTCAGGCCACTTGTTTAGTGGCCCATTTTAGTTTGTTTCAAAATATTTTCCCCTTTATTTTATAGTTTCAAAACTGTAAAAGTAAAATATGCTTATGGTAACAACTCAGTGGTATATAAAAGCAAAAAGTAGCCATCTCTCCTTAGTATTCTATTTTCACCTTCTACAATAGTTAAGTCAATATTTATAGCCTAGTGTCTATCTTTTCATTTATTTCTTCATGCTCAACCATGTGTAACTATTCCTTGTCATTTCTTTAGTTGTTTACTTTTTTAGTAGGAAATGGGATTGTGCCATTTCCAGGTCAATAGATAGAGTAATGTGCCTTTTTAAAGAGTTACATAATATGTGGGTACTATTACAGTTTTAAAGATTCATTTTAAAAATAACGGATGAAAATCTAGATTGCTGTTTTCCCAATTTGAGCTTCAGGAAATATTGATGGGAGGTGGAAATCATCCCTTGTGAAACTAAAAATATTATTTTTAATGAAAATCCCTCAAATGTCAGTTTTTATCAACATACGAATGTGTGGAAGGGGTTCATAGAAGAACAAAATCCTTTGGCACAGACTTTGCTCAGTGCCTTCGCTTGGAAAAATGACAGTTTGTGCCAGGAACCCAGTAAGGAAGTGTGGAATATGCCTTGGAAGCATCTTTGAGTTTTTTAATTTTCTGACCCCGACTTTCACTGATTTGGTATTGCTTGTCCCTGGTGACTCTGAAAAAAACCTTCCTGTGTCATACACTACATATGTTATTGTAGTTAAACTGGACTCTGAAAAAAGCCTTCCTGTGTCATATACTACATACGTTATTGTAGTTAGACTGGAAAAATAAATAGAACACACTGAAGATAACCTGGATTTTATAGCTGAACTTAAGAAGGCATCATTTGCTGCTTTTGTGTCCCTTCAGGACGTAGTGTGTCCATAGAAATATTGGGTTTCCAGATAACTGGTTCTGTTTTTAGAGCAAGTGTCGGTTCCTTAGCAATTCCTGGTCAATAGGCAGCTAGTATACTGTAATGACTTAGGATAACCTGAGAGTTCAGGAAGGTAGTTAATAGGTTTATATGTTACCCGAGGAGAAGCAGAGACTAGCCAAAGAAAGGGCAAGGAATTGTGGCATGTTTTGCTGTGGTGTGGACATGTTTCCATTTCTTACTTTTAAAAAGCTCATGATGAAATAAGTTGAACCTCTGAAGTGTCTAGGTATACAGTCATATTGCTTGCAAACAATGGTAATTGTTGCCTCTTCCTTTCAACGACAGAGACTTACTCTCGATAAAATGAAATATTTGTATGCTATTACAAAACAAAGACAATAATATCTTTTGCTTTCTAATTCACATAGGCTAACATTTTAAAATTGCAAATGAGGATCCAGTGTGGATCATTAAAGCCATTTAGTATATTATGACTTGCATGTAACAACCTGAAATTGAATAAAAATAGAATAGAAAACTGTAAGAGAGGATGATCTATAGTATAGCTTGTGAATTTTAGGTTTCAGTAATACATGCATATTCATTCATGTTTTGTCACAGGGTAAAATTAATGTCTTACTGTAGATTGTGGTAAAAAAGAAGTTTGAAATACACTCATAAAAGTGATTTTATTTCTGGTACTTCAAAATAGCTTTTCTTCTTTGGCAGTTAGAGGAGACCTGCTCCTCTTGGCTCCATCTCCACTTACCTCCCCATGAGTAATACAAGCACTGAACAAGATTATGTAAGCACTGTGGCCGCTTGTCAGTCTTTCAATAGAATGACACGGGGAAGCTCTGGTTCCCACTCTGACATGTGATACCTTTCCCAGAATACCTAGGAGATGGAGACTAGAGCCAGATTGCTAAAATGAAGCAGAAGAAGGTGAAGGAACTATTTGTTGATTTCAGACAGAATAACGAGTCCATCTGTATTACCATTTTTAGTTAATGTTGAATTATTCGCCCAGTGGAGTACAGGAATTGCAAATCTACAACTGACTTTTCAGCTACCTTTCTTACACATCGGCAACTCAATTTTTCAAGGAGGCAGAAATAGATATAATCAGGGTGTAATCCCTTAAGAGTCACCACACCTACACATTTGTGGACCGCCTCCCAAGCACAAATAAAAGGCATGGTACTTGTCTTCACAGAGCTGCTTTTGGTTCTGTTTCATTATAGTTTCCCAGATACCTACATTTAGCTGGTTATTCAAATATCTACAAATTAACACAAACATACAAAATACTGTAAAGGGGCATCAAGTGATCAAATGCTCCCATTTGTAAGTTGAAAGTAATTCAAAACTAAAAACATATCTTTAAAAATAGGCAATAAATGCTTTCCATTTGCCTTTATTTAGGTAGCAGTATGTACTCAGCTTCCAAAACAGCTCCAGGGACCTGAGCAGTCATGTCCTGAGAAGCAGGAGCTAAGAACTTCATTCCATATTCAACCCTTCATGTGACCGAATCTTCTGCTTTTGCTACCTTATACTCATTTCTGATTTCTGCTCATTTAAGACTTGTGCTTACTCATAGCTTCCCTCAGCCCCCATGCTGCTCCACTCTACAGCCTTATAGCTTCTCTTCCTGCTGCCACCTGTCCAGTGATTTTCCATTTTGCTGTGTTTGGCGCCCAAGGACCCAGGATGCAGAGTAAGACCAAAAAAAAGAATTCCATTGGCCATGCTCACTGTTACTGTTTGTTTTCTAACCATTGGCCACTCTCAGCACTCTCACTTTGTCTTCAGTCATGCAACTCTGATTGTATCCAACTCTGTCTACTCAGCACCTGCGCCCCTGCAGCTGGATGAGACCAGAGTAAGGCTCACAATGGTGTTGACTCATTTGATATATGTGATCATTAACCGCAAGTCCCCAGTGCTTGTCACTAGTCCATTCACTCTTATTCTTTTGCATGATCATTTCGTTCATACCTTCTACTCTCTCCTCAAACCCCTAGCATCTCCTATTTTCTTTCTTAGCTGATGAACTTGCTTCTTATTTTATTGAGAAAATATAAGCAATTAGAAGAGACCCCCTGTAGGATCTCATCAGTACCCCTTTCTGTCTACTCACTACCCATATTCTCTGCCTTTTCTTCCATAACCACACTAACTGCCCATGTTCCAGTTTAGGCCACTCCCCTCCACTTGTGCATCAGATCCATCCAGTTCATCTTGCCTGCTCAGAGCATTGCTTTAGCAATTTCTACATCACTCTATTTCTACATCACCATTTCCTCCCTCTATACTGAATCATTCTCATCTGCAATACAAATATCCTTTTATTTCTCCCATGTTAGAACATCCTCTGTTGATGCTTCCTCCTCCTCTACCTCCTCTTCCTCTCACGCAGTGCTCTTTTCCATTTCCACATACACTTTTAACTTTTTTGTGTTAAATACCTATAATGGTCTGGTGATGTCTATGGACTCCTCAGTAATGGTTTTAAGTGCCTAAGATAAATGTGGGACTATAAAAGAAACAAATTATCTTGGAATATCATTACTAAAATAACTTTCAACTGTTGTGATACTACTGTGAGTTATTCTTTATTAAATTGAAGAATACATTTTCAAATATGGCAAACATAAGTTAATTTTTCCTTTTTTAAGAGATATTGCTTTCTAGTTATAGTTTTCATTGTGGATCCATGTTACAAAACGTTGTGTCATCTTATAAGAGGTAAGAATTTCCATTTAATCTCTCAAGTTTTGAAAAATTTAAAAAATGAAAATCACATATGACCTTCCATGTATCAACCAACAACTAGATATTGCAAAGATGCCTGGTTACCACTGCAGGAGTATGTGTCTTACCTGCCAAAGGAGTTTGGGTACATTTGCTGACAGTTGGTCAGCCATGTTTGTCTGGCACTTGTATGACAGAAAGTCACAGTTATATGAGATCTAGTGATGAGTGTTACAATAACTAAAGTTAAATTAGTGATGATCATAATGTTTTGAAATACCTGTAACAATTAATAATGTGATAAGAAAATAGCCACTATTTCTGTTGGTGACAAAAAGATCTTGATTTCACATTCATAATTAAAATGTAGTTTAATTAGAAAGTAGTGAAAATAAAAGTGTAACCTTTTGCTATCTAAACTCATGAGTTTTCCAAATTTATCCACAAATTCTTTGGGGATGCCAAATAATAGACTTTGAATAGCAGCATTCCCCTCAAGAGTTGTTATATTCTCTGTTTTCTATTCCTCTTTCCCCTTTCTGAGTGGAATTCATGTCAATCAGGCTTTTTCCACCATAATACATGAGAACTGTTTTTTATTAAGGTCACCAAAGACTTTTATTGCCATAGCCAATGATCTTGTTTGCCTTATCAACATTATTTGAGGCAATGGATCATTATTTCTTCTTGATGTATTTTTCTTTACTTGGCTTCAAGGATATAGTATCATAGTTTTCATCCTGGCTTTTGTTTTGGCCACAGTTCTTCATGTCGGAGAGACCTAGAACTCAGTTCTTTCTTTCTTTTTTTTTTTTTTTTAAGATTTATTTATGCATACAGGACTGGGGTACAGGCTAGAGGTGCAGGGGCGGTAGAGGCTTCACCAGAGACAGAGTGGGGACCAGAACAGGCTGATCGTCGAAATACACTGCTGAGAGGAGCAGCGGGTGGGTCAGGAGAGGTCTGTCATGCCATGTGGATCACCTCCAGGGCAGTTGGGGGTCGAACTCATGCTGAAGTGGCTTTAACTTCTCAGTGATGTGTTTTAACCTGCTGCACCACCAAGGAGGGCCAGAACTCAGTTCTTAAACATTTCTTATTTTTGTCCATATGCATTCTCTAGTTCATCATATCCAACCTTGAAGCTTTCAATACCCATTGTATTAAAGTGTTCCCATCTAATAACTATAATTTCAGCCCCAATCTACAGTTGAATTCTACACTATCTCCCTACTATCTACTCAATATCTTCTCTACCTACTTGCTTAATGGGCAAGCTTCCATCATGTATGGGTGGATGCCTGATGCTCTCCTTAAACTTGCTGTCTTTCTTATCTCAGATGTTTCTGTCATACTTCTTGGAGTAATGCTTCACTCTTCTTCTCTCAAGTCCAATACACTAGTAAATCTTGTGAGTTCCAGCTTCAAAGTATATCCTGAGGTTATCATTTTCAATTACATCATTGTGGCCAACATGAGATAAGCATTTGAGGTCTTTCTCCAGGAATACCAAAGCTTCCTCACCACTTTTACAGCTCTTTTTTTCTATCTTTGAAGTTGGAAGTTCACAAATCTCTGTAAGGAGCTCATCTACTATGCTCCTGCAGATTCAGAAGATATATGCACAATTGCTAAACTACATTCAAAACTCTCTTAAGTGATAAATATTCCTAATGTACATGATGAATATTTTCCCATGAGTGATTTATGAATTCATTCAGAAAATCCTTACTTGGAATTTCAAATGTAATTCAAAGATTTGTTATCTATATTAAGGCAGTTTTAAAAACTGCTTGGCTTTAGGAGTTTATTTTGAAAGCACACCGAGAAATGGTTCTAAGTGTTTAAATAAAATTTTGACTTAGGTCCCCAAAATATCAATATTTATGTTATTTCTGCCATATGACTGTCAAATATACTGTGTTAACTAATAGCCACATATACTGTTCATTCTTTGCTACAGCAAAGAATCAGAAGATAGTAGAAATTATCTTATGTATCTTGGAATGCCAGTAATCTTTCTTACTATTAAATAAGTCATTTGTTCAGTGAACACTATTGAATGATTTTTTTGTGAACCAGGTACTCCACTAGCTGCTATGGACAAAGAAATGAATGAAATTAAGTGAATATCCCAGAGACATCACAGACAAAGGGGGTAGACAGAGGAGTATGGTAACTAAGAGTAATGAAATGCCATATGCACCATAACAGAAGTGGTAGGTAGTAAATACAACATTATATCCAACAGCACAAAGGATGGAAATATCAGTTCAATTTAAATAGGTCAAGAAATTTCAATACTGAGACATTGTCTGGGATTCCTTGGAAAATGATAGGTCTTGGTCACCATGTGTATTAGGGATAACTTTCCCCACCACACATTGGCTCTGTTCCAGGGCTTGCAATACTAACAGTGAAAAACAGGTATCCCAAATATTGTAAGTACCAAGTCAATCTTGGGCCCTTCCTGGTGGTGCAATGGGTTAGGACACAGTACTGTAAGCCAGCCCAGCCACTTCATTGTGAGTTCGATCCCTGACCCTGGAGGTGACCCACGTAGTGCGGCAGACCTCTCCTAACCCGCCCCCTGCTCCCCTCAGCAGTGTACTTCATCGATCTGCCTCTTCTGCTCCCCACTCTGTCTCTGGTGAAGCCTCTCACTGCTCCTTCACCTCTGGCTTATACCCCAGTTCTGTATGCATAAATAAACAAATCTTTAAAAGAAACATGTCAATCTTGTTTGTTCAAGAAACTGGGATCTGTTCTGAAACTTTCCAAAAGTAAATGTATTCCCAAATCTCATGGTTCATTCAGGAACTAGAAAAATTTCTTAGGGGTCCCTACCTTACAAATATTTTATCTCTATCATGTTACAATTTCTCTCCATGGTGATGTCTTCATACATAGCTACTGTAGGAGATTTTTGTTTTGTTTTGTTTTTTTAAAGATTTATTTATTTATTCATACAGAACTGGGGTACAGGCCAGAGATGTGGAGCGTGAGAGGATTCACCAGGGACAGAGTGGGGTGCAGAACAGGCAGATCAATGAAGTACACTGCTGAGGGGAGCAGCGGGCTGGTCGGGAGAGGTCTGCCACGCCATATGGATCTCCTCCAGGACAGGCAGGAATCAAACTCATGCGGAAGTGGCTTAAGCTTCTTAGTGCAGTGCTTTAAGCCGCTGCGCCACCAGGGAGGGCCCGTAGGAGGTTTTATAGCAGATAAGTGTGTGTGTATGCACACAGGATCGCATCTATATGATATACAAATATTTATATAAAATAGTATAAACAAATTTAATATATTCCCAGTGTTTTAAATATAAATATATCTATATAAAACTTGTAAGTATATTTAAAGTGTGAACATATTGAGAATCATTTAAACACCTGCCCCCTTGAATAGAAGTTAGATGGAAACTCATGGAAAATTATTAGAAATTTTAGAAATATAACAGACTGCCTCACTGTGTGAAAGTATCACCTTAGGAGCATAGAGCAAGGAAGTATTCTCCCAGTCCTTTTCAGAGTATTAATGAGAAAAGTAAGACCAATTTGGGGAAGAGGAACTTTTCTGGAGATATCTAGCTATGCTATAAGAGCACTGAATGTATCAATCATGTTTCCTGCTTCAGACCTGTGCTGTTTCTTCTACTTTATTAATGTAACTTTATTGACACATTAAGATTCCCATTAGGCCAATCTGCGGTTAGTTAACCAAGAATAAATATTTTGCTCTTGAAGGATGGCATATCAGCTAGATGCCATCCACTAGCATCTGACCAGGCTCCCTTTCTCCTAGAAGCTTTCACAGAAAGTCTCATAGATAGCTCAAACAATCCACAAGCAAGGGACTGCATAGGGCTCAGGCTTGTTGTCCATGATGCTTGATGCTTATGAAGAATGAATGGTTCAGGATCTAGACAATTCAAGAACTGAGTGGGAAGTCAGAGTCTTTAAGGACAGGAAAGAACTGAGAGGGCAAAATGAGATGAGGGTCTAATGGAAAAGTGCAAACAATAAAATCTGCTGGAGCTTTAGAAAATGGAGCCAGACTGAATGAAAGGAGCTTCTAACAGGGGTAGTAAAGTGATAAGCTGAGGACAAGTCTGGGTGGACTTATGTTTGCTTGTGAACTATCATTATTAATTATATTAATTTATTTTTACACATTTTTGTGCATTTTTCCATCTCAGTTGCAATCCCCTTGGGTTTCCCATCACCAGATCACCCATGTGCCATCACCATAGTCCAGTGCATTTCCCTCCCCCCACTGTTTTTTATCCCATTCTGCACTTTACCCCCACAAAATGTTATTATTTTTTAAAGTACTTCAAGTAGCTTTCTGTCTCACCACAGTCCTGCCTGTTATCTCATACCTATTCAGATCTGTCTTTCATGATTCTTAAAGAAATTTTGTTTCTTAGGAGGTCTAGGTATTGCACAGCTGGCTTAGGGAGCAAGATTGTTCCTTAACATTGTCCAACAATTTTCATAGGCTCACAAGTATGAGTGCAGATCAGATTCCTTGTGAATTTAATTCACAGGAGGCAAAAATCAACAAATGTTGGGCACAGACTAGAGCTAATCCTCAGGAATTGGCTCAATATTTCGTGAAAATGATCTGTAAAGTTCAAAAGGGCTGAAGATACGGGTATAAATATAATCACATTTGTGGTATGTATAATATAAATATCTTTTTTTTTTAAGTTCTGATTGTCAGGAAATTCCACACTGTACTTGTCAAAAGTCCAACACTTGAAATGTCATGAGCCTTGTAAGCCCTTGTATGACTCAGGGCATATTTAAATGCATCCCTGTGCTAGGCAGAATAATGGCCTTCCAAAAATGTCCACATACTAATCCCTGGAGGCTCTGAATTATATTAGCATACATGGCAAAGAAGAATTAAGGTTGTTTATCAGGTCTCTTTGAGATTATCCTGGATTATCTCAGTAGATCCAATGCAATCAATAAGGTTCTCATGGGTGGAAGGTGAAGGTAATGAGAAAACCAGAAGGCTGACAATGTGAGGACTCAACTAGAATTTATTTGCTCTGCACATGAGGGAAGGAGTCTAGTGGTGGGTAACCTCTAGAAGCTAGAAAAGGCACATGCTCCCCTAGAATCCTCAGAAGGAATGTGTCTCTGTCAATACCCAGATTTTAATTTGATAAGACCTGCTTTGGAATTCTGACCCTCCCCCCCAACCCAGTACTATAAGATAATTAATTTGTGTTGGCTTAACCTGTTGAGTCTGTGGTCATTTGTCATAGCAGGAATGTGAAATTAATATTCTCCTAGATGAGGAAAGTGTGAGTGAGACATAGCTAGTTCATTACTCATTACTCATTCTGACTCATTACTGTCATTCATGTTGTTTTAAACCAAGATTCAACATCTGATGTTTCTAGTTTGGCATTTGCAACAATCATCATTTTTTTTGATGGTGAGACTACAGCTTGTTTTCAGAGTATAAAATTTGTGAAGTACTTTCAACTTCTTAAACCGACAAAGGAATTTTTTTTTAAGGATTTATTTATTTGTGCATACAGAACTGGGGTACAGGCTAGAGGCTCAGGGGCGGTGAGAGACTTCACCAGAGACAGAGTGGGGAGCAGAGCAGGTAGATCGACGAAGTACACTGCTGAGGGGAGCAGCGGGCTGGTCAGGAGAGGTCTGCCACACCATGTGGTCTCCTCCGGGGCAGGCAGGAATCAAACTCATGCAGACACGGCTTTTAGATTCTCAGTGCTGTGCTTTAACCCGCTGCGCCACCAGGGAGGGCCCCGACAAAGGAATTTTAAAGTGGCAAAAGCTAAGGATTCTAAGGCTAACTCTCTAAACCTGAAGACCCACCATAAAGAGCCACTTAGCATTATTTCATATTCTATTGTGATCTTGACTATAAAACATATGTTTAGATGGGAATTCTTTCTTAAATAGAGAATTTATATAGAGAAGACTGATAAATGTCTGAGACTTAATTAAAAAAATTCAGGTGGGTAAAATAATAAAGGAGTATAAAATAAAGCTTTTTTTTTTGTTTTATGAAATTTCCATTTCTATTATTGAGTCTTAACAAAGGAAAGACATTTTGTGGCACCTTGAATTTGGCACCCAAGATACCTCACTTGCCTAGAGATGAGGGCATGGCTATTGATGTTTGAAGTGATAGGCATAAGTCTGTCTCTAGTTTTAAAGTCAGGCTTTGTCCTGGAACTCCTCATGCATTCCAGACCCTGGTCATTGTTGTAAACCCTGCACTATTACAGAAAATTTCCCGATGGCCCACATTAGCCTCAGATCAATTAGAATTTGAGCACCTTCCTTTGAATCCTACCTCCTGATACTACCCTGGTCAAGGATGTGACTCACTCCTTAGGAGAATCTGACCCTGCAGCTGGAGCTAGTCTAAATGCACACCTTCCTTGTGTTACATAACTTCAGGGAATAGGGTTCTCTCACTGTCCTATTTATGTCTTTTGATTTCAGGAAACACACTTTAGTCAACTATCATTGGAATCTATTTTGTACAGATAGAAACCTTTCATAAAACCTGTACAAATCAGAATGTTCAACTATAGATGTAGTTAACATCTATATATTAGATATTTGTTATCTCTGCCAGTTTGCTTTTTTTAAAAATTTATTTATTTATTCGTACAGAAATGGGGTACAGGACAGAGATGCAGAGGGTGAGAGAATTCACCAGAGACAGAGTGGGGTGCAGAACAGGCAGATCAATGAAGTACACTGCTGAGGGGAGCAGCGGGTGGGTCAGGAGAGGTCTGCCACGCCATGTGGATCTCCTCCGGAGCAGGCAGGAATCGAACTCATGCGTAAGTAGCCTAAGCTTCTTAGTGCAGTGCTTTAACCCGCTGCGCCACCAGTTTGCTTTTATGCAAGGGGTCACCTGCACAAAATGCTAATTTTACACTGTTCCAATATAATATGGGTTTTACTTAAAAAAAAAAAAAATAAGTAACCATGTAGTAGTATGCTCACAAACCTTTGAACTCTTCCTCCATTCCTTAGGCCAGACATACATGTCTTAATGTACGTAGTAGCTGATGCTCTCCATATTTATTGGGTCAGTGATTAGGGTACAGCTATATGATTGTGCAACAATGGAAGTGGTCTGGTTCGAGGAAAACCTTGGAGCCCAGCAGTTGATATCAGCTTACTTTCACCTGAGCTGAGGCAGCTCTCAGCTCAGCTAGCAAAAGAGGAAAGGAAATAACCTCTGGAGTCATCCATATTTGTCTCCTGCTAAAACAAGTTAGTTCTCTTTGCCTGGTTGTGAGCAGTTTGGAGGAACGGCAGTGTCGTATGGATCTTTGCAATTCCAATGTTGCCCTGCATGCAGTTGAGTGCTTAATATGTACTTGTTGACTGAATGAATGAAATAGTAGACTTCAGTTAGTGCTGAATGCATGTTTAAAGCAAACAAACAAAACAAAACCGCTCAGGGCACTTGAAAACATGGACTATAATGTTTTATAATGGCATGCCACATATCTTGGCAGGGAACAAACTGGTATAGATGGCTGAGGGCCTTATGTGGAATTGGTAGCGCCCTTCCCCCCGCCCCCCAGCACCTTGTACTTCTGCTTCAAAACATTTGTTTCTTCCATATTGAGTTGAGACAAAAGACTTCCTTCAGTTGTCAGTCACATCGAGGTTTCTAGTCAGCTTTCTCCTTTATACTCCTTTGCATAGGAAGGGGAAAAGAAATTTGGGAGTAAGCAATAGTACTCATTTTGAAGTTATTCTTGTTTAGATTGGGTCTTCCCAATAACTGTGACAGTCATTCTCCTCTTTCTCATTATAGCTAATTTATTTTTGAACATTTTCTTCTATATTCCACAGTATACTGAGCTCTTTATGTAGATCACCTTCTTTTTCCCTCAGTCCTAGCTTATGTTACAGTTACTCTTTATTGAACCCATTACCAACATATTCCTATACCTGAGTTCACCTCAGAGGCCTTCCAGGTGTTTGTTTTATGGTTATAGTCCTGATACTTTAACAGCTGTCATATATATATGTAAGGATCCTCCTGAGTTCCAGTGAAACAGGTTTTGTTTCTAAAGCCTTCCACGTTGGCAATCTTCCTTCTTCCATTAGGGTTTCATTCTTTCATGGCAGAAAACTGCATCCTGATTATGCTAGGGATGTGTAACCAAAACGCCAGCTTTGTAAATATTGGCTAACACCATGTTAGTATCCTTACACCCTATTTTTTAAATTTACTTTTATTGTTATTGAAGTACCATTATTTTACACCCTTCCTAGTGTTTTGACAGTATAGGCTACCCAGCATCCCACATGTAACCACTGTAGCCCTCTCTCCACCAAACTGCTCATAATCCTCTACCATAGTTCATTATGTTCTCCCTGTTCCCCCATTATCTTCTTATCAAAATACATATTTTTAGGTGCCTCCCTGGTGGTACAAGGGATTAAGGCTTAGCACTATGAAGCTATCTGCAGCCACTGCAGTATGAGTTTGATCCCTAGCCAAGGAGCTGACCCACATAGCACAGCAGACCTCTCTTGTCTTGCCTGCTGCTCCCCTCAGCAGTGTATTTCAGTCAATACACCTGTTCTGCTCCCCACTCTGTCTCTGGTGAATCTTTTCACCCCCAGCATCTCTGGCCTGCACCTCAGCTCTTGTATGCATAAATAAATAAAAATCTTAAAAAGTAAAGTAATGGTTGTCAGGATTCCTATTAATCAGAAAAATATAAACCTGTTTTCAAATGTATCCATTTAATCTTTAAAAAATAAACTTATCATTAAAGAAAATTGGTGATTCTAAGCCATTACTTATGGATTGAAATCAAACTATATACTTAAAAAAAATTATGCACACACCAGTAAAAATAGTCACCAAAATCAAGGTAATAGAGGTAATTCACTTCCAAAGTTTCCTTGTGTCCTTTTGTAGCTTTTTATTTCCTATGGTAAAAATGCCTAGCATAAGATCTACCATCTAAAAAAACGTTAGGCGCTCTCCCTGGTGGCGCAATGAACTAAAGCACAACACTGCAAGGGAGGTGACCCACATGGCCCGGCAGACCTCTCCTGACCTGCCCGCCACTCCCCTCAGCAGTGTACTTCATTGATCTGCCTGCTCTGCTCCCTACTCTGTCTCTGGTGAATCCTCTTACCACCCCTGTGACTCTGGTCTTATTCCAGTTCTGTATGCATAAATAAATAAATCTTTTAAAAAAATAAGCAAAATGGCCCTCCCTGGTGGCGCAGCGGGTTAAAGCACAGCACTGAGAATCTAAAGCCGCTTCCGCATGAGTTCGATTCCCGCCTGCCCCGGAGGTGACCACATGGCGTGGCAGACCTCTCCTGACCCGCCCGCTGCTCCCCTCAGCAGTGTACTTCGTCGATCTGCCTGTTCTGTTCCCCTCTCTGTCTCTGGTGAAGCCTCTCGCCGCCCCTGAGCCTCTGGCCTGTACCCCAGTTCTGTATGCACAAATGAATAAATCTTTAAAAAAAAATAATAAGCAAAATGTTAGGTGCACATCCAGTATTTTATCTAGAGACCCTATCACATACAGAAGATCTTGACAATGTACTAATATCACAGAATGGTCCTTCATGTCTATTGAACAGCTCCCATTTCCCCCAGGCACCCGCCCCAACAGCACCATTCCACTCTCTGCTTCTATGAGTGGACTACACAGATACTTGAACTACGTGACTTGTGTAGTTCCCTTCTGTGAGTGGTTTATTTCTCTCAGTTTAATTCCTCCAGGTTTATCCATTTTTTGGTGCATAACGGTTTCCTTTTTAAAAGTGAATAATACTCTCCTGTAAATGTAGTCTAAAGTAAAATTTTACCTGTCATTTTCTTCCTAAATTTATCCAGTTGTCATTTTCAAGCATAATATCTGTTTCTTTTTAACAAAAATTATATCCAACTAAATCCATAAATCCCTTATGTTGGCACGTTTGCTTTTTTATTTAAAGTAAATGGCAAAATATCTAAAACACCAATGTAACCCTGTTAAATGAACTCTCTAATCTGTGAGGAAACTTGAAATTTGGACTTTAAATTTTATAAACTGTATTAGAAATCTTTAGCCCTGTGTTCAGTAATTCTTTTTCTCTTGCTCAAAAAAATATATTCTGTCTGACTTGACTCTTTCATGCTACCATGAGACTTTGTTTTCTCACTTTGCCTTCACTTGTACAATTTCTGTTCTCCAATGCTGGAGTTTGAGCCATTCAAATTCTGTTTCATTTTTCCCTGCTCACCACATCTGACCACTGGCCATTTTCCAATCACTAATCAGTTCATCAGAGTCTTGTAAAGAGGGGTCCTTAATGCTCACTAACTGCTAATACTGTAGAGATTTTCATTGTGGGCCTTTCCAATTCTTAAATCGTGTTATTTAAAATTCTCCTTTGGCATTCTGTGTCCAGATGAGTTGATCCAGATTTCCTTGCCATGACCTGTTGTTTTTGGCATCTACCCTATGCGTCTTTCTAGATCTTTACTTTCCTTTGCAATGTAGACCCCTGAAACCAGACAGGAAGGTTCCTGGGAGGGCCCATTAAGGTATCTTGATTGGCCTTAATGTTCTGTTCTAACTAGAATAGAATCCGCTCTTCTTTATCATCAAGCAAAAAGTTCAGCCTCCCTTTGCCTTAAAAATTGTGCCTGTATGGTGTCTGCTTTCAAACTTTTCAAAGTGCTCAAGTTCATCACCTTTACCCAACTATACTGCTCTCTATCTTATAAGCCCTGGAAACATAGAAATTAGAAGCAAATGAGCTCCTTATTTTCTGCTGTTAATGCTCTATGGACTTTGAAAGACCCCTTTGCTGAAATCAACCACTACCTGGTGCCTTTGTTCCTTTTCCAACTGTGCCCTTCCTCTCCAGCCTCCCTGCCTACATTTTGACTGCAGGAAAGGGCCATCCCAATCGTCCCCCTCAACTGCACTTCTTTTTTCTACCCTACTGCACCAGCTAGGTTTTCGGATAAAAACCTCTTGAAGAATATTTGAGAACTTTTGATCCACATGTGATTCCTTTGAAACACCAACCCAGGATTCTCTGTATTGTTAAGTGTCTTCTTTGCTATATCTCTATTCTCCCTCAGGTTCTTTCATTTAGAACCTGTGTGCTGACCTGATTGAAATATTCTTAGCCCACATGAATGAATGGCTTTCCTGGCAACTGAAGCAGGGTTGGATCTGCTATGCTTTCTCAACTGAGCCCAGGAAAGGGGCACTGTGCAGGAAAATCTCTCAAGATGGAGGGAACAGGAAGAATGGCTGAGATGCTTAATTAGTCTGTCAGACAGTCTTTCTTTTCTGAAATCAAGACAGCATATCATTTGGAGAGGCATATACTAAACTTAGCAATTGGGTGCCCTAAACTGGATACTAGAACAGACAAAGAACATTGTGGAAAACTGGTAAATTTTGTTAATGGTCATGCACTATTGTTCGGTTCTTATTTTTGATAAATGACCATGATTATATAAGATGGTTACTTTAAGGCAAGCTGAGTGAAGTCTCCATATTATCTTGTCTACCTTTATGTGAACCTAAAATTATTCCCTAATGGCAAGTTCATTTAAAGAGATAAAATAGTAACATTTTCTTTACAGTAACTTGGGTTCCTCATTTCTATTTCTTTGGTGGCTAGTATATTAAGGGCCAGATTAAAGAAAAACATATTTACAGAAAATACAATTTTAGTATGCAGACCAAGAATTGTTGTGGCCATTCGTCATTTATGTCCCTAATGAAAATATCTGGTTATATATTAGAGTCCTTGCATGTGTTATTTTTCCTGCCTTCTATTGTCTATCTGTAAATTTACTCATTTACATGGTTTTTCATACAGTAAATATTTATAAAATCAAGTACTGAGCTTACCCTGGAAAAGGGAAAAAAGATGAATAAAGTATGCCACCTACCCTGACAGAGTTTACAAGCTCAAGTATGTGTAGAGAAATAATTATTAAATAACCTAAGTGCAGTGATAATAAATCTACATAGCAGTTTTAATGAAAAATAAGTGAGCATTATGGGTAAAAACATCTAGAAAGATTTACAAAGACACACTTCTTATTTCAGGAGCAATAGAATTAGGTGAAAGTTTCACAGAGGCTTACTAGCATAGGAATCTACATGATGATGTCAACTGAAATAAAAGTCTCAGTGATAGTCAGAAAAAGAGTTTATTTGATAATCAAAATGAGGATTTGAAGCCAAGGAAGAAGTCAGACAGATTTTACTGCATTTATTACTATTGTAACTATTTTCTTAGCTTACAAACATTTCATGTGATGTCAGTCTAAAAATAATGATTAGACACTCAAATTATGATAGCCCAATGTATAGAATCACTCAATACACGATGGCAAATAAAATGTAAGTTTAACTTTATATTTTTTAATTGTACTGCTAAGTGCCAAGGAGGGCAATAGAAGTTAAGGCTCAGATGACAATAGTTAGGAAGGTAGGCATGATCCGGCACACCTCTTTACTGGCAAGATCTAGGTGTGAGAGGTCCACAATTTTTGCTGGAAGATGCAAACTTGCTCACAAAATGAAATAAATAAAGGTTAATTATACTCAAAAAAGGGGAGATTAGGAACATATTGTAAAAATTCTGTCCCCCACCATGAACCCCATCCACTTTTGCTTCCTGGGTATAGAACACTAGAATGCAAAACCATATGCACAGATTTAAAGTCAAAAAAGACTTTGTCCTGTTCTATGAAGTAGCCATTAATAAGCTGGTGCCTGCAGGTAAATGATCTTTTTTTTTTTTATCATCCCCAAGTCCCTACTAATAACCAAAGAGATTTAACAATGGGTACCTAACCTTTGCTAGAGAACTCTTCAGAAAAGTGATTAAACCCCAGCATTTGCCTTCCTCTGCACAGAGCATCAAGATTTCATTAGGTCAAGATAACTTAGAAATTCAAGATATGTAAAATTATAGCTGAAAACCAAAAGCCCCCTGTCAAGAATAATTGGATTTTTGATGTCAGTGACTCACTATTCCTATCTCATCCGCCAGTATCTTCTCTGTAACAAGGTGTATAAATTGAGCTCAAACTTATGATTGCTAAAAATCTCAGTAAAATCTGTCTAATTGCTTCCCTGGTTACAGTCCTCACTTTGACTATCTAATAAACCATTTGTCTAAATTTCATTAAGATTATTTCAGTCAACAATGTGTGCATGAAACGGGGTTGCTGAGAGCATTTCAACTTAACATGAGAGAGGATGACAGGGAGTGGTAAGAGAGCAGGCTAGAGAAATAATGAGCCAGTCTCATGGCCATCAAAATCAAGAAGGACTTCTGTGATTGGTGAGATTTAGTTTTCATCTGGTAAATCTTAATCAGATGATAGCAAAGCAACAAAAGATAAAGACTAGAGAACTGCATCTTCCCTTTATTTCCATCAATTACAATGGCCCAGGCATTTCCTGGTAGCATGCCTATCCCTAAAGGAGCAATACTTGCCATTGAAGGAGTTGCTGACTTTATAGATAGGAAAATTACTGAGGCTCTTACCCTCTGCCGAAAAAAGAGGTTTATTTTTAGTGTTTATATTGGTACTAATGGAATGACAGTGGTGACAAACAACTGGCTGGTGAGGACTATAGTTTGAGGAAAGGAAATGACCAAGCAAGGTGACTGAGCGTTTTGGTTTTTCCTTTGGAGAATGGGTTGAATATTTTGGGTTTATCCGCAGGCCTATATTACAGTTAATTGCACAGTATCTTGGCAGGCACTCAAACCATGTTGAGAGACTAAACAGCTGAATGAGCTGGACTGTGTTCGCACTTCATTATTTGATTGCAGACTGTGAGGTAAATGATAGTATTCTCATTCTCCTTTATGAAAAAGTCTGCATTATAATATTTTATTACCGGATAGGACATTTGTTTCAAGTGTAGTACCTCGTCCCCACCCTGTTAAATAAACTGGAAGCAAAGAAATATATTTTCTTCAATTTCAGCTATTAAAATGTCACTAATTGTTATGCCTTTGTGTCTCAGGGTTCACTGTGATTTATGGGATTTGTCTGGATTTTAATTTTACCTAGTTAATAGAAGAAATCAGATCAAATGTCAACATATTTGTTATTACAATAACCAACAGAGCAATTGAAGCTAGCATGCTGATAGCTTTTGTGAATTACTCAGCTTGTCAATAATGGGACAGTTCATTACTCGACTTTGATTGGCTAAGGAGTAACAGTGGCTCCATATCAGCAGCTAAGTACTGAGAATTTGAATTTTTAGTAAAATTAACGACAGCTGGAGGAATTCCCAGCTGTACATGTAACTGGAAGTGCTTAACTACCCAATTAATCATGAATGCATGGATTCAGTGAAACACAATATTCAATCTGTTTTTGTAGGAGTGCTTTTGAAAAATTGGAGGCACTTTATTGAATGAAGTCTTGGTGGCTAGTAAAATACCTTACATTCTTTTTTTAAAAAAGATCAATGCAAAGAAATGTTTGTTCCTCTCTTCCTTCTTAAAAATATATTTATACACCACCGTGCACCAAGACCATGTTGAAAACTCAAAGATGAAAAAGATGTAGCATCTGTCACGACTGGCTATTGTCAGAAAGGAAAACAACTAAACATACTTTTTTAAA
>NW_004567103.1:60070579-60182442 GCF_000260355.1 Condylura cristata
TTCTACTCATACTTCATCCAGCAGAATTTTTGGTGTAACTTAATAATATAAAGGTACAAAAAAAAGTTAGTACAAGGTAAAGAATTAGGATCATGGAAATTATAATTAAGGTAGAAGACCTAGAGTGAAAGGAAGTTAGAACTTATCTCTGAGTTTCCTGGTGGCTGAAGCAAAAAACAAAATATAGCCCAATAAAGTTTTTTCATTGTTCACAGGGAGAACGGAAGATGATTTGATTTTCATTATCTAGAGCACAAGATTCCAGTATTTTGTGATGAGTTCTTCTTCATTTGGTCACCAGCAGTAGATCTTGATTATAGATCCTCTAGTGAGTGACTTTGCAGAACCCTCATGGAACATTTTCTTTAAGTTGGCATTCACTAACAGACAAGTGAGGGTGTGATCTGTTACAAAGAGCATTGCCAGCTTTCATTGCATCCACTTTATTTTTGTAAGGACTGTCTTTCATATTATGCACAGTGATTTATTTTTTAGTAAAGTTCTGCAAGTGTGAGCTTTAGTTTTTTCATATTCAGCATCTTCACAGCATTGCATGCTAATCAGTAATAAGTTCCATTGTAGTCCTATTTTAAGAGCAGCAATAGAATTTGTCATAAAACCAAGTTCCCTGGAATTCATTTGGTAGAGCATTGTTAGCTTAAAATGAGAAAGGTTTGTTTCTCAAATTTTTAGTCTCAGAATTAATGTAAGCCTCAGCCTCTATCCAGTGAAGCATTTTACTTGTCCATCATTAACAATTTTTATGTTTTCCTTGGTTATAAATATCTTGTGGTGCATGTGCTAGAACACATTTCAGTGGCAATATTCAAAACTCAATCCAATTCCTTTGAAATCCTTTGTGATCTGTTCTGGTTGAAAGGATAATGTAGCTGTTCTAATTTTGTAGTATTATGGATAGTGTTGCCTTGTTTCTACACAGCTGAAGTTGGTGAAGAACCTTTTCACAAACTATGAAATGAATAAGAAGGATTTATTGCACTTGCTAGATAAAGTGTATTTAAAAGCTTCCCTCCTCAGCCACATTTCCTTTCAAAGCTCTGGTTTTGTTTCTCCTTGTTTTTGCCAACAGAGGATGGTAGATATAATGCCAATAGTTTGTTGATGGACGTAATCATGTTTTGAAAACAAATAGTAGAAAATACTGGTGCTTAAGTGGAAATTATGAAATAGATTTTTCCCCCACTTTCTTTACGACCTTTAGCCAGGTGACACTAGCTGTACCCCTAGTACACTAATTTGTATATCTATCTCCTAAATCGTTTCAACCATTTTTAGAATGTTTCCTATAAAATACTTTCCTGGTTCGCTTTCCCCACTGTCATTATCCCATCAATCTCCCAGGTTCTCTGCACTTTTCCACATAACTGATTAGATGCCCTAATGCCATCCCCACCCCCATCCCTTTTCCTTCTGGAATGCTGCTACTCAGCAACCAAAGAACTATAGATGCCTCCTCCCTGCTTTTCCATTTTGCTGTGATCTGCATTTTTCCATTCTGCAATTCCCCACTAGCACAGCACCCATACTCCACTACCACAGTCCTTGGTGCTCCGCCCTCTGCTCTCCTCAACCCTCTTCCTCCCCCTCCCTTCTCTTGCTCTTTGTCTCAAATCTATCATTAGCTTGCAGGGTTTGTCTTTTTCCTGGCCGTTTGTTCGTTTTTTTTTTTTGTTTGTTTGTTTGTTTTTTTAATCCTACCTATAAATGAAACCATTCAATGATTTTCTTTTCCCTTCTGACTTATTTCACTTAGCATACTCCCTTCCAGCTCCATCCAGGTCATGGCAAATGGCATGCACTTACCTTTATTGATCGCTGCCACTCTGCAATTTTATTTCTAATCACTGCTTAGCACAAACCCCTGAATTTCTCGTTCCCCAACACAGAAGGCAACATACCTCTCTCATGCCTTTTCTGAAACTCTTGGGCACTGGTTTTCTGGCCTCAACAAGTCCTGAAGATGCACTTCAAGTTCTGCCTTCTTCTCACGGCTTTCTTGGCTTGGGCACCTCAGACTGACCTCTGTCTTCTTACAACAGCAAAGGCAATACTTTTTTAAAGTAAACACCAAGAATTGCTTTTTAAAAATAACATAGCTCAGTCACTAAATGGCTTTATTTTATGAACATATATCCTCCTCTCAACTTTGTAAACTGTAGTCTTCATACAGTTGTGGTAGTACCTACCACAACTTCCACCGAAAAGCTGCCCCAGTTGTCAAGCTTCATCATTTTCCGTATACTGCCTTTGTTTTTCCTGCCTTTTGGCGCTACTGTTTCCCCTGTCTCAAATGTCTTTTCTGGGTGCCTTTTTCGGTTAGCTCTGCTAACATTTCTTCATTTCTCCCAAAATAGAATTAATCTGTTCTTTCTTTCCTGTTCACTAATTGGATTTGTGTTTTTAGTATAGTGCTTCTCATACTCTCCTTAAAATGTGGTTAACTTATTAGAAGGTTGACACCCAACGTGATTGAACATTGGTGGTTGGTGTATGGAAGGTTACTTACCTGTTCGGTTCTCTTGGGATGCCCAGATCCTGATAACAGTTACCAATTACATTCCCTGGTTCACAGTATATTTTAAACAACACTGACGTTCTTTTATTTGGACCTTAATAAAGACAATAAAAATGCTTAAAGCAAATGTTAAAGTTAAACTGTGGGGTGGGAACCTGCATCATTTCACACTGTGCATGCAGTAAACTGCACTGATTACTGGCCCCTTTCACTTGGAGTTGAAAGCATCCTTCCTCTGGGAAACATAGGAAAATGTCATGGAACCTTTCTTTCCAGAGTCCTGAGGCAGCACTATCCAGTCATCCAGTCCTGTTCTGGTTCTCAGATGACCTCCTGTGAAATATTCCTTCTTCACTTGAGGCCTTCCTGTAAAGAGGCAGAGAACTCTTAGAGTTTGTGTATGCATTTGCCCTAAGGTCTTCAGTTAAGTGCTGAGTCTCCCAGGATTACTTTCTACAGCTTTTCTCTTCTGATTCCACTACTTACTGCATAGTGCACACAGCACTGGCGCCATAGATGAGCTTTTCTCTTCTGTGATAAAAACTCTGGGTTTCTCTGAATTTGTCATGGAAGATGCAGGAGGAGTTTTCTATCCTCTGAGATATTGGGAGGAGGAAAAGAGCTTTCAGGGTACCCAAAGTGAAAAAATACTCTCCCACTGTTTAGACATCCTGTTTTGTGTTTTGATATAAGCCCTTCACATATTTTTGCAACCCTTGTGAGGGGAGCAGTGGATGAGACAGGAGAGGTCTGCTATACCATGTGGATCACCTCCGGGGCAGGGGATTGAACTCATGTTTCAGTGGCTAGAGATTTGCTGGATAGTGCTGGGACTTTAACCCCTGTGCTGGAGTCTTAAAAAGGAAGGCTTCTACATCATTGCCACCAATGGGCATATCACTGGTAGCTGCTGAGCAGCTCAGAGTGGATAGTGGGTGGAGTACTTCATCTCCCCCTGGAAAGGATGGCACTTCAACTTTCTGGTGAAAAACCAAAGCTGACCATCTTCAAGTTATTCCTGGAGAGGGACTGCTTCCTTTGTAAACATAGTTTTTAGAAGCAGAAAAAAAAAACCAAACAAACCAGGAAGCAATAAGACAACACAAGTCTTAAATTTCACTTTGGCCAATGCCTTCAATTTTTCCACAGTTCTCCTCTGGGACATTTAATTCCTGCTCACCTTGATGATTTAAATTTTACCTTTTTTAAACCCTGTTTTTAGGGAGGTTTTAAAAACAGCAAAATGAGCTCACCCAAGAAACAGAGGACCAGGAAAAATTCATCAACTGAAATGTATTTGCCAACTTGTACTGAGTGATTCCTCTGTTGAGTGCTTATACTTTTTATTCTCAGTGCTTAGACTTCACAGCAGCTCCATGAGTTGAGTTAATATGCTTTTTTTTCCCTCTAGAAAGGAAATTGAGTATAGAAAGATTAAGAAACATCTAATAAATGACAGCCTTAGGATTCCAATCTAGGAAGTCTGTCTTCAAAGCCTACTCTGAACAGCTTATTATATTTCAACCCCTCCTTACAGTTGCTAATGAAAAATAAAGGAGGTCGGAATAAATTAAATCATAGTATCTTTTCCAGGCTCATTTTATTCAGTAATTTTAATCTCTTAACATTAAAGAGTTGTTGATTGGTCCAAAAGTTTCTAACAACAAAAGACATGATTAGGTAAGTGATTTCTCTATGACTACTTTAAATAAGTCCAAAAAGGGAAGAGAAAATCCTCAAGTTTGCTATCACTTCCTTGGTAATAGTTGATTAACTATATTTTGATGGCAGTTCAGATGAATTCTCTATCTCCAAGAACTTGAAGACCTAATTCCTGGCACCATGAAGACACCTCTAAGAATAAACCTCAGAAGAATCTTACAGCTCACTCAAGAGATTCTCTTGCTTTGAATGCTGGTCTTGCCCTCACCAGCTAATGGCTTGGTCACTGAGAAAATGCAGCTTACCCTGCCCATAAGGCCTCAAAAGAACTTTGTAGAAAAATCAGGATAGTGCATCGGGAGAGCATAACATCCTCACTAGTTGTTAGCTTAATTTAGATGCAAAAAGGGAAGAGAGATTGATTCTATTTTTTTTTTTTTTTTTTGTATCTCCATGCTGGTGATCTGACCAACACCTCTGGTTGGTTTAGTTACCAATTGTTAGCCAAGACTTTACAGTCAAGTCAGACCAGAGTTCACCCCATTTCACAGTTGTATGAACTTGGGCATTTATTACTATCTCTAAGTCTTATTTACTTCAGTCAGTATGTAGTGAACTCTGTCTCTTTAAGTGGTTTTTTTATGGTTACTAAATGAGATAATGTCAGTAACATGCTTTTATTCTGATTAAAACCTCACTTTCTAGTTCCAAAGGTTGAACTAGGAATATATATATATTTTCCTGCCAGCTTAATGAGCTAGAACACAGAATTATCAGATGGGAGTCTAATACTAAGCCTGGCTTTCATTGTTTGCATATAGGAAGGCAATTGATTTTCGTGTTTTGAGTTTTCAACCTGCTACTTTGCTGAACTGAGTTATTGTTTTAATTAGCTTTTTAGTAGCATCTTTAGGGTTTCTTTTGTATAGTATGTCATCTGCAAGTAATGATAATTTTAATTCTTCTTTCTCTATTTGGATTCCTTTATGTCCTTCTCTTGCCTGATTGCTCTAGTTAGAACTCCTAATGCTATGTTGAATATTGGTGGTGAAATAGACATCTTTATCTTGTACCAGATCTTAATGGAAAAGCTTTCAGTTTTTCACCATTGAGAACGATGTTTGCTGAGTGTTTGTCATAAATGGCCTTTATCACATTGAGGTATGTTCCATCTAGTCCCCAGTTTTTAGGGGGGTTTTCATCACTAGTGGATATTCAATCTTACCAAATGCTTTCTTGGCATCTCTTCATATAATCATATCACTTTTATCTTTCTTAAAAATATGGAATGCTTCATGAAGCTGTACATTATCCTATGCAAGAGCAATGCTAATCTTCTCTGTATGGTTCCAATTTTAGGATAGATGCTGCTGAAGCGGGTACTTTTGCACAATTTTAAGACAACATACAACTTGATCTTGTGATTTAACAATTTTATACATAATTGCCCAGAGGCTTGTGGCATGCTTTTAAGTTTCTACATTTTGTTCTATTTTATGAAGGAGCCATATTTTTAAAAAGGTGTTAGGTTCTTATTGATTTCTATTTTTTTACTCTCAAAAACAATATTGCAATGAACACATACAAATCTGATATAGGTATATCTTTAGGGTAATTTCTTCCCACAGAATGGGTTATTTGAAATTTATATCTATTTTAGTTTGATTGCTTTTGCTCAATTACCTCCAATATTATTATGCCATTTTACGTTATTACTAATGTATGTGTATCAGTCTTACTATGCCCTCACTAGTACTGGGTATTATTAAGCATTTTGACCTGATGGGTGAAAGTAATATCATATTTTAATTTATATTTCTATGCCTAGGAAAAAGGCTGAATCTCTTTTCATGTGTCCATTGTACATTCTTGTTCCTGTTTGTTTCCTAGCTTTGTTTATTCTTTTATCAAATGGGTAAAGCTATTGGAGTTTCTTCTTTTTGTCTTACTAATTCCTAGAACCATTTGAAGATGAAGAACGTTAAATCCTGAACTTTTATGTGACATTTTTTTCCTTTTTGTCATTAGGATTTTTATTGACTATTATACATTTTTGCAGGCAAGGGTTCAGATTTTTTATGTAAGTCAAATTTTAGCATGCTGTTTTAAAACCAAAGTTATAGTTTCGTTAGTAGTATATATACATGTAATGTGCATGTGTATAAATAAAATTTGTTTTTAAATTTCTTCATCTGAAATTTATTTTTGTATAAGAAGTTAGGGATCTACTTCTTAATTCCAGTTGACTAATTTTCTCAGCATTGCCTATTGAATGTCTCTCTTTTTGCATTTATTTGAAATATTTCTGATATCAGATGCTAATTTCCTACATATGGGGTTAACTTGTGGACTGTTATCTCATTGATCTGTGCCTGTTTCAAACATTCTTAATTTTCTTAGTTTTTATTATCTGTTTGAAAGACTAATTCTCTATTCATTCATTAACGTGTTTTTTCAGAAACTTTTGAATATAAACTTTTGCAAATCACTCAACTCTCATGTGTTTGGTCAAGTTTGACATTGCTTTGTTTTTCTGTATTCTTTACAACATGGCTGCCAGCAATATCTAGGGGCAAAAAGTACACCCTCCCTTTGGGTAAAGTCTGGGCATTTTCTCCCTCCCTCCAAGGCATCTCCCCACTCAGTAAAGAATTTTGAGAGTCTATGAGCTGCACAGTTCTGTGCTGGGTTCTGTGAGGAAACAAAACTGATGAGACATGATCTGAAACAAAGTAGATGCTTCACTGTGGCTTCCATTATATCTGCTGTTTCTCTGTGGGAAGTACTTCTGTTCTTGATGACACACTTGGATTCTTTTAGCTGTCAACAGCATCCTTTAATGAGAAAATTGAAGTAAAAAGATTTCCAAAGGATTTGATTTATTTTTCATCAGTTTTTGAGGTTGTAGAAATGGCACAGGAAAGGTTCAAGTCCTTTCCCTACTTTCTTCTCCTCTAAACCAGCCTTTATTATCTCTCCCTTTATATGCCAGAAGAAAAGTCTTTTTTCGAAAGATACAAGTGATTGCCTGAATTTATTTTTAGGAGAAACATGTTTACTGTGATCGGATTTCTATTCAAGAAAATAGATCACAATATAAAAGTGTTATTTTGTGGGCTGCTGTGTAAACCACTCCCGGGGAACATGAGAAGGAGGCTTTTCTTCAGTCAATCACTTTTCCTGAGGGTAATAGGCCACATTTATAAGAAATTATTAGTTGTGTTACTAGTATGCAGCTCTGTATCTATTAGCAGCATATTCAGAATTTCCTGAGCAAATACTGTCGTTTCCTTTCTAACATCTCTGCTGAAACTGGATCAGTGCAACTTGAGCTATTGTACTTGAATGAAGACTTTGTTCTGTGGTGAAAGCTTAGAGGTGTGAGCACTAGTATTAGCCAGGTATAGTGGCCCGGGCACCAATGTCACATGGGTTCATCAGAAGTTTTGACCAGGGAGGACTGATTCTGGCTGTAGCTGCTTAGAGTCCCATGAAGTTATCCATTTTGCAACCAATAGCTAGTAAAGTTTGGATGCTCAAGGCCACCTTCTGTGAACAGGTCGTCATTTTTACATTCTTGGGAGAGTGAACTTTTCAATCTTACTATCCCTGCCATGAGATGAAGTTCTGATTGGATGCAAAAAGATTTGACATTTTTTAAATTTCTCTTACTAGTTAGTCTCTGAAATCGGGGCATTATAACAGTTGCCAAACTAGTCAACGTAATAAAGAGGATAAGGTTGGCTATGTTTCCTAATTGAAAATTTATTTACATTCTAAATGAATTATGTAAACCTTTATAATAGGTCCTACTTATTTGAATCATCAGTATGCAACTGATTCCTGAAATGAGATAATTTAGGCAAAGGCTGTATTGTGTTTTAAACTATGTATTTATGTATTTACATGTAATTATAATTTATTTATAATTATTATTTAATTATAAGAAATAATCTTTTAAAAATAGTGTAAATACAATTGGGGGAGCTGTCACTTAAGAAAAACAACTCTTACAGATACCTTAGAAACTCCCAAAAATATGTAAAACACTAAGTAATAATTCTACCATTAAACTAGAAGTTCAAAGAAATATACAAAGCAAATTCTTGATAATTTAGTAATATCACGTGGACGTAGAAATAGTAAAGATATCTTTTAGAAACACACTCTGCAGTTCACTTTCCATAATCTCAGATAGCCATTTCTTTATCTATATGTAGTATCCCAAATTAACAAGCATTTGACATTTCCATCAGATTCTGTAGAGGAAATTTAAAACAAAGATTCAGCCTTCTGACCTCATCACTTCCCACAACCCTCTACCCACCACTATATAGTACTCTGATAGTGACTTGGAACAAAGTTTCAAATTAGTTCTCTGAGTTTCAGATGTCTCATTTGTAAAATGGGAATAATCAGAGCTTTTTTTTTTTTTTTTTAATTTTCCTACATCGTTGTATTCCCCATGGTTCTTCCACCACCATATCACCTGTGAACCATCATCATATCCCCTTGTGGAATCTACTTTTTTTTTTTTACACCATAACATAATCTTTTTTACATCATTCTTCATTTTGTGCATTTTCCCAGCTCAGTTGTAATCCCTGTGGGCCTCCCATCACCAGTTCACCTGTGTGTCATCACCACAGTCCAGTGTACTCTCCCCACCCCAGTTCCAATCCTATTCCCCATCCTACCCTCATAAAATGCCTCTCATTTATAGCTATTCATTGTTTTCATTTTTACTCTATTACATTTGTTAGTCTGTCTGTCTGTCTCTCTTTTTTCTTCCCTGATCCCTTATGCTCCTGATATGAGTGAAACCATCTGGTATTTTTCTTTCTCTTTCTGGGTTATTTCACTAAGCATGATCCCTTCCAGTTCCATCCATGTTGCTGCAAAAGGCTTGAGATTATCTTTTTTATTGCTGAATAATATTCCATTGTATATATGTACCACATCTTCTTAATCCAGTCATCTATTTTTGGGCATTTGGGTTGATTCCATATTTCCCCTATTATAAATAGAGAAGCAATAAACATGGAACCTGCTTCTTTTTAAGAGTGACATTGTTACAGGGTAGCCCACAGTGGACTGGGTCGTCTGTCTGTGGGGCCTTACCCACACGCTCACAATTCAGTTATACTGCAGGTACACATAAAAGAGTCAATAACGGGTTTATTTACAAAAGGGGAAAGGAATAACAAACAACCTAGGGAAAGAGAGTGGGATACAAAGTAACTGGAATGTCTTAGGGCTAGGCTGACTGAACACACAGAGTTACATGGTCAGGAGAGCTGCTTCCTGAGCAAGAGAGCGAGAGATGCGATCATGCCCTATTTATTCTCCAAATGTCCCAGAATTCCTGCTAGCTCCACCCTTGGGTCCTCGCAGTTCTCTCCCTGGTACTGCTGGGAGTTGTAGTTTCCAATCACTGGAGTAGGGGATAGTGTCAAGAAAGCTGGAGTAGGGGGTGGAGGCCATACGACTCTGCAGTTCTTTTAGGACATCCTTCCCCTTAACAACATGATAATATAAGTTCATAAAGTAGTGACTCACATAGAGTAAAGGACAATTCATTCTCTTGCACTCCACTTTATGGCCTTTTATGAATGTAGTCCTTTGTTACCCTCGATAGCTCTTTGAACCCTAAAAATGAAGCTTAGTTAGATAAGCTTCAGTGGTGAGATACATGTTACCTCTTTCGTCCAATAGGGTAAACTGCAGTGGTTGTTAAACAGAGCTTGCTTACTTCTTGCAACCAACATTTCTGGAGGCCTCTTATTTATTAGAAATTGTTAAAGTACCTTAGAAAAGAATAATTTGTCATCTCTAAGATATAATATCAAGAAATTCCTCACTCTACATATTATCTAGTGCTCTGGATTAAGGCTTGAAAACCTCCATTCTGAAAAAAAAGAAGGAAACAAATTCCTGTTGTGGGAGTGAAGCTATTTAACAGTGAACATCACACCAAATGAGCATGACTTTGATTAATTAACTAACTGCTCTGGAAGAATTTAAAGCTGTGGAACAAAGAACAGAAAGATTTTGATAGGCGTGAGAACATCTTTCTTGCAATAAACCTGAGGTTTTCTGTATGCCAGAAAATGACCAGGCCTAGGCACTTGGAGAGAAAACTTGGATCCTGCTAGGTTGGCTCCATTTGCAAAGAATTATGAACATGTTCAGTAAATGGGTAAAGGAGATGAAGTCATCAGCTAGAAAGTGATAAAACGGCCAAAAAAAGGAAAAAGTAACCAAAAAAACAATTTTGCTTAGTGCAGCTTTGTGACTGACCCACTCTGGGAAATCTGGAAAAGTAATCAAGAAAGGCTTTATTTCTTCTGCAATGTGGAAAAATGCATCCTCTAGCCATTGCAAGCTCAATGGAGAAAAAAGTGTCAAATTCATGAGGAGTCTAGACATGTCACCATCACTTAGTCCATATAATGTGAAAATACCAAATTGGCACTGTTTAACATTCTTTAGAAGTGAAGCTGACATTTAAAGCGTCTGTAACTGTGAAATCCAATAGGGTATCTACCAGTTACATGTGGGCCATTAAATTTAAATTAAGTACAGTAACATGTAATTTAAAACATAAATCACAAATTCAGTTCTTTGGTCTCAATAATCACATTTCAAATACTCTAATAACCACATGTGGCTAGTGGCTGTCCTACTGGACAGCACTCATGCAGAACTTAAACATCAGCGGAGAAAGTTCTCTTGGACAGCAAGGAGTTAGTTTTGCCATTATTCTGCGTATATGCTCTGTTGTACTAAGGTTATCATGTTACTTCTCAAAAATAAGCATCAAGGGTTTCATTTTCACTTGGCAGATGTGGAAAGAACCCTGGAAAGTCAAGCAATTCCCGTCTCACATCTCTGTAGTGCCACTTACAGGACCTGACATGGACAGATGGACAGCAGAGCAAGGGAGTAAGAGGCCCAGGACAGCCTGACTGTGAAACCTAACACTTATAATAACAGTGAAATTATGTTCCAGTATCCATATATCTTAAAATCTAGCATTTCTTTCATTAAAATATTGTAATTAAACATTTGCAGTAATTTAATGATATATATAAATGCTAAATTTACTCACAAAAAGAGACAGCATTCATCAATTTTAAAGGGACAAGATAAGTAAATGAATGTCTGGGCCTGGAAGTATGTGCAAATAAACATGATGTTTCTTTGGAGGAGGTGGAAATGTTCCAATATTAGATTGTGGTATAAATTGTTTTCAGGAGATATGTTAAAATCATTGAATTGTATATTCAGAATACATGGATTTAATGATATGTAAATTATACATGAGTAAAGCTGGGTTTTTTTTGTTTATTTGTTTTTAAACTAAGAACAAAATAAATCATAATCTCTAGGACAGCCAAAAATTTAATGTTAAAAGAGTTGCCAGAAACTTTAATGAAGGAGCCATAGATTAATTGCTGGCATTTTCAGAGTTTTGCCCATAATGGTAAAAGAAATTATATTCCAGCTCAAATCAAACACCAGAAAACTTTACAAAGGTATATATTATTATTACCTTCATTTCACATGGGAGGAAAGTGAGACTCACAAACTTAATTTGTCCATGATTCACAGTCAACAAAACTAGCAGCAGTTTCAAACCCGATACTGTTCGGCTTCCATGGTTTGCTCCTCTACCTATATCATCTCCCAAGCCCCCAAATGGGAAGAAATCCTTCCATTGTTTGACTTAGAGATCACTTTCCTTTTCCCAGAACAACAGGAAATTATTTGCCCATGTTTTTATCACTGTATTGTATTCAAGAAGTTTCATGAAAGGCATGAGACTGGAATTTATTTTCTATATTGAATAAAAGGGGAGAAAAGAATCTGGGTCTTACTTTATGGCTTTAAAATTGTGTGTGAGAAGGCCCTCCCTGGTGGCGCAGCGGGTTAAAGCACTGCACTGAGAAGCTAAAGCCACTTCCACATGAGTTCGATTCCCACCTGCCCTGGAGTTGACCACATGGTGTGGCAGACCTCTCCTGACCCTCAGCAGTGTACTTTGTCGATCTTCCTGTTCTGCATCCCAGTCTGTCTCTGGTGAAGCCTCTCGCCACCCCTGAGCCTCTGGCCTGTACCCCAGTTCTGTATGTACAAATAAATAAAAATCTTTAAAAAAAAATTGTGTGTTAGAAGAGAGAAGAGATTTGCAGCAACTGTTTCCATTTCTCCCCCATTTAGTTGTTCACTGGCGACTCTAATATATGATTTGATAATGTGTCTGCTTAGGTTTTGGGAGACTAGCTTCTGTTATGCCCCTCACAGGCGAATTAACAGCCCTATTTGGGGTCACTTGATAAGTTGGGTAGTTTACTCTGATCATTTTATGAAATAAAAGTGACTGCAATTCACAGATTTGGCCAAAGCTAGTAACCTTTACACCTTTACTTCTGTCTGAGCATCTTGCATTATTTCCTTCTAGCCATTTCCTTGTTTCTGATTATAAATGTTCAACAGACCTCTGGGTAAGCCCTCTCTAACCACTCATATTGCCCCAAACCATCTGTATCCTCTTTACTTCCCAAGTCATCTTCTATTCCAGGCCACACAGTCTCCTCTTGCCTCTAATTGATTCCCTTGTTTTTCTCTCTGTACCTTTGTAAATAACTTAGGTCCTTTTTCTTTTTTCTTCCTTCCTCCTGGAATATGGATGTACTCTCTTTCAACCAGTTGTAAAAAAATAGAAAACCAATTCTGGGATAAGCCAGCAAAACCTGTTGATAGACCAAATTTGAGCCCTGGGTGATGGAACTCTGCTTTCCCTGCAATGATTCCCAGATTTGACAAAATGTCGGTAACACTACAAAACAAAAAGAAAAAAAAAAACAGAATAAATGTTACTATTCTAGAACACTGTCATTATAAAAATGAATATTATAGTGTTTTATTTTCCCCTCTATCAATATTCTTAGAAACAGGGAAGTAAACAGATGCTCTGTTTTAGTACAGCTTATTAAGTATTTGGCAGGAGTAGAGCTTATTAAGTAGTTTTGAAATTCTTACAATCTTGCTCACATTTCAAAATAAAGAGTCCTTAAGTCACTTGTGTGCTCAGAGATGATTGAATGCCAGGATTTGAAAAGCCGTTGGGGTGTATCAGGAAATTAGCTATCTCCTAGTGTCAACAGAAGACTGTGTATTTTAACTGTTTGGCCATTGCTTCGGGGGCAGCTGCTTTCCTGTGATCTGTAATCATTACCTTCCCCGCCATGTTCTCAAAACAAGGCAAGTACCTCCTTCCTGACTTACTGCATCACAGTCACTTTATGGTCCAAACATCTTTACTGGCAGCCAGTCCAACACCTTTAAACAGTTGACCACACACATCACATTTCAGCAAAACCTAGTTAGCTCAAATGTTTTCACATGTATGTTACAGATGTTTTTTCCTTTCTCTTTTCATCTGAATTTTATGCAACTGTACCTAAATGTGGACAAAGGGGCTGTCCTAAGGCAACTCTTAAAGAATTTCAAGATAGCTCATTTGAAAGTAAAGTGTAATAGTCATTATCCACTTGAAGGTCCAGATGAATTGAAGAGAGAAATTTGGTTATCATATATTTAACAAATGCATTTCTTCCATAAAGGGAACTTCCAACAATGCTACATGAAGTGTAGAGTGTATAGAGTTGCACACATTATAATAATCAAACTTAGAATGTTTTATGCACATATGTAAATACAAGAAGAAAAATGGATAGCATTCAAGATGGGCTACTGTATATACATCTTATAAATGAAAAATGATTAGACTTAATTTTTTTTAATCATTGTAGAAATAGCAGCACTAGGGGCCAGGAATGAGAGTGACAATTTGTTTTGTCCCTACATTGTGTTATATACCAGGGTAAATATTTTAATATCATGTGGAGCTCAGTGTAGGGTTGAAAGAGTAGCTCTGTGGTTGGCTTAATGGAGTTTCAGTCCCAGCTTTTTCACTGCTGCAAGCATTTCACCCCACACTGGTGCTATATCAAGTGCTCAGTAAATAACCACTGTCCATTAAATCTCATCCCATTTAATCTTACAAATTAGGCAATAACCCCATTGTACAAGTTTTCCAATTTTAAACTTGCTTAAAGTTTTCTGAAGTGGATTGAAAGGTAGAAGTTAGAAACAGGGCTCTACTGAGCCCTCCAGTAAAACTTCTAACCAGAGCTGTTGTTCCAGGCTGCCTGGAAAAATCTGAACTAGGATTTTTTTTTACAGTAGGAAGGATCATCCTGGATGGAATGATATCTTTTATGGAGAGAGATAAAGCTTCTCTTACAGGCAGCAAATTTACAGCTACAAACAAACAAATCTTAACACTTCTAAGTTTAGAAAAATCTTTAAAGAGCCCATTCCAGCAGTCAACCATTCTGAAACCTGTATTTTGAAATGGAGAGCAAATTCTTAGCTGTACATAGATAAGTATGTACTTTACAAAGCTAGTGCATAACTATGAAACATGCCAAAGACACCTGTTCTATCAGTATATCCATTATGTTATCATCTGGGCAAATATCAGCTTCTAAACCTGGTTTAAGGAAATTGTGAGAATGATGTTCTTTTAACAACCATAAGACAAACTTGCAAATTTGTTTTTCACTTTTGAACTAGCAGCCATGGTTTCCATCTCTTCTGATAACATGAGCACCAGGTGATGATGGATGCCTCCACCTCTTTGCCACCTCTACTAGGCTGGGTAACAGTGTTGTTCCAGCAGACATAGTGAGCAAGCACAGCTACTGTAACACAGTGATTGAAGTTTTAATTGTGCGACAGTTCAATGGTATTGACATTGAAATTGGAAAATCAATGTACTAATGCAGGTTTCTGCTTTATTTTGTTAAAATCTTAGATAAATCAAACATCTGTAACCCAAGATATAGGAAGGTTTTAGCTCTTATAATTGGTTGAGTCTTTTCTTACTTTAGATGTATACATAAAAGAGAAAATGAAATGAAACTTCAGTTCTGTAAGTGAATAAAGGCTTAATATAAAGATAGCACAAGCAAGAAGAATTGAGGCTGGATTATCACAAATAATTTTCATTGTTGTTTACTTCCTAGCACTTAATCTAGTCAAAATATTTTCCTTCACAACATTGCTACCTTCTGAATTACTCAGGTGCATAACTATATCCTGTCATCCAAATTTATATCTACAATAGGCACAGAATGTACACATCATTCTACGCAAATGAAAAGAGTTTGCTCCAGAATACTGCTATGGATGTGACAATTTGAGAAGCTCCACCTCATTTAAACTATTTCGGGTTTTCCTTTCCAGGGTTCAGCAGATTCCTACACAAGCAGGCCATCTGATTCCGATGTCTCTCTGGAAGAGGATCGAGAAGCGATTCGTCAGGAGAGAGAGCAGCAAGCTGCTATCCAGTTGGAGAGAGCAAAGGTGAGGTTCTCCCCCCCCCCCACCCCTTTTGGTTCCAAAGATATCAGCTGCTTTGCCCTGTCTCACATTTTTGGGAAACATTTTATGATCATCTTGACAAGTTACCAGATTATAAAATTTTCTGATCTGTTCAGAATGTTCTAAGGAATCCACTTCCTGAAACTCTAACCCTTCAATTCATTCTTTTATATTTAGTTTGGTGGGGAGTTGTTGGCCAGCTTACATCTTGGCAGTTGTAACCACATCCAGTTTGCCACGAGTCTCTCCTAAGACACCAGCTTGCTCCACCCAGTCTTGAACCCTAGTTCTTGATGACATCAGCCTTCACTTCAGCCACACCTATACATGCTAGTCACCTGTTTTCTTTGTTCTTCTCTCTTGGTTTCAATGTCCAATCTCAAGTCCAGCATAAAGTTCAGTATCTTGAACAACGTGTAGAAGTTCAGCAAAAACAAGTCATACAAGACATTGTCAAGATAGACCTTGAGCTCTTCCACAGAGAAAGCCCTCCTGCCCCCATAGCAATCTCTGTAACCAGAGGAATCAAGAAGGGATGCTACATTTCTGAATATTAGAACCAGGAAAGTCACTAGAGAGTTTTTTTTCTATGTCTTTCAAACTTTTTTTTTTTTCCTTGTCAGTACAGATTGCTTTGTCAAATGAAATATTGTATACAACTTCAAAATATAAAAGCACAGTTCATGGCCTGCCTCTCTTCCTTGCTCATCATGACTGTCTCCTAGGAGTCTTTCTACTATTTGAAACTTTGAAGCTTCAATAAAGTGAATGCTTTCCCTTTTATATATTTATAGTAAAACATTTAAAAGAGCAGTAAGTGGACTACGATGCAGGCAAATGAGGTATCTTCATCTGCTTTGACACTTCAGATGGTATCTGTTTGTTTGGTGGAAGAGGGTTTTAGTCACTGTGTGTAAAGGAAACTGTGAGATACCAACTTGTCCCATTAGCAATAAATGACCCAAGAGCAAAGCAGGCTAGGACTGTAGAACCTTGATTATCATTTGTGCCAATTTTTCAACCTTTTTTGGGACTCTCTTTTGTGTCCATTGTGGTCACTTTAGCAGTGGCAGCACTGTTAGCTTTCACTGTGGTTTGCTTAGTTTCTATGAGACTGTACCATCCCAAAAGCACTTGCAAGGGAGGAATTTGTATAGAAAAAGTCAAAAACCTAAGTGCCAACAGCAGAAGAAAGTAGCATTTATTTCTACAGGAAGAAATACTGCAGGAAGACATGGATGGATTTGGAAGGCACTATACTATAAGTCAGGAAAAGAAAAACAAATACCCAATTATTTTACTCATGTGTGGAATGTAGAGGAAAAAACACAAAAGAACTGACAAAACTAAGCCAAATAGACTATAGGACTGAGGCTGCTAGAGGTGGAGAAAAGGTGGGAACAAAGAAGAAGGGGACCAAAGGACTGTGTAAAGGACTGTGGGTGCTTTGGTGGTGGTGTGGTGTAGTGACATACATCTGAGATCTGAGGTATGAAAACTATACCCTTACATTATATACAGTGTGGTGAGGTAGTGTTACCTCATTTAAAAAAAAATAAAGGAAATGTTAAATAACAGTACAATTGTAGCTAAATAAATCTAAATTTTACACTCAAATTAGCCAAAAGGCCAAAAAGTGATAAATAAATCTAACTTTTATCCTCCCACCCCCAAGAGTTCCAAATCAGCTTTTGTTAGGGAGAAGGTGCTGTGTGCAGCTCTGCTCATCCTGTCTAACCTTGACTGTCCTTTCTAGTCTTTCTTTTCTTGCAGGACAAGATACTCTACTGAGTAGAGGACACAGGTTTCAAATCTGATGCTATTTCAAAAGTATTATTTTAACCCCCGTCACCTTTTTTTTTTTTAAACCCAGTATACATTCATGGATCCCAAGGGTGGGGATATCTGTTATCATTTTCAATAGCAAACATAAGTTTCATGGCTAACAGAACAAAGCAGACTGCCTTCCATCCCTCTTCAGTATTTTAAGGCATAGTTCTTTGTTCAGAGGTGTTGGAAATACCTACAGGAGGTGGAAATGCTTGGGCTGATAGAACTGTGTCACTTTTAGTCATCTGTAGATTTCTCATTGTTGCCTGGGAATATAAAAGCCACTTGGATCCCTTTTGAAAAACCATCCTTATTGTCTGTACTATTAATTATCTTGTTTGTTTCAATATGAAAAATTTTTTTCCACACTTACTTCATGATTCTGTCCTCAGTCCAAACCTGTGGCATTTGCCGTGAAAACGAACGTGAGCTACTGTGGCGCTTTGGACGAAGATGTGCCTGTTCCAAGCACAGCCATCTCCTTTGATGCCAAGGACTTCCTACACATTAAAGAGGTAAATGGAGGACATTTTGTGTCCTTTAACTTCCACAAGGTCATGGCCAGCCATCAGCTCAGAGCTGAACTAATCTTAACAGGAGCCCTGAGAGACTGCCAGTGTGTTACCTCATTTAATTTGTTAGACCATCCAGATCCATTCATTCTCACTGAGACTTAGAAGCCTGAGATCATTGCTTGTGTTATTACACATTTAAAACATGGACTTAGAATCATCATCGGATGGATTTAGGACAAATCTGTGATCCTCTGATCACCTTTTAATCATCTTGAGTATAGCCATGGAAGAAAGTGTAAAAAGTAAGAAAACAGGCCCTCCCTGGTGGCGCAACGGGTTAAAGCACAGCACTGAGAATCTAAAAGCCGCTTCCGCATGAGTTCGATCCCCGCCTGCCCCGGAGGTGACCACATGGCGTGGCAGACCTCTCCTGACCGCCCGCTGCTCCCCTCAGCAGTGTACTTCGTTGATCTGCCTGTTCTGCTCCCCACTCTGTCTCTGGTGACGCTTCTCGCCGCCCCTGAGCCTCTGGCTGTACCCCAGTTCTGTATGCATAAATAAATAAATCTTTAAAAAAAAAAAAGTAAGAAAACATACTGAATTTGGGGGAAACAAAAAACTTAATAGATTGATCAGTACAAGGAGGACTTGAGTGTTCACATCTCAAAAAGTAGAATAATAGCATCAGAAATTTTCACTAACAATCTACTCATATTAGATATTGGGCAGTGGTGGGTCAGAAATGAAGGCTCACTATTGCCACTCCCAAGGAGCTCCAACTGTGGTGCAAGGGACTGATAAGTGCACAGTTTCTGCATAGGATGATGATCTCCGCTACAATAAAACTGGTTTGGTGTTATGGGAAAGAAAGAACAGGAGGGATTACCTAACTATGAGGGAGGCTCAGGAGCCCAGAAAATTCTCCAGAAACAGTGAAGTTTGAGGATGTTCAGGCTGGGGAGGGTAGATGTAGCATCAAGTGGAAGTGACAGCCAGGAGCAATGCAAACATATCTGGATGATGGTATGTACGGAGTGGTACAGGGGCCAGGTCAGAGGGGCAGGGGCCAGATAAAATTGGACCTTTAGGCCCGGACAAGAAGCCTGGACTTTATCACCAGGCAATGTGTTAGAGAAGAATTTTAGGTAAAGGGCAGATATGACTGTCTTGTGTTGTGGAATGATAACCCAGATAGTGGAGAGGGTGTCACAAAAGACTCAGAATTCTGGTAGAAAGAGTTAAGGGCAAATAGATAATACTGGGAAATTTCACAGGGGCAAAGAATACAGGAAAATGTGAGACAGAGGAAAATGAAAGGAGGCGAGTTGTTGTTACAGTTGTTCCAGATCCCTTGAAAGGGTGGAGAGTGGTGTCAACCAGCAAAGAAGGCAGAGAGAAAAGATGTTATACAGTGAAGGCCTTTCTGAAAATGTGAGCATTAAGCACAAACCTGAGAATGAGGAGGAGTCAGAATTCAAAAATCAAGGGGAAGCCTCCTAGGGAGAGCAGAGTATGTGCAAAGGCTCTGAGGTAGGAGAATTGTCTGGCACAATCAGATAACTGGAGAAAGGCCATATGATTGGAATGCATTGAGCTAGGAGCCTAGCAACAGGAAAAAAAATGTAGATACAGTGCCACAGTTGAGTAGCATCATACTGTGAGGGTGAGGCTTCAGATTTTATTCAAAATGTAATGAACAAATAGTGAGGGAGCTTGGGAGAATAGAAATCTCAAAGGAGATGTATCAACTACAAAGTTAGTTAGCTAAAAGGAAAAGACTGAGTCAAACATTTAAGTTTGAGTTTATACATAACATTTAAAACTGTGGCAAAGAAGTCACCCAAAGAGAGTAAAGGCTGAAAGAAACCCAAAGGAATTCCATCCTGGAGAAGTGGAATACAGGAAAAGAATTAAATAAATAAGTAAACAGAAAAGAAGAGGCCTGAGAGAGAGGAGTAAAACCAGGACAAAGAAGTGCATAGACATCAAGAAAGTAGAGCATCCAAAAGGAGGAAGCCCTCAACTACAGAGAATTTAGTGATATTTCACTTAACATAAGGAGTGAGAGGTGTCTGTGGTGGTGCAAGCATTAAAGTCTCAGTGCTATCAAGCTGTTGCCAGCCAGTATGGCAAGAGTTCAGTCCTGTGCCAGGGAGATAACCTACATGGTGCAGCTGATCTCTCCTGGCTTGCCTTCAGCAAGCCACTCTCCTCAGCAGTGTATTTTAGTAGATCCAACCTGTTTTGTTCTCCAATCTGTCTCTGGTGAATTTTCCCACCCCTTGCACCACTGGCCTATACCCCAGTTCTTGTATGCATGAATAAATAAAATTAAATCTTTAAAAACAAGAAGTGAAGAATAGACTGGTAGCATGAGGTGGACAATTGGATTGGTAGCCTGGTGGTCAGCGGTATGAAAGCGTTGAGACCATTGTCTGGAATTGAGGAGGCACATAAAATTATAAGAGATTTTCTTTCAAGATTGGAACTATCGGAGCAACTATACATGCTGATGTACAGTGAGGGAGAAATTGATGAAAAAGTCAAGGTTGACAAAAGAGTAAAGCTTTCAAGTCGTCAGTACGGGTGAGCTGCTGACACCAAGTGGAGGGGCAGCTTTTTGATAGAAAGGTGACATGGTTCATTGTAACATTCAGGAAAAAGTCGAGTGCAGGCACAGACAGATTGGAACCTGGGTCATGGGAAGCTGAGGAACTATCAACTTTTGGCTTCTGCTTTCTTGATGGTGAGGCAAAGATGTCTCCATCTATCTAGAAGACAAGGACCCTCACCTGCAGCATATGAATGGTTACATTCATTTTTGTCCTACCAGTCCCATCAAAAATGATCAAACTGTATTCATTAGCTGTTAATACCCAATGTTTCCAAAGAGAAGCAGCCCTTTAAAAGGTAAGACAAGTTCTCACACGTTCCATACGTGCTCACTCATATCAATGTTCCTTGCAGTATTTCTTTGCTTTCCTCTCCTTTACCATTCTCAATTTATCCTGCTAGATGCTTTTTGATCTACATGGTCATTGATCTGTGACTTTCTCTTCATTCTGACACTCTGGGAGTATAGTATTGAGCTGGTAACCCTATGTGGATTAGAGCTACTTGTTTTTAGGTCTTGAAAATATCTTAGGAAGAGCAAGCACAAATCATTTTAGGGCAATCGAAATGAGAAGGATTGGAACAATACTAAGAGGACCATGCCAAAAATTAGTGCACGCTCCTGGAGATCAACACATGGAGATCAACACATGGATGAGCCTTTCCGCTCATCCATTCCTATACATTGTTTTAAGTACTTACTCAGTAATGAAAAGCTTAACTGCTTAGAAAAGTTCCAGTTCTCCTTATCAAGTACACCAAATGACTAGCTAATTAAGCTCTTGAATGTACATAGCAACTTTCTCCCAAGTAGCCTCAAAGAACTTTCATTTACATTGAGTCAGATTCTCACTGTGCTTTAGTTGTTTCCTAGAACTAAGTTAAAGCAGAGTGGGATGTTACATTAACCATTTTAGGAAGTGCTTTAAGGTCACTTGGGTACCATTTAATAAATTAGCGTTCCAGTGGGTTAACTTAATTTCAGGAAATAACTCAAGTGCTAGGAAACTATGACTCATGGTCTGTTTTGTCCCCACCACAGTAAAATTTAGATTCCAGACCAAAGATTCTAAAAAGGTCCTCTTGCCTTTTGTTAATTCCAAAATAAACAGGCCTGTTATTTCAGGTCTGTTATCCTGAAATAAAAGTCAGGAAGGTAGGGGAAACTAAGACCTAGATTATTCAAGATTTTATTTTAGGTCAACCCACATTTCATCAGTGCAATCTCATACTACATGCCATGCATGCCTGGCATAGGAGCTGTGTGCATAATAAAGGCAAATCCCTAAAGCATATCCTTTTGCTCTTGAATGTGTGGCTGTTAATCAGTTTTATTAACTTTCACAGAATTTCATGCTGTGGTGATTCAATGAAACCATCCATTTCTCCTTCACACAGTGCCAGTGTTGTATACATTTAAATTCCACTTTTCTATGAGCTAAACATTCTGATATATATGTATGTATGTATGTGTGTGTGTATATATATATTATATATATATATGAAACATATATATATGAAAAAAATAGATATATTCCTTAAATCAAAGAATAAATGAGTCATTTTCCCCAACACTAATAAAGACAGGAATGGAAGTTATTGAAATCCTCTCTGGAGTACGTGAACAGACTGATAGCTCTGCTTTCTGGAAGTCAACCTAGCTGAAACATTTTTGAGGCAAGTGACATGTAATAAATATGCCATCTAGCCTTGATTCAGTAGATTGCGAATTAAAATGCAGGTTTGCTGAAATAGGACCCCGCTGATGGAGTCTCACCACATTTTGGCTGACTTTATGTGGACTTGTTTCTCATGTTTGCATGCTATGGTGCTTTATTTAAATGGAAGTCACAGCATTCTTGTTGCACTTCAGGCCATGTATAATATGCTTAGCCTTTGCAGAGGTAGGTTTCTTCAGGTAGTGAGGTGGAGCTTAATTTGCAAACCTAAACTTGGAGTATTTTAATTCTTCCCCAGTGAGAGTTGCTTATAGACAATCTTGTGGAATCTTTACATAAAAGCTTTTGACAAATAACAGATGAATGAATATATTTCTTCTCAGGTTTGCTTATCTTGTCTTCCAGAGTTCCAATTACAGTGATACTTATTGATTCTTATGAAGCCTATTCCTTAAGAATTAACTAGGACTTCTTGAAAGACTGAAGGAATTTGAGGTTAAGACCTGACTTTAGCCCATGTATTGGCAAGCTGCAGCCCACAAACTGACTGTAGCTGCTGCCTTCATCGTAAAGAAAAGGTGTATTATGAGTGAGCCATTCTTGCTTACTTGTATGTTTAAAATCCTAAGTATTACTATCTGAAATTTTAGAGAAAAAATTTACAGAACCCTGCTGTAGTCTATGAATGCATATGTATAAGTAATTTCTATGTGTAATGTATGATACATAATATAGTATATTACTATATAGGATGAATAGAGTTTTATTCACCTTGTCCCTTGAAATTAGATAATAGAATATAAGTGAATTACTACTGATAATGAGCTTTATTTCTGCATTCCAGAAATATAACAATGATTGGTGGATAGGAAGGCTAGTGAAAGAAGGCTGTGAGATTGGCTTCATCCCAAGTCCTCTTAGATTGGAGAACATACGGATTCAACAAGAACAAAAAAGAGGACGTTTTCATGGAGGGTAAGGCTCCTTCCAATCTATAAATTTTTGGGGGGGGGAGGGGGCAAGAGGAGAGTAAGAAAATAAGGTGATACTTTCAGATTTGCTTCTTGTAAAGTTTAAAATATAAACTTTTAAAGTAAAGGGCTTCTTTGTGTACAAGTTGTTTCTGAAATTGAGACAGAGGGGTTTCAGATTGTTTGTTCTCTCCACTGCATGCACCTCACCCCTATGACATCAACATGAACTCTGTAGTAGACATTTCTGCAGCCTCAACAAATGCTCCTTTGAACTGAAGCATTCCTCCATGAGAGTCAGAGGGCATCCTTTCCCCATGGGATCTTGACCTCACTTGCCAACAGGGTTCTTCCTGGTTAACTTTGAACTTGCAATGCCATGGAGCACGTCATTCCCTATGCTAGTAGGACCTTCTCCCTCCGTGGGTTTTTATAGCATCTGCTATCTGTTGGTGATGGTGTGAACGTAGACTAGATGAATCAATTTCTAGTAAACTAATTAAGTAGTCATATGGATCTTAGAGTGCAGCTATCTAAAGGTCTCAGGAATACAAGCAAAGTCTGAGCAATGAGAAATGAGAATCAACTGAGCTGGCATATATTGTGAGCCTATTATGAGATCTTGATTTGAGATGTGTAATTATGTTTTCAAAAACCTAAAAAACCTGTTCTTCCTCTTGACTCTTAACTTTACATTTCTATCATACCCTCTTCTGTTTCAAAACCTCCTCTGTTCTTTAGGGACTCTTTTGCCTTTGTCATAATTGGATCCTCTTAAATATTAATAGGAGATCTCGAAAATAGTTATCCCCACTTATAGTTGTCCATATTTTAAATTTATATGGCCTACCTGAACTATTATTATTAATCCCCTTTTTTCCTCTTCTCTAAACCTTTTTGTTTCCCTTGCTGCGCCCTGAGCACATCAGGAACACATGTTCCTGCCCCAGGGCCTTTGCACTTGTGTCTCCTCTTACTGGGAATTTGTCGTTCACATTTCTACCTGATCCCTCCTTCGTCTGCTGTAGATCTTTGTTAAATATCACCTTTTTAGTGACCTCTTTCTTGGTACACAAATTAAAACTGTGCCCATTTCCCTTTCCTTACTTCCTACCTCTCCCCCTGACAGTTTTCTCATTGCAATTATTGCCATCAGAATACTATATAAAAGCTATTCATCTTGTTTGCTACAGATATCTCCCACTAGACTCTGTTACTAAAAAGGAAGGTGTTTCATTCCTTTTCACCCTCACTGTTGCATTCCTGACAGTTAAAACAATGGGCATTAAGTAAATTTTTGTTGAGTGAAATAACCAGTGAGTTAACATTTCTAAAGTTATTATTTTATTGCTATCGTTATTATTGTTCCAGAATAGTATTAAACACTTTTGAACTAAATATTTACCTAGAAGCAGGCACAAGTGCAAAGCCAAGCGCTCATACACATAAATCTTATTTTTGTCTTTATACCAACCCTGTGAGGTACAGCTTCTCCTTTCATAAATGGGGAAACTAAGACTCAAAGACATAATTGGATGTATCAAAGCTCCACAAATAGTAAGTAACAAAGCAAAAGTGAGAAATCAGATTTTGTTCCTACCATTGAAAGGGAGGAATACTGGAGCGGTAGGAATGTCATCTCTGAGGACCCCATGGGATCCTAGTGCTGGTGGGCTGCAGCCAGATACTAGTAATCTTCCATTCCATACACAGCACTTGTGACAAGACACTTACTGCCCCTTCTTATTTCTGACTTCCACGTAATCACTTTTAAGAAGAAATGCTTCTTCCAGCTATGCTGCCTGATTTGAGCTGTGTTGACTTCTGTCTAGTGCTAGTTAACGGAGCAGTTCATAAAAAACATTTCTGACAGTGGTTCATTTGCCTCATTTCTGCACTGAATAACTAGGAGAGATATTTTAGGAATATCTAAGAAAGAAAACATTTGGATAGATTCTTGAAGTTCTTCTTTATTGCAGGGTCTATTGTATGTTAAGTTATTTAGTAGGATAAAAGCCAAAGAAAGCTTTGTACTCTTCAGTTCTATTTTCAAGGAGTCTGGGGAATGAGTCTTAAGTTTCTTTCCTATAACCTAGGAAATCCAGTGGAAATTCCTCTTCAAGTCTTGGAGAAATGGTATCAGGGACATTTCGAGCAACACCCACATCAACAGGTGAGGATTTTAGTTAAATTTTTAAGGAATGCATTCCTTTCTTAGTAATTGAACATGAATACAAGAATTTTTACTAATTTGCAGATAATTCAAAACTTGGCTTAAATATTTTCCTACAGGCATTCCATTGCTCATTTGGTTTCTATAGTGATTTGATTTACTTATGGCCTAAAAATTCAGATATTTATAATTAAAAAAAAAATCTTACTTATCCCCAGAGGCAGTCATTGTCCATTGTGTTCAATGCAAGTTCATTATTCCTCCCAAGAACTCAACAGACTTTAGCATGTAGAAAGTATATTAAAAAGAAAAATAAAAGGTATAGATGCTCAAGAATATGCTCTGTTCCAGTCTCTATGTGAAACTTTAGGATGTGTTGGTGTTGCCTGGGCTATGAAAAGTGGGTGGCTAAAGCAGGAAATGAGGTTGGGCCCAGATGACTTCATTTCTTTTATATAGAAGACAACTGAGCCTTGGAGTTAATGGTAATGAAAGGACATTATGGAGAGTTGTACATTTGGAAGTTATGGAGATATTCAAGTGGGAACTTTTCTTCTCACATTCCCTAACTCCTACAGGCTAATTTCATTTATCTAGTCTTACCAATTCAGAATGACAAGTCCAACAATTTCTTGTAGCCTACCGTAATTGCAAGATACTTGGTTGGTTCTGGGATAGTTCTGAGTGTTTGGTTACTGGTTTTTGTGAATCCTTCCTGATCTCCAGAATTCTGGAGTTGCCTCTAAATGGTAACCCAGAATGTCTGGATTACCTCTAAATGGACTGGGCCTACTTGGATGACAACAATACTACTTTCATCAGATATTGAGTATATTTTGCCTCGTCTTTATTCATTAAACATTTAGCACATTCTCATTTTCATTATTGCAAATAGGAAAGAGTGGAGATAACTGGTTATAAACCTATTTGAAATTAATAGTAACAATAGTAGGGAAATATATGCATAATCTGGAAAATGGACAAAAAGACTTAAGAACACACAAAAAATTGCAAAATTTTTTCATGATTCTCCAAAATCACAAGTGATAGAGGTGATTACTATGTCTGCTCAAGTTGCTGTTCCAAGTTTCCTTTCATCAAATTTTATCTACTCGACTTGTTCTCAGCTACTATGTATGTTTTGTCCATCAGGGGGATAATCCAAGATTCCCAGCTGGCCCAGAACTCCCTATACTGTTATGAATCCCTGCCACCCTTCCTGCCCAGCATGAAATCAGAGTGTTAGTCATTTGTGCAGGAAGGAAGTGGTTTAATTTTTTCATATGTCTTCAAAATTGGCTTGTTTGGGATGGAATAATAGAGTAGTACTTCACAGAGTGGGTGATAACAAGAATTGCAGGGACAAATTAGTACAGTCTTCCATCTTTTAAAATCATGTACTATCATTTACAAAGATTACATATTTTGATATGGCTTTCATTGTTGTCTTTTAGCAAAACAGAAGCAAAAAGTGGTAAGTTGTGTTTCCTTTTTAAATCTATCATTAAGGTTCCTGTCCATACTTGCCTGCAATGCTCCATTTCAGTGACGCAATAAGGGATGAGCCTTGGTGGGGACCTGTGGTAATCGTTCCTCATTTGACGTGAGAATCACGAATGCGGTGGCTTTGGAGGAGGCGCACTTATTCTCTGTCACACATGTTGAACCATCTCTTTCAGACGGAGCACATCCCTCCTTACGATGTTGTGCCATCCATGCGTCCGGTGGTCTTAGTGGGGCCGTCACTGAAGGGTTATGAGGTACAAATATCGCACTGTTATGCTTCAGTCTTGGTTGAGAACCTGGGAGACAGCCTCCTGGGGTTTGCTCCTTCAGGGCCTGTTTACATACAGGAGCAAGTGGAGCCAACCCTCAGCTAGTAAGGTGGTTGGGGTGGGAGGGGTTGGGGAGGGCAGGGAATGGCCTGTGTTTTCTTCCCTCTCATAAAGTCCTTTATACGTAACGCTGTTCGGAAAAAATCCCCCTCAAAACATTGGTAATGGGTTGTGATCAAAAGTTTGGTCTGTATTAAGAAAAAAACCTAATCTCTTTCAAGTGCTCCTGTGATTATTAGAAATAATCAAGTATGAGCAGCACAAGGGAGCACATAGCACTCTGTCAGCAAACCTACATCCTCAAAGCACCAACAATCTGACCTTGCTTTGTGCTCAAGACACAGCTTATTCCACCCAGTAATTCTCCACTTATTTTAAAGGCTTTAAGAAGGGTGGCGAGTTGCAGGCATGGGTGGCAAAACTCCAACGAAAATATTACTGAATTTCCTAGAGATTAAATACTACTATAGGAGAAGGAAAAGAGTAAAGACTTAGATTTCAGATGTTGCTTTTTTGACTGTGAATTTAGGTCAGAAAAAGTGGGATGGGACATTAAAAGCTGAAGGTAGCAACCTCAGGGCACCTCTCCCACTATGCTACACAATGTCAACACATCGAAGGCTCTCAGAACACATGTTAAATGAACTGATGACTCTCTAAGATTCCCACTCACCTGTCTCCTTCCCTCTTCCATTTCCTTGCCCCCTCACCCCTCTTCTCCCTTCCCCCTCCTCTCATGGTTGAACGTCAACAGACCTACAGAATGGGCCACAGAAATCCAGCTCTGTGCCTAGAGAATGTCCACATATATAGAATAACAGGACAGCTGAACCTAGGTCTGGCCTGAGTCTCCATCTGCCCCTTGCTGGGGCCAAGCACAGCCGGGCATGCCAAGAGCAGGCAGCATCTGCACATGAAGCCAGCCTAGTCTGTTCTGTTAGCCCCTTATGAGAGAAGAAGGTGCCCTGGGTCTAGTGAACACTGCTCACTCACTCCACAACACCCTGGGAGAGAAACATGGAGGGGAACTTAGCAACTCTGAATGGTTAAGTATGAAAACACCTTCCACTATTTCTACCCTACCCCTTGGAGAAGATTGGCTGTGATAAGGTCTTTGCTCAGCACAGCGCCCCTTCCTTCCACCTCTCTCACTTTTGACTTCTTTCTTTCTCTCTGCGTGTGTTTGCCTCATTCTTTTTTTCTCACCTCTGTGAAGGTTACAGACATGATGCAGAAAGCCCTCTTTGATTTCCTGAAGCACAGGTTTGATGGGAGGTGAGACATATATAGATGTTTTTGTCTTTTTTTTCCTTTAACCAAACGTGTGATAAACTGATGTGTGGTTCTCTTTCTAATGACTGCAAAAATTCTCTACCTGGGAAGAGTATAGTGTGAAAACCTTGAATATAAGATGTTATGAAGTGTAGTATTGAATCTCCAAAAGAAAAGGGGCTTTAAGGAGGAAAAGAATCTATTTGTTTAATTGAAATGTTTGACTTTATTTTTTCACATGTTAGTAAATTCATACCATATTATATTAAAATATAAACAGGGGGAGTGCACAGGAGTATGGTGATGGCACACGGGTGAACTGGTGATGGCAAGTCCGCAGGGATTCCAACCGAGATGGAAAAAGGCACGAAATGATGTGAAAATAAGCTATTAGAATAAAAAAATATATAAGCTATAGCTGATAAAGAGCTACAGTAATAGCAACTGGGTAATAGCAACTATGAGAGAGAAGAGTGTGTGTGTGTATAATAGAACTATACATAATAAAGTACTGAATTTCCTCAAGAGTATAAGTAATATTTTCCCAAAGAGTGCAAGAAAAGTCTCCCTAAGTAACTATTTTGTAGGGAATAATAGTTGTTTGGATGTTTAGTATTGGGTTTCTTTTTCAATTAGGAAATACTTTGTTATTTTATATGTATTCTATCATGGCCCATTATCAGAATGGCTCTGTTATTGGCCATCAAATAGTTTCATTAATCAGTTTGTAAAAAAAAATGAATTTCTGCATCTTGTAGAAAAATGCTAAAAAATCCATTTGACTCAATATTCAGTATTCAGCTCTTTCACAATGCATAATACTCTCTATATAAAAATAATAACATGCAAAAACCTGAAACCTTTTTAGAAATGAAGAAAACATAAATATTATGTACTGAGAAGCATGGGTGAGTACATCCAACTTACCAAATATTTAAGTATTTGAAGGTATTTTTTAAAAAATATTGTTAAATATCTTCAAATAGATTTTAATAAACAGCATATTAAGAAGAAAATGAACCTGATTAAGTTCAAATTGTATATATTTCTCAAAAGAAGAATCTGTTGGATATAGTGTTAAAATATTCATTAATTTCTGGGACTATTTTACAAAGAAGATCAACTGATATTTTAGCTCTAATAATTAAGATTTTATTTTATGACTCAGATTGCTTCAGCATCACTTGAAAATTGTTAAGTACATTAGTATCAGTATAGGCTAGGTGGCCTTAAAAACAAACTTTTAAAATGTATAATGATTCAAACACAGTGGAAGTGAGTTGTTTCTCGTTTAACTGTGTAACATGGGTGTTCCTCAGATGGGAGGGGATGGGTCCTTCAGCGTGAAGGTAGGACAGGATAATACCACACTGACAAGGCACACATTGATTCTCACATTTCACTGCTTAGAAATTGTTCTCATGGCTACACCTAATTGCAAAGAGGCTGGGCAGTAGTCTAGCCATGTGTCCAGGGGGAAAAGGAAATAGATTTTGTTTAACAAATAATCACTGCCACATTCTTCTAGTGGACACGAAGTGCTAAATAAGAAAGCCATGGTTTTATCCTATCCCTTTCTTATTTTAAGAAAGATGGGCAGTGAAGTCACTTAAAAGAAAAGTGAAAACCACTGGATACTGGAATATGGAAGTTGGAAGGAAATATAACATTTTTCCAACAGCCACAGATCAGAGATAACCAAGTTCTGTTTGGAAACTGGCAATTGGGAATTTACTTCCTAAAAACACATTACAAACAACTAAGCTATGTGTCTTTAACTTAATAGTGTTGGTCATGTTCTTGTCCTCTGATGACCCAGAAACAATGCTTTGCCATCACGCATGTCTCCATGGATTGGAGGCAGCTAATGTGCATGGCTCGGTTTCCTGTGTCCTTGGTCTCTCTCTCTCTCTCTCTCTCTCTCTCTCTCTCTCTCTCTCTCTCTCTCTCTCTCTCTCTCTCTCTCTCTCCCCCTCTCTCTCTCTCTCTCTCTCTCTCACACGCACACACACACACACACACACACACACACACACACACAAACACACACACCCTTCAGCTATGTTTGAAGCCACATAGTGTTAACCTATTGTAAGGAAGTTCTGAGCAATATCTATTTTGTCACCTCTTAACAACTCCCAAACTGAACAAATCCCATACCATAACACAGCCTCAATTTTGTTAGATTAGTTGATCTCCACAGAGCATCCTTAATAAATGACAATGTAATTAAAGGTTTGAAAGGTAGCACCTATAGAAAGAAGAAAGAAGCTGTAATTTAGTAAAGAGAAAGTGAGTAACTTAATTATTGCCTTCAGGAATGAAAATCTGGGTTCTTTAATCCTGAGGACCAGAAAAGGAAATGCATTTAATTAAATCCTGGGGCTAGTAGAGTTATCTGCATCAAGCACTTATACACTGTTAAAGATGATATAAATAGAATTAAAATTTCTATGCCAAGTATTTCAAGGGGTCTAATGACACAGATGAAGATCTGGAAGAATTAGGGCAGCAGAAAGGTAATAGATAGAGAAAAAGACTCAGCCCCAGGGAGAACTGAGTTAGAGTAAGATAGATATTAAAGATGGGAGTAGGAGATGGACTTGCTCCAAATGAAAAGATTCAAGTTCAGCAGAAAAAGCAATAATGAATTCATTGGTTCAGTATATGGATACTTTGATAAAGAAAAAGAAATTTGCTTATAGTTTTGCACTGACTCACATGTCTACTGTGTGGGGAATAGCCTTACATTTTGAGCTGTGACAATCTGCTATGTTGTGTTTTACCAATTAATAAAAGGAGAGAAAACCTCAAAAAGTCTTTAATTGAAACCAGCCAAGGGAACAATTACACAGAAGGCTTTAGCACAGTGATACAGCATAGACAATATGTTCTAATGGAAACCTACTCAGTGTTTCATTGACTGAATACAGTAGATTAGATAAAATAGTCAGGAGAAAGCCTTTTTATTTTTATATTTTTGGAAAGAGCCAAAAAGGGATCGTTTGGTGAAGAGGTTTTCTTCTTCCATGCTGTTTTTCACACCTTGGTTAACAAATATTTCAATAAATTGTATTAAAGTTTAAAAGCTTGACTAGTTCAGAATCATTTACTTTTTGTTTTTTTTTTAATATACCTTAGAAATTATTTGAGTCACTTCAGAGCTAATTATCATGCATGTTTATTGCTATAATTCCTATTATAGAACCCAACTATAATGCATGTAAGTAAAACAAAAGGCATCATATTACATAGTTTCTGAGGGCCCTCTGTGAATATGAATATATGTATGTGAAGGGTTTTTTGCAGCAAGTGGGCATATACTAAGTAAGCCTAACAAGAAGCCTTGTTGGCGCCAGCCTCGCAGGACAGAGTGAATGCAGATGGTATCGAACTTTATAATCTTCACTTCATACCACAAATATTCATTAAGAATCATCCTTTCAGGTGAAGTTTGTTTTGTTGGTTGAATCTATCACTCATAGACTTATTAGCAAGCATTCAGACCAAAATTCGTACCAAGTGCAATTTGTTGAGATAGAATAATCATTTCAAATGTGAACAAAATTGTTACTTTAGGCTTTGGGTATCAGATCAGCTGTATGGTAGTTATCAGACACCTTGTAAATGACATGAACATGGCCAGAAATCCTAAAATGAACATTATGTAGCTTTTATAGACAGGATGTGAAGCTAGAAGGAGACACTAGCCAGGGAATAATTTAAAAAAAAGAAAGGCTTAGAAAAAAATTTTTGAACAAAAGAAGATGAGAATACAACTTAGGGAGACTCAAAGAGATTTTACTTATGGGTAAAAGGAAATGAGAAAAAAATGAATGCTATCACAAATCAGCCAAACTCTGCAGTAATAAAAACAACTTGTTGTTTCAATTAATGGAAAAACAATATAGCACCTTCTTTTCATTATCGATACTATTTTCTTACCATCTTCTTTTACTATCCTCTATTCGAAGGCAAACTTAATAAGTGGGCACTCAAATACTAGAGATAATGAATGCGTTAATGTCAAGTATGAATATTTGAATGAGGAGGCTGATAATAGTGCATCTGACCTTATCAGTCCACTTTAGAAGTTATATAAGTTTTATGGACTCTGGGGGTGAGAGAGTTCTTGATAGACTGCCAACTTCTGAGAGATACAAAGAAACTGACTTGTTCAAGTCTTCAAATTTCCAAAAGATATATTGTATACATTATATATGGGCTTATGAACCCAGAAAACTATGATTAACTATTTTAAAAAGTATTTTTTATTTGTTCCCTTATTGCTCCTAATAACAGCTCAGTGAGATAGTTTGGCAAAGCTACTGTCACTGTTTTATTGTTAGGATACTGAGTCTCAAAGAATGGTGTCTTGCCTATGGTCAGACAACCAGCATGAGAAAGATTCAGGAAAAATCTTCACATCTATGTATACACTCTATCTCTGTTCTCTTCACAGTGCATTATTACGCTATTCTATGGAACATTTTTTTCTGTATGAATATTAGGAATTTTTAAATTAATGTGCTGCATTATCAGTTACATCAAAGATAATGTAAGGAAGGATCTTAGAGCTGTTCCGTTAGCGGCATGGACATGCTAATAATTTTGTTGTGAATATGTCAAGTCATCATTGAACATGTTATCTTTGTACAGAAAATCAGAGAAAACTATTAATCCTAGCTCATGATGGATTGCAACAATTTTATGATGAATTCTAAAACAAAAGTAGCAACAGTTGGAGTTCAGATTCACTAGATTTAGAGAATGATTTTTGCTAGTTTTCAGTGATATATTTTACAATAACTAGTCACTGGGGCACTGAACTTCTGCTGGTCTTTTATGAGCTTACCAATAATTTCTGTCAATTACTGAAATAGAGATGCATTCTGAGAAATGCATTCTTAGGTGTTTTTGCTGTTGTGCAGACATCATAGAGTGTAACTACATAAACCTAGATAGCTACGTTTCTCTATATTGTGTGGCTAAGTAGGATCAGTCTTATATGAGTCCTGTCCTAGACCAGACCATTGTTAAGCAATGCTCGAGTGCACTGACACTGTGTCACAGGAATATTTCCCAAGGATCTTTATAGTGACCTTTACCAGACAAGATGCACAGAAGTCTGAAAGACACCAAAGGGTGTAAGTATAGCAAGTAAAGAAGTAGAAACGTTATTACTTGAAGTAAAAAAAGTATTTAAACTAGACAGCATTCAATGATGAGTGTAATTACATTGCTGAGAAGTCATTTTTCAAAAAAGGTTTGGAGTTGGTATCTGATTTTGATAATAATAGGAATTTTTTTTTTCATAGGAATAGAAATTCTTTTGTCTTATTGAAGGGTTTCTTGGGCTGTCTTTTCTCATGACCTCCCTCTGATATACCTTATAATAGCAAAATGTATTTCATTAACACATAAAACAGGAAAAGAATGTTTATTGTCCACACATCTTCTTCTGTTTTTGAAATAGATAAAGCTTTTTTTTTTCTGATTTAGTTGTTCTATTTTTTTTTTAAACTTTGGATGTATTTACAAATCATAAAGTATGCTTATAACTCAAAAATAAGAGTGTGCCTCCATTAATAATCTCTTCCAATTGTAAGCAGCAAAGGTTACTATTGACTTGTATAGAACTGGAAATTTTTATTTCCACTTAAAAAGAATAGAATCTTTGACCCCTACAAAAGTTATTCCAGAAAGTCAAATTCTGTCCCTAATCCAATCTTCTCTCCAGACATATAGTTGAATTGCTCTAAAACTTGACTGTTTGTTTCTATCTAACAACTCCATTCTGAAAATACAAACAAGCTAGAAACACAAATACAAAATAAGCAAACTCTATTCTGTAAATAAAGAGTGTTTTGACCCCAAGGACTGCCTGTAAGAGTTTATGCCTTATTGTAGCAGCCCATTGAATGATGAAGACTCAGATTTGTAGTTCACCGGACATTAACCTAATTTAAGTCCTGATTATCAAATGCATGTGGACAAGACCAACCACTGCCTGTGCACTGGATATCTTGTCTGGATAGTTAGGGTTTCTGAAGAAGAAAACAAACTGTGAGAGAACTGTGAGTCAAATCCTTGCCTGGTGCTCATGAGCCTGTGTACTGACTTTCTTAACCCCTCACTAACCATGTGGAACTCTCTGAGTCTCAGTTTTCTTCTTGGTAAAATGACGAAGTTGTATTAAACCAGTGTTTTCAAGGTCTTTTTAGCAGTTGAACCACTTTTCACAATAAGATAATCTCTAAAGCCCCAATATAGAAACAGAAATGCAGAGGTGTGTCCTGGCACCAAGAACAGGAAATGAAAATCCTGCTGACTCAGCCCCTTTCACTGCCCTCAGTGGTCTCATAGGTATTTCTTGAAACTCTTGATTTCTGAAAAAGAAAGTTTGGGAAGATCAACATAAACTAATTTATTAGGTTCCCATATTTCTTCACGACCATCTACAGCTTATAATTACAACACAGTGAACAAGCAAGGAGTAGTTAGTTTTAACATGGCATTGAACTTTTACACAGCCTGTTGTTTTAAAGAAGTAATTTCCAACCATTGTGAAAAGGACTATTCAAATCTCCCCAAGGCTTCAGGCCACTGAAATCTGGTGAAGTCTCCTGAGAGTGCTGACAGTGTTGCCCCAAAGAGGTGTGAAATGACATATAACTCAATAGCTGTTAATAACTCTACCCTCTTCCCAAAGAAGCTTGAAATGGAGGTGGATGGGCGCATTGAGTATAGAAGGTAAGAGGTGCTGCTCTCCTTGTCTTCTCTCTGGAACTCTGCCAAGCTCTGAAGATAAGAGTGGAGAAAATTCCATGGTGGTAAAAAATGGCTTAGAGAGGGATTCTTTGCTTTCTACAGGTAGATAGTAATCTGAAGTTAAGCAATTCCATTTTAAAATTAGTAACTTTAAAATTGTGAATTCCAGAGACTCATTTGATGAATCACATGCAAATAGAACCCTCTCTCCATTTGTGGGTGATGTCTTCATCCTATTCTCTTGCTTGGTTATAGGATACTTTCTAACCTCAAAATCTTGCACAGTGCTGCTATTGCCCTCAATCATAGTGTCTTATGACTCCCACCATATACAGTCACAATTATATCCAAATATGCTGAAGAGTCTTGTGCCTGTAAAAAAGAAACCATATTTTTTATATTCTTAGAAATGAAACAATCCTTTGGGCCTATGGAAGAGTGCTTTACGTATCATGAATTAACAATATTAACAATAGCACAGGAATGCAATATTGCTACCAATTGGTTGATTGTCTTTGATGGTCAAAATGAAGAGGATTTCTCCTCTTTACCCCCACACTGAGGTGCCCAGGCAGAGTATTTGCAGGTCCTGAAGCTTGGTCAAGAGCAAGTCATGTGTGAAGTATGGGGAATTTATATTGCTGCTTCCTAGAAAGAGCATGGTTTACTCATATATTTTGATTCCCTTCTAGAATGGTGTGTGTTAAAAAAAAAGAATTCAGCAAGACAGATGATAGTGGAAAAGGAGCTGCATTTTTTACTGCAGTTGTTTTTGTTAAATTGCCAAACCCTTCTTCCATCCTGCTCTGCTTGTATTTTAACACTAGCCAAAGTCTGTTTATACTTGTGGCCAATGTTTATTATATTGTGGTCACACTGTAGTATGTAAAGTGGTTATTAAGTACTGTGGTTACAAATCACTTGGAGAGAACTGTAACATTTTTACTGGCTTCTTGTTCTGTTCTGTGTTCCTATTCCTAGGATATCGATAACGAGAGTGACAGCTGACATTTCTCTTGCTAAGAGGTCTGTCCTAAATAATCCCAGCAAGAGAGCAATAATTGAACGTTCGAACACTCGGTCCAGTTTAGGTAAGAGGTTCAACTGTGATACTTCTTTCAGTTGCGCTTTCAGACAGGGATGATACATGTTGTTTGAATGTCATTTCCATTTTGATCTCCCTTCTAAATGGGGAAATGCTGATTAACTGAGGAGAATGACAGTCATAGAGGAAGATGGGATCAGAGTCCTGCAGCAGCCAGAGCCTCCTCTCTCTCAGCTCTAGTCAATTAGCTAATGAGTAGGCTGGTAGGGACAATCCTCGACATGTCTTCCTAGTCTGCTACTGGCTAGCTATGTGAAACAACTCATGTCCACTTTTCCCATGCTTCTCATTGAGGCCAGTGATACCTGTCATACCTGAGTCACTGCTGGCATGAAAGATTGCACGAAGTCAACTGTCATGAGTGACAAGGATGCCAAATTAGATTGAAAAGGAGATGTTTTACCTTCTCAGACCTTTAGAAGAAAGCTAGATCACAGTGTTCTTAGTGTTGCTTCTGCTGTTTGCTGGTAGTATAGTCAGATCTGCAAGTGGAAATTGCAATACCATTAATAACATGCAGGGAGTTTAAACATGTCTTTTCTGGAGCACAAGTCAGAAAGCATCCTGAAGTTCACCATCCTGGAGAAGACAAAAATCAACATATGTGGTTAGCTTCATCGAGTCTGTAAAAGCAAGGTGGTGAAAGACTGAATCTCCAACTACAGAAGGAAATCCATGTTTCTGATGAATTACAGCCTTCATCTCAAAAGCCTATTTGTGGTTTCTGTGATTGCCCAGAGTGGTGTAACTCACTTATCTTTTTTTTTCTCATTCACATACTGAGAACAACTCAGAAAGATCAAGCTTTTCTATGTCACTACATTTTTTAAAGTACCCAGTTGAGCTATATAGATGATAGAAATCTTAAAGAAAAATGCAGGATCTCCAAGGTAGAGTGCCAAACATCCCATCAAGAATCTGTTGAAGGCTTTGCTTTGACCCTGAACCAATAATTGTCCAGGTTGAAAAGAGGCTACACAGTATGACCTTGATATTCTGGCAAACACTGGCATCGTGTTGGATAGTTACTATGTAAGAATATGCTAAACATACCAATTGGAATAGTTGTCAGCACTTGTGTGGGCAATGTCCCAGACATCACTGGTTTCTTCTTTAGTCCTATATTTAGAGCTTCACACCACTCTTAAAAGCATAGCATTTTGGGCCCTCCCTGGTGGCGCAATGGGTTAGAGCGCAGCACCGCAAGCTAGCTGCAGCTGCTTCAGTGTGAGTTTGATACCCCAACCCAGAGGTGATCTACATGGTGTGACCCACCCGTTGCTCCCCTCAGTAGTGTACTTCCTCCATCTGCCTGTTCTGCTCCCCACTCTGTTTCTGGTTAATCCTCTCGCTGCCCCTGCACCGCTGGCCTGCACCTCAGTTCTGTATGCATAAATAAATAAATCTTAAAAAAAAAACATAGCATTTTGTCATTGAGGAGATAACGAAGGCACAGTTAACAATAGTCAGATTAGGTAACTGAAGTCAACTGTGATGAATGACAAGGATGCCAAATTAGATTGAAAATCTAATAAACAAGCACCTGTTCTCTGCTGCCTTCCACTCTTTTCATTCTGTACAGTGTCTTTGACTTTTTAAAAAAAGATTTATTTATGAATACAAGAATGGGGTACAGGCCAGAGGAGTGGGGGGTGAGAAGCTCCACCAGAGGCAGAGTGGAGAGCAGAACTGGCGGACTGACTTTTAACCACTCTTCTTCTGATGTATAATGAGAGGTTTAAAGATACTTAAAAGTATAAACTTGGTTACTTGACTACATTAACCCTCTGTACCAGCCAAGGGTTTGTGATTATTCTTTAAAGTCATTTCATGTCATCTAGCCACCTGTTGTTAGAGTCAGTGGAGTGAGTAGAGTTAGTGTAAATATTGAGTTAATAAACAAGGTCAACTTACTGGTTTTCCCGTTTACTTTTTAAAGTCGTATGACCATAACTATTAGAGTATATTTAATAGCAATTTATATAAACCATTGTGTGAGCCTCTTATGGCAGTTCTTTACATGCTAATATACACTTGCATATTCTTCAAGTGTTTACTGACATTTTTTATGTGTCATGGGTTAAGCTGACTTAAGAAGTGTACAAGTACAGTTAAAGTAGCTTACCCATGAGCAAGCAGAAAGAAGGAACAGTTAAAAATACTTCAAGACAATGAAATTATAAGCAAAGAGCTAAGGGTGTAAAGAAGGATAGAAAGTAAGAGGAATCTGAGAAGATTTCACATAAGTTATATTTGAGCTCATTCTTCAAAATAGATAAGAATGTACAAAGATGTTAACATATTAAAAAAAAAAATCTTTGTTGGGCCCTCCCTGGTGATGCAACAGGTAAGGACACAGCATATGCAAGCTGCCCGCAGCCACTACAGTGCAAGTTTGATCCCTGGCCCCAGAGGTGGCCCACATGGCGCGGCAGACCTCTCCTGACCCGCCTGCTGCTCCCCTCAGCAGTGTACTTCTTCAATCTGCCTGTTCTGCTCCCCACTCTGTCTCTGGTGAATTCTCTCACTGGCCCTGCACTTCTGGCTTGTACCCCATTTCTGTATGCATAAATATATAAATCTTAAAAAAATAATCTTTGACAAGAACAAATAGTTTTTGTATAACATTCTAAGTAAAGAAAATGGGAACCATGGCTTGAGTGCTATAGGAGATTGAAAGAGCAGCTGAAAGTATATTGGGGGCCTAGTGTACCTTGCTAAAGAGATCTCTGAAATAGAATCCATAAAATGTTACTTTTAGAAGCTACTAATGATTGATACATCTAATTTTTTTCCTATGTCAATTTAACTTGAAAATTACAGATTTACAGTTGGCAAGTTTCTTTACTGCAAAACTTCTTAGAGTCCTTGAGGTACAAAGAGTAACATGCATATGAAATTCCAAGAAAATCTATTATATTACATAATATTTCCCTGACATATACCCCTACTTCCCATAGGATGTTTCATGGGTACATTGAAGTAGCTTAAACAACTGGATATCAGGAAGATCATGGTGACAGAGTGCTAGAGAAAAGTGGATCCAGATCAGTCATGGTCAAGCAGTGGTCATTGAGGTCCCTCTTGCATCATAATCCATGACTTCTCAGATCTCCATTTGTCTGGAATAAAATCATGATGAAAACTCCATTGGGTACCTTCTAAATATAAACATGACTAGTAAAGATTTTTGGGTTTAATTAAAGTTATTCTTTAAGAAAGCGAGTTACCTAGATAAATATGATTGTTTTCTACCTCACCTATAATTTGTCTACTGTATTCTATACAAATATTATCCAATATTAGGCCCACCCCAGTGTATAAGGTGGCCTTCTACAGCCTGCTGGCTTGTTCTGACCCTTATTAGGGCACCCATGCCCAAGAGTATTTTAATGGTTAAGCAGTAGGTGTGTCTGCTCTCTGTGCCTGTAAAAACCACATTTACCTCAATGCTTGCAGTGTAATTAAGAGCCAGGTATTTCTGAGTTATTTACATAAGTGACTCAGGGAGCCTAAAGGGCTCTTTGTACTAGGACATTCCAGTTGCTGCCTCTGCCTTTTTGCTACATCAGAAAACATCCTATTCAGACATGAAGCTTGAAACAACATAGACTTGTTCTATCACAATGCTGGTCAGGAGTTCCCTTACCACTAGATAATTCATGAAAATAACAAATGGAGAGCTTACACCAACAGTCTGAGGCAGAAATTTGCAACAGTAAAAATAAGATTTATTGTACAAACATGTTTCTTAAGAGAAACCATTCTCTTTTTCTTTAAGAAAAAAGGAAGTATGTCATTATTACTAACAAATGTGATTTCAGAATTTTTTCAAATAAGCCTAATTTTCCAAATTCTTCACATTGTTACTTTGCAAGTTAGTTGCCTTTTAAAACAACACAAAAAACTTCAGTCCTTTAATATTAGACAATATGAAAAAATAGATATTTTAATTTTTAAGTCATACTCCAATTACAGATTATACATGAAACTTTAGTGATTTGGGTAAGAAGAATTGTAGGTAATTTTGTAAAATATGAGAAATATTCACATGATAGTCTTGAATATTCATCTGACACAACTTTTCAATCCCTTTTGTTCCAGAGGGGAGAATTTTTTGATGGGTCCTGTGAACTTGAATTTACAATGGGTAAAACAATTTATGGGATTCTGGCAAAAATCTTTTTTAGTTAGAATACTTAGAGCTGTATCATCTTTTTTCTAGGCCTTCCTTGAAATAATTTATATCACATAGCTTTGTTTACTTTGTAATTTGGATGACACTATAACATTAGGTCACACCTATAACCAAAAAATAAAAATAAATAAAAACAAATCAAAATTATCTTTTCAAAAATTAGTCTAACTCAGATTTTTAGACCTAAGCCAATAAATCAGGTGATTTGAGAAAGTGTATTAATTTTTTATATTTCACAAAGTCATACTATGCATTTTGAGATAATCTACATTGCTTTTTAAAAAGCTGGATTGCTGCAGCAATAACTAGCTATTTGAAAATGACCATATTTTTTATTTGACCAGATTCATGTACAAATACAAGTCACTTGACTGTTGCTGCCAGCCAAAGAGTTGCATCTAGATGTATTGCATCATTTTAGTATAATTTGTTTTAGTTTGATTTTTTTTAATATTGAAAATTATTATGCCTTGTAAAAGTTCACTGATCCTAATACTTGAATTAGGACTTACAAATATTCTAGTTGTAAGAGTAGACACAGAATGTTTAACCAATTATATAAGAATGTGTATACTAGGTAAAACAGATGAATTGTGGGATTTTAAAAATATGCATCTATAAAATGTTAATAAGTTGTTGATTGATAAAAATGATATCTTGTGACTTATTTTCCATGTGATATTGCTTTGTCCATAGTTTTCAGTTGTTTCCTAAATGTGTTTTCAACTTTTAAGATAAAATAAAATTTCCTAAGAAAAAAAGTCAAAAACTACATAGCTATATAAGTAGCTCAATATCAGAGTGAGTGTAAGAAGTAAATTAAAAAGAAAATTTCAGTTGTTCCCATTAATTTTTAGGTTTTATGCAAAATTTAACACATCTCTATTCAAAAAAAGAGTTTAAGACAGACAGGACTATGAAAATTCAGAATACTCTCTTTTGCAATGTAGATAAACCTGTCTGAAAGAGTGCTATTATTTAAATATACTAATTATAATTTAATTAAAATAAATAATGAGTAAAAACTAAGTAGAATTAAGTAATACAAATAACTATTACCTGCTATTATTTTCTCCTTTTAGCGGAAGTACAGAGTGAGATTGAGAGAATCTTTGAATTGGCAAGATCTTTACAACTGGTTGTTCTTGATGCAGACACCATCAATCACCCTGCACAACTCATAAAGACGTCTTTAGCTCCAATTATTGTTCATGTAAAAGTCTCATCTCCAAAGGTAATTAGCTTATTTCTGTCTTAAGTATTAGAAGCTCATTTCTTTTGAAATGCTCTTTGTTCTGTGCTTTTGTATTAGTGGACAAGAAGATGTCTTTTTGAAACTGTACTCCCCCGTTGAGAGAGTACCATCATTCGAGAGGTATCTGTATTTATCATATGTAAATTAAAAATATCACTGCATAAAATCTATGAGGGAAATGTTATATACCCTTACATTTGCAATTTGGTTGGATTCATCAAAAATATAGTTATTCTTGATTAAGCAAAATGGCATTTATGTAACATATTTTCACCACCACAGGACTTTAGTGTAGAAGCGAGATAGCTGTTAGATGGTCCCCTTTGATGTGGGGTTACTTCATTTAAAAAGCCATGTTGTTTTAAAAAGTAAATATAATGGGGAGGGAAGAGCACATGGGACTGTTAATATGAACCGATATGTAATGACACATGGGTGAAGTGATGGTGGGAAGTTCACGGGGATTACAACTGAGATGAAAAAATATACAAAATGAAGAATAATGTAAAAAATATATTTATAAAAACGTGAATATAAAATCAATACCCTTGGGAGGTACAACCTTAATAATCAGTTTCTTTTCAAGAGTGCATTTTAGTGCAGAAGTGACAATTCAGTTTCCAACTAGAGCAGTAGTCTCTTCGGAGGAGAGAATGTCTGAAGAAATTGTGCCTTTCCTCAACCCTTCTGCTGCTCTCACCTTCCATTCCCCAGGCACTGCTTCTGCATATGATGAGTGTGAGAATTCTGCTCAAAGCAGACCTTTTGGGCATCATCATAGTGGCCTTGGCCAGCTGGAGATCTCTTTGACCCATAACTGAAGGGAATTCAAAAACCCTTTGTTGGGGAGGAATAGATTTTAATACCTTTTATTCTCTGCCCTGGACACTACATGATCCATAAGTGCAGGATCTGAAATTGGCATATACATATGTGTTGAGGTGTCAGTACTAGCTCATAAGCTATCCTATTTTTGGGTGTGAGGACATGGTTTCAACTAACAAAAAGAAGATAAGAAGGATTATATAACAAAATATACTACCGCAGTGCCCCTAAAGACATAGATGTATATCACTGGTTTCAAGGTAGCAGTATGCCAGCTCACTATCATGTATGCCTAAATTTCTGTCATTAATTGTGTTACTCTATAAAATTAAAATGAAATGTTTCAAAAACGATGAGTGACAAAAGGACCAAAATATAAACGAGTCTAATATTGATCTCCTTTTGAGGTAGTGTGCCAAAATATTACTTATGTGACCTAGTACAGATGCAGACCCCACATTTATAGGGCTTTCTTTGATATCTCTGAGTAAAATCTAAGGAGAACAAGATCCCACCAAGATCTCACATGACACACATAAGATGAACATATCAAATGCTCTATAACTTAAGTGGAAGATGTCATTACAGTGTGTGTGTGTGTGTGTGTGTGTGTGTGTGATTTGCTGCATTACTTTCCTCTTTATTCGAACTGAGGGCTAAATAGACTGAAAAAGATCTTGGTTTATTTGGTTTTCTTTCAAGTCCTTGCCAGAGCTCAGAGGCTCCTTTCTTCTTCCATCAGGTTTTACAACGGTTGATTAAATCTAGAGGAAAGTCCCAAAGTAAACACTTAAATGTTCAACTGGTAGCAGCTGACAAACTTGCACAATGCCCCCCAGTAAGTATCCTTTTGTCGTAATCATTCTCCATTAGTTAGGAGAGAGTGGTGGGGTTTGTTTTCTTAAATCAGTATTGTTGTTTTTATGCTGTCCAAATGCTGTTTTGTCATAAATTTAAAGAATTTCTCAAAGCAAGTGGCTGTTGATGCATTGCTACATCCAAGCACCCAGAGCTGGCTGGTGTCTGCCATATCATAACAAGTGAACTTAGGATCCTGTGTCAGATGTCCTTAGTGCTGCCTCTCAAACATTCAGCAAGCTACTTAATCCAGTCATGTGGACATTTTTATGAAAAGAAAAGAATAAAACATACTTATTTGACTTTCCTGACAGAAAGCTTTAGCAAACATAAAAGATTATGACATTGAAAGCTGAGAACTGATTGGAATTAGAAAAGTATGGCTACAGCTGATGAAGAAGTCAGGGTTAAATAAGATAAAAAACATGTAATCACAACTTTTTGTAGTGTTGTTGCTAAAAAAAAAAATAGCTGCTGAGTTGGAAGCCAAGCAAATGGTGGTTGGGATGAGGGTGTGGGAGTAATTACTATCAGGGTGGCCACCAGTGGCCAGTCAATGTGTACACCAGTTCGATTGACTTACTGTGTCTGTGCCTGTGCTTCTCTAAAGGAAATAGCTGCCTATCCTACTTATTGATAGGCAGGATTGATATAAGACTTATGTAAGGATTCTATATATTTTATGTGGAGACATATATTTTATTATATGAATCTATTATATTTATGTGGAAACATAAAACCCAATTTAGGTAATTAGAAAGGCAATATAGCATAGCTGTTAAAATACAGATTCTGGGTTGCCTGGATTCAGATCCACACTAATTAGTTTTGGACTCTTTAATAACTACCTTCTTCATTGGGTTGGTGTAAAACTCAGTGAGGGAGTATGTGATAAAAGTCTTAAAACAGCTTCTGATATATGAGCAACAGCTAAGTGTTTCTGTTATAATTACTGGATGTTCTTTGAGCTATGCCATACCTTACCCATCTGGTTCACTGGTGTTTCTCAGGTCCCTATCATCTCAGGCCCACAATAAATAGTCCTTGAATGAGCAAATAAATGAAAGGATATACCAGCAATAAGAGTCAGACATATTCCTTTTTTTATGTTAGAAACTTTACATAGTTTATCTCTGATCTTCACAGTTACTTAGTAAGGTAGATAGTTATTATCCCCATTTTTATAGTTGAGCAGACTAAAGACAGGGAAATGTAATGATTTCCTAATTTCACACAGAAAATTATGATTAGATAGGGATCTATTTGATTTCAAAGCCAGTTTCCTCCCCTCAGAACTCCACCCACCCACCTACACACACACATGCATACACACACACATACCTAGTTACCTATTCATTGATAATTTGGAAGCAGAGTTCTGTGCTAGCAAGGTTAACTTCATGTTGCCTACTAATGAAGGACACTTACACAATGTATATACGAAACATGGTTGACTGTAGAAAAATATATTACCTGCCCGACTCTATAATGCTTCCACAATTTAAGGGAGCTAACCTCTAGTGAACAGCTATGAATAGCCAGGAACTATGCTACTATTTCCAGTATTTGGAACAATCTTATAAGAAAAGTTGTATCATTTTGGGTCTCCTTCTCAGTGGAAGGAGAAGTGAAAATATACTGAAGAAAATACCTTTGACAGATAAAGGGCACAGAACCAGCAGGAATACCTAGAGAACCTGTGAAAAGAAAGGGATAAGGAAGGATAGATAGAAGGAGCCTCAGGCTGTGATGGAATTCAGTCATTTAGCTGGAGATCCCCAGAGACAGAGATACTCAGGGTCTAGTTCCCATACTGCCCATAGGCTCTGGCTGGGAGCACCCTGGGATTGGGTTTAGGGAGGCTCATCTTAAATGCTGCAGTGGTTCCTGAAGGTGTACCAGGCTGAGGTTGCTGTAATGATCACACCCACCACAGGAGAGTCTCACTCAAGGGGAAATCTGATTGTGCACCTCTATGACCACCTTAGTAGGTAATATTAGTCTTACTTTATAGAGGAAAATGCTAAGTCCCTAGTTAAAAACTTGTTTAAGGTAAGAATTAGTAAATGACCTCCAACATTCAATCTAGCCTCCCTGCAAACCTGTCTCATAACATAGCCACACAGTATAAATTAAATCTCTGGTTTCCAGCTTCTCTGTGAAAGAAACACATCTTTTTCTACATTGACCTCCATACAACTGATCAGACAGAATATTCAGCATGCTTGAAGCTGCTTTTACTCAAATCCAGGACAGGTGGAAAGCCAAGCGATGAGGGTGGGTTGGCAAATAGGTCGAAGGAAAGAGGGAGGGAATTCCAATTCAGACAACCATTGACCAAGTTATTGTGCTCCTAAAGGATGAATGTTCTACATCAGAGCTCATCTGGAATAGGGAATCTTTAGCAAGGGAGGGAGACACATACCTCTTTCTCTGTGGGACATTAACCAGAGATTTGCCTTCTTTTCTCTGTCTGTAGAATTGGAGTGTCTCCCACTTGTCACTTCATGTTTCTATTAAAGGAATTTCCTCTCTGCTCATGTTGTATCTAAAAGCATCCCCACCTTCTTTTGTTTCTAAAGGCAATTAGTGAAATCTCTCCAACCAATTTAGACTTTTGGGAAATAAAACCTAGAAAAGGAAATGGATTACTGGCTGTTTCCTGCCACAGTCTCCCACCCTCAGACAAGGAAGCAGAGACCCTGCCATCTGCTTGAATGGTGGAAAAGAAATGGGAGAGAAGCAAAAGGAAAACATAGGACAGTATCTCAAAATTTATTTGCCATGTCTGTCTTCACAAACATAGACAGATTTACACTCTTAGGACAAACTGATTTTGTTAGGTCCCAGAAGTGGTGCTAACATCAGTGGGATTGTGAGGCATCAGTTCTGGAAGGAGTTGAGAGCAAATAGGCCTGTCTAATATCATTAGACAGATGAATCAGACTGACCCACCAGAAGAAAGACATTTCATAAGTCTGCTTTTCAGCAGATGCTGATAAGAATGACAAACTTTCTAAATAGTGAGTTCCCTGTCTTTGACTGACTTCAAATGGAGACCAGATTGAGCTTGTGATGGACTTCATTAATAGATGTCAGAGATGTTATATTACCTCTTCTGGTAAAGGCTAAAGGACATGGTACCTAAAGTCTCTCTCACCTCTAAGACTCATTATTTCTGGATTTTGGAAGTTATCATTGTAGAGATAGTATCAAAATTATGAGGCTGTGAGACCCATAGAATAGGAGAGTATAAAAATATGTTGAAGAGGGCCCTCCCTGGTGGTGTAATGGGTTAAGGCATAGCACTGTGAAGCTTGCCACAGCTGCTTTAGTGTGAGTTCGATCCCCAACCAGGGAGGTGATCCACATGACAAGGCAGACCTCTCCTGACCCACCCACTGCTCCCTTCAACCATGTACTTAGTCCATCTGCCTGTTCTGCTTCCTATTTTGCCTCTCACTGCTTCTGCACCTCTGGCTTGTATCACAGTTCTGTATGCATAAATAAATAAATAAATCATTTTTAAAAATTTATGTTGAAGACATCAAATCAGAATACATCCTCACTATTTCAAAGGTCAGATGCTTCTAGGGGCCTCCCTGGTGGCACAAGGGATAAAAATGCAGCACTATAAAGTAATCTGCAGCCACTGCAGCTCGAGTTCAATACCCAATCAGAAAGGTGACCCACGTGGCATGGCAGACCTCTCCCATTTGCCAGCTGGTCACTTTAGCAATGTATTTCAGTAGATCTGTTTGTTCTGCTCTCCACTCTCACTCCCCATTCCCACCCCAGTTCTTGTATGCATAAATAAATAAATCTTTTAAAAAGTAAACTTAGATGTTTCTGTAGAACAACATATGGACATGTCCTAGGGTATAATATCCATGTCTCCATGTGGTCACATCAGTCAAACTCCAATAATTTAGTCATCTCAAATCCATGTGGCTCATCTACAACAACCCTTCTTTGACAAGAATTATTACTTAGTAAATTCTCTCTCTCTCTCTCTTTAAAGATTTATTATTTACTTGTAACTGGGGAACAGGCAGGAGTTCAGGGTGGGCGAGAGGATTCACCGGAGACAGAGTGGGGAGTAGAACAGGCAGATCAAGGAAGTACACTGGTGGGGGGAGCAGGGGGCGAGCCAGGAGAGGTCTGCCCCACCATGTGGTCATCTCTAGGGCAGGCAGGGATCGAACTCTTGTGGAAGTGGCTTTAGCTTGTTAGTGCTGTGCTTTTAACCTGCTGTGCCACCAGGGAGGACCCTCTCTCTTTTTTTAAAGAACTGGGGTACAGGCAAGAGGTACAGTGGGTAAACGGATTCCAAAGACAGAGTAGGGAGCAGAACTGGCAGACTGACTGCACTTTAACCTGTTGTGCCACTAGAAGGCCCTACTTTGTAAATCTCTTATTATAAAAGTTACAAAAGAATAATTTTGATGAGGGTTTCTCTACCTTCATAGGCATTTTAGGTTTGGTAATTCCTTGTTGTGAGGATCTTTCTTGTATATTGCAGGATGTTTAGAAGCACCCCAGGCTAATAGCAGCCCACAATTTGTGACAATCAAAAATAATTTTCAAACATTGCCGAACGCCTGAGGGTCCAAATCATTGCCACTTTGGAACCACTGGTTTACATTGTTGTGTAATAGATTTTGGTTAATAATGTTATAAGAGGTCTTTGTTTAGTAATTACCTGAGATATATTGAAATTATTTTTTTACTCTCTTTTAATGAAAATGAGTTTGTTGATATTTATTCAGAAAATACATGTGTCCTTCTGAGGTATTTTAGCTACTGGGAACATTAATAATTGAGCAGTTCTTCATACAATAATACAGTAATTATTTATTACATATGAAATAGCTGGAACCAAGAAAATATATGTGCATACTTAATACTGTGAGCTGCATTCAGACTTGTCCTATGTTAGGAATCTTAACCAACCGGTGAACTAGGAATACAGCTTTGTTCATTTTTTTAGCAGGATAAACATGCCCTTGCTTTGTGTAATTGTTCAGATAACCTGGAATTTTAAACAAGCAGTTTGGATAAGCAAGGTTATCTTGTATTTCATTTTTTCTAAGTACTATTTATATTATTAAACATGTTCATTTGATGTTGTGTGAATAGCATTTGCAATGCCAAGAAGAAACTGTATACTTTATTTTGGTATAACTGAAGAAATATTTGGATCATATAAACTGGTAGTAAGTAAAAATGCATCTACATTTGTCCCTGCATTACTTCAGTATCATAATTAGTTATCCAAAGACTGATGATCACTGTGTAATTTTTGTTCCTCAAGGAGAATTTACAACATACTTAATTGGCCATTCCATCTCCAAACTGAAAAGTTAGCAAATTACTCTAGCAGCATCTCAGAGTGCTAAGAAATTAAAGGCAACAAAGGAAAGGGAAGTCTAACAAATACTGAAAAAAGACTGTAGAGAGAAGAATGATTCCTAAATTGAGGGTATCTTAAATCATGAAAGGGATCTGGATTTATAGTTGTTCATTGATTTTTGTTTTTACTTTATTACAATTGCTTTTTTTTTTTCTGATCCAGAGACGTTCTATGGGGTGAAGAAGGGGATAGGATCAAAACTGGGGCAGGAAGAGAGCATGGCACTGTGGTGATGGCACATGCGTGAATTGTGGTGGGAAGTCCATGGGGACTACAACTGAGATGAAAAAATACACAAAATGAAGAATGAAATATATATCTATATATATATAAAAGGATCTGGAAAGCACCTGATCTCGTATTTCTTGAAGTGTGTTCTTCCCAATACAATGTCACAATGTCAATAGGTGCTATGGGAAAAGAACCCCAGTTCCAAAACCCTTATGGCAGGCAACCATAAGAACCAGTAGTCTGGTTATTCACTACAGAATGCCTACATGCTACTGGGCATTTCATATCACCAGTAGGATTTCTGAGAGTATGTAGTACTTCACCTAACTTTTGGCTGCAGAACCATTTTTCCACAAAGCATCTTCCAGATCTAGTGTTTCATGGAACATTTCTAGGGAAAGACTGACGCAGTCCAACCTCCTCATTTTACAAATGAGGCAACCGAGACCAAGAAAGGTGAACTGGCTGTCCAAAGCTCTCCTGGAATAGCAAGATTTTAGTTAGTAAATGACAACAGAGTAATTATATAATTTTCTAGATAGAGAGTCATGGGTTTATTGGCTAAGTCCTCTTCTAAGAAAGGTGTCAACAAACCTTTTCTGGTAGTAAGTCTGATGTAGCAAGTCAACTAATGTTGCCACCTTTGATCTGCACAGGAAACTAACCCAACATAGTAACTTCAAAAGTAGCCATTTGGTGACAATCTGCTGGCAACTAACCTGGTCCCTTAAGCAGGGATGACTCCTCTCCTTCTCTGAGAAGACTCCTCAGGGCCTTTGCATGCCATCTTTCCAGTAGGGAGACACAGTACTGACACAGCAGTTCCCAACTCTCTAAGAGTAAATATTGCAACCTGATCAGCTTAGATCCTGGCACAGTGTCACTTCCACACATTCTGCTAGTTAGAGGAGTCACAGAAGCTGCCCCAGTTCCAAGACAGGGAACAGACACTCTTTTTCAATGCAGGGACTGTCAAAGAATTTGTGGGCATTTTCAATCAGCCCCCAGATAGAAATATGAGCCAGGAGAATGGGCTACTGAATAGTTTTGTTCTGGAACTGGAGTGGGTGAGGTGCCTTTGGAGTAGGGGTGGGGGAAATGATCACACTCTTCTCTCATTGCCCACTCTGCACTCACTGAAGAAAAGGAGGTTTGCAGACAGAAAAGGACCTAGAGGACTAAATCATCTCATTTATTTGTTTATTTATTAATGTCATCAGCCTGAATTTTTACTTGGGATATCGATTTCTACCCTTTAGTTTTAGATTTCATTTTGCTTCTACCAGGTCAGGTATTGGTATCCTTTTCCTTTGGAAGAGTTGAAAATAGTGCATTTTAAGAAGGCCAAAGTTCAAATTGTCTCAGTCCTATGGTAGTAAGCTATATAATGCATGGTATGAAAAACAGATAGGCAGGCAATTGAATGTATCAACGAAATGTAATCCTTTCATCCTACTTAGCTACAAGCTGGCTTGTATTACCAAAAGCTGGCCCTGTAGTTCTTTGAGCTGTGTAATTTGGTGCGTGTAAAATGACATTGATCACTCTCTCTCAAGAGGGAAAGTTATCCTCCAGTCTTGCAATCCTCTAACATTACAGTAATGATAGTTGTTTTCTTCTATCACCCTTTATTTTCCATTGCTGCATGGACTCTGATTTATTCTATTAAACACAAGCACTCTGAATTGAATGGTAGTGCCCAGTATCCTTGATGGTATTGCTATCACAGCAGTAATTTTCCACTGCTCTTTTCCAGTAATTTTATTTAAATTATTTAGAAATGTGCACCCATCTATTTCAAGTGCTGTTCCCCATTGGTACATCCATTATTACAGAGCCTCTGAATGTTCATAGTCTAATTCATAACACTGCTTTTGAAAAAGAGAGCAACTGATCTCAGATGTTTCCTTCATGAAACAAGGCCACATAGGATTTAGTTTCTCTCAGTCCAAAGGAGATATATTCTCGTTACAGGGATTTCTACTTCCCAATATGGATATACAGGTTGCTCCCACTAATGTTATGACTTAAAGCCCTGGGTTAATATGACCAAACAATAACACTGGCAGTCTTTTCTGCAAACAATAACACTGGTCCATGTTATAATCTTTGAATAAGAATGGACAGGGTGGAGGGGTGTGGTGAGGAAAGTGTGTTTGTATGTCACAGATTATTAAGAAGGAGGAACTACCAAATCAGAGCCATTATACTTGCCTTAATGCTTTTGCCACCACTTAGTGGCAAGAATTCTAATTACTTTTCCTGTTTAGCTCACAAGCATGGAAATTATGCCTGTGACTAACTGTTAAAGCCAATAATATTGTAATCTTTCCTGACTATCCTTTTCTCCTGTAAGAATTCTGAGACTTTTCAAAAACCCTTTACTTAGAGTCTGGTTTCCTGTCACTCATTGACTCCTGAGTTAAGTACTTAGGACTTCAAAAATTTGAATGGTATAAAGAAGTACAGTTTTGATGTGAAAGAAACACTGATTGTTTACTTTATCATTACATATTTTGCTATCTAGTTATTTATTTTACCTTTCAGCATTTTATTTTATTTTATATTTTTTAAAGATTTAGTTTATTTAATTTAGCATACAAGAGCCAGGGTACAGGCCAGAGGTGCTAGGGCAGGGGTGAGAGGATTCACTTGAGACAAAGTGGAGAGCAGAACAGGCAGATCAGCTGAAATACACTGCTGAGTTTAGCAACAGGCCAGACAGGAGAGGTCTGCTGCACCATGCAGGTCACCTCCCTGGCCAGGGATTGAAGCATTGGCTGCCAGTAGCTTCACAGTGCTGAAATTTAACCCCTTGTGATACCTGGGATACCCAACATTTTATTTTAAATAGTGTTTGCCTTTAAAAAAAATGGTGAGTGTCAGGGTCTCTACATTGCAGTAGCAAATAAATAAAAGCATGTAACTCCTATTATTTCCCTTTTATTTTCCACCTGGAAATAGATACCCTGTATGAGGTCTTACCTGTACGCAACAAACAAATGCCAAACAATGCATACACCAGGGAAAAGCTTGTATATGTTGACTCATTTTGTTGGTTACCAATTACTAATACAACAACTTTTTAAAAGAACTAGAACTAGGGCCCTCCCTGGTGGCTCAGTGGGTAAAAGCACAGCACTAAGAAGCTAACGCCACTTCAGTATGAGTTCGATCCCCACCCTGGAGGTGACCCACTTGGCGTGGCAGACCTCTCCTGACCCACCCGCTGCTCTCCTTAGCAGTGTATTTTGTCAATCTGCCTGTTCTGCTTCCCATTCTGTATGCATAAATAATATTTTTTAAAAAGTAAAATTAAGTTGCAAAATTAATCTGTTTTATAAACTTTATTTTAAGTTAAATTTTAAGTTAAATACCCACTTCGTGGATAAAATACATTAAAAAAATTGGACCTTCTCTAGTGGACCAACTGCTAAAAGCACAGCACTAGGAATCTAGCAGCAGCTGCTTCAGTCCCCGGCCAGGGAGGTGACCCACATGGCATGGTAGAATTCTCCTATCTCACCCGCTGCTCCCTTCAGGAGTGTACTTCATCTCTCTGCCTGTTCTGCTCCCCACTCTGTCTCTAGTGAATCCTCTCACCACCCCTGTACCACTGGCCTGTACCCCAGTTCTGTAGGCAGAAATAAATCTTTAAAAAAAAAAGACATTAGAAAATGTTTGTTATAAAGTACCCATTTCACAGTTTTAAAAAAGGACTTGCCCATTATCTCTATATCTTCCCTCCCAAAGGAATGTAAGAGGAGTAATGGAGCTTGCCCCAATCTTCAATTTAAGAACTGAAAAGCACTCTATATTATATAGAAACTAAAGTGACTAGCCATTACAGTTTTCTCAGATTTTTCAAATTTTAGTACCAATGGTCTCAAACACCTGAAAACAGTCGCTGGCACAGTGGGATGTCTGGCTGTATGTAAGTCATGTGCCTTCCCTGGGAAACTGTGTGACACTCTGTGAATGGAAAACCAGACAGGTCATTAATTACCTACAATTTTTTCAAAAGGCATTCTAGGCCTTCATTTCCATTTTATTCAAGTATTTATTTATTCAAAATTCCCTGTTTTCTTTCCTGTCACTTTAGTTATCTGTACCACTAGCTAAGCTAGAGGTTGGTTTTTTTGTTGCTGTTGTTCATGTTTTCATTTTTATTTTTCCTGAAAGAGCTCGTCTAGAAAAAGGTCCTACTGTGCCTGGTTTCCTTCTGATGGTTTGTTTTCATGCCTCTGTTCACTTCTTATTTGCCTCAGCAGCCACATTACCTTGCCCACCTCTGGCAAAAGAGTGTCCTTCATTTCCTGTGGCAGTGCTTTTAAAACACCTCTTATCTCCTGTGGTCCCCAGTGTCATGCTATCACTGAGGGCATGGTTATTTGCTGCTTATGAGTGCCTATTACCCATACCTTCCTGGGCAGATGAGATGGCTCCTGAATCCATATCTCATGCTGGAGACCTCTCTATTATCAGTAAGGCACTAACTAGACTCAGATCTTTAAAACTATGAAAAATTGGCAAAGTCAGTTTGCATAATTCATTGGGTTGCTTCCCTTGAATTTCATGTATAATTAAATAAGATTTTATCCTTTATACTTACACTTCAACACTCTGGTCTAATCAGCTGTGTTATTTCTAAACAGCAATTGTCACAGATATACAGGCTGTAAAATTCTTTGTTGAAAATAAGCTGCATATGTCAGTATTCATTCAGAAACAAAATTTTGCTCTTCTCTGTGTTTTTAAAACCTAAAGTCAGTTTCAAATCTTCTTCCATCATATTGCTGTCTTTTTAGCAGTACAGAAGCATACTTCCCCAGAAATGATTGAGGCTTCAGCAATAGCTATGTGCTGAAATATACATTTTATCCTTTGGCAAAAAGAAGTACTTTATTAAAATTACTTATATGTTAAATGTCTTTAATTGTATCTACAGTAGTGACAATGTAACATGTGGCACAACCAAGAGATATAAGCCACATTCAAATAGCATTGTGCAGTCAGCACTACTTAGCTGATTTTTTCCTCTCTTGACTTTGCAATCCTGGATGGGAGAGTCAAGAACCTGGATCCAAGTGTCCCTGAAGCCTTCTTTGACTTGGAACTTTATTGAAGCAGGAGAAAGACTTGTTGAGACAATACATTATTGAAACCCCATTACAGAATAAGGCTTATATAATTGAATTATACAGTTAACAAAAATAAAATGATATAAACAGCTGACTTCTACTCACAGTTTAGAATTTGTGAAGTTTTAGCCTGGGGTGGCTGACAGTGATTCTCTCACCACTTACCCTTTTCTTCTTCCTCTTGACTTCTCTGAGTCTATGGTATTCTTTGGAGTGGACTGTTCATGTCCTACTCAAATTAGCATTGTAATGTTTATGTCAAAGCGTAATGGGCAATTCTCAGATTCTTTAATTGTTGAAAGTTTACATTACTGAGGGAAGGTGGCTTTTGATTGTAATAGAAACTATATTGACAATTAGTTTATTAGAAAAGAAGATTTATTGCAAGAATATATGATGCCAGCAATTGTAAGAACTACATGTTTTCCTAATGTTTCATAGACTATATGGGCTCTTCTATTGCATCTCTGCTTCTCTTTGTTTTATTCTCTTTCTTCTACAGATAGAATTCTTTGAATTACTTATAAACTCCCCTCCTCATAAATTCAACTTTCACAAATGTCTCTGGACATTCTAAATGTAGAATGTTAAGCTGCAACTCTGACATTAAGTTAGTGGTTTTATTGTCCAAATTAAATTCCTGGAGTGACATGTTATTATCGAGTTTTTAAAAAAGATTTATTTATTTGTGCATACAAAACTGAGGTACAAACCAGAGGTGCAGGGGTGGTGAGAGAATTCACCAGAGACAGAGTGGAGAGCAGAACAGGCGGATCGAAGAAATACACTGCTGAGGGGAACATTGGGCAAGACAGGAGTGGTATGTTGCACTATGTGGGTCACCCCCCAGGCTGGGGATCAAACTCACACTGAAGCGGCAGCAACCAGCTGCCAGCAACAAGCTTTAATCTGTTGTACCACCAGGGAGGGAGCTATTACGGATTTTTAATGCTTGTATTTGTCAGCAGGTAGTATGCTTCTTGAGTATAAGGATGATGTATGTTCTTTGCCATCGTATACCCACAATTCTTAACACAGAACAGGTACTGAGTAAATAATTTATGAATGAGTAAAATATGCAAAAAATCATCTGAAATCTAATAAATGTTTTGTGGAGGGAAGGTTTCTGCATGAGTTGAACTGGCTGAATCTTCTCAAACACCAGTTATTTTAATTGAAATCATCCCATTCATTTCCTATTTGCTGAACATTTCTAATGCCTCCAAGGACTTTCAAACTGATATGGAAATTTGGATAAAAAAAGTGTGATGAAATGATTCAGTGGTTACATATAGGGAGAGATGATTTCCATAGTGACTTCTGCTTCAAGAAATCTTCATACTTTGGTGCTCTCCCTGGTGGTGCAAAAGGTTAAAGTGCAGTGCTATGAAGCTGTCCACAGCCACTGCAACTTGAATTCAATTCCCTGCCTGGGAGGTGACCTACATGGCATGGCAGACCTGCCCGCTGCTCCCCTCAGAAGTATATTTCACTAGTCCTGTCTGTTCTGCTCCACACTCTGTCTCTGGTTAATCCTTTCATCCCCTGCACCTCTGACTGTACCCAGTTCTTGTATGCATAAATAAATCAATCTTGAGGGGGAAAAAAAAGAGAAATTTCACACTGATGACAATGAATCAGCTGACCCACCACAAACTCAAAGACATCTAGTTGCTTAAGCTTTGATCCAGCCACAGTATCTACTGGGAGGTTCTTATTTTGGTATAAAGAACTCCTAACAGAGCTGTGCAGTGATAAGGATGATTTAAGAGAGAAGGTGATGATCTAGCTGTTGAAAGTTGGATGTGTGCTATACTTATGGAATGACTTTTTTTGTGTTAGCTTCCATGGTTTCCCGACTGTCCCTCCAGAGAAGTGCAGGAATATATCCTGTCTGTGTTCCCATCCACACTGCAATGACAGTGGGCTCACCCATTTCTTTGAGGTGGAAAGAACACTTCCCGATTATTGAGCAGATATTGGACAATGTCCTTCCAGACACATGACTTTTGTTCTTTTTTATCCATTTCTCATAACAATCTGCTGATAGCAGAAATCATTGTACTGTGCTTTTCTAGTATTAACCCTAAATCTCCTTCCTGCATTGTTTCATCATAAGGTATAAACCATTTTCACAAGCATTCTGAGTGTTATTCTTCTATATTTATTACTTTAGAAGATGAAATGTTCATTCCAGTAATGTGGTCGTTGCCCAAAATATTTTTAGAATATTTTGGAATGTTTTAGAACATTTTAATGCCATTGTCTTGCTTCTCTCACATTCTGAAGTCTCATTCAGCTCTATAGCAATACATGTATGTTTTCACCACATTCCACTTATATCATTTTTATATTTAACTTGTCTTTTTCTTTTTAGCAATGAAAGATCCACATACTTAATGCTTCTCCCATTTTCTATGTCAACATTCACATTAACTCATGGATAACTGTGCAAGTCTTCATTTGGCTTAATTTTAGAAGTTGCATGTATAGACTGTCAATTTGTTATTAGCATCTAGATATTTGAAACATTATTAACTGCACTAAGTGGAACTTTAGGTTTCATTGCCTAAAATCTAAAGCATAAGTCAAAGGGATTGTTTTTTTGTCATAACAGGAAATGTTTGATGTTATATTGGATGAAAATCAGCTGGAGGATGCGTGTGAACATCTAGGAGAATACCTTGAGGCATATTGGCGTGCTACCCACACCACCAGCAGCACCCCAATGACCCCGCTGCTTGGAAGAAATTTGGGCTCAACAGCACTTTCACCATACCCCACAGCAATTTCTGGGTTACAGGTATCATTCTTTACTTGTGCTTTTACAGTCTTGCATTTAAGATTCCGTAAGGGACTTGATTAGAATGGGGACTGGGATTCATCTAATCTGAAAAACGAACCATGTGTGGGTATTATATATATTTTTTAAATAAGAAAAACCAAAAATGTTACTTCATCATAATCCATCTTGGTTGAAGTTACCCAGACAGTAACTTTTTCGTTAGAACTTTGCTCCGTGTTAATTTATAATGACTTTTATTTAGATAAACTAATCCCTTCTATACCTAAACTCTTCCAGGAAACTTAACATCTACTCCTTGTATCTATGCATTACTTTTATAGGTCACTTCTTAAGGACTATATGATGTTGACAATGCCCAATATCATGACTAGTTAAAAATAGTATTTTGAGACAGGCAGATCTTTTAACCAATCCTGCCCCACAGCTGCTGTGCTGACCTTTTAGCTTGTTCAGTATAGAACATGAACATGAGCAGAGCTGCTGTGTTTTGAAACAGTGACAGATCCCTGAGTTTTCTTGGGGATGTGCAGAGGCTCATCTTGGTCAAAGGCTATGGCACATGTCCTTTGGGGAAGGTGAGGGTGAGTACCACATTCCCCAAGATGAAATAGTTCTCTCCTTTGCTGTTCTGGTGCTGGGCTCAGAGCTAAATGTGGGGAGTCAAAAGCATTATGATACAAAGTGAATCTTGCCTTTCTAAATCAGTCATTATATGCCACTTATCAAGCAGCTGCTGTAACGTAGCCAAATCCCCAACTGACTGAGGAGCATGTCGTCAATTGAACCCTCTTACATCATGACTAGTTTTGTTTTAATGGGCTATAATGATAGTCATAATTGTAGATCATGTAGAGTTAACTCTGAGATAAATGACACTCTGGAAATGCTATTATAATTGTATTACCCTGCTACAAAATTGCATCTTTGTAAGGAGAAAAATGGCAATATAAATGAATAACTGTTGAGGCTAAAAATGCATATGGGAAATGTGCTATTGTAATATGCAATACATTTATATGAAACAAGAATTTTTTTTTTTTGCCATATTTTACTGTTGGTGTGCAGATCCAGTGTGACATTTCCACTTACTAGTCTGGATAGCTCTGAACTGTACCTGTAGCATGAGAAATGGATGCATGAAGCAATATGCTTCTCTAACATATGTAAAAATGAAATGTTACACTTTGTTTATGAATACCACCCTATTGACTCATCATCTCTAAGACACCCTTCTGGAGTGGTTCTCCCAGTTTCACAGATGAGTTAATGTGGTGCCCTTCATCCTGTGGCCTAGTTCTCCAAATAACCAGAGGTACTTGACTTGTTAGATTCTTGCCTCGGGTTAAAAGTACAGGCTGCAATAGTTGAATGAGTTTCCTTCTGTGTGAAGATGAGTTAATGCAACAGGGTCTGTGGATTCATCAGGATTTTATTTCTTAACAGAAGTGAGCTACCTATGCAAGCAGACATATAGCTATGATACATATTTTCCATGATTTGAAGAAAAATATTGAGTAACATTATCTGAAACATCAAAAAGCATATGAAGATATTAATTTTAGTTAATGGTGTTAGAAGAATTTTGTTTATATTGGAAGATTATTCTTGCAAGATATTTCAGTTGAGAAAGCAAGATTTATTGTTTAACTAATTTCTCAAATAAGTTATTTGGGAATATACTTATTCCCCCAAAGTAAAATAATCTTCATTTTTGCAATAGAAGAGGAATTATTAGGTCTTCCTAAATATATTAAATTCCATACAGCAATTAACTATTTTTTTGTTTGTTTGATGTAAGAGATAAATTTATTTATCTTTTACATCATTCTTCATTTTGTGCATGTTTTCATCTCAGTTGTATTCCCCATGGGCTTCCCACCACCAATTCACCTATGTGCCATCACCACAGTCCCATGCACTCTTCCCACCCCATCCCAGTTTTGATCCTATTACCCTTTCCACCCCCATAAAGTTCCTCTAGTTTATAGTTGTTCATTGTTTTCATTTTTTCTTTATTCCAGTTGCCTTTTTTTTTTTTTCCTGGTCCCTTATGCACCTGCTATAAGTGAAACTATTGGTATTTTTTTTTCTGGCTTATTTCACTAAACTTGATCCCTTCCAATCCCATCCATATTGCTGCAAAAGGCATGACTTTATCTTTTTTGATTGCTGGGTAATTCCATTGTGTATGTGTACCACATTTTTTTAATCCAGTCTTCTATTTTGGGGCACTTGGGTTGCTTCCACTCTTCCCTATTGTATATAGAGCAGTGATAAACATGGGGGTGCAGGTGTCCTTTTGAGTAAATTTTTTTGTGTCCTTTGGGTAGATACCTAGGAGTGGGGTTGTTGGGACAAATGGAAGCTCCATTTTTAGCAGTTTGAGAAACCTCCAAACAGCTTCCCATAGTGCATTCTTAGCAGCAGTGTAAGAGAGTTCCTTTCTCTCCACATGTTCACCAACATTTGTTGCTACTAGTTGTTTTAAAATGTGCCATTCTCACTTGTGTGAAATAGTATCTCATTGTGGTTTTAATTTGCATTTCCCTTATTACAATTGATGTTTAACATTTTTTCATATACCTGTTGGCCATCTGCATTTCCTCTTTGGAGAAGTGTCTTTTTAGTTCTTCTGCCCATTTTTTATTGATAGGATTGTTCACTTTATTTATTTATTTATTTACTTTTTTAAAGATTGATTTATTTATTCGACAGAACTGGGGTATAGGCCAGAGATGCAGAGGGTGAGAGGCTTCACCAGAGACAGAGTGGGGAGCAGAACAGGCAGATCAATGAAGTACACTGCTGAGGGGAGCAGCGGGCGGGTCAAGAGAGGTCTGCCGCGACATGTGGATCTCCTCCGGGGCAGGCGGGGATCGAACTCATGGGGAAGTGGCTTAAGCTTCTTAGTGCTGCGCTTTAACCCGCTGCGCCACCAGGGAGGGCCTGTTCACTTTATTTTTGTTGAGTTTCATCAGCTCTTTGTATATCTTTGTGATCAGTCCTTTATCATTAGTATTATGTACAAAATTTTTCTCCCAGTAAGTGGGTGTCTGTTTGATGAAGTCTCAACTGTTTATCCTTTCCTTCACTATCCTTGCTTTAGGTGATGTATCTTTAGAGATGTTACTGAGGTGTATGTTGTATAATGTTTCTTGTGCATGGTGTGAGATAGTAATCTAGCTTCATTTTTTTTTTTTTTTTGCACATAGTAGTCCAGTTTTCCCAGCACTATTTGTTGAACAAACTTTCTTTGCTCCATTGAATGTTCTTTGCTCCTTTGACAAAGATTAGCTGTCCATAAACCCGTGGATTTATATCTGGGTTTTCGATTTGAATCCACTGGTCTTTATGTCTATTCTTATTCCAGTACCATGCAGTTTTGATTATTATGGCTTTGTAGTATAGCTGAAGCCCAGAAGTGTGATACCTTCATTCTCTTTCATTACAGTCAGGAGAGTTTTGGCTATTTGAGGTTTTTTTGTGGTTAAATATAAATCTCATCAATATTTGTTCTATTTCTTTGAAGAATGTCATTGAGATTTTCATTGGAGTTGTGTTGAATCTATGTATCACTTTTGATAGAATGGCCATTTTAATGATGTTAATTCTTCTGATCCATGAGCAGGGGATGTCTTTCCATTTCTTTGTGTCTTCTTGTATTTCTTTTAACAGTAGCTTATAATTTTCTTTGTATAGGTCTTTTACCTCTTTTGTTAGGTTTATTCCAACGTATTTGATTTTGTTGTTGTTGTTGTTTCAAGTGTAAAGGGGATTTTTTTTTTTTATTATTTCCACTTCTTCTGATTGGTTGTTTGTGTATAGGAAGTCTACTAACTTTTATGTGTTGTTTTTATTCCTGCTCCATTACTAAACTGGTTAATTGTTTGATTAGTTTTTCTATGAAATTATTAGGGTTTTCCATGTAAATTATCATATTGTCTGCAAATATAGTTTACTTCTTTCTCTATTTGGATTCTTTTTATGTCTTTTTCCTGTCTTACTGCTCTGGCTAGTACTTCCAGTATTATGTTGAAGAGCAGTGGTGATAGTGGATATCCTTTTCTAGTTCCTGATTTTAAAGGAAAAGCTTTTAGATTTCTCCATTGAGAATAATATTGGCTGTGGGTTTGTCATATGTGGCTTTTAGCATGTTGAGGTATGTTCCTTCTATTCCAAGGATTTCAAGGGTCTTAAAAAATATGGATGTTGAACTTTGTTGAATGCCTTCTTGGCATCTACTGATATGATTATATGGTTTTTATTTTTCTGTTGGTTGATGTAATGGATTACATTAATTGATTTTCTGATGTTGAACCATCCTTATGACCCTGGAATAAAACCAACTTGTTCATGGTGTATTGTTCTTTTAATGCATTGTTGGATTCTGTTTCAGCAGTTAACTTTTGATCCTATATATATGTATTTTTAAAATTTATTTATTTATGCATATGGAACTGGGTTACAGGCCAGAAGGGCAGGGGCAGGGATAGGATTCACCAGAGACAGAGTGGGGAGCAGAACAGGCCAACTGACTAAGTACACTGCTGAGGGGAGCAGCGGGTAGGTCAGGAAAGATCTGCGGGGCCATGTAGGTCACCTCCGGGGTGGGGATCGAACTCATGCTGAAATGGCTTTAGCTTCTTAGTGCTGTGCTTTAACCCACTGTGCCATCAGGGAGGGGCCTTAATCCTATATTTTTAATAGGCAGCATAATCATGCAACATTATGTAATTAAACTCATAAACTATCTGCACTTTGGCATCTTTGTAGGTTATGGCCCAAATAAATAAGACCAGATATTTTTAAGCAGGCTATTTGTGTATCAAAGTGCTTTGTTGAATGAAATATCTAACATCTTATTGTGTGTATCCTAGCATTGTACATACATTTATCTGTTCTAAATGATTGAACCTGGCTTTATTTAATTAATGAACTGTGGTATTTTTAGAGTCAGCGTGTGAGGCACAGCAACCACTCCACAGAGAACTCTCCAATTGAAAGACGAAGTCTAATGACCTCTGATGAAAATTATCACAACGAAAGGGCTCGGAAGAGTAGGAACCGCTTGTCTTCCAGTTCCCAGCATAGCCGAGATCATTACCCTCTTGTGGAAGAAGATTATCCTGATTCTTACCAGGACACTTACAAACCCCATAGGAACAGAGGATCACCTGGGGGATATAGCCATGACTCCCGACATAGGCTTTGAGTCTGCAGAAACAAGTACAAAAATTCATCTGTTGACAATTGCCATAGCACTGCTAGGATAAACCAATCATCGTAACTTGGCAAGTACAGCACAGTATTTATTGTGCTTATGGGCTGATGTCATATGATGTTAAGTAAGGGGCAAAAAAATGTACATTATGCCCTTCAGTCTAGATGGATATTAGATGCCCAATCATATAGATATTTTTAAGTGCAACATTTACATAACAGTACCTTTTGTTTTCTTCATTAGATTTAGACATGTCAATTTGTAATTTAGGGTACATATCAAGGCACATATAAAAATAATTTCCCATGCTGGAAATTCCAAATGACCAGTTCCAGTTGGAACCAATTTATAAACCAATTCCTGTTGGAATTTGGGTGAATCGACTAGAAAGTCTACTTGAGCATGTTGCAATCAGTTTTAAAAATCTGAAAAAAAATCTAAGTAATAAGAAAATCAAAATGCCAATAGGAGCCAAAACCAGCTATGGTATTTATTTGCTGGAAGCTAAATTTACACTTAAAGTTGGAATGTAAACATTTTAAGATGTATTAATGTTGCCAGAATGGCTTTTCAAACTTACCAAATGTATTGATAGTGCCAAAATGTCTCAAATTAATGCAGAAATTATATAGTTTTCTCAGATTTTAATATCCCCCCCACCCCAGCCAAGTTATTGTGTTCAAACTGTTTTGCTTTTTGTTAAGTCACTACTGTTAACTTGTTTGAAGTTGGCAAAAAACAAACAAACAAACAAAAAAACAACCTCAAAAAGTCTTTAGCAATGAGAAAAAATAGTAAAGAGAAGCCCAATAGCTTCTCTTTAGCAGATGGAACTGGAAAATGGGGTGTTGTTTCCCCTTTAATCAATCTGAGCACAACTACATACATCCAGGAATCTGAAATCAGACAGTAAAAAAAAGACACAGAGCTTCCTGATTTCAAAGCTAAATGTCAGCACAATTGAATACTTTCCATTGTTTCATTCAGTCTTTGTCTTTGAATATCTGAATGTTCTAGCTCTCTGCCAAATCTTTATAGGTTTACTAAGGATTTTCAGTTTACATGGACACATTCAATTTTGATATTGAAGACTGTGTTCATACACAGTGATTAATTGAAAAATGTGTAAACAAATGATGAGCTAAAGTTTGCAATAAAAAATAAACTTGTAGGCTCAGACTACATTTGATCACTAAAATTATAACATTTCTATTATATGATTTATGAAGAATTTGGAGGTTGAGCTGCCTTATTTTTAGTGAAAACTCCTCTTCTCCTATTAAAACTTCCTAGTTTTTCCAGGGGCTATTCTAGTGGAATGGGTGACTTTCTGCATTATAATTATAATACCAAGGATATCTTAGATCCAAAAAGTTATTTAAGTTGACCCCTTTATACAATACACAACTATCTTTAGGAAAAGTTTCTTGTTTCTTAAAGTCCAAAATGTGTGTATTTTCCTAAAGCCCTGAAAAGCTCAGGCATAAAATTTCTTTTCCACTGGTACATGCCATGAAATCTTTGTTGGAAAATTAACAATAATTCAACTTCTGTTATCTTATTTTTCCCACATGCTTTTCAATACTTAAGCTCTCATAGCATGCACCCATTAAACTTCTATTCCTGACCACAAAAATAAGCTCCATATTCTTGACTAGTCATACATATCTTGAACTACACATTCCCTCTCCTTGTGTTCGTTATGTTCATTATGAACTTGTTTAGCTGATAATGAGGATGCCTATAGTTATATAAGCTATCACAAGTATTTGATACAACTGAAAAGTATGGGCTCAGTAAATTCTAAAAGTTAACATGTGATACTGGCTTGTGAGGTTCTTTTGTCATGTAGTAAAACTTATAGAACTTTCAGTTAAGACATTTAAAGAACTGTATCCATTAAGCACTTTAAAAAACATATAACCTGCCATTATTGAATATTTGTTAGAGCACAGAAGACCATTTTCCAGCAAACAAAAATGTTTTTATTACATGTACAGCACATATTTGCATGAGAGAGAAAACATTAGCCAAAACATTTTCTATATGCTTTACCGGTTTCTTGTTTGTGCGTGTTAAAGTATTTAATTCAAAGAGTGCACCAAGGTGTATAAATTTAGACTAGACAGCTGTTCAGCTTTTTTTTTTGTAGTAGCATTAGCAATCTGGTCATTTAACTATTTTAAGATATTTACATTTTATGGCAGGTAGCTGTAACAGCACTTGTGTATATTTCCTAATGGGCAAGATTACTATTTTCTTTCAACTTGGAAAGTTATTTTTAAAGGTCTCTTAGAGCCTTGTTCTAAGTCTTCCATGTCATGCCCATAAAGAAAGAGGTCCATCTGTGCACAAAACCAATCTGTCTTTTACCATCAAATGTCCATACCTGTTTTGCTTTGCATTCTTATTCAAAGTTAACAGTCTTGGAAAGGGTATAATGTATATTTTTTCTTGATGGGTATATTTACAACTTTACTTTGATTTGTCATAGTCTTTCTCCTTTTTAACAAGTTTGGCTTCTCCAAATGGATGAGATATGCATTTTCCTTTTCTTAGGCCTTAGAGTTTATCATGTAAATGATACTAAAATACAGATATATACTAACTGAAAATTTTATTTTTGCCAAGCACATATAGCACCTTTAGAAACTACATGTTCCACAAATACTTTGTTTTTAACTGATTTCATTTAAAAATAGCAAATGATAAGCAGGGAAACAAGTCTTACAATGTTTGAAGCTGTTTTGTGGTATAAACCATGTGTTTTGTCATTTCAGTATATGTAACTCCATAATAGTAAATTACATATCCTGTCATTTCTGTCAGCAAACATGTAACAGTATAGACTCATATGACAATGTGGAAATGTCCTGGAAAAAAAGGAATGCAATTTGTCAATCTTGATGTTAATTCTCAAGGCTATAATGTAACTCCAGTATTATAATCTACAGTGTTATGTTGTTTACTCCAATATTTAAAGCAACATTAGAAATATTTATAAATGAGTGATGATTCTCTTAGCTTTATACAGTTCTACTGGAAAGAAAATTGAAATTAACAATTTAGACTGATAGTCTTTCCTAATAAGAGAGTCTTAATTATGTGATAACATTGCACTTAGTCCTTAATGAAATGAATTTTTTAAATACAAAACATTCTGAGAACATTTGTTCCCTTAAATAATTTGTCAATTGCTTTAATTATTATTGCTGTTGTTTGCAAAATGTATTTTTGGAATGTTAACCTCTTTTCATACCTGCATACTTGAACTTGTCTTTTGTGTGGGGGCCTTAAAAAAATTCATAATAGGAAGCTAGGGCAGTGAAAAGGGGGGAGAGGAAGAAATTATGCCAAAAGATGGTTTGTAATTTTAAACTCTTTGAATGAACATATCATAAAATGTTGTTGAGACCCAGGATGTCAGTGAAGAATGTTTCTAGGCAACCTTGATTTGCATGGTAGTGTATTTTTTAGTTACACATTTTATTTTAATATTTGCTAAAAAATAAAATAATATAATGCCATTATTTAAAGAATTGCCCTATATATTAAATATATATTAATCTGTACTACCTCTTCTCTAGAAGACTATCTGTCTTTAAGGAGAAAAGCGCTTCTCAGTAACTAATGATCAAATTAATTATTATAACTGCTAACCTTGCTGTGAAGTAAAATGCATAAATTGTTAAAATATACCTTCCCTTTAGATTTTAAACTATTTCTAAAGTGTTTTTGTCACTTTTTCATCTTAGAATGAAGCTTTCTTTAAATTGGTTAAGTTTATCAGTATACAAGGCTAATCAGTCATCGTAGGGAAAAAACAAACTACAAGGGAATTGCCTTTGTGTTTAAATTTTTGTAATATTTAGCTCTAAGTCTAAAAGGGAAAAGATCCAGAGACTAGATGTTTAAGTGCAGCTGGTTGCAAATCCAACTTTTGTTGATCCTTCTTGTCTTCTACGGACATTTAGCCACTTACTGGGTAAAGAAATGCATTATCTTGGACTCCCATGTCATTGAAATAAACTTCATATGAAGTTCCAAATAAATGCTAATGTACCCCTTCTTTTATTTTTCTACCTTTGTCTTTCATGACAATGTTGCATGTTTTCTTTTTCTTTTCTTTTTAGTGATAACTAACTCATCTTTGAATGACTATATGAATGAAAACATTATAGGAAATTATGTAATAAAATTTATTTTATTAGTCCTTTAGACCTTTAAATACTGTCACTACTGTAACTGTTACCAAGTTTCTTATTCAGGCTATGTCTATAAGGCGGAGAATAATACCCTTAGAAGTGAAGACATGATCAAATCAGTCAGTAAAATAGTTTTTTTTGTTGTTGTTCTTGACTTAAGCAGTCAAACTAGTCAAAAGAGTAAAATTGATTTGTATGGACAGACAGGCTACAACATTCAAAAACTGCTTTTTAAAGTTTTCTTCTTTTATTTAAAAAATGAACTTTCTCAACTGAAATACATTGTCTTAAGCAACTATCTCTATCTAGTTGTGGATGGTTTAATCCTAGATGCTTCATGTAATTGGGGAACATTATGATGAGGGTAGAATATATTTCCTCAGATAATCTTGACTAAGGGCTGTAACTCCCACTTACTTTGAAAAACATATAAATAAGAATTAATAGCAACCAGTTTTGGAAAGTCATAGCTACATATGAAAACTTCCTTTTGTTTCTTTTGATGTTTGTAAAATGTTTGCAGAAAGATGGTATAAAGTGTTGCTGAAGAATTTAGAGTGGTTTGGGCAATACACTGACCCTCTGAAAATTATAAGGAGTTAAAACGACAACTAAGAACCAAAAGTGGCTGGCCTCTGGCTTTTCAATATTTTATAAGTGTTCTTGGTTATGTTTTGAACACTTAAATTTCTCAACAAATAGCTATGTCTATATTTATGTAGGGGCCACTCTTGCTCTACTCGCATGCCACCTTCACACACTTTTAACTGAAATCAGTGTGAATTCTGTATGCATAAAGAGATGTATTAAAGATGCAGGATCATTAATGCTATATTGTTGCATACTATTTTTCATATGCCTTACAATATTTTCTGGGATGTTATTAAAATGAAAGCATTTTATTGCCAAAATAAATCTATGTTGTTACTTCTAATCTGCATTAGCAGTAGAGAAATAATGTAGCAAAAACATATATTGTACAGTACAAAATTATAAAAGATATATATTTTGCCAATTATATAAAAATAGATTGAGGAGAAAGAAGCACATTTGTTATAGCACAAACTTACAGCAAATTCCACTGTTAAATTTGGCAGTTGTATTTTTTAAAAGTATATAAATTTAGTTCTATCAGATTTATTTCATCTTCCATCTTTTTAACTTGCTGTTTGATACTTTTCCAGCAATTTACTTCATAGCCTTGCAATCTGTGGATGTAATTCCTTTCGTTTTATTCCCTTCCGTACAATAAATTAAATTTTATTTTGTGATAGGACACATACTATATTTACTGTTCATTCTCCTTCAGTAAAATGCAAACAAGTGAGCTCACAAGGCTCCTATGAATTTTGGATATGTTTGAAATATTTCATATTTTTCACAGCCCAGAGTCAGAATGATAAATAAAGAAGTCTCCACAACAACAACAAAAGAACTTAGGATTCTTCCATTTGTTTTGTACTGAATACTATTTTAAAAATTAGCTATTTTTTTGAGGGTGGTGGGAGGGTAAAACAGACAAACTTAGTAATAGTAAAATTAATATGCCAAATAATGTAAAAGATTTTCTCTACTATTCTGAGGGCTGTTGATTTCCCAGGCTATTGCTATATTTCCAGCTACCATGTGGGAAAAATATTTTGTCAAATAATTTTTCCTTTCTTTAAATTTAGTTACCTATTTTGATATTTTACCCTTCCTTTTTGTTTTTCTTATATAGGTAAATGTGTAGCATTCTACAAGGCATGCTGGGTAAAATATACTATGCAAATGTGTACAGTGCTGCATGTTTTGTTCTCCCTCTGCTTAGTGGCTTTAAGGAAAAAAAATGTGTTGTTATTTTTGTGACCCAAAACATTTAACAAAGAAAATACAGAGTGCATGCATATAGTATCCTAATTTCTATGGATTTGTTTTATGGACTTAAAATGTGTACAAATCAACTGCATTAATTTTTTTCTTTTATATAATAAATGAAAAAAAAAACACTGAAACCAGCGTTATATATCTTTCATATTATTCTAGAGATGTACTGAAAAATTACTGGCAATCAATAGATACTTCCCTTCAGCTCTTATAGGAAGAAAGATTCTAAGTGTTTACTCACAAAGCAGACTCAACTAAATAACTATTTCCTGAATACTCTGCTTAGATGCTGTGAGTGATCGCAAAAGATGTACTATATTAGGAAAGAGCTTATAAGTTAAATATATAAACATTTGAAGTAAAATATATGAGTAAATAGGATTGAATACATAAGAGAAAAATGTATTCGATAAACCTTATTTTTTACAGACTACCCCTAAACAATAAATGTAGTGGTTACTAAAAGTTTCCAAAGCTATCCTGTACCTGCAAAAATTCCATGGATGTTATATGGCTTATAATTTGACAAGTCATGTGTTATGTCAGTTGTCTTTACTATGACTTGATTGCATTTGAGTTTTCTCTCAGTACAGGAAGTTCAAAAGAAATGTATAGTGTATTGATTATCTCACTGTATTGGAATGGTAAAATAATTTATTACAGCCACCTTATTTCACATGTATTAACACATTTAATTCATCTGGAAAGTAGCAGGGCATGGATTATTAGTTCCAACTGCAAACAAGGAAAGCAAAATTTATTGTAACTTTCCTCTCTTAACATATTTTTATCTAAGACTATGCATGTGTGTGTACTCAATGCTTTAAAACTAAGTAGCTAACAGAAACATACAAAATAATGCCCGAGTAAATGTTGACTGAATGAATTCTACCTCAGTTATTGAAGAAATACTATATAATGTTGCCCCAACTATCAAAGACATTTCAAGCACAATCCCAAACTCCCGATTGGAAGAAATGAAGCTCAGTTGTCATTCCATCAACCTGGCCATATCTGAAGCCATCTCTGGCCATTAACATATCTTCCACTAAAAAAAAAATTGATTGGAGAGAAACAGCTGACTTCTCTTTGTCACATAATACACAGATGAGCATAGTAGTCAGGCTGAGAGCTCTACCCCTCATCTTGCTTTAAAGACTACATCCGCTAATAATTAGCTATAAGCTTAGGGCAATTACTTAACTTCCTTCTACCAAGATCTAGTTCTGTAGAGTAGTTTTTATTTTGGTTGTAGATCACACTTTTGTTTCTTTTTATATCCAGTATTTTTTTTCCTGTTGGATTCAAGACATTATCCATTGTGGTTGACTTGATCTTATATTCCTTGAAGAAGATTGGACTCCTTTTGACTGGCAATTGTGGATTAGTCTGATCTTTGGAGGTTTTTAATTTGAGTGTTTGAGGTAACATTGGTTTACATTATTATTAATGTTTTAGCTATACACATTTCTTCACACCTTGCCCACCAGCACCAATGTACCACGGTTTGTTTTTTAGGTATTTAAATATGTAGGGCTTATTTTCTGGCGAATTAGCTGCTTATCTAAGGTTTCTGGGATATCTACTGTACTCTGACTAACTGGAACTCAAATGATTCCTGACCCCCTGCAAACGCAGGGAAATTGTTTAACAGCTCCCCAGAACTTATTTTATTCTTCAGAAATTGTGATTGGTCAGCCTGATGGGGTTAAATATTGCACACATACAAACTGATACGCAATTACACAGGTTTCTGGAGTTCTTATCTGTGTAGCTATCTTTTTTCAGTTCTCTACTTCACAAATTTTAAACTCTAGATGAGCTTCCATCTCTCTGTTAGCTGTCTGGAAATTGCCTCCAGACAGAAAAATTCAGGTAATGATAAAACTCATCTTATTTCTCTTACTGAGGATCACTGTTCTGTGTTGTGTATTGTCCAATATTTAAAAACAATTGTCCAGTTTGTCCAGTTTTCAGTTTGTTAATGGAAGCAGGGTAGTTCCAAACCATTCTGCTCTCTTGTACCTGGAAAGAGACTCTCCAAGGACATTTTGCACAGTATGATTAATTATGGTTAAGTTAGTCTTTTACAGTTTCAAACGGAGTTGTTTTCATAAATACCACCCAACAAATACTCCCAGATATTTTATAGTAATTCCAAATTTGTATTTCACTCAATGGATCCTAGAATTGGACAAGATTGTACTGGATATATTCACTTCCTTTGTCTCTTGAGAAACATTTAGAAAATAATCTGGGAAACCATTTCTTTAATATACTTCATAAAACTGAAACCTTAACTTCTTTAATATGGATATGATAACCATTAAGTAAGTTGACAGATATCTGGGAAGTTTGCAAAATGTTTTAGAGCTGCCAAAAGCATTACCCACAAGAGAAATAATAGTTAACATAAATTGGTTATGTAAACATTTTTTTCTAAACAGCCTAAAGTGTTTTATCATGCAAATACAGCCTATACATTAAAATGGATTAATTTTCTTTCCATTTGTATGTCTCCTGTAAATTTTGACTTTTTAACTATAAGCCCCAAAAGAGATCAAAGGACTTTTCCTTGTACAGTTGTTCAGAAAGACATGTTTCAGTCCTCAATACTGCTCTTTGTTCTAAAGATACACGTTTTCTAGCTCAGATAACGAAGGAAAACTATAGACTCTCCAGGCCTTACTCATGTGTACTTTTCTATATTTGAGATAAGATAGGTTTTGACAAAGAGAGGTACAATAAGAGGTACAGTTTATCACTTTTAATTTCATTCCTCTCTTGCCAATGGAAGGGAGGGATTGTTTGAGGGCCCCTGCAGGCAAAGCACTTCAAAACGTTTTTTACATGTCCACTTTTTTCTTTCTCTTTACGAGACTAGACAGGATGGAGCTGTTTCAGGTTTCTTTGAGAAAGAGAAGTAAACAACCTGTTTTCCCCCTACCAGTAGCCTCCAACTAAAGTAGAGATTAATAACCATAGACATCAGATGACCTAGATTCAAAGACCTCAGGAAAAATCCTCTGCTTTTACATGAGAAAAGTGTTTGGAGTTTCCTGCTCAGCTTTACAGGTTACGTGTGTGTACATAAACACTGACTAGATCAAATGCGTGTGTGTACATATACATTGACTACATCAAAGTGGAAAGAGCCCGGAGAGGAGCCCTGAGATACAAAGACCGCCTTAGGGCGACTGCCTAGGTAAGGTATGGGTTGCAGCTGGAGAGGGGTTAGGGGGAGGTAGCAAAAGATTTGAAAAGGTTGTTAAGCTCAGCTCAGAGAACTTTCTGGAATGCTATCTTTGAGGGTCAGGTTGTGGGACTTCGGGGAGTAGCTTGTTTGAAGGGTTGGAACTGGGCATCAATAATATGCTCTGGGGAAGAAATACAGGGAACAATAAAATTTGGCGGGGAGCTAGTGAACAGTCACGACCCATCAGTCCTATCTCACACCCAGCGTCGGTAGGATCCCCCGCTCAGCCCCGCCGCCCACAGGTCGCCCAGTTAAGCAGACAAGCCAGGACCAGACGTGTGCCTTTTTCCAGACCCCACCCTCCGACTTCGCGCCTGCGCTCTCGGATCCCGCCCGCCCCGCCTCGCCCGCCTCGCCCCGCCCATCGCCTCCCCCGCCCGCGTGGTCGCCGCCACCGCGGCCGCCTGTGAGGAGCTGGGGGGGGACGGTGGCCCGCGAGGCTTGTCGCAGACAACGCGGCGGCGATGTACGCGAGGCAGGCGAGTGCCGCGGCGGCAGCGGCGAGGCCTCGCGCGCGGCAGGACGGCCTGGGCTTCGGCCTCCCTCCGGTTCCTAGGAAGCGGACCGGCGGCCAGCAGAGTAGCAGCAGCAACAGCAGAGGCTCCGGCGCTGGTCTTTCCTCCCCTTCAGCCTGAGCCTGGGAGGCCAGGCGGCCCGGGTGGCTGGAGGGGGGTCCGCTGCCTGAGAATGGGAATTCTCTTCACCAGGATATGGAGACTGTTCAATCACCAGGGTGAGGGGCTCCGGCCGAGGGCGTACGGGTGGGGGAGAGGGTCAGACCGGGCTGGGTGGGTTGGGGGTGGGGGGTGTCTCCGAATACTTCCGGAGTGTGGGCGGCGCGGTCGGGCGCCGTCTCGGTGCCAGGTGCTGGCTGCGCCGCTGCGGCCCCGGGCGGTTCAAGTCCCACTCCGGAGCTGGGGAGGGCTGCTTACCCGGCAGGCTTTTGTCTTAGGGGACCTCCCTAAGAAACCCTTTCCCAAATACACCCATTGCTCGGATTTCGAATGGTGGTGAAAATGGATTCTTGCCCTACCTTCGATGTTCAAGAGTGGCTCGGTCAGGCCTCCCTTTGGGCCCCTTTTCCTTCAGCAGTTTGTTTTGGACACCTGGGAGATATGCTGGGATCTTCTGGGATGAAGGTTATGGCTCCAGCCGCACCGCTGAGCGACTGAGGGTTGCAGAATGCGGAACAGATGAGGACTCCTGTCCAATACACTTCAAGTTTATGAGCCTTCGTGCACCTTCACCCTCTTTGGGGGGAGATTGTACCCCGAATTCTGAGGGACCTCTATCCATTTACCATGAATCTGTGTGAGGTTAAGTTAAAACGTCATTTTCCTACTCAGATTGTTTATTGAGAGGTTATTAGCTGAATTCAAATACGTTCGCGTTTTACTAAAAACACTCAATAATCAAACCGTATGAAACATTTGTAAACCCTGGGTAGTTAACAAGTTATTAGATACAAAGTATATAGGAATGTTTAAATTCATTGAAACCCAAGCATTGACGTGAAATGCACATTGGGTTTATTAAAATTTATTACAAAATGAGTGTATAAAACTGTTTAAAGGATACGATGGTATCAGAAAACTCCAGTCATTAAAATAATGTAATCAGTGGTGTAGTTTTTGTTTCATTTCAACTCAAGGTAATCATTCCTGCTGTCAGTAATACAGTTTTTGTTTCTCTCTTGTGTAAGCTGTTGGTGATTGTCACATCCCGAAATTTTCTGATTAAAATGAAGGGTAATGTAATTGTGTACTACCTTTACCCTTTCTTCCTCCTTCAAGATTCTCATAAGATGATGGGAAGTTGCAGAGCTAGAACTTGTGATTTTACTATATTTAAAAAAAGGTAGTGTCGGTCACATGATACTAAGCAGCATTTTCAAGTGATTATTTGATAGGGGAATTTCACAAAGTGGAGAAAATCAGTTACAGTCGGTCTTGTTTCTGGCTAGTTATTTTCTGTTGAAGAGTGGAAACCAGTCATTTCAGTTCTCTGGGACTCAGTTTTTGCATATAGAACAGCAGAGATCTTGAATGACTAGAACCTACAAATCATGAACACTTAATGTCTAAGTCACAATAATTGAGACTTATGTTACTGTAAAACCATTGGTGCTTGTATGATGGATTTTATATGATAGATAAATCTTTAACCTCTATTCTACTTTTAACACTCATAAATTTGTATTATTTTTAGTGAATCCAAAGTTATGCTTTGAAGTTTAAGAATTGCTTGTTAATTGAGTTCTAGTACTACAAGAAAAAATAGGTATTTCCATTTGCTATTTTGAATCTGATAGTTATTTTTGTAACTTAATGATTAGAGGTTTACCAATTGCTTGCCAATAAGTAATGATGTGTGCCTTGTTACCACTAAAAAATCACAAACAGTGGCCATCTCTTTATATTTTGTGGTAATTGTTCGTTTATTTCTGTAATAGGAAATTAATGAAATTAACTTTCTAGAAATATATATGTTGGTATTGTACAAATGTGGATAAACTATTTCTCTTTTAAATGATGTTATAGGTAGAGTCACTTTTTCAAAATACCATTAAATCTAAGTTCAGATGGCTTGTTGGTCTTTTTGGTTTTGTGTTAAAGTTTAGATATGTATTATGTGTTACATATGTCTTGATTATTTTACATTCAGAAGATACAGACTGAATCTGTATTCTTTTCACATATCTCTTCCTGAAACCTCTTTACCTTTTTTTTTTTTTTTTTTTTCTCCTTCAGTTTAAGATTAGAGAGGCTGAATGCACAGCAAAGACTAATTGTGGACTGCTCAAACTTGAAAAACCAGAGGCTACATGTAGGTGATACAGAAATTCAGCAGGATAAAAAGCTTGTTCTAAGTGTTATTGTATATGTAGTGTGTGTGTGTGTATATTTAATATTTGAGGAAATAATGACTGAATACTTCTTCATACATAATTTTTTTAAAGTTCCAATTTTACTTTGAAGTAGGTACTATTTTTCTTTGGAAAGAGAAAACTGAGGTTCCAGGAGAGTGATTTTCTTGGGTCCAGCAATTAGCAAATACCAGAGATGGGCAAGTTAAAACATTGAAGAAATATGTTGCTGATACTGGTCTAAAAGAAAAAAGACTAGTGTCCTGTCATTTTTTCCCTATAATTTCCCCCCCCCCTATTTATTTCTCAGTTGTGAAACTCAAGGTCTTTATTACTTTAGGATCTTGAAGCGTTATCATTAGCATCTTTTAGTGTAAAAGAGCTTATTATCAGTGGATACTTTATTAAGTTTTTTGAGCAGCTATTTTGTGCCTGCATCTATTCTAGAGGTGGCGGAGATCAGGCAGGAAACAAGAGAAACAATTTTCCCTTACTTATGGAGTATTCAGTCTAGTAGGGGCAGAGGGAAAACAAACTAAACTTTATGGAAAAAATAATAGTAGGCAACATTTGGTGACATATGCAAGGTTAGGATCCAGGTGTTTTATGCAGGTTATTAATTTAGTAAATAGCCAGAGTCAGTGCTCTTAAAAACAACATTCTTTGTATGACAAGGATTTATGTTAGATAAAAGGAAGAAAATGCTGAACACTTATGTGAACTATATGAAGGAAGTTGTAAATTTTCACCATGCTAGCTTTGTCGTATTTTTATGATAGGTTCTTATAAAAGGAATGAGTTATGATTATCTGTTATAAATGAATGCTGGAGAAACTGCCTATGTTGCTGGAGGCTGGTTCTGGGAACTTCACTTCTTTTTTTTTTTTATTAAACTTTTTTTTTTTTGAAGATTTATTTATTTATTCGTACAGAACTGGGGTACAGGCCAGAGATGCGGAGGGTAAGAGGATTCACCAGAGACAGAGTAGGGAGTAGAACAGACAGATAGACGAAGTACACTGCTGAAGGGAGCAGTGGGCGGGTCAGGAGAGGCTGAGAGGTCTGCCGCTCCATGTGGATCTCCTCCGGGGCAGGCAGGGATCGAACTCAAGCGGAAGTGGCTGAAGCTTCTTTGTGCTGTGCTTTAACCCGCTGCGCCACCAGGGAGGGCCCTGGGAACTCCACTTCTGCTTCTGTTTTTGTGTTGTATGGGAATTCTAATATGTATGAGAGCATATTTGGAAGCTGAGTCGTCAAAGGAGTAGACTAGGTCAGTGTTAATATTTTTAGCTCCAAATTCAGCTATTTTGCATGTCCTGGGTAGCTTTTAAGTACTCTGCAGCTGGCACAGAATACTTAAGCTTTGTCAGTGCCTTGAAGGGACATTACAAGAGGAAAAGTACAGTATTCTCTCTCAGTGGCCGCTGGCCTGGTCTTGGATTATGAACACCTTCTCTAGTGGCTGATTTTTGTCCCTTACCGTGACTGGTCAGCAGCAACCAGCACCTGATTTAGTTGATTTTTGAATGGAGGCTTTTCAGTGAAATGCATACATACCTTCCAATGAACAGTTTTCTCCAACACCTTATATATAGGAAGATGTCCCAAGTAAGATTAATTGGCAGGTACTCACACAGCTTTTTCTCTGCCATTCAGTGAGCCATGCCCAGACTATATAACAGGGTCTGTATCTTAGACCCAGGGGTTCAGGGGAAACTATCCCAACCCTAGGTAGGTTATTCCTTTCGTTTGTCATTTTGGCTATCTTTCAGATTTGCCAGTTACGCATCACTATAACACCTTATAATAGTAATTTTCTTTAAACTAAACTTTGCAAGTGCAAACTGTTGGGGGTTTCTAAGTTAACTAACCTGCATAAAATGCCTAGACCCTAACCTTGCATAAGTCACTAATGTGTTAAATGGGAGTTCTAACATGTAGAGGGGCATATATGGAAGCTGAATAGCGAGAGGGATGGACTGTGCCAGAATTAATATTTTTTGTTCCAGATTCACTATTTTGCAGGTTATCTTATTGAGTGATTCTCTATTTCATTCTATATAGTGGCTATAAAAAGATATAGTGTCTTGATACTGTTAGCCACATCCTATTTTTAAATAGTCAACTAGTAATGAGAAGATGAAATTCTGGTGTAAGAGCTTCTTCTGCCATCTGTTTCTCAGTTGCATACCTGTGTGTTGTTACACAATGGTTATGTTCACTGAAGTTTTACCTTACTTACCGTGCTCCATTTCTCATCAGGTATTATAAAGAATCCTCCTTTAGTGCTTTTTGCCTAGCTAGGCTTTCCTTACAGAAATGGTAGCAAAGTGTTTCTTTTATTGGAACCAAGAAATCAGTCTTATGAAGCATGGCTTAAATAAGGAGACCACTTTAAAAAACAAAAGCAGATAGGGTTTTCATCATAAAAGATAATGATAGGGGAGGTCAAATAGTTTTTTTGGTCCGTAGCCCTACTGTTACTCAAAATGCCTTTTGGAACTTCTTTTAGAATTTCAGACAAATTTTTAAGTCATTCTTACTGTTTAGGATCACACCTCTTTTAAGAGCCAAAGATGGCACTTATTTTAACTACCTGTAACCCTCTGACTGTGAAGATAACCAGTGACTGTTCTCCTCCATTTCAAATAAAATTCATTTTCAGAAGTTAAAAGTTGTGCTGCCATTGGCATTATTCAAAACAGTCTCTGAAAGTAATGACAAAGAAGAGTAGCAAAATATTTTGAAAAATAATAGCATGGGTAGAATAAATGTTTAACTGCCTCCCATGATTAAGGACCTTTAAGAGAATACTCTTTTGTATTTGTATTATTAACACACAATTAACACACAAATGAACACACATTTTTAAGTCACTGTATCATAGATTCTTACCTTATATTTACATTTTTCTCTTTTGGATTTGCTTCTGTTGATCTAGAACTGTTTTTTAGTGTATCATTTTCTTACTGTTCAGAGTAATTGTATTTTTTTTCTGAGTATTGGCAAGTTTGCCAGTTTAGTCCTGCAGATGATACACAGGGGATTACAGAATGATAGTCCTGAAATTTAAAATAAGTTGACATTTTGAGACATTTTGAGTTGATATTACTAACAAAAAGTTACTATTAAAGTGAGAGGCTAAAATCTTTCATCCACGTTAGAAATCATAGTATGGCATAATAAGAATTCTACTTGTGTTAAAATGTTTATAGAGACTTATCTTAATATAACCAGTTTTATTATGATGAGATATGTTACTAAAGGGGGAAATACTAAATAGGAGACATAAAAATTAGGAAGACAAAATTGCCATTCCATTTAAAAACTTCCCAAGTGGCCCTCCCTGGTGGCACAATGGGCTAAGACACAGCACTGCAAGCTATCTGCAACCACTTCAGTGCGAGTTCCATCCCTGGCCCCAGAGGTGATTCTTCACCCTAGTCTGCCACGTGATGTGGCAAACCTCTCCTGTCTTGCCCGCTGCTGTCCTCAGCAGTGTACTTCATAGATCTTCCTGTTCTGCTCCCTACTCTCTCTGGTGAATCCTCTCACCGCCCCTGCACCTCTGGCTTGTACCCCAGTTCTGTGTGCATAAATAAGTTAATCTTAAAAAAAAACTTTCCAAGTTCCTTGGAACTTGGTTCCAAGGATTCAAGCTGATCTTGATGAAGGTGTGGTCCTATAGGCAGTTGGAGTTAGCAGTCATTAATCTTATTCCTTTTGATGGCATTCCCAAGTAATTGTCTGATTTTAACTCATCTATCCTGTATATTTTTCTTTAAAAGGAAACTGCAATTATTGGGGGAGTTTTGAACATTGGCTTTGTATATTCATTTTGACACTCTTGTTTATGTATTTGTGACTTCTGTCAAGTTTCCTTCTTTGAATCTTGTCTACTCTGGGATAGAGGTTTATAATTCTAGAAAACTGAGAGCCATAAAATTCATTTGGTAATTCACCAAATGAATGTCACCAGAGGTTTTTTGGTAGCCATTCAACTGACATAGCAGCGTGCCCTCTCATGTTATTAATCTTTACTTTCAATAAGTATCAGTTTGTATTTGAGCATTTTTCTTCACCCTAGTCTGTTCTAAGGATGAAATAGACTAGACCTGTCTTTTATGGATTTTAAGACCCTGTTTAGGGAAGTTGTGGCTGTCATTTTTAGGACTCTAGTACTCTTTCTGCAAAGAAATGAATTATTGGGTAAAATGCATTATATTAAAATTCTCTAGTTGATCTTCCTATTTTTGTTAATAGTAAGTACCTTTATAACATTTGGAAATCACCTCTGGTAAATAGCAACTAATTGGAAAATATCTGACATTTGAATGAAAAGTTTTTCTTTTTTTTTTAAAGATCTCCTTACTTGGAGGAATTCTAACTTTCAACATTTGTTATTTATAGAATGAATATTAACTAATTCACCATTTATTGAGTATTTACCTTGTATCAAAAAAAGTTGTAGTTGGGTCCACTCTGGTGGTACAACAGGTTAAAGCTCAGCACTGTGAAGCTATCTGCAGCTGATTCAAGCATGAGTTCAATCCCCAGCCAGGGAGGTGACCCACATGATGTGGCAGACCTCTTCTGTCTTGCCTGCTGCTCCCCTCAGTTGTATCCTTCATCAGTCTGCCAGTTCTGCTCCCCACTCTGGTGAATCCTCTCACCACCCCTGCACCACTGGCTTGTACCCCAGTTCTTGTTTGCATAAATAAATCTTTCTTTAAAAAAAGTTGTAGTCTTTGAGAATATTACTATTAGCATGTGCATCTTTATGTATACATGAAGGATGTTTCTTTATGCTGGGAGAATTAGTGTTCTTATAAATAATTATTTTCCTATAGTAGTGATGTATGGAAAAGCAGAAGAAAATTATTCTTCTTATAAAGCTTAGGAGAGATTTGGGAACAGAGGTTGGTAACTGCCGTTCTTGGTGTTAGGTACTGCCCATGTGCTATCGAGCACCATACAACCCTTAAATATTGGTAATATTGTTCCTAATTTTATTTTTTAAAAATTTTATTTATTTATTTTTGCATAGAAGAACTGGTGTATAAACCAGAGGTGCAGGAATGGGGGAGTAAGAGGATTCATCAGAGATGGTGGGAAGCAGAACAGATAGATCTGTTGAAATACACGACTTAGGGAGCAGCTGATGAGACAGGAGAAGTCCATATATAACATGGGTTAGCTTCCTGGACAAGGATGGAACTCAACAGTTACAGTGGTAAAGCTGCACTCCTAGGCCATCAAGGGAAGGCCTTTGTTCCCAATTTATAATGAGGGAAGTAGGGTTAGAGAAGTAGATTATTTGCTCAAGGTCACATAGGGCATGCATTTTTTCCACACTGCTTCTGTTATCTATTGCTGTATAACAAGCCACTTCTAGATTCTTTTTTTTAATTCAGCAATTTTCATTGCCTCTCATCGTTTTGTGAGTAGACTGAACTCATCCAGGAAGTTCTAGCTTGGGATTCTCACTTGGTTCCAGTTAAATGGTAGCTAGAATCAGTATTTTATGGTTCAGCTTGGCTGTGTATAACATGACTCCTTTATTCGAGTGTAATGTCTCAGTTGGAATGACTGGAAAAACAGAGCAATTGTGTATCTCTCTCAATAAGGTCAGGCCCCATGATTAGCCTGGGTTTCCTCACTCATCTGCATAACGGTCTTGGGATAACAAGTCCTAGCTTTACTTGTTAAACAGTATCTGACTTACCCTGGGGAGTTGATCAAGAGAGCCAGGTGGTCCTGGCAAAACTTGCCTTGGAAATCACACAGTGTCACTTCTTCATTTTGCTGGTTAAAAGTTGATTTAGAGGGCATTAAAGAAATAGGAAGAAAACTTAGAGAAATTTAGATCTTAGAAGCCAACGTTGGAGAGATCACTGCCCCCTTCAGTTTAGTTTTTATCTTAGAATGGTTTAATTGTAGACATACAACAGCACATGTGGTGGGACCTGATCTTATAGCCACATTTAAATTAAAGTTAATGTTTGTTTTTCTTTCCTGTTCACTCCATCTCATATATACATATCCAGTCAACACCTAAAATTCCATAGTTAGAGCTTAATGTCTAACTATGGAATAGTATTGTGCAATATTTACGCCTTAAAATATTTATAAATTGTGATTATATTTGGGTTACTTTAATGAGTAACTTTCTACCAAGAAGAATATAGTGCTTCTGGTTTTCTGGGGGGTGAGAGCAAGTAGGAGTTAAGACTAATGGCACGCTTCTGTTTTGCTAGGGTGTTCTTTTAAGTTTCTAGGCAGAATAAAGTGCAATGCACTGATTATATCCTAAGTAGAAAGAATAGATAAAATAGGAAAATAAATTTTTTATGGCTTTTAACTAATAAATCACTGGTATTTTTATTTCAGAGCACAAAGTTATCATTGTTGGGCTGGATAATGCAGGAAAAACTACCATTCTTTACCAATTGTAAGTATTTTCTACTTGGAAAAGATTCTTGCTTACTCTTTTCAGCCTGGGTAATATTTCATTTTAGCAATTAAAAAATTATGTGGAACCTAAATTATTCTGTAAGAAAATAGATTGGCTATACACCAACTGTTCTAGAAAACTGGAAACTGACAATGACATTGAATATGTTGTTCATTGTTTTGCTGTCAGAAAGAGAAATATTTATATAGTTGCTTAAAATGAATCTAGAATATTCCAAATAGTTGACTACCTATTTCCAACCTCTGTTTAACACCTTGTTGTGTGCTAGTAGGAAAGGGCTATTTGCCATTTGCGTATAAAACACAAAAGAGGGTCATGCTGATTTATCCCTTGATTAAACAACATTTAAACAATCCAGTTTCCTTGCTAATTGTCATGTATTTGATTTTTTTTTTCCAGTTCTATGAATGAAGTTGTACATACATCCCCTACAATTGGAAGTAATGTAGAAGAGATTGTGATTAATAATACACGTTTTCTAATGTGGGATATTGGTGGCCAAGAATCTCTTCGTTCTTCCTGGAACACTTACTATACAAACACAGAGGTAATATTTCTTAATATCCTAAAACTTCTTTGAACAGAGTACTTGGAAACTACCTTCTACATGTGAATTTTATAGTTCATCTTTTTTCTGTGATGTAAGTAGAGTTTAATAATGTAAGTAGAGTTTAAACAGTGGAATCTCTGACTCCCAGTTCTAGGTCATTGTTCTCTCTATCCACTCTCACTCAAACTTTGTAAGAATTGGTGACTGACCAGTCTGTGTATTGATCCCAAAACTTGGCTTAAATAGCTTTATAGTAAATTCTACCTCTCAATTTGTATTTTCATTTCTTTTTTACTGTTTATTTTTGTCTTAGTGGAGAAATTCCTAGTTAAATGAGAGGGCTCTCTGGTGGTTTGAATCCCAGCCAAAGTTTTACTATGTATTTTCTTTTGTAACGCAATAGCACCTTAAAGAACCTTTTTTTTCTTTTGACTTATAGCAATTGACACAGTATATTTTTTATTTACAGGTAACTTCTCAGGAAAAATATGTCAGTTCTGTGACACTTGAGCACTTTATTGACTAGACCTTGTAAATGAAAGGCTGTCGAATTTGTATTTTGTTGTTGATTTTAATACAGTAAAACTTCAAATAGATGTTAAGATGATTTTTTAGTTACAAAGACACTATTAATGCGTCTAATGACCTGATCTCCTATCACTCCATTAAGCATTTGATCATATTTTCTGGAGATGAAAAGATTAGTACTCTTATGTTTATAATGTTGTGGATAGCAAGATCATGTCCATACCAAGCTCTATTAAAATGCCTTGGACGTAAATGGACACTAACATTAATAGAGCCACATATTATCAACAAGTGATCAAGTGAGAGAAGAAGAATAGTAGTACCCTCTTGTTTGTCTGCTTTATGGTTGATGAAATCTGCAGACTAGAAGAGACCCTGAAAATTTCAGTGGTTTATTTGGAAATAAAAACCTGGTTCTGAAACAATAGTTTCTGTTAATAACAGGCCGTCAGAATTAACAATGTCATCAGAAGTGACTGTATGTACTCCTGTTTCCCTATTGCTTTGCGGTGCTTCTGGTATTGAGGAGAAGTTGTAGTGTGATTCAGTCCTGCACAGCTCCTTTCTAGTTTGTTCTTTGCATCACCAGATAGTGGTTTCTATCAATAGATGTCTCTGGTATTTTAATACGATTCTAAATTTTTGTTATTTATGATCTGTAAATCAAGTAAACACTTTATATTTTACAAATATCAATTATGTAATCATTAATGATTTTTTTTTAATTATTTTAGTTTGTAATTGTAGTTGTGGACAGTACAGACAGAGAAAGGATCTCTGTAACTAGAGAAGAACTCTATAAAATGTTAGCCCATGAGGTAAGTAGATATTTTATGTGTGTGGAGTGGTATTTATATTACATTAGTTCTTTCTACTTTTCTTATAAGGCTATTATTTTACATTAAAAAAAATTTCTGCTTACCCTTCTTGCTTTATATTGTGACACTTCCCAAACTGAAATTGTATCTGGAAGCAACAGAAAGACTATGGTATCCATTGTAGAATTTTATTTATCCTAAATAAATTTATCCTATATATTTTCCTGAGCAAGAAATCTTAAATGTGGCTTGTATTTGCACTTTGAATAGATTAATCATATAGAAGAACTTCTAAAATTTTATATGCAATAGTAATCTTCTGTATGGTTTTAAATTGTGATGACCTTGGTTTATTTAGGTTTTTTTATTTCAGTAAAATTTAATAAAACAAGAATTGGGATATCTTTGTAATGAGTTTTGTATTAATTTTAATTCTGTTTTGATAATTTGGTTTTGAGTCTTGTGTTAAGAATTTTGGTATGTTTTCAACAGTGGCTCAGGGTTTAAAGAGACCTAGTAAATTGGTTATAAAAATTGAAAGTTCTAATTTCCTTGTGGTCACACCCACTAAGGTGTACCTTCCCTTGTTTTGTTCTCTCTTTTATTTTGGTAGCTGCATTAAATTCCCTAGGGTTAAAAAACAACATGTCTTGCTGTTGTGCATACATTTAACATGTTCTGGTTTTAATTTAGGAAACATACAGTAAGCTACAAAAGATTCAGAAGACTAAAAAGATGCAGTGTTCTTCATTTTTGCACCAAAGGAGTGTTTTACTGTTGTTTTATAAAGACTTTGGAAAAAAAAAAAAAAGACATAGATGTATTTGTCTTTTGGCTATATTTTTTACTCTGTTGACAGATCACTTCCTTGTATCAGAATCCCCAATAATAGGGTTCAAAACATTAATTTTACTAGTTCAGGGAGTAAGTTGGGCAGCTTAACATTGTTTGTTATGGTGAGCATACACTCAGGCCCAGAAAGTTTAAGTAACTTACTTAACTCTTTAAGAACCAGTTGCCACGTTAGGCTTTTTCATCATTCAGACACTTTTTCTAGGAAAAAAGCAAAAATAGACACTAGTTGCAAAGTGATAGGTACTTACTAAGGTTACCAGAAAAGAAAATAGTTATACATGAACTTGAGAACTGGAGTAAATCATTTAATAGATTCACAAAGAGCCAAATAGACTTCTGGAGAAGGACAATGGATCAAAGAAAGAGAATATATAAATAAAAAGCAAATTTTGTTATGGGGCTAGTCAGATGTTTCATACGTACCGTAATAACCAACAAAATCATATTCATGATGATGCTTTACATGTTTACTAAATACCAACCTATAAAACGTTTTAAAATATTTATCAAAGATTCATCTTAAGTGATTTGGAAATTTTGAGTTTTGAAATGATTTTGTTTCTAGAATTGATCTTCACAAATGAAACAAATACCAGATGTTTGTTCTGTGAATGTACAATCATTCAAATGCAATCCTGACTTACAGAAAGATTTCAGCACACACCAGCAGAGCATACTGAAACCTGAAGAATAGAAATTAAATCCCATAGAATGTCCATCTACTAAAGAATTCAACCACATACCAACTATTGAGAGTTGTTCGTTATTCAGTTTAGGGTAATAGAAAAATTGATACTTAATAATGAATATATCTATACAAGTTATTTTCTGCCCTTCAAATTTTTGCTTCTTATATAGATAGTTGAACTGAACTATAGGTGAAAAAGAGTGAGCATGCAATCTTATTAAAGTTAAAATTTAATTTTCTAGAGTATCTATTTTTGATAATTCAGGTATTTGTCTTTAATTGTGGTAATCTGGCTGTCATCCTGTAGAGGGCACTGTCATTGAAAGTCATCTGGTGTTAAAAACATGGGGCAATGTCATTTTGTGTCTGTTGAAGATATTTTTTCTTCAAATACCATACACACTTTTTTGAAACCAAAATAATGTATTAAAATCCTTTAAAAGAAATATGGAATTTGACATAGGTGAGAAAACTTGCAAGTTTGGCTTCAAAATCGTAGTTTTCTCAGCATCTCTATATGTGTGTAGAATTTCATGAAAGTTTAATGCTCCTTGATTTTTTGCCCAAGATCTAAGAATGGACTTTAGATCTCAGAATCAGTTAACACTTAAAATTGTACATAAACTTATTTTTCCTGTAGACATGTGCATTTTTATGAGCAGTCCATAACTTTTAATACATTATCAAGGACATTACTGTCTTTATAAAAAGTTGGGAAAGAGGATGTGGATTTGATTTGTGAGTAAAACAGTGATTCTGGGGAACACAGAGGGTAAAGACAGTCATTTTTAGGGCAGTCACCAAAAAAATTGGTGGAGGACTACATGTAGTAATTCATTCATCCATACTACATCTCTGGGATCTAGTGGTAGTCTCATCATTTAACAGATAGGAACCTAGAGATATAGTGGGAAAATGTCAATGCAAACCTGGCTCTCCTGTTGAGTGGATTTATGAACTTTTATGAGTTACTTACACCTGAGTCTTCGTTTCCTCATTTGTAAAATGGAAAAAGTAAACCTACTTTGTAAGAATTGTCTGAGAATGAAAGACATTTGATTTAGAAAATGATGGATATGTTGTCTTCCTCAGATCAGTTCCTCAAAAATTGTAGTTATGAGGTACAGATTTAGCATGGTTAATGAATTTACCTCAAAGTCAAAGCCTAGAAGGGGTGGAACTTATTTAATCTAATTGGGAAATTTGATGTTTAATACAAATCCAAGGTAACACTATTAAATATTCAAATCTTTGAAATCTTACATAGACAAAGATAGGAGAGCTAGATCTCAGAAGATGAATAAAGCTGATTTGGATATCACTTCTTTTTTTTTTTTTAAAGATTTATTTATTCGTACAGAACTGGGGTACAGGTCAGAGATGCAGAGGGTGAGAGGATTCACCAGAGACAGAGTGGGATACAGAACAGGCAGATCGACGAAGTACACTGCTGAGGGGAGCAGCGGGCGGGTCAGGAGTGGTCTGCCACGCTATGTGGATCTCCTCTGGGGCAGGCGGGGATCGAACTCATGCTGAAGTGGTTTAAGCTTCTTTGTGCTGTACTTTAATCCGCTGCACCACCAGGGAGGGCCCTGGATATCACTTCTTACCTGAGAATTAAAGTCAAAGGTAAGGCCTCCCTTGTGGCACAAGTCTCAGCACCATTAAGGTTTTTGGCAACATTGCAGCCTGTTCAGTCTCTGGCCAGGGAGCTGACCCACATGGTACAGTAGACCTCTCCTGTCTTGCCCATTGCTCCCCTCAGCAGTGTATTTCAGTCCTCCTGTTCTATTAGCCACTCTGTGTCTGGTGAATCCTCTTCCTCCTCCCCGTACCTCTAACCTGATGTACCCCAGTTCTTATATGCATAAACAAATAAATCTTTGAACTCTAAGGCTCACACTGTACATAATAATACATTTATTTCCTATGTATCTAGAAAATAATAGCTGTAGGTATAGGTATCTATACCTAAACTATAGGTAGGAATAGAATTTTGAAAGTGCCATGTCAAAGGGTAGTTTTTAGTAGCCATAGAAACCTAGTTTCAGTTCAAGGAGTAGGTAAGTATATATTATGTTTAAAGACATGTCTATTAAAATAGAATTTTTAAGGCCATAATATATAGAGATATATGTCATACAAGTAGTGAATTCTTTTTTTAAATGCAGTTTTCAATTTATCTTCTGTCAGCATAAGAGCTGTGAGGTTCTGTGTGTCAGGTATTTGATAAATTATAGGTAACAAAGATCATCAAAATAATAGAGTTGAAAAATCAGGAAAAAAAAAATGGCACTGACTCTTACCAGATCTGTTTGCTTTTTTAGGACCTACGGAAAGCTGGATTGCTGATTTTTGCCAATAAACAAGATGTTAAAGAATGCATGACTGTAGCAGAAATTTCCCAGTTTTTAAAACTAACATCTATTAAAGATCACCAGTGGCATATACAGGCATGCTGTGCTCTTACTGGCGAGGGGTAAGATGTTTTTCTGATGTGTATTTGTATATACATGCATTTTGCTTAGAAACATGTTCTTAAAATTACCTTTGAGAAAATGTTTATAAGGGAGAAATGTAGGACTTCATGTTTACAGTGAGGACACTTTTAAGTTGTTTATGTAAAGAGTAACATGCAGCGTCCACATTGTATATATAAAATACTGACCTAGTATACAGGCAGATAGATGACAGAGTTTCTATAGGGATTCAGAGGATTGGGAGTGTGGTGAAGAACTAGAGTCAGGAAATAGCTCTTTCAATGGTGATGCAACCATCTAAGAAAGGAACTTGAATTTTCTAAGCATGGCTTGTGTCTTGAGTACTCTGGGCAGTATCATTTATTCTTCATAGCAATCTTACAGGCCAGTTGTTTTAAATTGATATTTTATTATAAAGAGCTGATGTGGAAGAGGATTCATGTGAGGTTAGTTTGGAAATAACTCACCTTTGTCACCAATGTTGTCAAGAGGGAGTTGTAATGAAAAAATAAAAAGATTTGGAGAATGTAGTGTGATGGTCCTGGGTCTGGAAAGAAGGGTAGGTGTCCCCCATAGAATTTTGCTGTAGTCTAGTGATAGAGATGTGATAGAGATGAAAGATTTCAATATGGAAGTGGTGGTCAGCATTGTCAAATGTAAGATCAAAAACCAGAGGAATGGAGAAGATGCTATTGAACTTAATCATAAATGAATAGATTCAATCAGTTTAGAAGCAAATCATATGTAATGGGAAAGTAGGTTGAATGAAAATGCAGTTTAAAGAGGAAGAGGATGTTAGGAAACAAAAGTACAGAGCAAGAGTATCTAATGAGAGATACAATAGAGTCGAAAAGCCAAAAGGTGAGGCAAACTAAAGTGGTTTTTATTATTTTTCCAAAATATGGGGGAGGTACCTTTATTTATACAATGAAGAGAGAATTAAATTGAAATTAGAGGATTCTAAATAGAAATCTTTATTTTGGTGAATTATTTCACCTGTTAGAAAATGACAGAAGCTTAAAACATAGATAAAGTAATCTGAAGTGAGAGAAATTATCTTCCATTCAACACCAAGATGAAGGACTAATTTATCTAATGAGTTATTGGAGCCAGATCTTATTCAGTGAGGTAGGATACTGATCTGATCATGGATATTTTGAAGAGCTTAATTAGCCTCAAAGAAAGCAGATTGTTCATTTAAAAAAAAAAAGAGGAAAGAACACCAATTGTCTTATATTCTCTAAGCAAAAATATCCATTCTGTGTTTCTTTGCCACATAGTTTAACACATGTTCAGATAATATGTCTTAGTAGATATCAATATGTGTCTTTATATTATTTTTGTCAGAGGCCTCTAAATAAAAGTATTGATAATACTAAATTTGACAATGAAGACAAATCGGCTACAGCTGATACAAGATTTAACTTGCAGACTTGGAATCATTGTATAGGAAATAGGACAGAACTGAACTATGGCGGTTTTATTTTAAAAATGGAAATCAACAGATGATGTTAATCTTTTCAATTTTTGGTTCATTTGCAGCAGTTGAAAAGGAGAAATGTTTGATTTTAGTTGAAATATTTACCTTCTGTTGTTTGGTACCTGGGTCTGAATTCTGACTTTTCGAATTGGTTAGTATTTTGATGCCCACCTCAGCTATTTGGTAGCTCTCAAAACTCAGGTTCCTTCAGTAATATGGAAAGGATACTAGTTTTGGTGTTGTCAAGATTTAATATAGCAGATACTGAGTTCTTAACAATGTTTCTAGTTTGCTATTAGATATCTGCTATTTAACAATTTGGAATTAAATGATATTAACAATATATTGGAATTAAATCTTATTTTGTACTATTCACTATCAGCTTTAAATTGAGATATATGCTTACACCAAAATCTGAATTCCTATTTTTAAAAAGTTAATACTTAGCATAATTTCTTGTGTCTATAAAAAGTCATAGACAGTGATTCATAACAACCCTTCATTTTCCTATTTACTAAATATTTGGTTTCTTTTATTCCAATGAACATCTCTTTCTTTTAGATTTTACAATTACTAAGTGTTTAACAATAACTGATGTTAATGATAAGAGATTTTATTTCTTTCAAATTTGTTTTATAATAGTGGCTGTAAAGTATATATTATGTATATTTTGTTTTAACAACGCTACTATATAGTTTATATTACACCATTTTTCATTTTTATCTTGAGCATTTTATCACAATAAAATAGTCCTAGAAATGGAATTTTTAATATTTCACACAAATGTTCCATAATTTGTTAAATTTTCCTTGTAGACATAGAATATAACATGACTATACTATGTGAGAATATGGCTTCACATTAGCATCAATATTGAATATTATTGATTTTAAAATATTTATTGTTCATGCAAATGAAGCATAGCTCCTTTTAGTTTGTTCATGGCTTTTTAGTTGAGAATTTAATCAAATGATTTCATTTTCTTTAGATTATGTCAAGGACTTGAATGGATGATGTCACGACTTAAGATTAGATGATCTCTGCTGACCTCTTCTGTCATAGACTTTGTTAAAACAAAGTGCTGGACTTTACCTGAAAGCTGCAAAAATTAATGGTTTAGATATATTTATAATAAACTGATTTAAACTTTTTCTATAAGAAGAAAAATTAGGACCACATATTTGAAAACAAAGATGAAGTCTCATCTTCCAATCTGCTTTCTCATAAGTTCCTTCCAAAGCAAGGTCTTAAAGCTGTGATTGACATTTTTCTCATAATGAATCCTCTCAGGACATTGTATAGCCTGTGGTAAGTATAAAGGGAGAGGAAGACATTTTTAACTTTAAGAGCTTTATTATCAGTATAACCCTCCCTAGTTGAATGTTGTTCTCTTCTTGTTCTATTAAGTCAAAATACAAATCAGCACAGATACTGAGTTTCCAATATTATAAAATGTAATGTTACTTACGAAAAGTATTTTGCATAAAGTTGTGTATGTATTGTGTATATACCTCAAGTTTGTTAATGGCTTTGATTTATGTTCTAAAGAAAGGTGAATAACACAAAAAATTAATAATATCCTTAGTTATAACCATAACAAGATGGATACTGGCATTGGTGTTAAGTGCCATTTTGTACTTTGCCCCTGTGTTCTCTGTATTGTACTAATCAAGCCCGAAAATCATTGAGCTGCTCTTTAAAAAGAAAAAGGAAAAACTTGACATTGTGTACTTAAATTTTTTGTTCATTAAATCACATACATGGAAACATTATCCAACTAAGTGACTATCTATAAAATACTTGACTTAGTATTACTAATGAGCAGAATTGCACATTGAGCAGTTACCAGATTGTTTCCTATATATTGGACCTTGTGCCACCTGAATTACTGAATAAATTATTAATCCATTAGTTGGTCAATCATTAATTGTGATTAAAATTAAGTGATTTTTTTTTCAGCTTTCAGAGTTTTTTCATGAGACATGTCTATCTAGAGAAGTAGGTAATCTTATTGATATGAAATAATTTACCTAGCCTAATTTTTAGGCATTGTATGTAAAGTATTTAAAGTGAATTTGAAAAAAAAAAAACAACTTATTTTTAAGCAACAAATACCATCTTAATTTGAAAGTATCATATCATAGAAATTAGAATAATTTGAGATTTTGTTTCTGTTAGTTTTCATTTATTTTCTTATACCAAATGATACATTGTTTGAGAATATACTGTAGGAATTTGCTTTAAAAATTGTTCAACCTTATGTATTTTTTTACAGAAGAGTAAATTCGCCCAAAAGATCCTTGTTTTTCTTATTAGCTCAGGGTATGTTTTTTTAATATTCTGGAAGTTAAAGGTATTTCGGTTTCTGTTACAAACAAATTTATCCTGACTATATTAAAACATACTCTTTAGTACTCTGTATATCTTTTATCCCCTGATAATCTGAAAGCTAATCCTGACTGTTGTGTAGTAAAATATTCAGGGAAAAAATACTTTTAAATGGCCTTTTAGATTTCATGAAGAATTTGATGGAGAACAATTGTACATATAATAAAGCCCGAGAAACTTTAAAAGTTCCTGACTATAAAATATAACCTATTCAGTATCCAAATCCAAATCAGACATGGGAGATCAGTGTTTAACATTGGATGTAGTTCCTTCCTATAAAATATAAAATACTCAGTATTTAAATTGAAGTCAGGCAAAAATGATCAGTATTTGACATTGGGAATTTTATGTTTATATTATGTTCAGAATACAAGTATACTATTTTAGTATTTGTCAACATGCTTTTACAAAAGTAAATCCTACGTTACTGAGCTTTAATTCTCATAATTTTTCAAATCACTATGAAGAATTAATATATTAACTCCTTTAAAAACTCAAATTAGTTTTGTAGATTGCATTTCATTAGGGACAAATAATCTGTAAAGTAAAAATGCATACCTTTTATTCTTTTTATCTTTAATTTGATGGTTTTATTCTTTGTATCACCACTACATAAGTTCAACAGTATACCAGCACATCCCTTTGCTATTAAGGAGATGGGTAAAATTTTTTCTCAATTGGATCATTAAAGCATGAACTACATTTTTATATTTGGTTTAATGTAGATTACTGACATGGCCTTATAAGAATGCATGAAATACTATATCATATTTAAAAAAACACAGCTTTTGGTTATATTCTACCTTTCTAATGTAAGCATGAAAAATAAGGTGGTACTTACTTACTTGCTCATAGAACCAATTCATAATGGAGAAAAATAAATTTGTGTATGAGAATATGTCAAATTATTCAAACAGTATTACTTCAAATAAGATGAGAACCTCCTCAATAGTTGTCTGGTAATTTATATGTAGCTTAAAGTTGAATTAAGGAAAGGGCAATGTTTTTGTTTTTTAGTATGCTACTTTGAGTATAAATAGACATCTTATTTAGGGTCATTGTGCTCAGCTTTGAAAAGAACAAAGCTTCATACCTCTGTATATGTGAGTGGATTTAAATATCCTCTGTTTGATACTAATTTTGAAAGTTGTATATTCTTTTGATATCTTGGTAAAAGTTACCATACATTATAAGAATTTAAGTACATTTTGTTACAATATCATTTTAAACTGTCTTACAAATTATATTGAATATTCTTATTTGAAATTTTTAGTTCTGTTTTCTTTGGCTCTCATTGTGGTAAAGAATACAGTGAAGGCAGGTGGTTTGGGAGCACAGGAAAATAGTGAAGAATAGGACTTTTTGCCTTAAGAATAAAAAGTGCTTAGCACTGCTGGCTGACATTATTAATGCAAGTAGTTGAAGCAATTTTGGAAGTGTGGCATGATGAGAGTTTCTGTTTTCCAGCCTGGAAGAAGTGCCTAATAGGTGTTATGGTGAGATCAGAGAAGTGCAGGGGCTTGAGGAAAGACAGGCTATCCCAGAGATATTATTTTCTTTTTTGTCTATGAGTATAGTATTAAGATGCCTAGAAATGGGAATATATTGTCCCCTCTCTTGTAGGTACTTCACATTTCTTGCTGTGACTACAGTAACCATATATAGTACAGACAACCTACAAATCTGTTTATATTAGTATAAATAGAAAAATTGTAGACAACTTTCCAATTTTCTCTGCAGGCATTGAAGAACTTACCTTTAACATGTTCCAATTGATACATAAGGGATAGCAGCACATCCCAGATTACCTGTGGGCTTTTGGGTCATTTTCACAATTGCCCTGTTACATATTGTCATCAGTCACTTTCAGGCTGAATAGAGACATGACTTAATTTTGACTCATCCCAATTTCTAAAACAATCTGGAAAATACTGTTTCAGGATTGGCTTTCCCATAGCTCAGCCATCTCCTGTTCTGTCATACCTTCCTTCGCCATCATTGGCAATGTTATCTTTCCCTCCTGGGGACTTGGAGACTTTGCCTATATCCTTTGTTCCCCATTAGTTTCTAAATATGGTCTCTAGTTTTTCGTTATCTTCCCTTGACTAGTTTGATTCTTTTGAGAAAGTTGTTGAGTCTATCAAAAGACTGGCTGACTGTGTATATAGCATAAAAGCATAAAATACCAGTTTTAGAATCCTCTAAACTATACTGCATTTAACATTTTAGTGCTTCTTAACTTTGGCTTCATGTACTAAAATGTCGAGTCAAGATTCAGAAAGATAAGAGAAATGCTTAGACTCTGACAGCTGCTTGAAGCATGGAAGAAATGAAGTTGTGTATGTACCACCAAAAATGGGTTGTGTTTGGAGACTACCACAATAGAAATTGGCAAAAGATGTCAGACCAAATTTATATGTAGTGTTAAACGTGTTATATCTTTATAATATTAATACCATAGTCCACTTTCTTTCTTCGTGTTTACTTAAAGAATGAAAGTAAATTGTAGATGTCTGCAGGAGTTAGTAATAAAAAAGAATTAATAATGAGAAGTTTAATGAAATATTTAAAAAAAAAAAGCCATGTTGACTTGGGCTTTAACAGACATCAAAATAATCTTGTTGACTGGCTCAATGGAAATGTAAAAAACTGAAATTCTACTTTTTCAAAAATAAGTTTTCTATATCATTCTCCTCAGAAATATGTGTGGAAATTTTAAGACCATAGTGGCAAATAAAGTAAAGGAAAGAAAGCCAGAAATAAAAATCTGGATCCTAAAAAAGTGACTGCTTCTGTTACAGCTGCAAATTGTGTATTTAATTATGTAGACAATGCAACAGGATATAGTTATGTTAATTATGCAATAGTTTTTATTGATTGTTTAGCCTCGGTGTATTGTTCTAAAAATTGAAGTTTAAGTTCTTACAATCTGGCCTGCTAGTCCATTTTTTGGTAGAAAATTCTGATAATCTATACTCAAGAAGTGCCTGAAATTGTTTTTTATTGATTCTTAAGTTCGCCTAATAAATTGTTTGTCTTCTGTGTTATATATGTGCTTGGCTTACTGATGACACAGCTCTGAATCACAATTTGTGCATTATTTGAGTAAAAAGCCTTGCAATTGAAATACCATACCCCATACCCTCATATGCTGGGTAAAAGGAAGTATGAATGAAATGTTTTCTTTTTTTCTAATACAAGTATCCCTTGACATCAGTTAGTGCAGACACTAGAAAACTAAACTATATTTTAACATGCAAATTTTTAGTGTGTTTCAAAACCTTAGTAAGTTTGTTATATAAGAGTAGTCTCTTAGTTCTCATGCCTTCCAGTTAATAACTTTGAATTATATCATTTAGATCTTGAGCCATTTTGTGTGTGCACATGCCAAAATTCTTCATCTTTGTTTAAATTCTATTTATAAGCCAAAATAGAACTCTTCTATTTCTTATATAATCGTTTTATTTTATATTCCTTTTAATTTTAGCGATAGGGTATGATTGTAATCTGGGACAAAATCTTGCGATATTTTTAGTGATTTATAATTAATTATGATCATTTTTTATATCATCTTGCCTGGAAAGTAAACCATATATATGGTTTTTAAGTTAATGTAGTTTATGGCCCTCCCTAGTGGTGCAGCGGGTTGAAGAGCAGCACTAAATTAATGTAGTTTATATTATTCTCTTTCCCCATACTTATTCATTAGTGATTTATAGAATTCTTTAAATTAGTTTTGCTTGAAACTAGTCCTTGGACTAGTTAGTATTGGACTCACATTTACTTAGATATCCTTCTATGGTTTCTTGGAAACACTTAAAAAGGTATTTTCTGGGATGATGTCTAAGGTACTGTTTTGAGGAGAAAGTGATAAATATGTCCAACGAGTGCTTTTTTGATTGCTACAGATGATAAAAATGTATAGTTCCATTTTTTATTTAAAATACATTTTACTAATTGTGTTGATTTTAAATATAATTTATTTGTGTAGATAATAATCTTGTTTACCGTATTTTTCTAGAAGAGCCTACATGAAAATGTGTTTCAACTAGTCATTTTGTCTAACTCCCCCTTACAAATTGAATTCTGTATACTGACATAACTTAAACTGCATTTAGTACAGCAGACAAATTAGAAAACTTTTTGGAAATTTTTAGGTCTGTCATATTGGAATTCTAATGTGATAAAAGGTTGTTATTCAAGCTTTGTATGCAAGAGGCAGAAAGATCTGTGTCTTTATCATTTTATGAACTTGTATTTCTCTGTATCCTAGGAAGGTTTTACCCTGTGAGGATCTGACAACACTTGAGTTCTCTCATAATTTCAATAGTGATGTGTTAGATACCTAGAAAAGTAACGCTTCAAGGCCTTCTTGAATCCATGGATGGCTGGGAGGGAAGGAGTACTTGATTGAAGCAGATACCTCTCCATTGGTAAAGCAGTGCAGTCAGATAGTTTCAGAAATGTTACTCCATTACACTTGTTAACAGTGTTCTTTGTAACTGACTGAAATACCAAGCTCCAGAATTGTAAGGCATTGGGTCTGGTGACCAAGTAGTAGGACCTGACTCATAATGAAATAAAGGAATAATATCAAGGTGTGTTTTTGAGAAAATGACAAGATTTTACTAGTGAATTTTTATGTTTAATATGTAAATGAACATCTTTTTTCACTTGCATGTTAACCTGGGATAAAGTATTGTCACTGCTTTATGCTTTGAGTAAAAAGGGGCAGAAAAGACTGGAGCTAAATTGTTATTATGTACTATTACATACACCTTTTCTTTTAGAAAAGGTTAATTATAATTACTGTTCACACGTCTTTGTTGTCAGTGTTTTTATTCTAGTTTACTGTCTGAATGTGTACAGACTTGGTGATGTTAGCTCTGTTATCTGGTCAGGGCTGGGATTTGCCAAGAAAATTGAAAAGGTAGAACAGCTGCATTATGTATTACAATGATTATCTTGATGTTCTAGAGGAGCTATTTTATAGAATTTAGTCAATTAAAGGAGAACTTTCTATCTCTACTTTCTGGACATTTGGTTGGACATGAACCTGATGGCCAATCTGATTAATTTGTCTTAAAAGGAATATTAAGGCAAATATTCATGAGAATGGTGGATAACAAATAAGAAAAATGAAGTAAACAAGTTTGGGAGAATTCACCTCCATGCATATGCTTATCTGAATAGAATGAAAAGTCCAGGACACCAAAAACCATGAATGTTGTGTTTACAGTTTACATCTCTTACACAGGGAGAGATTACAGTGCCCAGTATGTAAATATGTTCATTTTGTGTTGACTAATGAATGAGTGCACTATTAATAATATTTTTGTGTCTTCACCCTACCGTCATGGATAGGGGCATTTTCTCACTGATGTGATTGTAGCTTACTGTCTCATTTCAATTCTTTCTTAACTCTGATTCATTTTCAAAAGGGATTTCACTGTGAATGTTTTTCTCATTAGTTCTTATAGTAGAATCAGACTTCCCCAAAAACAGCCTAAGCCTATAACAAGGTAAAAATAAACATGTAGAAATTTTACTTACTTGAAATCTATAGATTTGCGTCTAGGATTGCCAGGAATATCCTAATAAGCATCTGCAGGCATTGACATAGAAGATGATGCAGCAGCTCTTTTGGGGAAGAATAAAACCTGTGTCATCATGATGTCCTTTTGTTTTACTGTTTACAAGTGGAATATCTCCCTTTGACTATAAATCATTTTGGCTTCATGAAAGTAATGAGATTTTCTAGCATATAGTGGCCATTAACAGTCCTTTTGAATGTGTTCCTCTTGATTGCTAACAATGTTTTGATAACTTCACGAATTAGCTACCTATGTGACTCTTTACATCACTACATGCTTTACGATCTAGCAAATCATTCTGTGTTAAAATGGATGAACTTTTTTTTTTTTAAAGATTTATTTATTTATACATACAGAACTAGGGTACAAGCCAGAGGTGCAGGGATGGTGAGAGGATTCACTAGAGACAGTGGGGAACAGAGCAGGCAGATTGACAAAGTACACTGCTGAGGGGAGCAGTGGGCAAGCCTTATGGTTCACCTCCCTGGCAGGGCATCAAACTCATGTTGAAGCATCTGAGGCTAGCTTCATGGTGCTGCGCTTTAACTCGTTGCACCACCAGGGAGGGCCCATGGATGAATACTTTTAAAACATGCCAATGTTTCTACTATTTAGGTAGGCCCTATTTAGATCTCCAAATAATATTCTGTACTTCACTTAGATTCTTATATGAAAGGACATTCATGATGAACATCCAAGTCACATATTGACTACAGTTTAAAGGTAAAAATAAGTGTTTAAGGCCCTCCATGGTGGTGCAACAGATTGAAGCACAGGTAGCACTATGAAGTTACGCAGCCATTGAAACGAGTTCGATCCCCAGCCATGGAGGTGACCCACATGGTATGGCAGACCTCTCCTGACCCACCCAGTGCTCCTCTCAGCAGTGTATTTCAGTATATCTGCCTGTTCTGCTCCACACTCTAGTGAATCCTCTCACAACCCGCACCTCTGACCTGTATACCAGTTCCGTATGCATAAATAAATCTTTAAAAAAAAAGTGTTTAAAAGTCCTGTGTTAATTAACTTTAAAAATACATCCCCGGCATCCATTAATGGCCATTTTATTATACACACACATATGTTGAACATATGTTTTGATAAAATATGCTGCCTTTGAAGAAGTTTTATAAGATTTGTATAATATGACTCATGACACTGACATGTTAAGATGGAAGAAAAGAATACAAATTTTTACATCTAGTATAATGTGATCTAAAAGCTTTATCTAAAAAAAAAGATGCAACATTATTAAAAGTTGTGAAGCAATTGTTGCATCAGCTGTACCGCAGTGATGTTGAGCCAGTTGTGGAGCAGGCTGTCAGATGTAGGATGCAGCTTAAGAGTAAGATCCTGGCCTTTTTATTGGCAGAGAAGTGTGGATCAAACTGAACACTGGATTTTCGGCTTTAAGGAGGGTGAGTCTATCCAAGATACACACCTAAATCCCACCCCCATGGCTCCAATCTAATTATTAACAAGTCCCTGGGGTGCAAAGCACATGAGTCTCTGGTCAGCTGGCTACTGGTGGTCATATTGCCCTAGGGTGATCAAGCATCCTGCTCTTGTCTACCTTGAAAGGAGTCTTGTATACTACACCCACAGGCAATAATAGCATTATGGTTGATTTTTTTTCCCTGAGTTTTTATGTACTAAACATCCTATTTGAGCACGTTATACTGATAATGAGAAGAAAAGTTTGGATTTTTAAAAATTTCAATGCATATGGAAAGGAATACATAAACAATTCTAATTTGTAGCAAATGAGATTCAGCTCTTGTATTTCTAACACTATGTGGGGACATTAGAAAGATCAAGAAGATTAGTCACAATTCACTGATGCAATACCATTTGCAATCTCCAGTGCAAAGCTGAATGATTCTGTTGTAAGTCTCAGGAATTGTTGTGATATAAAGAGATAACTACTCTTAGTTTTATTTATATTTGATTGCTTTTTTCTTTTAAAGATTTATTTCTGCATACAAGAACTGTGGTACAGGCCAGAGGTAAGGGAGGGGTGAGGATTCACCAGAGACAGAGTGTGTAGGAAAACAGGTGGATCTACGGAAATACCCTGCTGAGGGGAGCAGCAGGTGAGACAGAAAAGGTGTGCTGCTCCTCGTGGGTCAGCTCCCTGACCAAGGATCAAAGTAGTGCCCCAGTGGCTGTGGATAGCCTCATAGTGCTGTGCTTAACGCCTTGTGCCAGCAGCAAGAAGGTCCTTGACTGCTTTTGAATTTATTTTTAAGTATAAATAAACTCATTCTGGTAGCATTTTTTTAAAAAAAGATTTATGCATACAAAATGGGGGTACAGGCCATAGGTGCAGGGGTGGTGAGAAGCTTCAGAGACAGAGTGGGAGCAGAACAGGCAGATTGACGAAGTACACTGCTGAGGGGAGCAGTGAGCGGGTCAGGAGAGTTCTGCCGTACCATGTGGTCAACCCTGGGGCTGGGGATCAAACTCCCACCAAAGCAGCTGCCATGAGCTTGCAGTGCTGCGTCCTAACACATTGCGCCACCAGGGCAGGCCTCATTCTGGTAGCATTTTAAAAAGATGCAAGCAAAATGCAGAGAGGAAAAGATTTGCAATGGGAGAATTAAGGTTTCATATACCAAATTTCATTAAAATTTTACATTTATTTTTAAATGTATAGTCACAATCAACTTTGAACATGGAAAAACAATTGACAAAAATGGAAAAAAATTACTAAAGATAAAATATTAAATGATTAAAATAAGTAAACATTTCAATAAAACAAACAGCTTTTTAAAAAGATTTATTTACGCATACAGAACTGGGTTACAGGCCAGAGGTGCAGGGGCAGTGAGAGTATTCAGAGACAGTAGGGAGTAGAACAAGCAGATCAACAAAGTACATTGCTGAGGGGAGCAGCTGGTGAGACAGGAGAGGTCTGCTGTGCCAAAACAAACAGCTTTAGTGTGAGTCTTTAAAAAATTTTTTTTTCAGATTATAAAATCGTCTGCTTGTCTTCGATAATGGGAACCAAATTAAAGTTGAACTGCTGCTAATAGTTGTCAGGTGAGAACATAAATAAGATGGTAATATATGTGACCTTTTTCATGGTGAATATGGCTCTCAAATATATTACCCAATTACATAACAAGTTATTTAATTTAGACCAAATCATTTGATACCGTTTAGAATTAATATTACAGCCCATCCAAGGAGAAGACAAGTTGGTATGTGAATAAAGGTCAAAGAAGAATTACAAGTCGTTAATTGGCTCTCTCTGGGAATGGGATTGTGGGAACACAAAGTCAATTTATCTACAGGTACAAACATGATTTCTATTAAGTGCACAAGTGGGGGCCTCTCTAGTGGCACAGGGGGGTTAAAGTTAGGACTATCACGCTATCATTAGCCACAGCAGCATGAGTTACATCCCCAGGCCGGGGGGTTAACCCACATGCGGTAACTGACCTTTTGTCTGCTCCCCTCAGCAGTGTATTTTAGTAGATCTACCTGTTCTGCTTCCCCACTGTCTCGTGAATCCTCTCACTCCCCTCCCCCACCCCTGCACCTCTGACCTACACCTCAGTTCTTTTTATGCATAAATAAAAACCAAACTTTAAAAGAAAAGAAAAAAGAGCACAAGGAAATACAGTGATGGATCCTGTGGTGGTGGGAGAATCATGGGTACTACATGAACTGTGTTGAAATTAACAGTGATGTAAGATTTCTATCCTTTTATTAAATAATTGCTAAATAATAAAGTGTGTCAATTCTTAGTATTAAGTTGGTATTAGTGAAGTTTGGTATTAAGTTGAAATAGAATTATATGAAGTATAAAAACTTCTTTTAAAAGATTCATTTATTTATGCATACAGGGCGGGGATCGAACTCCTGCTGAAGTGGCTTTAGCTTCTTAGTGCTGTGCTTTTTAACTCACTGCACCACCAGGGAGGTCCTGAAGTATAAAAACTTAATGAATAATGATTAAAGTTTCTTCCTCTGACTCAATATTCATACTATACTAAACATGTTGTTTGAATATTAGAAAGCAAGCTAACACTGTATATTAGCAATAAAGATTAATGTTAAAATGACTTTAAAGGTAGGGGCTAAGGTAATTCATGTTAAACTTTGTTTTGATTTTAAGTTGACTACTGATACAGTGCAAATGGTGACTTTCTGAATGCCTTAACTAAACAAGCATCTATTCAGTTCCTGCTATGTGAAGAGGAGCCAAATGTAATGATTGTGATCTTATTCAAGGACAGGATGCTGATGATATCATTTCCATAGACAGTAAGATGCTGCAGCTGGCTCTGTCAATCTAGGAAGAAAACTCACTTTAAAAAAAAAAAAAAAAACCTTGAAGTTATTTGCAATTCAGGGACAGTATTTTAAAAGTAATGAGCTGGTAGTCTATTCAGTGAAGTCAAAGGAAATCTTGTGCATTTCTTCCTTTATAATGTTCTTGTTTCTTCAAAGTGTAAGCATGCCAGCTTGCATCCCACATTAAGAATGCTGAAAAGGGTGACTGATAAGAATGTTGCTTTTTTAAAAAAGCTCTTTGGAGTGAGACCTTGAAAAGATTAAGATTATATAGGTGGCTGAAATTTAAACTGACAGTGCTAATTTCATTTAAGACATTTTAGAAAGGCATTTCAGAAATATGTATTAGTTTACTCACGGTGTAAGCCTGTCAAGTATGTAAGTGCACCACTCCCAACTACATGAAAACAAAGTCAGAGTTCTCACCATCCTTGACTTCAAAGGAAACACAAAAGTGTAGTGTTCAGTGGACTGATAACCTAGACAAATATCTATTAAGAGTGTATGTATATCTAGTTTTCTTAGGAATATTTTAGCCACAAATGATTTTTTCATTATTCCTTCACTCTCCTAGTGTTCAAAAATAAAGCCTTGACTTGCTTTATAAACAGCAAAATAAAATGACAGATACTTGAGTCCCAACCCCATCTTAGAAACTGTGCATGGAATCTAGATGGTAAAGTGAAGCCACATATGATCTCAGGTTGCTTACTCTGGAAGGGAAGACTTACGGACAAATACATTGTGCAGTGGTAGAAACATGACAGATGTATTTCTGCTGTAGTCATAAAATTTCTGACCTGTACATGTTTAGAAAAACCTGTAAGAAATATATCTGTGCCAGAGCATCTCTCCCTGTTATTAGGTATCAGTCTTAGTTCTACTGGGGATCCTCTCCCCATATTTGTCTACTCTTTCATCCTCATATTAGGGCATTCCTCAAAATACACTACTACTCTTTGCTTCTCCAAGTCATTTAGGGTTTCCAGCTCTTCGGAAGGACTTTCAACTCCTTATATATGTTATCCACAGATTGATGTTGCATATGTAATTGTTCAGATGATGTCTAAAAGTTGATGTATGTGTCAGAAAGGCTTTATCTTTTCCTGCCATCCACCTTGTGTCCCCTTATTTTTCCAAATTTCTGTACCATTGGTCCAGTCCTGGAAGGAAACAGCTTCCTTAAATAGTATATCTTTCCCCTCTCTCATTTCCTTCTTTCTACCTTTGTCATCAGTAGCTATATGAATTTTCCTTCTTTTAAGCTTCAAACAAATTTTGGAAGATTTGAACTCATGAAACTTCTTCCTGGAGTCTTATTTTTTCCAAAATCACTACTCAAGTTATTTAATTTAACCAGAATTCTATTACTATAAAGCTACTAGTATACTAACTATGTGTTCAAAAATTTAATAGAACAATGATAGCATATTTTCAATGAATGTTTGCCAGTAATTATAGATTTAATAATGTTCTACGTGCACATTTCTTGAACTCTCTGTCCATTCAACAATATTGACATTCAAATTATTGATAACCCTGAGGTATTGAGAATTAGATAGAGAGCAGCTCTGAGTTGAACTTTAACAAGTATAGTAAGCCTTCAGTGTAGTTGGTAGGTTTTTGGAAACTTAAAGCAAAAATTGACTATAATGAAACTAGATCCTGAAAAATATTTTTATAGTCAACACTGGCTGGGATTCTTTTTTATCAATATAATGGGAGCTTTCTGATCTCAAAGTTGGAAAGTGAGTGAAAGAATGAAAGCCACCACAAGGACCTGACCTGAAAACAGGAAATCTGAAAAGCAACTGGGAAGATGGGCACACCCATGAATACAAGTCCTATTCCTAACTCTGATAATGCATCCATCACAGTACAGGACCCTTTCTGTTGCTTTTGTCTTGGAAGTACCAGGCTTGAGAATGTAGCAGAGCACCCTAGTTATTAGTCAGTCAACCTCTAGGCTCTGAAGCACCTGAAGACAGTGAACTTGAAGTGTAGTTTTCTCAATTCTTTGTATCTTTAGTGCCTTACAATGTGAGTGAAGCATGAATGGATTAGCAGATAGTGAAGGCATCAAATTCATTCAATTATGATTAATAAAGATTCACTATTTTATGACCTAAATACATCTTAATTTTTTCCTTAATGTATTCAGAGTTGGGTCAGGCATCCAGTTCATGTACCAGCACTTAATAACAGCCAATGATGTTTGTGTTTCCTAGATCCCTATTAAACTGAAGAAGCTTTTGGTGACTGACCTTCACACAGGTGTATGCCCACCTTATCTTATTAGAATACTTAAGAAATCCATGTATTTTTAAAATACAGCTGTAATCTTGGGCAAATGAGTAATTTCTCAGACTCTTCAGTGAGGATAATAATAGCAACAATGTAATAGAATTGATAAATGAGTTAGTATGTGTGAAATGCTGGGTTTGGTTGATGCCACAAATGAATGGTGAATATTGACTCCTCCCCCACCTTTCTTTCCTCCTTTCTGTCCTAGTATGACCACCAACACAGCCTTTGCTAGTATTTTGCTTCCTATTTACCGTTAAGATATGCATCTAGTCTTGCTTAGTTGGAGGAAGTATTCTGTCCTTAAACTCACTTGAGGAGTTGCCATCTGGTATATTTTCACCTGGGGTTTCCACAGGAGATCATTGTTTTTTTGTTTTTTTAAAAGATTTACTTATTTATGCTTACAGAACTGGGGTACAGGCTAGAGGTGTGGTGGGTCAGAGGATTCACCAGAGACAGAGCAGGGAACAGAACAGGCAGATTGATAAAATACAATGCTGAGGGAAGCATCGGGTGGGTCAGAATTGGTCTCCCGCACCATGTGAATCAGCTAGCTACCTGGCTGGGGGTCGAACTCATGCTGCAATGGCTTCAGAAAGCTTCATAATGCAGTACTTTAATCCATTGCACCACAAGAGAGGGCCCAGGAGATCGTTGTTTTAAAAGTTCAGTGAAGTAAATGTGTGATTTAATTGTTCCTAGATACACAGACACAGAATTCATACAGGAGAAAATAACACTACATTGGAAAGAAAGAAGTGAGAAAGAAAAGAAAAATATCGGGTGGTTTCACTTTAGGAGAAACAGGGAAAACCATACAAGGGATCAGAAAAAAAAAAACTCGCAGACAAATTATACATCAGACATTTAGAGAGAGAGGGAGATGGAGCAAAGTGGGAGGGAAGCACACAAGAGTCTATGGTGACGGTTCACAGGTATCTTGATGGTAGCAATTTTAATGGGAGAACACCCAGGAGGAGAAATCAAACACTACAAAAATGCTCAACAAGGCCCTCCTTGGTGGCGCAGCAGGTTAAGGCACAGCACTGCAAGCTAGCAGTAGCTGCTTCAGTGCAAGTTTGATCCTCAGCCCCAGAAGTTATCTGCATGGTGCTGCAGACCTCTCCTGGTGACTTACAGGGTGCAGCCTACCTCCCCTGGTTCACCCACTGCTCCTCTCAGCAGTGTACTTAGTCAAGCTGCCTGTTCTGCTCCCCACTCTTTTTTCTGGTGAATCCTCTTGCTACCCCTGCACCTCTGACCTGTATCCCAGTTGTATATGCATAAATAAATCTTTAAAACAAAATGCTCAATGATGTAAAGATATATAAAAAATTTTTGTCATAAAAATATTTTTGGCCACACTGATTCTACAATTTTTTTTTTCTTAAATCTCTTCATAAGGAAAAGAAAAAAAATGCAGATTTCCAAAAGGGAAGGGAAGAGATGGTGCTTTGAGGAGAAAAACGACCTTGCCCTTGGATCTCTCAGGAGGGGAAGTGGTGTAGGCTGCTGGTGGCCCGCCAAGGTTTTAGTGAGATTCTGTTTTGAATCTTCTCTCTAACCCTTGCTGGTTGCATGATTTGGAGCAAGTTATTCTTTTTTTCTTTCTTTTTTTTTTTATAACAGTTTATTTTTACATCATTTTGTACATTTTTTTCCCCATCTCAATTGTAATCCCTGAGGGTTTTCCATCACCAAGTCACCCGTGTGCCATCACCATAATCCCGTGCACTTCCCTCCCCACCACCCACCCTCAATTTTGATCCCTTTCCCCACTCCACCCCCACAAAATGTAAGTTATTCTTTTAAACACCTTTTAAACTTTGCTTTTCTTCTTCCTAAGTGGAAATAATAACATTTAGTTCCTATGAGTATTCAGTGAGGTCATATAAGTGTGCAGGAAAGGAAACCTGGCACTTTCACATTAAAAGGCCAACAGAGGAAAATGTATCCTTGTATTTAGGAAAGGATGTTGATGAGCCATCTACTTCTGAGAAGTTAAGCGGTAGGTCCTCTACATGGGAGAGGTTAAGATGAAGCAGCTAGTGAAGGGAACCTCCTCTGAGTAATGGGGAATATGGGACATTTAAGTTTTTTTCTCTGACTCCCAAGAAAAGGAGTTTAGACACTGATAAGAATAAAATAGATGGGGGAATAAAACCCTGTTGCTCTTTAGCAAGAGATCCGCTGGATAACAAAGTTTGCTTTTTCTTTGGTGCCCCAAATATGTCATCCCTTTCCCCACATGTCTTTAGTGAAGCTCCAGGACTTCCTTAGCCTTGTCTTGGCACTGCCCTAGGGAATAAGGAGAACATCATGTTGAGCTGAGGCAACCAACAGGAGGGAGGAAAGGGATCAAGTACTGTGTCCAGAGCAAGGGACAAGAAAAAGTGGTGAGAGGAACTACAGGAAAATGGAACTTCCTGTCTGGCCTCAAACATTAGGGAGAAAACTGAACTCTCGTAGTAATTAGTTTATTTACTTGCTGATTTATATTCTGTGTATTCATTTTAGCCCAGAATGCTAAAGAAATTGGGCACTGAGTACAAGCTGCCACTTTAATACTGCTCACTACTGTATCTATGGCACAGTTCTTGGGAGAAAAACCCATTAAACATATTTAAAATTCAATTTTACTACTGTAAGTGTAAACAGTGTTGTGCAAGGAGATGTCACTTACCCTGGTATCCAAAACAAGAACTGTCTCCCTCCCACACTTGACTAATGCTTAATGTCATCATCTCTTGTCATTAGGCTTCCTAAATCAGAGGAACAATAGGGCAAGTGCCAAGTCGCTGATAAAGCCTCTCTCTTTGTTCTTAAAAGAGAATGCAGGTGGTGGTTTTCACAACAAGAGTTCCGGAGCATAAGACAGCATTTGTAAGCAGGAGTTTCAGAGGTTAGAAGGAGAATTCTGCTGCCCAGATCTGAGAACCCACCCATAGCTCACAGTAATCAGCAGTAACATTTGACTTCTCCAAAAGACCCACCTCCTGAAAGCATCTGCCACTAATATTTTATTGGAGATACATACCTTACAAAAGGGCCAGTAATGTTGGTGAGTTTTTCAAGATGGGGTGAGGAAGGTGAGGATACTGTCTCCTAGCACTAAGAACACTACTCACTTGATAAAATATCAGCTGCTGTTTGAAAACAAACAGAAACATGCCAAAAAAGCACAACTGTTCTTTTCAGACTGTATGAGTAGAAAAATCTGGTAAACAAAAAAGATTAGTTCAAGAATGTTCTACCAAGTAGATCCAGTTTCTCTAAGGAAATGTTAATCCCTACTCCTTACAGGCTTTCACATTAAAAAAAAAAAATGAGTCATCACTGTATCACTGATTATTTTAAGAGATTTTATAAAGGTTAATGGCTGTTAGTCAACTGAATTATATTTTTAATTTTATCCCTTTCAAATATTTGTAAAGGACAATACAGATACATTCTTAATGGGAAAAAAAGACATTAAAATATATTTAGAGATTTTTGGACTCCTTCCCCCCTAAACTTTATTTTACTATGACTCCATTTCATGAGTTTTTTCTACTTGCTGTCTGTGTGGATACCAGTAGATGAAATAACATACTGAATTGAAATTGCATATTTTAAATAGATTTAAACTTTACACTTTTAAAATCACTTTTTAATAGTTTTTGATTTCTTGCAAAAATTTTGATGATTATGAATCATCTAGATACTTACTATAAATAAGCTCAAAATTCTGCAACTTGTGATTTTCACTTAAAGTATTTTAGATAACTTTTTATATTTACCGATATAGTCTTACCACATTGGTTTTAACAGCTGCATATGATCCATGTTAGATATACCTTTATTTACTTCCTCAAATTCTTTTTTTTTAAAGATTTATTTATTTATGCATACAAGAACTGGGGTAGAGGCCAGAGTTGATGGGGATGGGGGTGGTGGGAGGGAAATGAGATGACTCACCACAGACAGAGTGGGGAACAGAACAGGCAGATGTGCTGGAATGCACTACTGAGGAGAGCAGCAGGGGAGACAGGAGAGGTCTGCTGCGCCATGTGGATCAGCTTCCTGACTGGTGGTCAAACTCGTGGTGCAGTGACTGCCAAAAGCTGCATGGTGCTGTGCTTAGCCCCTGTGCCACCAAGGAGTTTGCCCTCAAATTCTTTTTGATGGGTATTTAAGCTCTTAACTTTCTGCTGTTGCAAACATTCCTTTATTAAAAATATTGCTGAAGATGTTTTGTTTGTTCATAAAAGTGTATTTAGGAACTAAATTTCAAAGGGTATGTTTATTTTAAATTTTGGTAGTCATAACTAAATTACTCTTGAAAAAATGTCAGTTTCTGTATCCCCATAAGCAATTGTCAAATTATTTGCCACTAGTCAGTCAAGCAGTGGTAGAAAATGGCATTTTTTTGAATTTGCATTTGTCTAATATCATGTGAAATGAAAACGGTTTTCAATTTTTTCTTTTTGTCCTTTGAACTGCTTATTCTATCTTTCTCTTTTTTTAAATTGGTTTCCTTTTTTCAAATGGTTATATAAATGCTTCTTTATAACAGAGAAATTAACTCCATTCTCATATGTATTGCAAAATTTTAGAAACCAGGTTATATTCTTTTGGCTTTGTTTATGGTATCATTTAAGTTACAAAATACTGCAAAATTTGATTCTTTCTTAGTTCCTTTTCTTACTATAGTCTGGCTCCTTGACATAAACAGTTCAACTGTAAGCTGAACAACCACAGAACCAAAGGAGATAATAGATAATAGACACCTCACAAAATTGAGGTGTCCCAGACCCTGGGTGATACAAGCAGCCACTATCACCCATTGGAGAGGATGGCTGCACACAGAGATTGGTTTAAAGACATTACAGTTCTTTCCACTTTTCAGTAAACTCTGTGGTGCTATGAGGAGTCTATTTAAAGTCACTTTTTTAAAGTCTTTCCCAGTATTTCTGAGTCCCCTTGGTGGTTACATGTATTTATTGTAGGGGACATTTCTGTCTTGGTTTCAATTTAAGTCTGTGTTGTACTTTGGAAAGAAACGAGGTTAGAGACCTGTGGCTCAGGAACTGTAACCAATATCACATCACAGATCCTCTGCCCTTGAAAGTCCTAGCACCCTCCCTGGGTGGGAAGTGAGGAGTAAGTTTGTGTAATGATGAGGCCTCAAAAGCTGTCATGTGCTGTCAATCAGCCAGGATGGAGTGTCTCCCCCTTCCTGCCACACACAGTGTGTGTTGAGCTTCTTCAAGATGGACACATTCCCTTTTTTGTTTACCTCAATAAATAGTAGATGGTGGTAGTCATAATAACCCATGATTGCCTAAAACAAACAAACAAACAAAAAAACAAAAAAACAGGAATCCTTGAATAAAACCAGCATTAGTAGATTCCAAACAACTGTCATGTCTTGGGCACCTCAGAGCAGGCTTGCCATTTAGTAGTCAATGACCTTTCAGTGGGAACCTGCTCTTGGGTGTTGCTGGAAGAAAACCAACTGCTCTCCCAGATTGCAAAGGGGCAGCCCTGGACAGCTGTTTGCCCAACTGTTTGATGTCACCTCTCTATTTAGTCCATGGAGTTGAGCTGAGAAAAGAAAACAAAAACAACAGCAAGTTCAACTGTCAACATGACAGAGGCACTGAAAATGGCTTGCATGCTTTCCTAGCTACTGGGATGCTCCATAGAGTCTAGACTGAAGCCTGGGAAAGGAGGATAAGCCAGGATTTGGGGGTCCCTGTTTCTAAATTAAGGTTTTCAGAAATCTGGAGTATTTTAGTTTCAGATCTGGCTTTTCTCAATTGGCCAGAGAGTTTGAGTCTGGGCTGCTAACTGGGAGAGAGGCCAGTAAAGAGAGTGATTGTTCATCTGTTTTCCTCAGACATGGAATCAAAGACCATTGAAGATGGGGTGAGGGGCTACAGTGTTTTGAGAACAACCTCCTATTTCTGGCCTTACCATGGTCAAAACATTTTACCTTTAAATTTAGTTTTTTCAGTTAACCCATTTGTGTAACAAAAGGGTAAGACTTCCTTACATGATCCTTAAGCATCTACTGGTTTCTGGTTGTAATGGCATCATTCACTTTGCAGTCATATAGAGACATAAACTTCCCAGGAGTCTTTGATATCATCTATAAATAGGGTTTATTAGGATGTTAAAAATGTCCTCCCTGAATTTTATATAAATTTGGTAACTACTAGTATTTCTTCATATCCCGTGGCCTATCTGTGCTCTGAAGGGGACTAGAGAGAAAAAACAGTTTCATGGTTTTATTCACTGCAGCAGAGGGAGTTTGGTAAGATACAACAATAACTAAAACTTGTAAACTCTGAGTTTAGCTGTTTTTCTCTCGCTGTCATTAACAGCAAAATAAGTATATAGTGAATAGTCACAATAAGCGATGAAAATACTGCCCTGGAAACTTGGTTGAACATGAAACAGCCCTAGGCCTGACAGTCACTATAGAGGTAAAGTATAATTTATAAGCTAAGACATACAGGAAGTGGCATTTTGTGGATTTCAGCGGAAAATGGGGTCAGGATGCTTTGTGGAAGGAAAGAACCCTGACAGTGGCCTTGAAGGAGGAGGCAGCAGAGAAGAAAAGTGAAACTTGGAGCTACCCCAATAAGGAGGGCAAGATGATCAAAAGAGTCATGTTTTAAAAGACAATGAGCAGATAAGCCTCAGGAAGGCAGGAGCTACAAAGATGAGTAGACATTAGATTCAACTGGAAGTGGGGCTCAGGGTTTTGGCAGGTACCTCTAGTTGCCTATTCCAGTATCTTTCCTTTCCTTACTTTTTAATATTTAAGTTTTAACTGAGCTTGCTGCTCAGAATTCAAGTTTACATTTTCCAATTGTCTTGGTAGTTTAGTGCGATCACATGGATAAATTCTGCCAGGTAAAACAAGCGGAATGTTCTAGGAGATTCTGGGAAGGTCCGTGTTTATTTTCCTCCTTCCTCCCTGCTATTTGGGATACAGATGGAATGGCTGGAGCTCCAGCAATCATGGATTTGGAGGTGATTTGAGAATAGGTATTACGTATTGAAGTGTATAGAAATTGAAAAAGGGAGCCTGCATATTAATAATGTTTATAAGTCACAGACTAGCTCAAGACTGCTTATTTTCAGTCTTGTTTTACATGGGAGAATTAAAAGATATTGTTTTATAGTATTTTTCTTGATATGTGAAGCACGTATCTGAAGAAGAACCACATCCTACTAGCATAGGATTCCAGGATAAATGTTTGGATTAACTCCTTCAAAATCTAGGAAATCCTACCGATTGATAATCAATCTATCAATTACATTTTGGGCATCTACTGTATATCAGATCCTGTACCACATTCTGGAGGGATGTTAAGCAGATTTTCTGAAGACAACAATACAGAGTCTTGTGGTTCATCTAAATTAAAGTACGAATTTTCTCTGTAGCAAAATACTCATTTTATTTTGTCTCATCATATGCCATTAGGAAAATGGCTTTGATGTTGCAGTCACTGCTCAAGCACATCTAAAATGTGCCTAATTCATGTTATTTTTTGGCTAAGATGAAGCAACTGGAGCATTTTAGGGGATACTTAATATCTTTTTTTTTTTTAAAGATTTATTTTATTTATTCATACAGAACTGGGGTACAGGCCAGAGGCTCAGGGGCGGTGAGAGGCTTCACCAGAGACAGAGTGGGGAGCAGAACAGGCAGATCGATGAAGTACACTGCTGAGGGAAGCAGCGGGCGGGTCAGGAGAGGTCTGGCTCGCCATATAGTCTCCTCCGGGGCAGGCGGCAGGCGGGAATCGAACTCATGCGGAAGTGGCTTCAGATTCTTAGTGCTGTGCTTTAACCCGCTGAGCCACCAGGGAGGGCCAGGATACTTAATATCTTTAACATTTGCTTAAACAAAAAAATATGCCCTAAGTGAGGGATGCTCCCCAGCACTGATATCTTAACCAGCTTTCAGGTAAGGTTGATGCTGCTGACCCACAGAGCACACTATTAGTTGCAGGTATCTAGGAAATACTACATGTCCCAGAGGTGTTTTGATTCAGTTTCTCATGAATAAGGATGATATCCAAGGCACAGTGGGAAAATGTCTGTAACATGGTCTGTGACCATGCAACCTTGTTCCAATCCCCATGGACTTCGCACCACCAACTCACCCATGTGCCATCACCATAGTCCCATGTGCTCTTTCCACCCTTTTTGATCCTGTTCTCCTCTCCACTCCCGTAAAATGTCTCTGGTTTATAGTTGTTAATTGTTTTTCATTTTTACTTTATTACAATCGCTTTTTTTCCCCCTGATTCCTTATGCTCCTGCTATTAGTGAAACCATCTGGTATTTTTCTTTTTCTTTCTGGCTTATTTCACTAAGCATGATCTTTTCCAGCTCCATCCATGTTGCTGCAAAAGGCTTGGGTTTATTATCTTTTTTGATTTGCTGAGTAAAATTCCATTGTGTATTTGTACCACATCTATTTAATTCAGTCATCTCATTTTGGGCATTTGAGTTGATTCCACATCTTCCCTATTGTAAATAAAGCAGCAATAAACATGGGGGTGCAGGTGTCAGGACACAATATTTCTAAGCATCCTGTTTGCTGTTGTAGTTTCTAGTAATGATCACGGTGAGGAGGATGTGATTAGGACAAGAATGATAACTGTAACCAACCTTCTGAGTATGTGCCATGATTTTGAATATTGACCATATCGCAATAGGTATTTTACATGAATTACTTAATTTAATGTTAGCAGGAATAGTTACACAGCAGGCTCACAGTGGCAACTTCAAGCATTAAGATAAACGTCAGCAAGTCCTGGCTTCCACCATAGACAGTTA